>NW_004443977.1:15320897-15348337 GCF_000243295.1 Trichechus manatus latirostris
TGTTACTGTTACATGAGAAACTATCTGTTCTGTAAGCCTTCACCTGAAGTACAATAAAATATTAAAAAAAAAAAAAAATTGTCAAGCTTACTCCCACCTCAGGGTCTTTGTAAGTGCCGCTCCTTCTGCCTGGAATTCTCTTTTCCCAGATATCCAAAGGGCTAGATATCCTTCATCATTCTGGTGGATACTCATGGAAAACCTCCTCGAAGGGGCTGTCCTTGACCCTTCATATCTGCGGTGGTTCCTCATCACTATCTACCACATTGGGCTATTTCATGTTCTACATAACACCTAAAATTATCTGAAATTATTGTATTATATGTTTCCTTTTGTAACCTGTTGTTGACTGAGACTTTTTCTATTATTTTCAAATAGCTGACTTAGGTTCAATGCTGAGGTCAAATAAAGAGTTATATACCCCTGAATTCTAAAAAAATTCATTAAAAAACCCAGGGCCAGCCCCCTCTCCAGTGTCTAACTAAATGGCTTCAGATCTGGCTGTTACCCCCAGAATTTGGTGAGTGGTTTTGACAGGCGTAGAGAAGAGAGAGAAAGAGACATAGGGAGTCAAGGCCCTCTGGCCTCACATAATGTTGGGAAGTTACTTCTTTCATTGCCACCACTAGCCTGCCCAGCCAAGTACCCTAAAGTCTCCAAAGGAGTTGTTCCTAGAGTTTGTGGGTTTTAGCTATAGGAGGCTGGCATCTGCTCTCTGGTTGGATAATTGCTGAACTTTGGAATGGGCAGTGTTATGGATTAAGTTATGCCCCTGAAAATATGTGTTGGAATCCTAACCTCTACACCTATGGATGTAATCCTATTTGGAAATAGGGTTTTCTTTGTTATGTTAATTGGAGCATACCTGAGTAGGGTGGGTTCTAAATCTAATCACTTCTGAGTTATAACAGGAGAAGATTAGACACAGAGACATGCACACACAGGTGAAGACAAAAGCCAAGTGAGCATTGCCAAGGAAACAAAGAACTCCCAGGGCTACAGATAAGGAAGGAATCGACATGACCTGATTTGGACTTTCAGCCTCCAGAACTTTGAGAAAAGAAATTTCTGTTCTTTAAAGCCACTCATTTGTGCTTGTGGAATTTCTGTTACAGCAGCACTGGAACACTAAGACAGGTAGATTGGCCCTGGAGCAGCTATTGGAGTGGAGGGGAGCATGGTGAGGAAATTACTGTAAGAGCTTAATATGTGTTCTGAGGGATTGGGGGTCATCACCAAACACTGCAAGTGTTGCCTGCTTCTCACTGAAGGTAGGGAGCTTCACAGAACAGAGGGGTCAAAAGGGTGAATAGGGACAGTGGTGGGGTGTGCCTGGGAGGAACAGTGTTCTCTGTACGCTCTGAGCACCTGGAAGGGGACCTCAGGGGTTTTCATTGTTCCAGGTTGAGGAGCACAGAGGTAAGAGGAGAGCGCAACAGCTGCAGTGCTGACCAGGGGGCAAGGGAGGCGATGCTCTCCTGGAGAGTGTGAAGGGGCTCTTCGACCCAAAATACATGCCGTGATCCGTGCTGAGACCCCTCACAGGCTGACTAATCCAGCAGACGCTTTTCTAATGTAGATTTATGGAACTGCCTCCGCTCAGAAGTAAGATGTGGTAATGAGAGAGGCTTCAGTACTCCACCATCCGCTAAAAGGTTTGTTTGTCTAAAGCAGGGTACTTGGGCAATTCCCGCCCTGCTTTGATGATCATTTCATTGTTTGGAAGGAATTCTAAACACGCTAAGACATGTACCCAAGATTGTACTGTATCAGATATTTTTTAAATGTGAAGAAAATTTTCTTAACAGGAATATGACTCAGGAGAAAAGGGCGTTTCTAAAAATGCATGAGGCATAAAAGAGAGACTCTAAAACAGCTCCAACAGTCCCCCAGGGAGCTCTCCAGTGAGTGTATATTTTAAAAGGTCATGAACAAAAAGTTGAATGAGCAAGAAGTAATCAAAAATGAAAGCAAAAGAGTGTGCTGGGAAAGCTAATGAATGGACTTAATTACTGCTTGTAAAAAGGGAAGGAAACCAAAGGCATCCTATCTACTCTCAGCACATGAATATAAACAAAGCTGACCCAGAATAAAGCTTTGGTAAGATGGTGCAGGAGCCCTGGTGGTGCAGTGATTAAGAGCTCAGCTGCTAACCAAAAGGTCAGCAGTTTGAATCCACCAGTCACTCCTTGGAAACCCTAGGGGGCAGTTCTACCATGTCCTATAAGGTCTCCTTGAGTCAGAATCAACTCAATGGCAATAGGTTTTTTTTTTGGAAGATGGTATAACATTAGCAGGTGAAAGTGAAGACAGAATTTTCTTGCTCCTGTCTTATTTCCATCGCTTTGACGGGGGCCAATGGGTTTCAAAGTGGGTGAGAGTGGAAGAAGCATTACTGAAAGAAACTTGAATTTGAATAAATGGAGACTTCTATCATGTTCCTGGATCAAAGATGGTAAGTTCAGTTTCTGCCGAAGTTATGTATACAGTTAATAGAAATTCTAATTAAAATCCCCATGGATATATATGTTTTCTAAAGTGCATGTTCAAGAATGATTATGATTAATGGAGAAAAGATTGAAGTTGTCAAGGATTTCATTTTACTCAGATCCACAATCAATGCCCATGGAAGCAACAGTCAAGAAATCAAACGATGTATTGCACTGGGCAAATCTGCTGCAAAAGACTGCTTTAAAGTGTTAAAAAGCAAAGATGTCACTTTGAGGACTAAAGTGTGCCTATCTCAAGCCATGGTTATTTTCAATCACCTCAAATGCATTCAAAAGCTGAACAGTGAATAAGGACGACCAAAAAAGAATTGATGTCTTTGAATTATGTTGTTGGCGAAGAATATTGAATATACCATGGACTGCCAGAAAATGAACAAGTCTGGCTTGGAAGAAGTACAGCCAGAGTGCTCCTTGGAAGCGAGGACGGTGAGACTTTGTCTCACATACTTTGGATATGTTATTGGGAGGGACCAGTGCCTGGAGAAGGACATCATGCTTGGTAAAGTAGAGGGTCAGGAAAGAAGAGGAAGACCCTCAACAAGGTGGATAGACACAGTGGCTGCAACAATGGGCTTGAACGTAGTAAAGATTTTGAGGATGGTGCAGGACCGGGCAGTGTTTTGTTCTGATGTTCACAGGGTCACTGTAAGTCAGAACCTACTTGATGGCACCAAACAACAACAACCCCTTCAATTTGGGCAGAACCTGTGTGTATGATGAGGTATCACTTTTGTGATTAGGTTACTAATCAGTTGACTGTGAGTTAAACAAAAGAAATATTATCCTGGGTGGGACTGACTGAGTCAGAGGAGCCCTCCAAAGAAGTCAAAGTGTTCTGCCCACCATCCGGGTAGGAAGTCAACAGTCCTGTTGTAAACTGTATATGGGGCCATGTGTCAAGGAGCTGAGGGTGTTTTCATGGAGCTGAAAGTGGTCCTCAGCTGACAGCTAGTAAGAAAATGGGGACTTCAGTCCTGCAACCACAGGCAAATGAATTCTGCAGCAATCAATGAGCTTGGAGGAGGATTCCAAGGCTCAGAAGAGAATCGTAGCCCCGCTGACACCTTGAAACACTTTCAGCCTTGTGAAGTCCTGAGCGGGGGACCTAGCTAAACTGTTCCTAGATTCCTGGGACCCACAGAAGTTGTGAGATAAGAAATTTATGTTGTTTTAACCCACTAAATTTGTGGCGATTTGTTATGCAGTGATAGGAAATTAACAGAGGAAGAATTGCTCAGAAATCTTTGAAGATTATTAAGAAGTGATTTATTATACTAGATATTAAAACTCACTTTAAAACTTAGATAATCAAAACAGTGCCATTTTTAGCACCAAAAGATGATGTAAAAAATCACCAGAGCAGAACAAATAGTCCTATAACCAATTGAGCACGTGAATGTGTAGATACTATACGCAACATAAAGGAATGGCTTCTAATAACATTGCTAGGAAAATTTACCAAATAGCTAGGTAAAATTACATTTATTATCTCACAGCTATGAAAAACATATTAAAGAGTTAAATCAAATGAAATTATAAAAATAACTGACTATGGGGAAAGATTTGCAAGTGGCAACACTCACTGAGTGCCTTAATAACGTTCATATTACTAGATCGAGTAATTCTACTTGTAGGAAAATTGTCTCAGAAACTCAGAAATGAGACAAACATTTTTAGAAAAGGATTTTGAATTTAGCATAACTTATAAATCCAAAAATATCTAACAATAAGGAAATGGTTGAATAAATTATGATATAATAGGAAATATGCAGTGTTCAAAAAACAAATCCCCGATGAATGCATTAGACAAATCATTTTTACTAAAAACATTTACCATAAACACTTTTTACCAACTTGTGAAAAGGCAAGAAAAACAAAACCTAAAATTATTTAAATATCACATGTTCTTATAGAAGGTTTCACATAAAAAACAAATGTAAAAGAAAAGAAAATATCAAACAATTCATAATCTCACTAGCAATAACCGCTGTTACCATTTTGTTGAATATCTTTTCAGATTTTTCTCAATAAGTATATACATATTTAAGTATAACTTTTAAATAAAAACTGTGATAATACCTTACATTTTGTGACTAATTTTTTCACTCAATATCTGATAACCATATTTTTCATCTTACATGATAACAATTCTATTCTAAAAAAATTACTCTCTGTATAGCATTTCATTTTATGCAAGTGATTTATTTAATCATACCTACTTTTTTACTTTTACAAAAGTGCTGGTGAATTCTTTGAGACGGCACCTTCCACAATAAAAGCTTTAAATCTCTCGAATATTTCATTCAATTTTTAAGAAAAGATCTCCCCTTACTGGAGGTGTAAACTTCAGTCTTTTGGGCATCTGGTCCTGGGATGAAGGATGGCTTGCTTGATCCTTTAGTCTATAGACTTCAATTATCTCCTCTCTTACCCTTGTCCTATATTCAGCCCCATGACTTGCCCTGACCCTCTGTTGTACCTAGATTCCCCAATTTTCAAGCTGTCCTGTGGTTCTTCAGGGCAGATCATCTCCTTGTTCAGATGCTGACTCGTCTCTACCTATTCCTGACCAGTTTCCTCCACTTGGATCATACATAACTCCTGCATCTGCTTTCCATTTTTCTAGAAATTTATTGAAATCTTGAATTTACTGATGGTCCCCCTTTCCCTTTTTGTTGTGAATTTATGCCTTTTATTATGGTTCCTGTGGTGTGAGTGCACCCAGAGGCTCCTCGGAAGAAAGGCCTGGAGATTTTCTTCCTCAAGATTAAACCAAAAAACCAAGCCACTTGCCAGTGAGTCAGTTCCAGTTCATGGTGATCCCACGTATTGCAGAGTAAAACTGTGCTCCATAGGGTTTTCATTGCTATGACCTTTCAGAAGAAGATTGCCAGGCCTTTCTTCTGAGACATCTCCGGGTGAGTTCAAGTCTCTAACCTTTTGGTTATTAACTGAGTGCTTAACCATTTTCACCACCCAGGGATTCCCTCATTAAGATGGTTGTTGTTTTTAAGTGCCATCAAGTTGATTTCGACTCATAGTGACCCCATGTGACAGAGTAGAACTGCCATAGTGTTTTCTAGGCTGTAATCTGTATGGGAAGGAATCCTGGTGGTTCAATGGTTAAGTGCTTGGCTGCTAACCAAAAAGTTGGCAGTTCGAACCTACCCAGTGGCTCTAGGGGAGAGAAGACCTAGCAATCTGCTCCCATAAAGATTACAGCCTAGGAAAACCTATGGAGCAGTTCTATTCTGTCACATGGGGTTGCTATGAGTCAAAAGTGACTAAACAGAACACAACAACAACAATAATAACAATCTTTACGGGAGCAGATCAGCAGGTCTTTCTCCTGCAGAGCCGGGTGGTGTGTTTAAACCACAACCTTTCGGTTAGCAGTTGAGCTCTTAACTGTTACACCACCCCAGGTCCTTTCTGCAAGATTGCAGCCATTGAAAACCCTGTGGAGTGCAGTTCTACTCTGCAACACATGGGGTTGCCATGGGTCACAATTGGCTCAAAGGCAACAAGTATTATTATTATTCCTTGCAATACATTTAATGGCATCTCAGGAGAGAGAGAGGAATAGACACATTGGTCTAATTCTCTAACTTGAACTGAAAGTTACCTGAAAGCAACAACAATTACTATGGAGTCTATTCCAGCTCATGGTGACCCTATGTCAAAGCAGAACTGTGCTCCATAGGGTTTTCAATGGCTGATTTTTTGGAAGTAGATTGCCAGGCCTTTCTTCCAAGGTGCCCGTGGATAGGTTTGAATAGTCAATCTTTTGGTTAGTAGTCAAATGTGCTTACCAATTTGTGCTACCCAGGGATTCCTGGAAGTTACCTACTTATTTTAAGTATGCTTGATTTTTGATTCTATCATGTACAGACTATACAATGGATGTAATAAAACATGCCCTGTTTACTTCTTAGATAGGATCAAAGGAAATTATTATATGCATGCAAAAAGACTTTACAATGTAAAAAATCTACACACCGTTAGGGTTTCTTTTATTTTCTTAGTCTTTTGCCATTTGATATATGGTTACTTCATCTTATAACCTGGCTCATAATGGAGGCTTCTCAAAGAATGTAGATTCTTTCCCTTCTAAACCCACTTTAATGCTAAACAAAGCATAGCATGTTCAAAGAAGGTTACTTCTTTTTTTTATTGTACTTCGGGTGAAGGCTTACAGAACAAATAGTTTGTCATGAAACAGTAGTACACATATTGTTTTATGACATTGGTTAACAACCCCACAACATGTCAACCCTCTAACTTCTTAACCTTTTTTTTTTTTTGGTGAAAGTACACATAGCCAAAGATACACCATTTCAAAAATTTCTACATGCACAGTTCAGTGACATTGACTATGCTCTTCCAATTGTGCTGCTATTCTCACTTAAGATGAAGGCTTACAGAATAAAATAGTTTCTCATTTAACAGTTACTACACATGTTGCCCTGTGACAATGGTTAACAATCTCACAACACATTAACAATATCCTTACTCAACCTTGGGTTCCCTATCACCAGCTTCCTTGTCCCAGAGGGGTTACTTTTTGAATCACTTTTCTGGTGTTATTTTCTTTTTATTATTTCAAAATGTTAGAGATCTTATGAAATATTATAATAGATAAGACTATGCCAGGCTTTATTTTTTTTCCCAATAAGAAAACATATTAGCTTATAAAAAGAGAAAAAACATACTTGTGAAATCTCTAATCAGTGTGCTAATTGAAAAAGTAGTTCTTTTTTGTTGTTGTCAGACTGTTAAGATCACTGTTGTTGAAGAAGAATGAAATATGAGGTTGCTTAAGAAACCTGGCTTCTGGTATCCTTCCTAGACACACCAAACCAAACCAAACCCGTTGCTGTTGAGTGGATTCTGACCTATAGCGACCCTATAGGACAGAGTAGAACTGACCCATCGGGTTTCCAAGGCTGTAATCTTTACGGAAGTGGACTGTCACATCTTTTTCCCATGGAGTGGCTGGTGGGTTCAAAAAGCCAACGTTTTGGTTAGCAGCCGAGTGCTTAACCATGGTGCCACCAGGGTTCCTTTACCTTTCCTATAATGCCTTATGCTTTCTAGCTGACCTAAAGGCCAATTAAAAGTGATCAATATAACCTAGCTTTTATTTTCTCTCATTTGTAGCTGTAACTCAATGCAATTCACTTTTTGTGATTAATGACTAGCTAAGGCATCTTGCTGTGGACTTGCTCAGGATTTTCTGTCTAGTCATCAAGCCATTAATCTAGAAGCATCAACAGTAGACATTAATCATCAATACAAAAATACAGTGTTGTTATACAGGGATTAGAAGGAGTACAGAATGTGCCCATTGCTAGAGAACAAAGGATCCAGTACCCATTTCCAAGCCTCCACTTGAAAATCTTTACTGCACCACAGCCCTTTACTCTAGGATTCACAACTAAGAATCACTACTTGCTTTATATATCAAGATTATCTCCATTTGTGGGGCTAGGGTAACTGGAACATGGAATATTTTGTGGAAACTTGTGACAATGAGACACCTGAGTCCTTTCGGTTACTTCTGCAAAAACTCCCAGCCTCCACAGGAGGTTACGATTCTTGATGACTTTTTTTGCAGCTTTTGGTGCATTATTTTGAGCTATTGAAAGTTACTGTAGGCTTTTCCTAATTATATTTTCATTTGTGTTCAATTAATGGGTCAGAAGAGCCAAATAACAGGGGATTTATAAAGCTTGGCATTGAGACTTATCTCTTTATTCCAAGAAAGCTGCAGATATGTTCTAGACTAATGTTTCCTAAGCTTGCCTGATTATAAAGAGCACTTAGGGTGTACATCAGTTAACTACCACAAAACTCAATAGCTTAAAACAACCATCTGATATTGCCTACAAATCTGTAGGCTAACTGTAGGGTTCTGCTGAGTGAGTAGTTCTGCCAATCTGCTGGACTTAGCTGATCTTGACTGGGCTCACTTGTGTGTCTGCAGTTGGCTTTCAGGTAGATTTGTTGGCATCACTCACATGTCTGATGGTTGACTGGCTGTCAGTTGGAGTGACAGGGATGACCAGGTCACATGCCTCCAATAATCCAACAGGTTAGGCTGGGTTTGCTCATACGGTGGCAGCAAGCAAGAGAAGTGGAAGCAAGCAAGATCTCGAGGCTTACCCTGAAAACTGTTCCAAAGTTGTCTCTGCCACACTCTGTCAAACAAGTTACAAGAGCAGCAGACCAGTCCAGATTCAAGGGTGCTTCTGCCTGAGGTCAAATAGACTTCACATCTTGAAGGCAGGAGCTGCAATACTACATTGTAAGTGGCAAGGATACAGGGAAGAGTGGAGAAATTTGGCCATCTTTGCAAAAAGTCCACCTTAGCGTACCTTTAAAAATAATGATTTCTAGACCCTGCCCAGATATAACTGGCCCTCTTAAGCCCAAACAGGCTTGTCAATCCTATTCAACCCCATGCCCATCTACACTTCCCAGGAAACCTAGAGAATTTTCTTGTTGTTAGTTGCTGTCAAGTTGATGTCTACTCTTTGCAACCCCGTAAGCACGGAGTAGCACTGCTCCACAGGGTTTTCAAGGCTGTGGCGTTTCAGAAGCAGATCCCCAGGCCTGTCTTCTGAGGTGCCTCTGGGTGGGTTTGAACCACCAAACTTTTAGCAAGTTGAGCCCTTACTGTTTGTACCACCCAGGAACTCCTAGAGAATTTTCTGTTCTACCCTATCTCGCCCACAACCTCCTTATTCTCTGAGATTGAGCAGTTAGGCAAAGATCTCTCCCAACCCCATTTTCTGAAAAATAAGGTAAACTAGGTTGAACTTTTTGTTCTTCTTTGGAAATATGAGAAACATATTCCAGGAATAGATTGTAGCTCCTGGTGTTTGTATGCCAATTTTTCTGATTATTTGGTCAAATTTGGCCCTCAAAATATGGTACTGTTAGCCCAATGACAAAGTATCACCTTATTCATTCCTTCAACAAAAGTTATTGATAATCTATTATGTATCAGGCCCTATAAACATAAAACTATAAAGCACAGCCATTTCCTTAAACATTGGGTTTACTAGAAGAAAGAGAAGGACATTATTTCCAGAAAACTTTCTAGGACTAACATGGAATTAGTCATATTAAGCAAATAATATATTTTATTACGTATACTTTTGATCTGAACATTGACAAAAGCCTTTATCTTGAACATTCAGGTAACTTTTGCACTATAGGCTTGTAAGATAAAGAGAATTTAATGCTCAGATTAAAGATTAGCACCCTTACTTTTTGTATTCTTGTGGGTTACTTTTCTTTGTTTGTTGAGGTATCTTGGTTATTTGAAATTCAGTAAAATAAGGAGTAGGATTGATTTTAAAATACCAAGTTCATAATGTAACTGCAGGTGGAAGGGAAAATTTTATTTCTTGGCAAGTACATTGGTATAGATTAGACCATTTAAATGTTTATACTTAATGAGCTATATTGATGGGTCTCTCATATATTTCCTAGTCTATGGTAATGATTCTTAAATAATGAGGCCTTTTTTCCCTTCAGTAAATTTTTCATTGAGTGCCTGTTAAATGCTAAGCACTTGGGAGACATCAGTAAACAAAACAAAGATCCCTATGTTTGGGGAGCTGAATTACAGCATATTGAAATTCAACCCAAAAACCAACTGCTGTTGAGTAGACTGATTCATGGCGACCCCATGTGTGCAGTGTAGAACTGTGCTCCATAGGGTTTTCAATGGCTGATTATTTTAGAAGTCGATCACCAGGTCTTTCTTTTGAGGCATCTCTGGGTGGACTCAAGCAGTCAATCTTTTAGTTAGCAACCAAGTGAGTTAGCTATATGAACCCCCTAGGGACTCCATTGAAATCCAAAGGAATTCCTAATCTTTCAGGGTTTTCAGTGTTGGTGACAGTACCTTGTACTTCAAGGGAAAGATAAAAATTAGAGGGATGGTGAGGCAAATGTGTTATAGGAGGTCTATTTTTGTAGATTTCCCCCTGAAGGTTTTGGTTTCCAAAGATCTCAATTGCATCTCCCCTTAAAAATAATCTATTTAAATTATGAAGTGCTGGAAAATAAAGATAGGAAATACGTTTCAAGGAGTCCGGGGGTCTGAGAGTGGCTGGGGAGAAGCATGGGAATTGTGGTATTCATGGTTCCCAGGAAGGCCGAGTCAGGAGCTTTAGCAAGGAGGCTGTTACATGAGCCAAGCGCTACTCCAGCTGTGAAGGTTCTTCGGCCAGGGCCCACAGGAAGCTGAGGGTGTGGCTGGCTAGGCCTGAAGGAAAATTCCAGAGCCCAGAGACAGTGCCTTGGGGACACCACAGTGTCTTCAGTCTGGGCTTCATTATACAAACAATAACAAAAAGCCTCAGACAACAAAAAATTACTCCTAAAGTAGAAGTATCCAGAAATGAAATAAAATAAATAACATATAAGTAGTTTATTTTGTTCTTTTTTTTTTTTTTTAAAAAAAAAAAAACATTTTAGCCCTCAGACTTTGTTAATAAAGGAGCCATCAGAAAAGAGAAAAGATATTGTAGAGGAAGCAGGAAGGATGCCATGAACCAAGGGAACTGCCATTTGGGAGAAATCCAAGTTTGGCTGTGGAGGATTGTCTGGGAGTTAGTTGCTGGGCTGAAATGCTAGCTAGGAAACTGAGCAGAGAAAGAAGGCTCTGAGATGACTCTGAGAACCTTGGACTTGGTGTCCAAGTGTCTTAAGTTTGGGCTAGAGTACAGGTTGCATCCAGAAAGCCAGTGAGGTTTAGAGGCTCGCACTCTCTCTGACACCACATCAATCTCCACTCCGTGCCCTCTACTGCCTCCTCCTCATGGAACAAGTTGTGGCTGATTTCCACCAAATGGCTGCCAAAGTCTGTAGCTTCGTTTTTCTGCTGTTTTCAGACTCTCAGACATTTGAGCAGATGAATAAATATTTAATCTGACTATCTGGAGATTTATACGCACTTACTAATGGATGTAATAGAATGTGGCTGATATGATCTATTATAAATATTAAAGTCATTATTTATAGTCTAATAACTATTTGTGTAATGTGCATATACATATGGTGAGAAAAACTTGTGATGCTAGAACTGAACCAGGTAACCAATCAGGAGAAGGATCGCACAGTTACAGACGCTCTAGAGAGAGAGTGCATTTGGCCAACCCTAGAGGCAGGGTATGAGACAGTGTTGGTTCAGTAGTAGAATTCTTGCCTTCCAGGTGGGACACTCTTCAATTCCTGGCCAATGCACCTCATGCACAGCCACCACCTGTCTGTCAGTGAAGGCTTTCATCTTGTTATGATTCTGAACAGGTTTCAGAGGAGCTTCTAGACTAAGATGGACTAGGAAGAAAGATTTGGTGATCTGCTTCTGAAACTCAACCAATGAAAACCTTGTAGATCACAGCAGTCCAGTCTGCAACCAATCATGGGGATGGCATAGGACTGGGCAGCATTTTTTTCCATTGTGCTTTGAGTTGCCATGAGTTGAGGGCAGACTTGATGGCAGCTAACAATAAAGGCAGGGTAGATTAGAAGTCAGAAATTAGAATTCTGAAGTCAACCCTCTTTGGTTTTCCTCAGATCTCTGCAACTTACTAGTGGTGTGACCTCAGGCAAATCATTGAATGTCTCTTGCCTCAGTTTCCCCTTATATAATTGGTGGATATTGATAGGATACACCTCATGGGCTTGTTGGGAGGGTTAAATGAATTAGTGCATGAAAAGATAAAAGAACAGTGTCTGGCCCATTGTCAGCATCCAACTAATGACGGCTTGTAATGGTTAGTTTCATGTGTCAACTTGGCTAGACTAGAGTCCCCAGTTATTCAGTAAACACTAATCTAAGTGTGGCTATGAAGGTATTTTGTAGATGTGGTTAACATCTACAATCAGTTAACTTTAAGTAAAGGAGATTACCCTCAATAATGAGAGTAAGCCTCATCTAATCAGTTGAAAGTCTTAAGATCAAACATTGAAGCTTCCTGGAGAAGAAGGAATTGTGCCTCAAGACCACAGCATCAGCTCTTGCCTGATAGTTTCCGTGCTGCCAGCCTGCCCTACAGATTTGGATTTGCCAGCCCGGACAAATGTGTGTGCCAATTTCTTGATCTATTTACAGATCTGTACATGCTACTGGTTCTGTTTTTCTGGAGAACCCTGACTGATACATGGTTGTTTTTCCTCGCTTTGCACTAGGTGTCCAGCTGGTCAGAACGGTTTGCACCAACTTAAAAACTTTCAAGGATGAAGCAGGTAAGGCCAATGCTTGAAATCAGGTAGGGTTTAAGTTAATAAGACCCGACAAGGATCAGGTGGATTGGAGAGGGCACGCTCAGCCTACACAGGTAACTGCTCATATAGCTCTGACCTAGCCCCTTCTTGCCAGGATTGCCAGAGTTCCTGACTTGTCAAAAGAGGATGGATATCAGGTTTAATCTACTCTAGCACCAAGCAACCCTCACTGCCAAGGAAGGTTTTTATCTATCTTTCTATCTGTCTGTCTAATTTTATTTATTCATTCATTCACTTAGATGTCAGATTCAAGCCCACTGCAAATAATGTCTCTTGTTTTCTCTGGTGAGGGAGCAGCGTTAATCCCTTCATGCTATTATCAGACATGTTATTACACCACCACCAAACCTTAAAAATGAATCGTGGAAGACTACAGTTAGTATGTATCTTCCCTTTAAATGGAGCTGATTTTATTGAGGCCACCTTATGAACTATTCCCTTTTCTTAACTGGAGCACATTTCAGTGCTTTTGTATCAGGCTGCTACTCTGCCCAAGGACTAGTGGGGGCCCTCAGTTGGCGACAAAGGGAAACAGATGCATGTTTTGCCCCGAAGGACCTCCACACACAGAAGAATTAAAAGTAGATTATAGTTCAGATATTTGAAGACCGATTTGGGCCCAACATTATGTGACAGCAAAACGTTCACAAAACTCACTTACTAGGGATTTGTTTTCTGTTTAGACAAAGTATGGCCTTTGTCCCAGTACTTATTTATGATACTGACTTTTAACTTTTGAGATTTTGCAGATGGGTAGTATGGCATAGGAAAGTAATGAGTCTAAATGAGAGCAGCATGGTTGTGTTTTAAATGCATGTAATACAAGGCCTTTGACATTGAGAATTTAGTATCTTAGCTGTCTCCTGGCTGGAGGCCAGGCTTTTTCAGTTGCATGAACCTGCTCATTTTATTACTGTCCCTTGCAGTGAAATGAATCAATATTAAAGCCACAGAGATTCACTCAGTAAATCAGGGGCTTATCTAATAACCTCAATCTCACTCTCCCTATTTTCTAATTTGGTCTTGAAACTTCTTATACCTGCTGGCTCACAAAACTGTACGTGCCTGCCCTTCTTGCTGCCTCCTTCTGAGAAACGTGTCTTGAGAGAGTCAATCTGTATTGTTTCCCTGCCTGCTGACTTGGACCCTGACATTTTATCACAATGGCCTGGACCTTGGGTCTTTGTTGAATGGGGAGAAACCATAAGGAAATCCAACACTGAGGCAGTTTGGCATGAGGCTGACCAAGAGGACAGTTTCATATTGGAAGGTGACGTGTTGGCCCAGACAGAACTGTCTTGGACATAGTGAATGAAAAATGTGCCAGAGAGAGAAGCAGAGAGCAAGAGGTCTGTTTGTTTGAAGGGATAAGACGCCAAACTGGGAAGATGGTAGCCCCTCAATTTGTTGGAGTGAACTAAGCTGTGATAGCTCAGAGGAGAATGTCTCATTCACTTAACAATCATTTATTCATCAAAATAACTTGAGCATTTAAACATCTTTTGATATTCTACACACTGTGGAGGATATATCTGAGCTCACTCTCGAAGAATTTACATCTACTTGGGCAATGAGAAGAGTCCCCACATGTCACAAAACAGTTAAGTGTTGAACTACTTACTGAAACGTTGCTGATTCGGACCCACTCAGAGTCTCCTTGGAAGGAAGGCCTGGCGATCTGCTTCCAAAAGGTCACAGTTTTGAAAACTCTGTGGAGCATAGGTCTACTCTGAAACACATGGGATTGCCATGAGTTGGAATTGACACAATGGCATCTGGTTTTGTTTGGTTTTGGGCAATGAGTTAAAGTTAAATTTCAATTTAAAAATTAAATAACAGGAAAAGAGTTGTGGTTTCTTAACTTTCCAAGAATCAGTCTTCTTTTGGGTTTTTCAAGTATCAAAGAATTCTTACTTTAGTGCAAAACTTTTTTTTTTTTGAGATCTACCTCCTTGACTATTTAAAATCACAACCTGTCTCCTGTCCTTTTTCACCTCACCTAACCTCCCTTACCCAGCTCTTCATTTCTTTCATCACACTTAGCACCTTCTAACCTACTGTATTATTTACTTCTTTGCTGTATTCATTGGTTATTGTCTGTCTGTAAAAAATGTAAGCCCCATGAAAACAGAGATTGTCTGTTTTGTTTATCAAGTACCTAGAACAAGGCCTCAAATGCGCTAGGTACTTAATAAAGATTTAATGGATGTTGAATGAATAAAACCTTAAAAATCATAGATGAACATTTCCAAAATTTTCTTACTTCTTGCCTTCTTAACTAGAATATTCTAGATAGAATGTAAACTTTTGGAGGTCTGTCATATTGAACCACTCTCATTTTGTTGAGTTTTAATACTGCCCTCAGGCCTATTAAGGAGGGTAACCCATTAAGGTAACCATTGCTGTCCAGTCCATTCCGACTCATAGCGACCCTACAGGACAGAGTAGAACAGACCTATAGGGTTTTTGCTCCTTGGGGCAGAGTAGAACTGCCCCAAGGAGTGGCTGGTGGATTCACACTGCTGACCTTTTGGTTAGCAGCCAAGTGCTTAACCACACCACCACCAGGGCTCCTATTAAGGAGGGTAGGACTATCCAATGATCATAAGATGGTGCAGGACTGGGCAACATTTTGTTCTGTTAAACATAAGATTGCCCTGAGTCGGAGCTAACTCGATGGCAACTAACAACAACAGAAGTCTCCAGACTGATGTACACTTTGAGTTCTAGTGTCAGCTTTTTCCTTGATATTACTTGATGGGAGGTCCTTTTCACCAATGCCTAGAGAACTTCTTCCTGCTTCTTATTCTTGGCCTACTCAGTGGTGGACTTGGGAAGTCCACAGAAGGAAACCTACTAGATTTGTGTTGGAATTGAGGCTATAAAGTAAGAACGAATGTTGAGAACTTATTTTTTTATTTCTAATTATATCAGCAATCCTTTAAACTTAGTTCCATATTGCCCATTTATGGATGGAGAAAATGAGGCCTTGGGAGCAGCCTCTTACCAAAGTTTGCCCAAGTTCACATGGTTGATCAATAGAAGGGATAGGATTTGACTGAGGTTTGCCTGGCTTCAAAGTTGGTGCTCTCTTCCTACTGTTCTATTGCTTCTGTGAGGGTCTGAAAATGTATTCCTTTAAGTAATGTGTGTAAGATTCTATTCATGAACTTACACTATCACTCCTGGCTGCTCAGGGAAATTTTACTTCCTGTTTCTCACTTTTTCTTTTCTTTTTTTTCAATGTCCTTGTCCACCATACCACCAGTTGCTGTCAACTCCAGCTCATGGCGACCCCATGTGTGTCAGAGTAGGACAGTGGTCCCTAGTGTTTTCAATAGCTGATTTTTCAGAAGAAGATTACCAAGGCTTTCTTCAGAGGTACCTCTGGGTAGACTCGAAATTCCAACCTTTTGGTTAGCAGCCAAGTGCATTAATTTTTTGCACTACCTTCCTTATAGCATCGAGGTTTTGGGTGGCTGAGTTCCAATCAGAAAAGCTTTCTTGCATATGCCAATGAGTGGTACATACCATTGTTTTTGGAAGGCATTGGCAGCTCCTTTAGAAAGTCAAATATGGATTCTCAGATTAATAACTGAGGCCAGAGCAGAATGAAAGAGCAGATATTTGGACGAACTGTTCCCTTCAACATGGTGCAACTGTCAACCTTCTTCAGAACAACTTCTGATTACACTAGTGATAACAGCTTCGAGTAAAACTCATTTGGGGCCCTGCTCCTTCATGCTTTTCCAGATTGTAAGGCAATGCTGTCTCTTGAGAGGAACTATGTATCTGTTCTTGGCATCACTTTAGAAGTTTAAGAGAAAAGGAAAATTAATTGCTTAGCTCCCTGCACAGTGAGTTAGAAAAATGAAAGAGAAAATGACTTAATGAGATCAGGGTAACAATGACACCATTTTTATTATCAAAAATATAAACGAACGTTTCCCAAGTCTGCCTTGGAGAAGGCTCTTCACGTCGAGCTGGCCCCAGCGTGACTCCTGGGACTGAGATGGTTCTCCATGGAAACTCCTCCCTCAGCCCCTAGAACTCTGACAACAACAAATAGCCCTCAAGCTTTGGAGCACACACATACTTTGGACCGGGAAAATAAACAAACATTACTTATGCAGAGCCCAAGGGTTCAAGTTTCCTCTCACCATTTCTAGAATCAGTTTTGCTCTTAATCATGCCTGGCTTCTGACCAAACTAAAGAATTCAATCTCTGCTTTTTCTTTGGCCAGAACTGTCTTTCTATAATTCCTCCTAGCTGCTTTCATCTTCACTTCCTTCCCTCTTCCCCAATGTTGCTCTTATTTTCCAGTTAATTTGGCCCCAGACTTTCTGTCTCCACTTACAAGAGGTTGTTTTCTTACTGACTTCCTATTGATCATCGTTTTGCAGAGGTGGTCCTGTTGGATTGATCACTGAAACAGATTTCCTTATCCTAGGGCCATGGGAAAAAAGGCTGCAGCATCAAGCAATGACTTTGAGAAGAACTTCTCTAGCAGGTAACATAGAGGCATGTGGCAATTCTTAGAACACCAGTGTCTCTGACACAATTTATTTAATAAATCCTCGTTTGCTCATGTCCTTAATCTCCCAATAAATATGTTTCATGGTGTTATTTTTCAGGGCCTAGAGATAAATAGGACCCTGGTGATGCAGTGGTAAAGAGTTCGGCTACTAACCGAAAGACTGGTAGTTCAAATCCACCAGCTGCTCCTTGGAAACCCTATGGGGCAGTTCTATTCTGCCCTATAGGGTTGCTATGAGTCAAAACTGACTTGACGGCGATAGGCTTTTTCAGAGATAATAAGGTCCCCAGGTGGTGCAAACGGTTTGAGCTTGACCAATAACCTAAAGGTTAGCGGTATGAACCCACCCAGTGGCAACATGAAAGAAAAGTCTAGAGGTTTGTTTCTGTAAAGATTACAGCCAAGAAAACCCTATGGAGCAGTTCTACTCTGTACCACATCGGGTCCCAATGAATCGGAATTGACTTAATGTCAACTCATGATAGAGATAAATAAGGGCAGGATTTCTTGTCCTACAGAACGCTTCCTCCTTTCTTTAGTTAACCCCTATTCGTATTTAAAATTTCAGCTCAGTTATCACCTCCTCAAAGAATCCTTCCTCAATCTATCATTTTATGCTCTCATAAAATCCTGTTCTTTTTCTTAATAACACTGAACACAGTCAGTGCTTTTATTTTTATATGCGATACTTTATTGGTTTTCACCACTGGACCGTAAGATGGGTGTCCCTTTTGTTCACCATTAAATATTCAATAACTAGCAGCCATTCCGTATTATTTTGTGTGATGTATGTTCAGTAGAGAGACAACTCAGAAGATGATCACAATAGTTAGTGTTACAACTGCTCTGATGGCATAAACCCTGGAATGCATTTACACCAGATCATAGGGTAGACAGGATATAGAAAAACTTCTGGACATGACACTTGAACTGAGTCCTAGAAGGTGAAGAGGTGGCTGAACAAAGAACACAGAGGTAGGAATTCATGATGACATCATCCCAGATTGGAGCAGCTTCATGAGCCAAACCTTGGAACTGGGAGAGAACATGGATGTCCTGTTGGACAAAGCCACGGAGCTCAGTGAGTCTGAGGTACAAAGGATGAGTTGGGGGAGAGGATTTGACAGTTGAGACTGGACCTGTAGATTGAGGTACATCGTGAAAGACTTTACGTGCCATGCTAAAAAGTTTTGACCTTATCTGGAAGGTGTTGGGGAAACCATTTATCTTAGGCTGGGTTCTCTAGAGGAGCAAAGCCAGTAAAGCATATAAATACATATATATACAGAGAGATTTATATCAAGGAAATGGCTTATGCGGTTGTAGGCCCTGGAATGTCCCAAGTCGATGGATCTGAATAGAGGCTTCTCATGATTCATGTAGCCACAGGGCCTGGCAAATCCAAGATCAGCAGGTTGGAGAGCAAGGCTCTTGCTTATGGGCTCTGAAGATCAATGAATCCCAAGATCAGCAGGTAAGACTGCAAGGCTTCTCCTGATTCACATAGCTGCAAGGGCTGGCGAACTCAAAATCCCAGGTCGGAGAGCAAGACTCTTGCTCATAGACTGTGAAGATTGATGAATCCCAAGACTGGCAGGCAAGACTGCAGGTAAGCTGCTAGCTCAAGTCCAAAGAACCGGAGGTCAGACAAACAGGAGCCAGTTGCAGGATCCAGAACAGGCAAAATCCAGAACCTCTGATTATATTTGGATACAGGCCACATGCCCAAGGAATCTCCCTCTCAATATGATTGGCTACTCACAGCAGTTCCCATCATGGGGGTGATCACATATTAAATCTCAACAGGGAAGTGATCACAACATTATACAACTGCCAAAACACCGAGAATCATGGCCCGGCCAAGTTGACACACAATCTTAACCATCACACCATTGAAGTATTCTAGAGTAGGTCAGAGACGTGAGCAGATGTGACCCATGTTAAGATAGTCTGTGCATCATATCTTGCATCACAGGCTGCTGGAGGAAGGTCAGGAAATTCCCAGCACTGCTAGTCCTGGAAACAAGTTGCCCAGAGAAGTGGGAGTCCAAGAAAAGATGGAGGAACTCTTGTCTTCAGCTCTGAGGAGGTAAAGGAAGTAATCTGGCTAAAACTAATAAAGGGAAATGTTTATTTTTATTTCAAAAGCTAGGATTTTAGAAACTTGTCTTCATTTTCTGGGGAAAAAAAAGTATCCTGGATGTTTGAATGGCACATAGAATACAGGAGCTCTAGAAAGGAGCCGTCGTTACTCTTTCTCCTTCCAAACAAAGCTCTGTGATTGTGCTTCATTTCATGTAATGATCCGTGGAACCAGTGACTTTTTACTGTGTACCACAATGCTTGATGTTTTAGGAAAATACACAAAAAAGAAACTCTAAGAAATGATGCTTAAGAGAAAAAGGAAATGCATTGTATTTCCCAGTAGAATTAATTTATGACTCAATCACATGATTTAATTAGGACCCCCGTAAATTTTCTCCTTCTTTGGATGTCTGAACATTTCCCATTCATTCTTTTTAAGCAATTGTTCTCCTTTTACATACCAACTTTTTATTTCACCTGCTGCCAAGCTTCCTCTTTCCACTTAGTTCAAGATTACCTCAAATCCTCCCTCTTCTGAGAGGAAATTGCTACCCCGTAACCCTACTCCTGTCTTGACTCACGAGGTTAATTTCTCCTAAGCTCCTGGGCCAACTCTGTGGGAAGGGATCCCAACCAGTGCAAATACCTGCTCCAAACTCATTCAAGTCTTAACTCTCCAAAATGCCTTGCCAGCCTCAGCTAAAGAAGAGACAACACAGTGCAGGAGCAAAGTAAGGAATGTGCTTTCTGTGTCCAAATAGAATGTCAACACTTTGTATGGAACTCCCAAAATGAGCTGGTGATGTGTGGCCAGTCCTAGGTGAAATTGTGAAAAGAATGACCTTTGGCTTTTTCTCACATCTTAATTTGTCCCCAAATTTTATTCCTTGCCCATTTAGCCTAATTCCTAATCAGTTACACAGCTTTGCAATGGAAAGAACTCTTGATTAAAATAATAAGATCTGGCCTCAACTCTCAACTATAGTATAAACTATATGGAAATTGGGCAAGTTTTTTTCTGAAAATTCCCTCATCCATAAAAGCAGGATCCTAAAATACCCCACTACCTGTCTGTCAGTTTGTGGAACTGTGGTGGCTTGTGTGATGCTGGAAGCATTTCAAATGCTAGCAGGGTCACTCATGGTGGATATATTTCAGCAGCACTTCCAGACAAAGACAGACTAGTAAGAGAGAACTGAAGATTAGCTTCTGAAAATTAGCCAGTGAAAACCCTATAGATCACAGCATATTGTCTAAGACTCACTTACTTAGGATACATCATTAGGAGGGACTGATGGTGGGAGAAGAACATCATGTTTGGGAAAATGGAGGGCCAGCAAAGGCGAGGGAAGCCATCAATGAGATGGATTGACATTTTAAAGGCTGCAACAATACACTCCAAGGATCATGAAAATGGTGAAAGACTAGGCAACATTTTGTTCCATTTTACTTGGAGTTGCCATGAATTGGACCTGACTTGATAGCAATGAACAACAACACTTACCAGCCATGTTCATCATAAGACTCACATTTTGTGGTACATTTATAAGTGCTTTGCAAACTATAGACTGCCATGAAAATGTAAAGGGTATTGCTAATGGTGAAACCAATGCTGTTTCCTCAACCCTTCCTAAGTAGCTACTGGGTACTTAACATGGACATAATTCCTCTAGGTCTTGTGTCTTTGTTCTTATTGTCCCTTCTTGCCAAATTGGTCCTTATCTTTTTCCCTTAGGTCCACATTTTCTCCCTTCAGTATTCCACCTAAATATTCAGATAAATTTATGTATATTAATGAGGTAGTAAAAGTAAGAAAGTAGCTGTGGTATACTGTGTGAGATCAGCACTGACTGAAGTCAAAAGGCCCTGGATTCACACCCCAGCCTCCCTCTTACTTGTTCTGTGATCTAGGCCAGCATTTCCAAATGTGTTATGTAGGAACAGAGAGATCAAAGTCTGGGACACCCTGGGTTAAACAAAGTTAAATGAGTTTCTTTACTAAAGGATTAATGTGCACTGGGAATATTTAAGAAGGGGATTTGGGCATCTTTTTTCAAACTTGTTTGACCCTGCAAAACTTTTCAAAATGAAGCATCTGGGTGACTAATGTTTTATGGGATACACTTAGGGAAAGACTGCCTTTAGCAAATTCTGAAAAATGGGATAATGATAGTTGGCCCCAGGGTAGTTGAAGGGATTAAATGAAGTAATAGGTGAAAATTTAAGCATGACTCCTGGACATGAAAGGCTTAACAAGCAAGTCTCAGCGGCTCTCGCTGAGTGATGTTTTAGGATGACACCCCGGAAATGTCATGGTGTTAACAAGGAAGGAATATATTCTTGGATGGATTCTAACAGGAAGTGGTTGCCCCCATCTCCACACAAAAGGGCTTACAAATGCTTCCCATCATCCAGAACCCTGGTGAGGCCTCCCCTGGGTCAGACAGTGGGAGGCACAGAAAGGCTGAAGACAGGATTGCAGGGCACAGAGCCTGGCTGCAGTAGCATGCAACCTTTCTGAGGTTGACAAAAACTGAAAACCCTCTGTGATCATGCTAGAGTCTCTAGAGCAAGAAGGGAGCTTAAAGACAAAAGCAACATGGAACACTCAAAAAAGGATATAGGTGGGACCCAAACAGGCCTAAGCCACACTGGTTGAGTACCAGTATTTTAGTGAATTTCCCCTATGGGAGGTGAGAATTTTAATATTGAACCACCTGCCCCCAGTAAATGACCTGTTTACTGCAAAAGATCCCACTATTTTTCATTCTCTAGGTCAGAGTCTTTAATCTAGAAGACAAAGCCCCTCTGCCCTGATTTGAGGTGGAAGTTTGGTCCAGATCCACACAAATGATTGGCTGGTCCCAGGTAAGTGGGCAAGTTGCATTGCAAGTCAGATTCTCATCAAGGAATGTTCCTGGTATACCATGTCCTCCCTCAGTCTGCTTCCCACTTCCTGGTGTTAAACAAAAGAGCATATTAGAGCTTATTTGACTCTGAAGAATCTATAGATTGGTACTGTGTGAATAAAAAGCTTAATTTCTTTCCTTTTTTTTTTTTTTTAAAGTTGTGCTTTAGATGAAGGTTTACACAGCAAATTAATTTCTCCTCAAACAACTAATATACATTTTGTTTTCTGATATTGGTTGCCACCCCCAAGATGTGTCAACGTTCTCCCCTTCTAGACCTTGGTTTCCCCAGTTCCATTCGTCCAGCTTTCCTGTCCCCTCCTGTCTTCTGGTCCTTGCCCCTGGGCTGGTGTGCTTATTTAGTCTCGTATGCATGGTGAGCTATGGGTATTATTGTTTGTTTTATGGGCCTGTCTAATCTTTGGCTGAAGGGTGAATGTCAAGAGTGACTTAGTACTGAGTTAAAAGGGTGTCTGGGGACCATACTCTTGGGGTTTCTCCAGTCTCTGTCAGATCAGTAAGTTTGGTCTTAAAAAACCTAATTTCTCATTCTGTTCTATGGTCTTTCTTTTGCTTCCAAGTTATCTTGACTGCAGTAAAAACGGATTCAGTTTTTTTCTCAATTATAATTCTGAACAGAAAGAGGGCTGTTATAAATGGATGAAGGCTGATGTTGCCAACAGCCATCTAAAAGTCGAAATATCACAGAAAGAATTGTTTCAAGTTTTCTGTTTGGGAAGGCAAAGTGAAATGTTAAAAAAAAATGAGAAAAAGAATGGTTGCAATAAAAGGCGACTTGACATTTCCCATACACCTGATCTTCATAGGATTCAATGACAAGCACAGAGAGATTTTAATATGATTGTGAAAAGTTAAGGAGCCTTGGAAAATAAAAAGTGATGACTCATAGTCTATGGAGATATGTCTTAGTGTGAATGGTCTTTTCCCTAACACCATTCTAATACCATTGACTACCTTATTGTTAGTTTTCTTTTTATGAATATGTGCACTATTCTATCTGTACAAATGGTTTCCATATCTTTCTGTCTAGTCCTGATGACTCTTCCTAGCTTTTTCATTCATTTATTCATTCATTTACAGATAATAGAGCACCTCCTAAGTCCACGTACTTTGGACATATTATCAGGAGGGACCAGTGCCTGGAGAAGGACATCATGCTGAATAAGGTACAGGGTCAGGGAAAAAGAGGAAGACCCTCAACGAGATGGAGTGACACAGTAGCTGCAACAGTGGGTTTAAGCATAATGATGATTGTGAGGATGGCGCAGGACCGGGTGGTGTTTCGTTCTGTTGTCCATAGGGTCACTATGAGTCAGAACTGATTCGACCGCACCTAAGAACAAGAACAACAACCTAAGTTCAAGAGACTCAGAGTCTACTTTCAGGGAGTTTATAACGTAGAAGGGAAATAAAACATCACTCTGATACAAGGTAGAATGTAAAATACACAGGGGAAAAAAAAAGAGATTGGAATGTAGAGGAGAAAGAAACTGGTTTTGACTCCACACTCTCGTTTCTGCTCAACCCCTCCACCCACGGTCTCAGCCAGTGTAGTGCTTACGAATATGGCTTTCAATCAGACTGTGGGTTCAGCTTTCAACTCTGCCACTGACTGGCTCGGTCACCCTGCGCGGATTATTTACTGTATTTAAATCTTAGTTTTTCCACAACTAAAATGGGAATAATAATAATACCACTAAAGAAACAAAAACAACCCTGTCGAGTCGATTCTGATTCATAGCGACCCTGTAGGACAGAGTGGAACTGCCCCGTGGGTTTCCAAGGAGCAGCTGGTGAATTCGAACTGCTGATCTTTTGGGTAGCAGCTGAGTTCTTAACCACTGTGCCACCAGGGCTCCAACAATAGTACTGTTCACCTCTAATGCTGAGGACTGAATAAGGAAATGTCTATAAAGCATCTAACAGAGAGAGTGGCACGTAGTAAATGCTAAATAAAATGAGTTGTGTGCTTTATCATAACTTACATTCATACATCCCAAAGTAAACTCATTGACTTCTCAAAACCAACCCTTCCTCCTGACATGTCTGCTTGCATCAATGGCTTCCTGTTCTCCTGGTCATGAGGCTTGAACCTCAGGTATCTTTCCTTCCTCTTTCTCTTGCCCTCTACTTCTAGCTGCCAGGCTGTGTAGATGGTTTCTGTGGGAGGTTTCTTTGTTCCTTGTTCCCATGGTGCCACCAAAATTTAGCCCTTATGTAACATGAACTACCAGTTAACGTTTTTGGAAGTTTACTCTGCACTTGTATTATTTAATTTACATATAATAACACTCTTATGAGGTGGGTACTAATATTTTTATGCCCTTTTACAGAAGGAATAACCAAAAAAACCAAACCTGTTGCCGTCAAGTAGATTCCAACTCATAGTAACCCTAAAGGACAGAGTAGAATTGCCCCATAGGGTTTCCAAAGCTATAATCTTTACAGAAGCAGACAGCCACATCTTTCTCCCACAGAGAGGATGGTGGGTTCAAATCATCTGCCTTTTGGTTATCAGCCAAGCACTTAACCACTGCACCACCAGGGCTCCCTGCAGAGGGAATACTAAGACTTAAAGAAGTTAAATATCCATCCCAAGATCACACAGCCAGGAGTAGAGATATCAGGGACTGGACCAGACTTGTTTGCTTAGTGCACCCCATACCATTCTGCCTGTCCCCTGCTCATGTGTCAAGGCCCACCTGTCAAAGACCTTTCCAAGAATGAGGTAGATCTATAGACATCCCAAAGAAACATACACTCAGGAGAACATGTAGAACATACATGTAGAACAGTTAAAAATCCAGCCACCAAAGCTTAACTTTCTAGTCCTGATCTATCATTTCCTAGCTGTGTGACCTTGAATAAGCAACTTGTCCATTCGAACTTCAGTTTCTTCAACTTTAAAATGGGGATAGTAATAATAAGTGTTCCAGAGGGTTACTGAAAAAATTCAAAGAGGTAAAATATATAAGGTGCCAAGAAAAATGCACCTTAAGCCTCCAATGTGGGCCTGCATTGTAGGAAAAGTACAGTATTCTTTTTTCCTCACCTAGCACAATAATTTGAGCATAACAGGTGCTCAAAACATGGGTTGATTGATACAATAGTGTTGACATTCTTCTGAATAAATCAAGGAGATCATATAATTAATAGTGAGGGAACCTCAGAATATCAATAGAAAGCTATAAAAGCTCTAGTAAGTAAAGCCGTTTAAAATAATAGCCAATTAAACTAGCCACCCCCAGGCTAGTTTAATGCCAGATCTTTCAGATAGTGATTTTTTATAGTAGGAAATAAGTGTAGGTTTACTAGTCAAGGATTATGAGATTTAATTTACTCCATGTTACGGATTGAATTGTGTCCCCATCAAAATGTGAATCAATTTGGCTAGGCCATGATTCCTAGTTTTGTGTGATTGTCTACCATTTTGTCATCTGATGTAATTTTCCTGTGTGTTATAAATCCTACCTCTTGATGTTAATGAGGCAGGATTAGAGGCAGTTATGTTAGGTTGTGTCTTAAGCCAATCTCTTTCTTTTTCTTTAATTTTTTTTTTTTTTTGTACTTTAGGTGAAGGTTTGCAGAACAAATAGTTTCTCATTAAACAGTCAGTACACATACGGTTTTATGACAAGGTTAACAACCCCACAACATGTCAACACTCTCCTTTCTGGACCTTGGAGGACCTTTTTTTTGGTGAAAATATACATAGCCAAAGTTACACCATTTCAAAAGTTTCTATATGTACAATTCAGTGACATCGATTACATTCTTCCAGTTGTGCCACTATTCTCACTATCCTTTTCCAAATTATTCCATCACCATTATCTTCAACTCACTGGCCCTAGGCTTCCCAGCAAACCTTTTGAGTTGCTGTTGTCAATTTGATCTCACATAGATAATTTTTTTTTTTTTTTTGTACCTTAGATGAAGGTTTGCAAAACAAATAGTTTCTCATTAAACAGTGCACATATTGCCCTATGACAATGGTTAACATCCCCACGACATGTCAACACTGTCCCTTCTCAACCTTGGGTTCCCTATTACCAGCTTTCCTGTCCCCTCCTGCCTTCTAGTCTTTGTCCCTGGACTGCTGTGCCTCATTCATCCCATTTTGTTTTATGAGGCTGTCCAATTCCTGGCTGAACGGTGAACTTTGGGAGTGACTTCACCACTGAGCTAAAAGGGTGTCTGGGGGCCATACTCTTGGGGTTTCTCCAGTCTGTCAGGCCAGTAAATCTGGTCTTTTTTTTCTGAGTTAGAATTTTGCTCTACATCCTTTTCCAGCTCTGTCCAAGACCCTCTATTGTGATCCCGGTCAGAGTAGTCAGTGGTGGTAGCTGGGCACTATCTAGCTGTAGTGGATTCGGTCTGGTGGAGGTCCTGACAGCTGTGGTCCATTAGTCCTTTGGACTAATCTTTTCCTTGTATCTTGTTCTCTTCATTCTCTGTTGCTCCCGAAGGGCTGAGACCAGTGAAGTATCTTAGATGGCTGCTCACAGGCTTTTAAGACCCCAGATGCTACTCACCAAGGTAGAATGTAGAACGTTGTCTTTATAAACTGTGTTATGCCAACTGAGCTAGATGTTCCCCGAGACCATGGTTCCCACAGCCCTCCATCCAGCAATTCATTCCATCAGGGAGTTTGGAAGAGTCTATGGAGCTTCCATGAACTTTCCTTGTACAAGTTGTGCTGGCTTCCCCAGTATTGTGTACTGTCTCACCCTTCACCAAAGTTACCACTTATCTGTTGTCTATTTAGTTCCCCCTCCATCCCTTGTAACCAATAAAGATTGTTTCTTTTTGTGTGTAAACTTTTACGTGAGTTTTACAGTACAGGTCTCATACAATATTTGTCCTTTTGTCATTGACTTATTTCACTAAGCATAATGTCCTCCAGTTTCATCCATGTTATGAGATGCTTCACAGATTCATCATTGTTCTTTATCTTTGCATAATACTCCATTGTGTGTATGTACCACAGTCTGTTCATCCATTCATCTGTTGATGGGCATCTAGGTTGTTTCCATCTTTTTGCTATTGTGAACAGTGCTGAAGTGAATATGGAT
>NW_004443977.1:15348437-15369308 GCF_000243295.1 Trichechus manatus latirostris
CTATATGGGGTTCGTTGAGCTTCTTGGATGGTCAGCTTTTCATCTTTCATGATACTGGGGAAATTTTCTGTCAGCAATTCTTCAATGATCTTCTCTGTGTTTTCTGTTTTCTCTCCCTGTTCTGGAACTCCTATCACTCAGATTTTTGCTTTTGATTGTATCCCACATAATTCTCAGGGTTTCTTCATTTTTCTTCGTTCTTTTTTCAGATTTTTCCTCGAACAGGTGTATCCAAGTGTTTGTCTTCAATTTTGCTGATCCTATCTTCCATCATTTCAAACCTGCTCCTCACCCCTTCTATGACACTGTCCATTTCTGAAATCTTGTTGTTTATCTTTTGGATTTCTAATTGTTGTTTTTGTATGATTCTGGTTGTGAATTTATTTTAGCATTTTGTTCCTGTATTATTTTCTTGAATTCTTCCATTTTTCTGTCTGTATTTTCCATGAATTTGTCTGCCTTTTCCATGAATTTGTCTATTTTTTCATCATTTTTGTCTGCTTTTTGCTTCAACTCTTGGATAATTCTGAATATTAGAGATTTGAATTACCTATCAGTAGGTCTAGTGCCTTTTCATCTACTGGAAGGTCATCTGGTGTTTTATTTTGGATGCCTGTTGGAACCATCCTGTCCTGTTTTTGTAAATGTTTTGATATTGTCTGCTGTCTTCAGGGCATTCAGTGGCTATTTTCATTGTTTATTGATTGTAGATTTCTTTGTTTTATCCTGCTTTTTTGTTTATTTGGTTATGTCTGAGCAGGCGGGCTGTGTGTTCTTTGTTGTTTGCTCATCTGTGGGAATGATACTTTTCACCTCCTTCTCCAATGGGTAGGGTCAGTCACTCCGGTATGGTATAGCAGGGCAGGTCCAGCTGAAGGGGAGTTGCTGGGTTGTTTGTGGCACGTACCAGGGCTGACAGCGCAGACCAGGAATCAGTGCAGGGCAGGTTCCAGTAGGCTGTGCCTGTGCTTCTTGGGAGTGTGTTGTTAAGCGCATGGTGTGTAGGCAGGAAGGAGCGGGTAGATTGTGATGTGTGAAGCTAAGGTGGTTATGGGAAAGACGAGAGAGAGGAGAGAGGAACAGGAGCCAAAAACATACACACAAACAAGAAAGAGTGCTAAGGGAGCTTGCTATTGGAGTGGAGAGATGAGAGACTGAGAAATGGGGAAAAACAAAAATGAAACAAAAGAAAAAGGGTAAAAGAAAACAATGAATAAATCAAGAAACTGGAAATGAAGAAAGACCAAAAACGAATGAGAGAGAAGAAGACAAAACAAAACCAAAAACAAACAAAAAAAGAAAACCAAGGGAAAAAAAAAAAAAAAAACCAAGAAGAAAGAAACGCCCCTAGGGATGTCCCTATGTGTCTATGCAGAGTAAGGGAGTAGCTTCCAAGCCACGCAGTACTGCCCAGCTAGAAGGGGCTCCCAAGCCGAGAAAAGAAAAAGAAAACAAACAAACAAATCAAAACAGAACAAATCAGAGCAAGCAAACAAACAAAAAAAGCCCTGGGTGGGTGGGGTCCCACCACCATGGCAGCAAGGGCTGGGAAGCAGTTTCACAGTCAAGCGGTGTTTTGCAGCCTGTCAGGAAGAAGCAAAGATGGCAGACGGATCCATGTGTTTGAGAGAAAGGAGGGGGAGGTGATGAGAGGTAAGGAAGAAATCTAAACAGCAACACCAGTACCTAACAAAAGGCACTCAGGGAGCCGGCCAGTGTGGGCGGGTGGAATCCAAGCGAAACTGGGTAAAGCAGGTGCTTCCCAGCCAAGAGAGTTTTTCTGCAGGAAGCAGAGGAGGCTAAGTGCGGGTGACAAAGGGTAGGGGGTGGGAAAGCCTATCTTGCTGGTTACCGGTTGTTCTGTCTCCTGCTGGAAGCTCCATGAAGCTGCTTTCTTTACCCCCATTTGCGGATCTCCGATAGGAGTCCAAGATGGTGGATCCGTGGTACGGTAGCTGATAGGGGACCTCTGCATGTGTCTCTCCTCAGTTTCTGTTCTCGGTCAGTTTCTTATTCCATTCGGTGGTTGGCTGAGTTCTTTATCTCTTCATTTGATGCTTAGAGTTTCAGGATTGACGTGTGACTCTGTTTGACTTAGTTTTTCTGATCTTTGCTGCGGAGGGACGGCATGGTGCTTCTGACTATAGTGCCATGTTGCCTGGAAGTACTTAAGCCAATCTCTTTTGAGATATAAAAGAGAGAAGCAAGCAGAGAGGCATGGGGACATCATATCACCAAGAAAGCAGCACTGGGAGCAGAGTGTGTCCTTTGGACCTGGGGTTCCTGTGACTGAGAAGCTCCTAGACCAGGGGAAGATTGATGACAAGGAACTTCCTCCAGAGCTGACAGAGAGAAAGCCTTCCTCTGGAGCTGCACCCTGAATTTGGACTTCTAGCCTCCTAGACTGTGAGAGAATAAACTTTTGTTTGTTGAAGCCATCCACTTGTGGTATTCTTATTATAGCAGTACTAGACAACTAAGACGCTCCAGGACTAGTTTGTGTGTGTGTGTTGTAATTCCGACTCATAGAGATCCCATGTGACAGAGTAGAACTGCCCCATAGGGTTTCCTAGGCTGTAATCTTTATGGGAGCAGATGGCCCCCTGGCTACGTGTGGGAGCTATCAACTAAGCAATTTCACCTGGGATGAGGGTAAGAGCTAACAGTGAGCAGAGGTTTTCATGGAAACTGCTATGTGATTTGACTGTACCTCATGCCTTACTGAGGACAACTGGGTGTCTTGTCTAGCCCTGAGCAGGCAAGGAGTTGCCCAATGGATGCTATTGTTTAGCTTTGCTATTCTAAAGAACCAGCAGTATGGCCTGGAAGCTTGTTATAAATACAGAATCCAGCCCCCACCACAGAATAGTTCAGAATCTGCATTTTACCTGGATCTCCAGGAGATTTGTGTGCAAGTTAAAGTTTGAATAGCACTGGTCTGGAAGCTAAGGGGACAAAAGGGCTAAAAATGGTGTTTCAGCTCTATTATATGTTGCTGGCTTCCCTGCTGCTCAGGGGGAAAAAATGCAGCTCCAATTTGGAAGATGAGAGAGGTTAGGTTCCATTTCCAGAACCTCTTTTGAAGATGAACCAACCTCTTGCATTCAAAGGCAACTGGACTGCAAAGTGGTGCCTCGTTGTTCAAAACATATACGCGACTAAAAACTGTGATCATTGGTCAGATTGGAAAGGATACTCCTGAGTCTCCCTGTTAATTTCCAGGAAAAGCTCACTGTCTAGAGATCGGAAACAGTCTGACATACCAGCCTGGCCAAGTTGTTCACAGAATGAAGATAATATGCTCAGCCAAGAAGCCAGCAGAATAGAGTGAGTGAGGTTGATGGGTAGCGGTGGCTCAGAGAAGGCTTCTGTATTAAAATGTTGTCCATTCTAGGGCTATAAATAATGGTAGGAAAAATTTGTTCAGGGCTCTTAAAACGATTGGAAGTTATGGAGTTTTGGTGGTGCAGTGGTTAAGAGCTTGGTTGCTATAACCAAAAGGTCAACAGTTTAAATCCACCAGCCGCTCTGTGGGAGAAAGATGTGGCAGTCTGCTTTCATAAAGATTACAACCTTAGAAACCCTATGGGGCAGTTCTCCTCTGTTCTATAGAGTCGCTATGAGTCAAAATTCACTCAATGACAACTGTTTTTTTTTTTTTTTTAATTTAAACCATTGCCGTCTAGTCGATCCCTACTCATAGCAACCCTATAGGACAGAGGAGAACTGCCTAGTAGGGTTCCTAAGGCTGTAATCTTTACGGAAGCAGACGGCCACATCTTTCTCCTGCAGAGTGGCTGGTGGATTTGAATTGCCGACCTTTTGGTTAGCAGTCGAGTGCATTAGCCACTGCACCACCAAGGCTCCTTTACAGGGCTTTAGGTAAATGTAATTTGCCTACTCTGAAATATATGTTGTTAGCTGCCATCAAGTTGGCCCCTACTAATGGTGACACTGTCTACAACAGAGCAAAATGCTGCCTGGTCCTCCACCATCCCCATGATGGGTTGGGGGATTAGACAATGTTCTGTTGTGATCCGTAGAATTTTCATTGGCGGATTTTTGGAAGTAGATTGCCAGGCCTTTCTTCCTAGTCTGTCTTAGCCTGGAAGCTCCACTGAAACCTGTTCAGCATCATAGCAACATGCAAGTCTCCACTGACAGACAGGTAGTGGCTGCACATTGAATCTGCATTGGCTTGTTATTGAACCTGGGTCTGTTGCATGGGAGGTGAGAATTTTACCACTGAACCACCAATGCCTCATCTGAAATATACAATGTTTGGCTAATAGAGGGAGTAATGATAAGACCCTTGTAATGGAATGGTGCTAGCTGGCCTGAAAACCGAAGAATTGGTTCCGGTTAGGGTTCCAGCTAGATACAAATAAAAATACAGCACATCCTGTTAAATTTAAATTTCAGATAAACAATGAATAATTTTTTCAGTATAAGGATGTCCCACACAATATTTGAGTCCTAGGTTTTATCTGAAAACCCTAGTTCCAGCCTATGGGGCTGCATACTAGAGATTTACTCAGCATTTTAGGTGAGAATTGGGTCCAAGGGAAATATGGAACCCCCCAGTGTCGACATCACTGAGTGTCGACATCACTGGATAGAGGGTTACAAAGCTTATGTTTTTGAACCGACCTTAGAGGTCCTCTGTGTTGTTTTTCTGGGTTTCATGAAGATTAAATGACTCATCCAGGGCCATGGGGCTTGTTGTTTCTGGGGCTACTTTTCCTCACATGGATCATCTTGAATAATGTAACTTCGAACCTCAAGGTACTAACTCTGATGTAGAAACTGTTCTTATAAATGGTCCAAAAGTAGTATGAGGTAAGAAAAATAAAAAGATAAGCAAAACAAAATAAGAGTTGTAATAAAACCGGTGCTTCAAATATGACTTAAAGTTTTATAATAGTAGAAGACGTAAATTTTTTCTATTAAATTGAAATTATGAAACAGTGGAGATTTTGTTGGCTATTACAAAGTGTGTCATATTAATCAAATTATACCAGATGTGTCATTGACACTGCAAAAAAGACACAAGGGATTTGTAATTAGAATAAAATGTTGCTTAACCATAAAATCTGAGCTGCAAAAAAGTAAATAATGCTATCCTGGGAAGTGCATGAAAGAGAGAAAAATTATAGCTGAAAGTGAGACCTAAGAGCCCAGGAAATAATTTACAAAAACTATCCTTAATATGTACAAATCAGTTGAGGAGTAAGAAAATAACAGGTGTTGTCTATTGAATTTCCAACACTTTTGAGCCCACTTCTGGCCAGTAAACCGTGACAGAAAATTCAAGACTAAGTAATGTCTGGAGAATAACAAAGATGCAAAAAAAAAAAAAAAAAAAATATATATATATATATATATATAGCTGGGCTTTAAAATAAAAAAAAATTTTTTCACTAGATCAAATGAAAAATGTCTCTAACTTAAGGACTCCATTTTCTTCTAGCTCTTATCTGCTGTATGTGTAAATGAAGGAAAAATATGTAATAATCTTGACAGATACATCAAAGCAACAAGTAAACCTTTTTTTCCTCCTTTGGCAGAGTAAAGAATAAACTTCTTTATAAATACAAAAAATATTGGACTATATGAATCCCAGAACAATATCTCATCATCCATTTCATTTTTTACTTTATTGGGTATCATTGTGGTACTCTACCATTAAGCTCCCCTTTTATACACCTTTTAACCCTAATTTTGAGGATTATAGATGCCAATTAATTTAACAATAGAAACAAACCCCAAAATAAAGCCAAAAACTCCGCATAAACGGGGCCAGACTGCCTAGTAGGACAACCTGGTACTTCTGTTCCTTAAGCCATTCTAGGAAGCCCAGGAACCATCTTGAAACCACACCACAAATAATCTCTAGCTCTTCTGAGTACAGCTTCATGTGGATGGATGTTTCCAGAACTGCACAGCACATCAGGAGCAGTGGTGTGCAATGGTGTGCCCTAGCACTACCCCCTAATCTTGTAACCAAACCATGATGGTACCACTTGTGTTGTGGGGGGAGGGCCTAATGAAGATAATGTATATTTTAGTTAAGAAATTTACTAAAAAGATCCTCCTGAGTAAGGTTCATATTGGAACATATTGCCTTTGTTCCACATTTGGAACACAATTTCTTTTTTTGGAGTTTTGTCTCTGTATTTGAAAATATTAAAATCCTAACAAAATATTCTAAAGGTTGTGAAACTGTGGCAAAGCAAATTCATTGTAAGAGCCCAGACTACGAATTCTTTAGGGGTTAAATGCAAGGAATTACTGAATGACTTGCTTATTGCCTTAAAAGAGGGTAACTCCATAGAAGTAAATTTAGATTGAATATATAAGAAAGACCCAGGATTAAGGCTTTTAATAATTGCTTTGTGGGAGACACTCCTAAGTAAACTGGAAAAAACACAGACATCATCCTAATCTATACAATTCCACAGAGTAAAAAAAAGAGAAAATAAGTTGGTTCTTGACTCTGTTGATGTTAAACAATGCTTAAAATGCCACACGTCACTGAAAATGCAAAATTTGAGGCATTACATTAAGACTCCCATAACGAGAAGAAGTTTAAATAAAACAAAGCTTCCTTTAAAAGCCCACTTGCCAACAAAAGTCAGTTGAAAATGGTGCTTTTAAAGCACTTAGAGAACTGCCTGTTTGAATATTACCTTCCCCTGATAAGCAATTACAAAAGAATAAAAAAGAAGACTTTCTAAAACAGGAATATATACAATTAAAAATACGATAATTGAATGTGGTATTTCACTTGAAAATCTTTTCTATTTCCCTCTATTTGTTTATTCTCGACCTGGGTTGTAAAAAGAAAGAAATTAGTTGAACACAATCAAATGTTCCAATAAAATGCCCCACTATTGACATTGACGTGTTAGGTGTGTGTGCCTGAGTGTGCATATGTTTTGGTAGTGGAGCAATGTCAAGGGAAAGGGGGGAACAGGGAAAAGAGATACATTCAATTAACCTGTATTATCTAAAACAATTTCATATCAAAGAGAAAGAAACGGACTTGCACACAGGCAAACAGAGTCTCTAAGGCCTTGCAAGACATGACATGATTTTTAAAAAGTAATTATATAAGTGACAAATTACATAAACCTCCAGATGAGCACTTGAATTTCTCTCATTATCTAATCTCTTCACTAAAATATAGCCCAAAGACCAGGGAAGCCCCAAGATTTCCAGTGAGGTCCATTAAAAGCTAATTTCTTTTTAAAAGTTATTAGGCTTTTCGATTTTAGGTTTGTAACACTAACCTTCCATAGCCCATATGACTTCTTTGTAGTCATAAAATATATTCGTCCTCCTTATTAAACAAACATTTCACAAAAGCCCGCTGTATTCCAGGCACTGTGCTACACGCTATGGGGTGTTTTTTGTTGTTGGCAGAACTGACTATCCCAGGAAAGTCTTCCTCTTGAATTCTGGAATTTTTTTTTTTCCTTTTAATCGACTATTTTCTTTTTAATCATTACCCTTGTAGAAGATACTAGACCTGTTGTCAGGAATTTAAAATCCCAGATCAATGTCTCCATCACTACCCAGCCCACCCACAAGCACCCACAGCTTTGCAACCTGATGTGAATTCAAGAAATACAAACTAATTTTACCATAAACTTAAGCAAAATGGAGGTAGAAGGATGAATTTCTGCACAACAGCATAGGGCACATTCCATGGGAAAAGCTGCCCTTTGTGTGGTTTTTTGCAATTTTGTCGTATCTGGCTCTGGCTTTCCTTTCTGGTGTGTATAATTAAGAGCTTCTCTTTGGGGATGAATCACTTCCTGCTTGGAAACATGGAAGGATGTTTCAAAGAGCACATGGCCCCTGAGAGCTGAGTTTGGCCAGAAATTCCTTTTGATCTTCAGGAAGCTAGTAGAGGCTATATAAGAATTATTTGAGCCAGTGGTCAGGGGTATGAGGGGAAATGGTTGAGTCAAGGTATTGATGCGGGGTAGACTGTTATTCTGGAAGGGTAAGTGAGAGAAGCGAGGGGTATTGGCCACAACCAGAATGTGCTGAACTAGAGCAAGGAGGGTACCAGGAGGTAGTTAAAGTTAAAAGGGGTTATCCTTAAAGAAAGGAGCCCCTGTGGCACAATGGTTAATCACTGAGCTGCTAACTGAAAGGTTGGCGGTTTGAACCCACCAGTGGCTCAGCAGGTGAAAAGACCTGACAATCTGTTCCTATAAAGATTACAGCCTAAAAAACCCTATGTCTCAGTTCTATTCTGTCGTATAGGGTCGCTATGAGTTAGAATCGACTTGATGGAACACAAAGACAACAACATCCTTAAAGAAAACAATTTCTAGAATAGAGTAGATGTAGGTAACATGTAAATATAGTTTTAGGCTTAAATAATTATAACTGTGGTCCAGTTCAAAACTTTGTTCTCAGCCAATGCATTGATTTCTTAAATTAACTTCTCAGATGACTGTATCAGAACAAGGGCAGGAGGTTTCTGCATCCCCAAAATGTCAGGGAATTTTATCCAGATATTACAGTGTAGCATTGATCTGATGAAGGAAGCATTGACAAATTGTATTTCAAGGCCCTCTCAGCATAATATCCTGAATACTTCAACTTACAGTGTCTAAAGCAAGACAAGAGGAGGCTGCTAGTTCCAGGACACAAAATAGTGGCCGAGGGGCTCCTGTGGACTGTGTACTTGTTGTACAGAGCAAGCTAAGGAACCCTGAGTGCAGGCCCTGAGTGCCAGGGGACTTAATCAGATAACAAAATACATTATAAAGTTGTAATGATGAAAGCAGGAAAGACTAATTGCTAGAAAATAACATCATGGTTGCTAAAGTAGAGGGTCAGCAAAAAATAAGGGAAACCTTCAGTGAGATGGATTGACATAATAGCTACAACAATGGACTCAAACATTCCAATGATTATGAAGACAACACAGGACTGGGAAGCATTTCATTCTGTTATATATAAGGTAGCCAGGAGCTGGAGGTGACTCAATGGTAACGAACAACAAGAAATTATTATTGTATGATAAAAGTGGAATTTCAAACAAAGCAACAATGACTTATATGATTAGGGGTGTTGTAACAACTGGTGAGATAATTGGGAATAAACATTTGATCGCTTCTTTACAGTCTACACCAAAATAAAATCAAGCTGCATTAAGAACCATAAAAATTCTAGAAGAATGTAGAAGTCCGTATTTATATAATCTTGAGATAGAAAGGGGCTTTCTAAGCACAATGTCAAAGGAAGGATTCTGGAAAAAAAAGAAAATGGATAGATTTGATTATATTAAAAATCGAAACTTCTGGGCTTCAGAACAAAATAAACAAAGCAAAAACAGAAACGAGCCCAGCATAAACAAAATTAGAAGGTAAATGTCAAACTAGGACAAATATTTGCAACATCTAAAGCAGACCAAGAGTAATATACTGTTTGTTGTTGTTTTAGGTGCTGTCGAGGCCGCTCTGACTCATAGTAACCCCGGGAAAAACATAATGAAACACTGTCCGGACCTGCGTCATCCTCACAATTGTTGCTGTGTTTCAGCCCATTGTTGTAGACACTGTGTCAATCCATCTTGAGAGTCTCCCTCTTTTTCGCTGACCCTCTACTTTACCAAGCATGATGTCCTTCTCCAGGGATGGGTCCCTCCTGATAGCATGTCTAAAGTACATGAGCCAAAGTCTCACCATCCTTGCTTCTAAGGAGCATTCTAGTTGTACTTCTTCCGAGACAGATTTGTTCATTCTTCTGGCAGTCAATGGTATATTCAATATCCTTCACTAATACTATAATTCAAAGGCATGGATTCTTCTCTGGTCTTCCTTATTCATTGTCCAGCTTTCCCATGCATATGAGGCAATTGAAAATACCATGGCTTAGGTCAGGTGTACCTAGTCCTCAAAGTGACATCTTTGCTTTCTAACAATTTTTAAAGAAGTCTTTTGCAGCAGTTTTGCCCAATGCAATACATCATTTGATTTCTTGACTGCCGCATCCATGGCCATTGATTGTGGACCCAAGTAAAATGAAATCCTTGACAACTTCAATCTTTTCTGAATTTATCATGATGTTGCTTATTGGTCCCATTGTGAGGATTTTTGTTTTCTTTATGTTCAGGTGAATCCATACTGAAGGCTATACTCTTTGAACTTCATCAGTAAGTGCTTCAAGTCCTCTTCACTTTCAGCAAGCAAGGTTGTGTCATCTGCATATTGCAGGTTGTTAATGAGTCTTCCCCAATCCTGATGCCATGTTCTTTTTCATATACTCCAACTTCTAGGATTATTTGCTAAGTATACAGATTGAATAAGTATGGTGAAATGATACAACCCTGACTCACGCCTTTCCTGATTTTAAACTATGCAGTATTCCTTGTTCTGTTTCAACAATTGCCTCTTGGTCTATGTATAGGTTCCTTAAGAGCACAATTAAGTATTCTGGAATTATCGTTCTTTGCAGTGTTATCCATAATTTGTTCTGATCCACACGTTGGATGCCTTTGCATAATCACTAAAACACGGGGAACATTGTTCTGGTATTCTCTGCTTCAGCCAGGATCCATCTGACGTCAGCAATGATATCCCCCGTAGCACATCCTCTTCTGAATCTAGCTTAATTTCTGCAGTTCCCTGTCAATGTACTGCTGCAATCACTTTTGAATTATGTTCAGCAAAACTGTACTTGTGTATAATATTAATGATGTTGTTTGATAATTTCCACATTCTATTGGATCATCTTTATTTGGAATGGGCACAGATATGAATCTCTTCCAGTCAGTTGGCCAAGTATCTGTCTTCCAAATTTCTTGGCATAGATGAGTGAGTGCTTCCAATGTAGCATCTGTTTGTTGAAACATCACAATTGGTATTCCGTCAATTCCTGGATCTTTGTTTTTCGACAATGCCTTCGGTGTAGCTTAGGTTTCTTTCTTCAGTACCACTGATTCTTGATCATATGCTATCTCCTGAAATGGCTGAATGTCAACCAATTCTTTTTGATACAGTGGCTCTGTGTATTCCTTCCATCTTCTTTTGATACTTCCTGTGTCATTGAATATTTTCCCTGTAGAACCCTTCAATAATGCAACTTGAGACTTGAATTTTTCTTCAGTTCTGTCAGCTTGAGAAATGCCGAGCATGTTCTTCCCTTTTGGTTCTCTAACTCCAGGTCTTTGCATATTTCATTATAATACTTTAGTTTGTCTTCTCAAGCTGTCCTTTAAAATCTTTTGTTTAGCTCTTTTACGCCTTCATTTCTTCCATTTGTTTTAGCTACACAATTTCAAGAGCAAGCTTCAGAGTCTCTTCTGACATCCATTTTCGTCTTTTCTTTCTCTCCTGTCTTTTTAATGACATTTTGCTTTCTTCATGTATGATGTCCTTGATGTCATCTTACAACTCATTTGTTATTTGGTCATTAGTGTTCAATGTGTCAAATCTATTCTTGAGATGGTCTCTAAATTCAGGTGGGATATACTCAAGGTCCTACTTTGTCTCTCATGAACTTGTTTTAATTTTCTTCAGCTTCAACTTAAACTTGCATATAAGCAATTGATGGTCTGTTCCACCGGCTACCTGTGGCCATGTTCTGAATTATGATATTGAGCTTCTCCATTGTCTGTTTCCACAGAAGTAATCTATTTGATTCCTTTTTATTCCATCCTGGTGAGGGCCACGTGTATAGTCATCATTTATGTTACTGAAACAAGGTATTTGCAGTGAAGAAGTCATTGGTCTTATAAAATTCTATCATGTGCTCTCCAGTGTCCTTTCTATCACCAAGGCTGTATTTTCCAGCTACCAATCCTTCTTCTTTGTTTCCAACTTTCCCATTCCAGTCACCAGTAATTATCAATGTATCTTGATTTCATGTTCAATCAATTTCAGACTGCAGAAGTTGGTAAAAATCTTCAATTTCTTCATCTTTGGCATTAGTGGTTCATGCATAAATTTGAAAAATAGTTGCATTAACTGGTCTTCATTGTAGGTATATGGATATTATCCTATCACTGACAGTGTACTTCAGGATAGATCTTGAAATGTTCTTTCTGAGGATGAATTCTACACCATTTCTTTTAATTTGTCATTCCCGGCATAGTAGACCATGTGATTGTCTGATTCAAAATGGCCAATATCAGTCCATTTCAGCTCACTAATGCCTACGATATTGATGTTTATGTGTTCCATTTCATTTTTGACGATTTCCGATTTTCCTAGTTTCATACTTCATATATTCCACGTTCTGATTATTAATGGATATTTGCAGCAGTTTCTTCTCATTTTGAGTCATGCCACATCAACAAATGAAGTTCCTGAAAGCTTGACACCATCCATGTCATTAAGGTCGGCTCTATCAACTTGATAGCAATGGGTTTGGTTTGGGTTTTTTACTATGAGGAGGCAGCTCTTCCCCAGTCATATTTTGGGTGCCTTCCAATCTGAGGGGCTCATCTTCCGGCACTACATGAGACAGTGTTCCACTTCTTTCATAAGGTTTCCAGCTGCTGATTTTTTCAGAAGTAGACCACCAGATCCTTCTTCATAATCTACCTTAGTCTGGAAGGCCTGCTGAAACCTGTCCACCATGGGTGACCCTACTGGTATTTGAAATACCAGCGGCATAGCTTCCAGCATCACAGCGACATGTAAGCCACTACGGTACAATAAAATGACAGATGAGTGGCGGATAGTAACTGTATAAGGAGTATATTATACTCTTTGTAAATCATAAATGAATTTTATAAATTAATGAACAGGATTTTAACACCTATGGCAGAAAAATAGGTGTAAGACATTACTAATAGGAAATTCCTAAAGAAAATAACATAAATGGACAAAGAACATAAGAAAATGATGAATCTAATGAGTAACTAAAGGGATGAAATTTAAAATGAGATAGTGTTTTTTCATTTTTCAAATTGGCAATGATTTTTAAGCGGCCACATCCAGTATTGATGAGGACGTAGGAAAATAGGCTCTCTCCCATAGTGTTGGCAAAAGTATAAATTGGCTCAACTTCTCTGTAGGATACATTTTTAATACATATCTAATGTACATAAACTTTGACATAGCTTTTATACGTCCAGTACTCTAATTTAAGAAAATATTCTTAGATTTGAAAAAAAAACAACTATGAAGATATTTACTGCAGAATTTTTATTAATACCAAAGAACTGGACCACTTTATTATACAATAGTAGGTTACTGGTTCAATAAATGATAATATATCTAGGGCGACCTTGAGGACGAACCTGTCAGTTTTCCCACTGTGGGGAGAGTAGCTGACAAAAGCCCTCATCTGTCATGCTTTGCTTTTGGAAACCTGGAGAAACATAGCATCCATACAATATATTATTAGATAGGCATTAAAATGATGTGGTAGGAGAATAATATATAATGACTGTTATGATTGAATTGTGCCCTCAAAACAGATATGTTGAAGTCTTAACCCCTGATATCTGTGGACATGACTTTGTTTGGGACAGGGTCTTTAAAGATATTATCAGTCAAGTTAATGTGAGGTCAGGAGTCCCTGGGTGGCAAAAATGGTTAAGTACACTACTAGTAGTCAAAAGGTTACTAGTTTGAACCCACTCAGGGGAACCTTGGATGACAGGCCTGGGGAACTGCTTCCGAAAGGTCACAGCCTTAAAAACCCTATGGAGCAGTTCTACTCAGCACACACAGGGTTGCCATGAGTCGGAATCGACTAGACAGCAGCGAACAGCAAAACATAAGGTTTTTCTGGGTAGATGAGTCCTAATCCAACATGAGTGGTGAGAAGAACACAGAGACAGAGACAGTGACAAAAGAAGGACAGACATGTGAAGATGCCTCTACAAGCCAAGGAATGCCCAGGGCTACCAGAAGCTAGGAGAGACAAGAAAGGATCTTCTCCTAGAGCCTTCAGAGGGAGCAAGGCCCTACCAGTACGTTGATTTGAACTTGAACTTTGAACTGTGAGACAATACATTCTGTTGTTTAAAGTCATTCTGTTTTTGTTATGCAGCCCTAAAAAACTAATACAATGACATAGAAAGATGTTCCAACTATAGTAAATACACACACACACACATAAAATAACTTAACAAATGGTATGTATAATGTGATCTCTTTATTAGGAAAGATAAGTGTAAATGAATGTGTAGACACAAAATATTAATGTTGTTATATCTCGTGGGTGAACTTAAGAGTTATTTTTTTCTTTTTTCACCAATCCAAATTTAGTTTTTCCCTATAAGAGATGTATATAATTTTATAAACAGAAAAGAAATAGTTAAGATTATTTAAAAATGTAACTGTCTTTCATTGGGTTATTTGAATTGACTTTTTATTTTACAATTTTTTTCCGTGATCTAATATTCATTTATTCATTTGTAACTAAATGTTAGATGTGGAAAGTAAGATATTTCACAGGAATAACTAATTTCTGAACAGAATAAGAGTTTGATGCCTATAAGCATGAATGTTGGGCCTTAAAGCAGGCATCCTCAGAGGCTTCATTAAGTTGTTAGATTAGGTAGATGGTGTTATGAGTGAATACTTCCTTTAAAAATTTCTTCAATGTAGATGTAAAGTTGTTTTGATAATAAACCAAATGGTAGTCAGCATGCAGCCAATGAACAGATGACACTCCCTGGGGCCCAGTTTTCCTGCCTGGCCCAGGGATTTGAACAGAAGCTTAGACTGTCCTCCCTGTCCAGGCCTGAGCTTTGGCCTTAAGCTTCCTCTTGGTCTCTGGAGTCAAGTCTTTTCCTGCTTGTGGCCTTAAGAGGGTTTTGCATTTGCCCAGGACACCTGAGCACGCAGCTGTCTACCTCCCACGGCATGGTGTCCTCTGGATCGGCCTTTAGAAGGAATCATGCCTTCCCCTCCCACCTGACTCTTGCCCTAAGTTGCTTCTCAGAGGCAATTTTCTCTGCTGATCTCTTAACGATGGTGAATAGACTTTCTGCCTTCCTATTTTGTTTTCTGTCAAAATAGTTTTCTAAAAACGCTCTCTTTGTTCTTTACAGCACTTATAGGTATAAACAGCCCATTTGGATTTCCTTATCTGATGGGTCTCTCTTCAACCTTCTGAATGCAAATTACACCTGGCCTCGAGATACCTCACTTATGGCCCATTTAATTTACCGAGAATACTAAAGATCCCGTATTACCTGATAGACACATATGCCTCTAAAGTCTAGTCTTGTCTCAGGTTGCCCTCAACTCCATACTGCCTATGTTATCCCTTCTTACCTTCCTCAGGTGTGAGAAGATAGGCTCCTCCCTCTGGTTTCCCATGAACCCTTGATAACCACATTTCTGACCTTTCCCTTCTCCTCTAGTCCTTTCAAACTTCGTCTCATAACCCATCCCCTCCAGGCACCAATATGTGAACTTTTGTGTATCAGGTAGCCTTGAAAGTTCTATGTGCAGAGTGGAGCTCCACCCTCATTAGATGTAGATGATCAGAAAAAGCGGCTTTGGGTTATATACTTGAGGGTAGGAAATGATGGGGGCTGAAATAAAAATGAAAAATAAAACTATCTATGGATTTCAAACATCAGAACGTTCTCTTTTGCATATTCTTGATTTATCTCAGTCAGTTAAGCACTGGACTACTAACCCAAAGATTGGCAGTTCAAACTCACCTAAAGGCACCTCAGAAGAAAGGTTTGACAATCAGCTTCCAAAAGGTTACAGCCAGGGGCTGATTAACCAGTAAGCACAGTACGCACAGGCTTACAGTAATAAGCAAGGTACTCTCCGGCTTAACTGTGCTTACTTACTAATCTGTAATGCACAGTTTCACCTGTTTTCGCGGTGTATGCCCTCGCATACCTTACTTATTGGGCAATACGTCCCTGGTCACAGCCTTGAAAGCCCTATGGAGCAGTTCTACTCTGCACACCTGGGGTCCCCATGAGTCGGAATCAACTTGAGGGCAACTGGTTTTTTGGTTTTAAATTCCATTAGCATTCACTTGGTCTTGCATAAATGTCTGCAGCCTACAGTAGGGGCTTGAGTCAAACCCTGTTTCCTAACTTTCCTGCTACCTTGCTTTTCTACCCTCTCCTACACTTAACCCCTCCCTATCAACAGTCTAAAGGGATACATGTTTTGGCCTGCATCAGATATAATCAAAGTCCCATTGTGAGGTCAGCTTTCCATGCAAAACAAAGCACTATAAAGAAAACAGGAAGGAGTCTGCAGAAAGTATGGAATCTTCTTTAAGTGGGCCCCTTATTTTCTTTAAGCTTAGGTTTCCTACTTATTTAACCAGGTTGATTCATCTTTGCTTTACAAAAAATGTCAAACTTTAAAAATCCCATCCATTTTCACTTGGCTTAGAAATCTTCTGAGAGCCACTTATTTCTTCAATCACTCTTCCCTAAGTCATTCTTACTCTATTTCTAGTCTACAAAGTCTTCTGACTTTCTGCCCCTCAAAGTAGTTCAATAGACAGGGATCACAAAGACTCTTCTCACCTCATTTTATCCAGCAGTTCTGCCACCCACCCAGAGTCTTTGAAGAAATTTAGTGCTATTTTTTGGCATATCTGGTTAATGCCAAAGAATATTTCTCTGGTTCACCACTGAGTCTCTGGGGAGGATTTGCTCTGCATTTAATGGAGCTCAACAGTTACTTTCAGATTCTTCACATCCTATTATTTTCTGTCAAGACCTGCATCTTGCATACTTCACAAAGTTATACAGCTTTGAATTCCTCACTTGTTTTCTGATATTTGTTCATTCTGCCAAAGGGAGGACTTTGGGTCCATTCTCTTAAAAGCAATCCGATTTGATGATTAGATCTTTAATATTCCCAGTCCATCCCTCATTTTCCCCATGAAAATCTGAGGCGTTTTGAGTGGTGGTGGTTAGATCATGCTTCATCAATATTCTTCCACCATACATTTAAAAGAGGGCTGTTCTGGAAACTTTTACATTTGTAAACGTGTAAGACAAGCTGTTAAGAATTCTATCCCCATATATGAACATGGAATGCAAGCCAAGGAATATTCCTGTGGAAGTTTCGTCATGACACTTTTCAGTTAGGAATTAGTTCAGACATTTGTTTTGTTTCCATTTTATGCCCTTTGTTCTAAGCAAATGGTTTTCATATATATATATATATACACACACACGTACATATATATATTATTGTGTAAATATATATGTATTAAATCATTTGCCATTTCAACATTCTTCACGTGGACAATTCAGTGATGTTAGTTATGTTCATCACATTGTTCAACCATTACCATTATACTTTTTTCTTTTTCTTTATTGTGCTTTAAGTGAAAGTTTACAGTTCATGTTAGTTTCTCATACAGAAATTTATACACACACTGTTATGCGACCCTAGCTGCTCTCCCTATAATGTGACAGCACACTCCTCCTTTCCATCCTGGATAACCCATGTCCATTCAACGACCGCCTGTCCCTTTTTGCCTTCTCATTTTGCCTCCAGACAGGAGCTGCCCATTTAGTTTCATGTATCTACTTGAGCTAAGAAGCACTCTCTTCATGAGTATCATTTTATGTTTTATAGTCCAGTCTAACCTACGTCTGAAGAGTTGGCTTCAGGAATGGTTTCAGTTCTGGGCTAACAGAGAGTCCGGGGGCCGTATCTTCCAGGGTCCCTCCAGTCTCAGTCAGACCATTAAGTCTAGTCTTTTTACTAGAATTTGAGTTCTGCAACCCACTTTTCTCCTGCTCCATCAGGGACACTCTGTTGTGTTCCCTGTCAGGGCAGTCATTGGTGGTAGCCAGGCACCATCTTGTTCTTCTGGTCTCAGGCTGATGCGGTCTCTGGTTTATGCGGCCCTTTCTGTCTCTTGGGCTAATATTTTCCTTGTGTCTTTGGTATTCTTCATTCTCCTTTGCTCCAGGTGGATTGGGACAAAATGATGCATCTTAGATGGCTGCTTGCTAGATTGAAGACAGCAGATGCCACTCACCAAAATGGGATGCAGAACATTTCTTAATAAACTTTGTAATGCCAGTTGACCTAGATGTCCCCTGAAACCATGGTCCCCAGACCCCCATCCCTGCTACTCTGTCCCTTGAAGTGTTTGGTTGTATACAGGAAACTTCTTAGCTTTTGGTTTAGTCCAGTTGTGCTGACTTCCCCTGTAGTATGTGTTGTCCTTCCCTTCATCTAAGATAATTCTTACCTACTATCTAGTGAATACCTCTCCCTCCCTTCCCACCCTCGTAACGATCAAAGAACGTTTTCTTCTGTGTTTAAACCATTTCTTGAGTTCTTATAATAGTGGTCTCATACAATATTTGTTCTTCTGTAACTAATTTCACTCAGCATAAAGCCTTCCAGATTCATCCATATTATGAGATGTTTTGCAGTTTCATCGATGTTCTTTATCATTGCATAGTATTCCACTGTGTGAATATACCATAATTTGTTTATCCATTCGTCTGTTGATGAGCACCTAGGTTGTTTCCATCTTTTTGCTATTGTGAACAGTGCTGCAATGAACATGGGTGTGCATATATATATTCGTGTGACAGCTCTTATTTCTCTAGGATATAGTCCAAGGAGCAGGATAGCTGGATCATATGGTACTTCTATTTCTAGCTTTTTAAGGAAGTGCCAAATTGATTTCCAAAGTGGTTGTACCATTTTACATTCCCACCAGCAGTATATAAGTGTTCTAGTCTCTCCACAACCTCTCCAACACTTATTATTTTGTGTCTTTTGGATTAATGCTAGCCTAGATGGTATCTCATTGTAGTTTTGATTTGCATTTCCCTAACGGCTAATGATTGTGAGCATTTCCTCATGTATCTGTTAGCCACCTGAATGTCCTCTTTGGTGAAGTGCCTGTTCATATCCTTTGCCCATTTTTCAACTGAGTTATTTGTCTTTTTGTTGTTAAGGTTTGCAGTATCTTTTAGTAGATTTTACAGATTAGATGCTGATTGGGTTTGTATAGCCAAGTTTTTTCCCCAGTCTGTAGGTTGTCTTTTTACTCTTTTGGTGAAGTCTTTTGATGAGCGTAAGTGTTTGATCTTTAGGAGCTCCGAGTTATCTAGTTTCTCTTCTGGTGTTTGTGCATTATTACTTATGGTCTGTGTTCTGTTTATGCCATGTATTAGGGCTCCTAGCATTGTCCCTATTTTTTCTTCCATGATCTTTATCATTTTAGATTTTATATTTAGGTCTTTGATCCATTTTGAGTTAGTTTTTGTGCTCTGTGTGAGGTATGGGTCTTGTTTCATTTTTTTGCAGATAGATATCCAGTTATGCCAGCAATGTTTGTTAAAGAGACTGTCTTTTCCCCCAATTAATGGAGTTGGGGCCTTTGTCAAATATCAGCTGCTCATAGGTGGATGAATTTATGTCTAGATTCTCAATCCTGTTCCGTTGGTCTATGTATCTGTTGTTGTGCCAGTACCAGGCTGTTTTGACTACTCTGCAGTATAATAGTTTCTAAAATCAGGTAGTGTGAGGCCTCCCACTTTGTTCTTCTTCTTCAGTAATGCTTTATTTATCCAGGGCCTTTAGCTTTTCCCTATGAAGTTGGTGATTTGTTTCTCCATCTCATTAAAAAATGCCATTGGAATTTGGATCAGGATTGCATTGTATCTGTAGATTGCTTTGGGTAAAATAGACATTTTCACAATGTTGAGTCTTCCTATCCATGAGCAAGGTATGTTTTTCCAAGTATGTAGATCTCTTGATTTCTTGCAGTAGTGTCTTGCAGTTTTCATTGCATAGGTCTTCTACATCTCTGGTTAGATTTATTCCTAAGTATCTTGTCTTCTTGGGAGCTATTGTAAACGTTATTGATTTGGTGATTTCCTTTTCGAAGTTCTCTTTGTTGGTATGGAGGAATCCAACTGATTTTTGTATGTTTATCTTGTAGCTTGATACTTTGCTGAAGTCTTCTATTAGTTCCAGTAATTTTCTTGTGGATTCTTTGGGGTTTTTTTGTGTATAAGAGATAGTTTGACTTGTTCCTTACCAATCTGGATGCCCTTTATTTCTTTTTCTAGCCTAATTGCCCTGGCTAGAACCACCAGCATAATGTTGAATAAGAGTAGTGATAAAGGGCATCCTTGTTTGGTTCCCGTTCTCAAGGGGAATGCTTTCAGACTTTCTCCATTTGGGGTGATGTTGGCTGTTGGCTTTGTATAAATGCCCCTTATTATGTTGAGGAATTGCCCTTCTATTCCTATTTTGCTGAGATTTTTTGTCATGAATGGGTGTTTGATTTTGTCAAATGCCTTTTCTGCATCAATTGATAAGAACATGTAATTCTGGTCTTATGATTTATTTATGTGATGGATTATGTTGATTGTTTTTCTAATGTTGAACTATCCTTGCATGCCTGGTATGAATCCCACTTGACCATGATGAGTTATTTTTTTGATATATTGTTGAATTCTATTGGCTAGAATTTTGTTGAGGATTTTTGCATCTATGTTCATGAGGGATATTGGTCTGTAATTTTCTTTTTTGTGGTGTCTTTACCTTGTTTTCGTATCAGGGTTATGCTGGCTTCATAGAATGAGTTTGAGAGTATTCTATCCTTTTCTAAGATTTGAAATACCTTTAGTAGTACTAGTGTTAACACTTCTCTGAAAGTTTGGTAGAATTCTCCAGTGAAGCCATCATGGCCAGGACTTTTTTTGTTGGTATTTTTTTTTTTTTTAAATTACCTTTTCAATCTCTTCTTTTGTTATAGGGTTCTTTAATTTTTCTACCTCGGTTTGTGTTAGTTTAGGTAGGTAGTGAGTTTCCAGAAATTTGTCCATTTCCTCTAGGTTTTCAAATTTGTTAGAGTACAATTTTTCATAGTATTCTGTTATGATTCTTTTAATTTCAGTTGAGTCTGTTGTGA
>NW_004443977.1:15369408-15423616 GCF_000243295.1 Trichechus manatus latirostris
ACTCTTTCAATTGTTTTTCTATTTTCTGTTTCTTTTAATTCTGCTCTAATTATTATTATTTGCTTTTTTTCTGGTGCCTGAGGGCTTCTTTTGTTGCTCTCTTTCTGTTCGTTCGAGTTGTAGAGTTAATGTTTTGATTTTGGCCCTTTCTTCTTTTTGGATGTGTGCATTTATTGCTATAAATTGACCTCTGAGCACTGCTCTGCTGTGTCCCAAAAGTTCTGGTAGGATATGTTTTCTTTCTCATTTGATTCTGTGAATTTCTTTATTCCGTCCTTAATTTCTTGTATAACCCAGTAGTTTTTGAACAAGGTGTTGTTCAGTTTCCATGGTTAGTTTTTTTTCCTTGCTTTTTCTGTTATTGATTTCTACTTTTGTGGCTTTGTGGTCAGAAAAGATGCTTTGTAATATTTCAGTGCTTTGGATTCTGTTAAGGTTTGCTGTATGGCCTAATATGTGGTGTATCCTGGAGAATGTTTCATGTGCTTTGCAAAAGAAATTATACTTGTCTGCAGTTGGGTAGAGTGTTCTGTATATGTCTGTGAGATAAAGTTGGTTGACTGTGGCATTTAGATCTTCTGTGTTTTTATTGAGCTTCTTTATGACGTTCTGTCTTTCACCGAAAGTGGTGTGTTTAAGTCCCCTGCTATTATCATGGAGCTGTCTCTCTTTTCAATGCCATTAGTTTGTTTTGTGTATTTTGGAGCCTTGTCTTTGGGTGTATAAATATTTATTATGGTTATGTCCTCCTGGGGTATTGACCCTTTAATCATTATATAATGTCCTTCCTTATCCTTTGTGGTGGATTTTACTTCAAAGTCTGTTTTGTCAGAGATTAATATCGCCACTCCTCTTTTTTGATTGTTGTTTGCTTGATATATTTTTTCTATTGTTTGAGTGTTAGTTTGTTTGTGTCTTAATGTCTACGGTGTGTCTGTTGTAGGCAGCATATAGACGGATCGTGTTTTTTAATCCATTCTGCCACTCTCTGTCTCTTTATTGGTGTATTTAGTCCATTTACATTCAGCGTAATTATTGATAGGTATAAGTTTAGTGCTGTCAGTTTGATGTCTTTTTTTGTCTGATGTTGACGGTTTCTTTGTTCCACTTAATTTTCTGTGCTGAGTTGTTTTTCTTTATTTTCTTTTCATCTTTTTCATTGTTGTTGATTTTGTATTTGCTAAATCTTTATGTTTTTCTTGTTTTTTATTTTGATGTGTAGGATTGTTAGTTTCCTTTGTGGTTACCTTCTATTTACCCTATTTTTCTAAGTTTAAACCGATCTTTTATTTTTTATATCACCTTGATTTCCTCTCCATATGAAAAATTTATGACCAGAATTTTTTCGTCCCTCTTTTTTGTTTTAATGTTGTCATTGATGTTTCTGTTTCCTTGTTTACAGTGTTTTAGCTTTAATTTATTTTTGTGACTTCCCTATCTGGGTTGGTATCTGGTTGCTCTGTCCTGTGTTCTAGTCTTGGGTTGTTATCTGATGTTATTGATTTTCTGAGCAGAGGACTCCCTTTAGTATTTCTTGTTTTTTTGGCTTGATTTTTGCAGATTCCCTAAACCTCTGTTTATCTCAAATGCCCTAATTTTGCCTCATATTTAAGAGACAGTTTTGCTGGATATATAATTCTTCGCTGGCAATTTTTTTCCTTCAAGACTTTATATATGTCATCCCATTGCCTTCTTGCCTGCATGGTTTCTGCTGAGTGGTCCGAGCTTAGTCTTATTGACTCTCCTTTGTAGATGACTTTTCATTTATCCCTAGCCACTCTTAAAATTCTCTCTTTGGTTTTTGGCAGGTTTGATTATAATATGTCTTGGTGACTTTCTTTTGGGATCTACCTTGTGTAGGGTTTGATGAGCATCTTGGATAGATATCTTCTCATGTTTCATGATATCAGGGAAGTTTTCTGCAAACAATTCTTCAACAATTCCCTCTGTATTTTCTGTTATTCTCTCTGTTCTGGTACTACAATCACTCATAGGTTATTCCTCTTGATAGAGTCCCACATAATTCTTAGGGTTTCTTAATTTTTTAAAATTCTTTTTTCTGAATTTTCCTCAAATAAGTTGGTGTAAAGTGCTTTATCTTCAATCTCACTAATTCTGTCTTCCATTACCTCAATTCTGCTTCTATGATTCTCTATTTAGTTGTCTATTTCTGAAATTTTATTGTTAATCTTCTGGATTTCTGTTTGCTGTCTCTCTATGGATTCTTGCAGCCTGTTAAATGTGTCATTTTGCCCTTCTCTAATCTTCTTAAGTTCCTCTATTGCTTTGTCTGTATGTTCCTTGACTTGTTCTGTGTTTTGACGGAACTCCTTCCTAATCTCTTGAAGAGTTCTGTATACTAATCTTTTGTATTCTGCCTCCAGTAATTCCAAGAAGTTCTCTTCCTCTGGAAGATTTCTTGATTACGGTGCTTGCTGAAGCCATCATTGTCTGCCTCTTTATGTGATTTGATATTGATTGTTGTCTCCGAGCTTTCAATAAGTTGTTTATTTATTTTATGTTTCCTTACTGCATCCTAACTTCTTGTTTTGTTTTGTTTTGATATGCCCAAAGAGGCCACTTGTTTGAGCTAGTTTGATTATTGGCACTGCTGAAGCTGTAATGTCTTATCACCAGGTGGTTAGATCTGTTACTAGGTATGTGAGCCCAGGAGTCCATTTACTTTTCTCGTACAGATTCAGCTCAGGTGTCCAGGTAGTTCGTCAGCAAGTGTATGGTGCAGGCTCTCACCTACAGTCCTAGACTGGCAGGGGTGATTGGAGCAGGCACAGGTATCTGGCTGCAGTAGTGGGTCAAGTGCTGAGCAAGGCAGGGGGATGACAGCTGCCCTGAGTATCTGGGAGGAAAGCATGTCCCTGTTCTCTGGAGTGTGTAGGTGAGTGAGTGTGCAGCTGGACTACAGGCACACAGTGCTGTTGACCGTAATGACTGGGAGGCACCAGTTATTCTTGGACCCCTGTTGCAGGTGGCTAGGTGGCATGGGTGGTGCCACCAGTCCTCGGGCTCCCGATGTGGGTAGGTGAGGACCCTGCTTCATGCATGCGCAGAGTGGTGTCAAATGTCACGAACCTGCCACTCCACCATGTAGCTGATACAGATGAAGTTAGGCTTCAGGTATACACTCTATTGTATTGTGCTAATGAGAGCCTACACTGTTGAAGTGGGCCCACACAAGTCTATGCAGGGGTGAAAGGCATTCAGAGTCAGTGGACTTCTTATGCCTGTGCCTAGGCAAAGGAGCTCTGCCTGCCCTGAGTTCCCAGCTTAGGGGAGCTGGCAGATTATTTTTCCTGTTTGTTAATTTTTCCCTCTCAAAGGCCAGGAGAATGGCTCAGGGTGTGTGATGGGTCCTATATCTGGCCCAGGAGATGTGGCAATTGCTGAAGCTGGCCTGGGACCTGGTGCAGAGCGGGGAGGAGGCAGGTAAATGAGTGAGATGTTCTTCCCAAACGGGGTATTTTTTTAATCTGCGAGGTGGGTTAGATGCATGTACTTATCTTTTGCCAATTGAGTGCTCCTTTTCACTGGTTCTGGAGGCTTGAGTAGACTCTCCACCACTTGGTCTCTCCTGATGTAGAAAACGCATCCCAGGTGCCACTGCTTGCCTTACCACGCATGCCAGCCAATCTGGCCTGCAGGGTGCTGGTTCCTGCCGGGTCAGGTCTGACAAGTCCTAGCTGCTTCCAAACTGTCTCTCCCTCCCCCTTCCACTCAGTCGGATTCCTCAGCTTTACCTTTGATGTTCAGGGCTCCTAGATTTTCATACATAATTGATTCGCTTGTTTTTTCGGGTCTTTCTTGTAAGAGGGACCACAGGAAGTGTCTGATATTTCACCATCTTGGCCCCACCTCCCACCATTATACTTTTCCAAATTTTCTCTTCTCCTTTAACAGAAGCTCAGTATCCCCTAAGCAATAAGCCCTCCTTCTCCACTCCCTCCCACCTCCCCTTGGTAACCACTAATAAACTTTGATTTCAATACACATGATGTTCATTTGATGTAAACATTTTCTCAATCATTTGCCAACTCTACATGGCCTTTGAGCATTAGTAGTGGGTTTTGAGATTATTTGAAGAATCCAAGAGTAGCCAAATTCTCTCTGCTTTTCAAGTGTGCCTTCCCCCATGGGTGTTCTCAAGGAAACAAGAAAAGTGAGAATCCATTTACCGTTTTATTACTACTTGCCCACAATGAAGCACTTTGGAAAAGCTCGAAAGCCCTCTCCTCCCCACTCCATTCAATCAAACATCAAACCTGCTGGTTTTACATCTTTGATGTTTGATGATTCTTTCCCCTCCGCCACCATTACCTTTCCTTAGTTCAGGCTATCATTATTTCTCTCTTGATTATTTCAACAACTTCCTACGTGATTTTCCCACTGTTTTCCCTCTCCTTTCATATAACTGCCAAAGGGCTATGTCTACAAACCCAAATTCTTACCTTTGACTGTGCCAGTTCCTGGACTGAAACCCTTTGGTGGTTTCCCCATTGTCTGCAGATAAAGTGAAACTTGTATCACATTGCATACAAGATCATCTTTGAGATGGTGCCTGCCTCCCTGCCTCTCCAGTTTCATCTTCTTGCATTTCCAGTAATACTGAGTGGCATGTACTTGCATGAATGCATTGGACTGTTTTGTTTCTCCTGGCTTTGGCAATGCTAAAACTTCTTCAGGGTTCCATTTTGCCTGACTAATCCCTGCTCCTCCTCTAAAGCTCGTCTGAGTTCACCCTCTTCCAGAGTGACTTACCTGACCACTTCATCTTTCCTGACAGTCCAGGCACCCTTGTTGAGAGTCCTATTATAATCTTCTAAGTATCTCTGACATTGCACTCACCCTTGCCTCCCCGTGGGCTTCTCAGCTCCTTGAGGGCAGAGATTTCTTTACTGTATCCTCAACAACTCACCCAGTACTTGGCACATCAGAGGCCTCATTAACATCTTTCTTAATCAATAATTTTATTAATTAAGTGGGAAAGGCTTTTTCCAACTTTCTACTTTAGTGTCAGAACTGAGAATGTCATCCCCCATGCCTTGGGGGAATGAATAAAAAAGTGGGCATTCTCAGGGACTTAATCTGATATCAACACTCAAGACTGCACAGGATGTGACCTTGCAGGTGCCATGACAGCAGAGGCAGGAATGAGCTTCATGTCTTGGGAGACACATCTCTGGGCAGTGGCACTCCTGTGAGTGCTGACAGAGCTATGGCCCATGGGGGTCAGGAGAGGCTGAGGCAAGCCCACAATAACCTAGAAGTGAAGATGCAAATGAGATTGGGGGCTGAGCACGTGACCACCCTCCAAAAAACTACCTTTCACAGCCTTCCTTGCAGAAAGTGTGGTCATGTGACTAAATTCTGGTCAACAGGTTATCTGTGGAAATGGTGTGTTAAATTTATGTAACATGTCCTCAAATGGAGTGTATGTTCTTCTTTTCTGTGGGTCAGAATGAGGACATATTACCTGGAGCTGGAGGAGCCATCTTGGACCATGAGATAACCAGGAATGCGTGCCACTCAGGGATATCTGTGGAAATGGTGTGTTAAATTTGTGTAACATGTCCTTAAATGGAATGTATGCTCTTCTCTTTCCTGTGGTTCAGAATGAGGACATATTGCCTGGAGCTGGAGCAGCCATCTTGGGCCATGAGACAACCAGGAATGTGGGCCACTCAGGGAACAGCAACCAAACAGGAAAGGTGAGGGTGAACAAATGCAGCTCAACTCTGGCCTTGAGCAACATATTTCACACTTTTATGTGAGAGATAAATAAAGTTCTTGTTTAAGGTACTTTTTTCTTTTTCTTTTTGTCATTTGTAGCCAACCATAATTCTAAGGAATACAGTTTATACAACATCTCCAGAGAATTTTTTTGAGTTTCTTAAATGTCTTACAGGAGGCCTGATGGAGCAGCAGTTAAGAGCTCAGACTGCTAACCAAAAGGTCAGCAGTTCGAATCCACCAGCTGCTCCTTGGAAACCCTATGGGGCAGTTCTCTCTGTCTTGCAGGGTTGCTATGAGTCAGAACTGACTTGACAACAATGGGTTTTTTTGGTTTAATGTCTTACAACCCAGCTATATCTCTGAACTTGAACTTACAACATTTTCACTCATTTATGATTTGTGGAAAATGAGGTGTCCATACAGGTGGAGTGAACTTGGGGATAGTCAACAGTCAGAGATGAATACCTCAGGAAAACTTGATACTTTGAAGACAGATAAAGCTGGTGACTGCTATCCTGGCTTTTGGTGGGGTCACACAATCTTCATGCTGGCCAACATGCTCTCCTTTCAAGGTTACCTGTGTATTTAACTCAGTCTGGTGTGGTATAGAGCTGCAGACTTAACTGACCAGTGAAGAAAATGAGATTATAATTATGGGGTTGACAAACCTTTGGGCTGAGGGCATTCTTAGAATAGTTAAGGAGCTCAGAAGGCCCTCCACACCATAAAGATCCATCTCAATGGATCCATTTTACCTCACAGAGATGTGTTTGAATTAACAAACACCAGTTTTGGGGAGAAAACACTCTTGAAAGCTATAAATGCATCAATCATCTAATCTTCAGTGATAATTGCTTTAGTCATATCAACAGTTAGCAGTGGTGAGGTTCAAGGGAATGGAATTTAAAGGGAGAAAACTGGGGAGAAATAGCTGGCAGCACATTTGGAAGAAGACAGGCTTGAATGGGACTTCGCATTTTAGAGAGTCCAGTGTCTAAAAGTCTGCAGGGCTCAGGGAGGAGAGTGTGGGACTGGCTGGAGAAAGACTTGGTCCACTTTCCAGTTTGGCTCAGGGTTCCATCAGACTGGTATGCAGTGAAGATCACCTTGATGCTACACTTGGCATATGGGTGCCTGGGATTGCCAGAGTTGTGATGTCAGGACTTGTCTGGAGGCTATAATCCATGGCCTATTCTGGCTTGGCCTGGGACCAGGAGTTTGTGGTAACAGCCATTTAGTGAGTGTTATTGCTGAGCAAACCGAGGATCAGCCAGTTTAGGTAGTTCATGCTGGTCACAAATGGCCAAGCAGTCTGACCCCACTTGGTTTGACCCCAAATGTGGATCAGCTTAGTGCAGGCCAGTCAAGGGTCTTTCCGTTCAGCTTCCCCTCATCCTTCCCAGGAGCTGTGAGAAGTGCAGAAGGAGCAGAGAATTCCCATGTCCTGTGGCTGAGGGACACAGACAGCCAGACTCCTCCCTCCACTTGGCCTCTGCCTTCTGGCTCCCTCTCCTCTTTTTTATCCATCTTCCCTGTGGTTCTTGGGGATTTTCAGTGGTCTCCAATCTGGCTGGTTGGGAAATTTTAAAAATATAGAGTGTAGGCCCAAATCCCAGGACAGTGATTCTGATGGCTTTGGGTGATTGTGATCTGTGGCCCAGAATGAGGATTGGAAGAGGATGGGGTGGGGAGAAGCTTCAGAAAGCTCCTCCTGAGATGCACAGGCCCCCAGTGTGTGCAAGTCCTTTGTGTGAAGAAAACACCACCCCTGTGGAAAGCTGATGATCTCCGCTGACAGTGTTACCGTAATAGTGCAGATTGGAGCCACCTGCCACAATAGCCAATTCTGAGACAGGTGAGGTGAGCAGCAAGAGTTTTATTATATATTGATATATAGGAGACAGAGGGGAATAGATTCCTCCAAAACCCCAGCTCTCCGAGTGGAGATTGGCTGAAGGATTTATAGGGACAGGATTATGGGTCTTAGAAGTTTGTGTTAGTTCTCCCTTGAGGTGGTCACGTCCCAGCTGAGTTAATCTTTTCTTGGGGTTATCTGGTGACATTCTGGTTTTCTTGTCCCAAGATAGGTGCTTTGTTTGGTTTTTCATTCCTGGATCATTATCACTAGTTTTCCACCCTCCAAGGAGGAATACCGGTTAATCTTAAACTTTTTATAGAGACTGGAACAGGAGGGAAAAAGAAGGTCATGATACAATGCGGGCTTAGCAATGGGGAGTAATAATAGTGAGCCAGACCTATGCAGCCTCTTCCAAGAGAAGCACCACCCTGTGTCTAGTGACCGACTATGAATGATTTAATCATTTCAGCAGACCAGGAAACCACGTGGAATGTCTTCCTTAAAATGCTTTCTGGGTTTTCTTAAAAAGTTTATCCCATTTAGGTAATAGAGAATCAGCCACACTTACTTAGGAAAATGTAGAAAAGTAGGCGAAGTTTGCCTTGGTCTTCCTTCATCTCTGCTTTCCTCTAAATAGGTACCTAGGGCTCTCATTCAGTCCCAGGATACTCTAGATGCTGCCTCCTGCGCCCCTTCCTAGCCTTGTGATTTACAGGTGATACATTTTCCTCCTCTCTCTACCTTCCCCACCCCCAAATGCATCTTAGATCCAAATACCTGCGTGTCTGCTTAGGCCAAGAGAGCAGCCACTTGCAAAGCAAGCCAACAAATGAATGCCCTTTGAGGTGCTAGTGATTTTGTATATTTCCTGGAGAACTACAGTTCTTCAACTGTCACCTAGGTTTGCTTACAGGGTTGTGGGATCCTAGTAATAGGCTATATGCTTGTTGTGTGCCATCGAGCTGATTCCAACTCATAGTGACCCCATGTGACAGAGTAGAACTGCCCTATAGGATTTCCTAGGCTGTAATATTTACAGAAGCAGATCACCAGGTCTTTCTCTCACAGAGCCGCTGGTAGTTTGAATTGCCCGACCTTTCAGTTAGCAGCTTGAGTGCTTAACCATAGCACTACCAGGGCTCCTAGGCCATATGCTAAGGAACTCAGTACTTCCCTTGAGAAGAATAAAGAATCAATGAAATGATTAAAATACAGGCACTTGTTATGGTTGAAGTCTGGCTATGGCTACTAAAGATGAATGTGTAGATCAAGACAATGAGCTAGTTTTTCAACGTCAACCCAAATCTATTACACTGAAGCATTTTTGAATAAAGTAATTGCACATTGTGCTCTGGGCAAGCAAAGTAGCAGTCATCTGTTATTGTACAAGGATTCAAGGATGGTGGAAAGATGAGCAGAGTGACCTTGGGACTATTCCTACTAAGAAAGGGAGCTGTGATGCGGGTTGTTCAAAATCAAACTCTACTTGATTTGAGGACCTACACTATGATTTGAGGACACCAGGGTGTTTGCTTCAGGATCGCAGAATGTGAGAGTCAGAAGGGACTTTTCAGAGTTTATTTATTTATTTTTTATAGCAAAATTGGTTTGCCATCTATGAGAACCCCCACCAGCTCACTGGAAAAAGAGGCAGCTCTGATGGCTGTCTGTGGAGGGCTGCAGGAAGAGATTAAACACCTTCTAAACAAATGGGGAAGAGCCTTCTTCCTGTGCTCTTCAGTAACCAGCAAAATTGAATCAATTTCTGATGACCAAGGACCCTACTGGGTATTCACAATGTCCCAGAAGGAGATGTTCAGAACTTCATTTACGGAAAAAGTCCTCAGATTGGAAGTGACCAGTTGTTTCCCCTAACTATATTTTTAAAATTGTGGTAAATGTATAGATAACAAAACATTTGTCATTTCAACATTTTTTACATGTTCAAGTCAGTGACATTAATTACATTCATCATATCGTGCAACCATCACCACTATCCATTCCAAATTTTTCCATCACTTTTAACAGAAACCCAGTGCTCCCTAAGCAATGATTCCTCCTCCCTCCTTCCTTCCACCCTGGGAACCACTAGTGAACTTTTGTTTCTATACATTTGCCTGTTCTCAATATTTCATTTAAATGGGATCATCCAATATTTGTCCTTTTGTGACTGATTTATTTCACTCAGCATAATGTTTTCAAAGTTCATCCATGTTGTAGCAGGACTTTATTTCTCTCTCTCTCTCTCTTTTTATTGTACTTTAGATGAAGGTTTACAGAGCAAATTAGTTTGTCATTAAACAATTAATACACATATTGTTTCATGACATTGGTTGCCAACATCATGACAAGTCAACACTCTCCCCTTCTCGACTTTGGGTTCCCCATTACCAGCTTTCCTGTCCCCTTCTGCCTTCTCGTCCTTGCCCCTGGGCTAGTGTGCTCATTTAGTTTAGTTTTGTTTTATGGGCCTTAAAACAATCTTTAATCTTTGGCTGAAAGGTGAACCTCAGGAGTGACTTCAGTACTGAGTTAAAAGGCTGTCCAGGGGCCATACTCTTGGGGTTTCTCCAGTCTCTGTCAGACCAGTAAGACTGGTCTTTCTTTGTGAGTTAGAATTTTGTTCTACATTTTCTCCAGCTGTTTCTGGAACCCTGTTGTAGATATTTCATATAAGTGGAATCATACAATACTTGTATTTTTGTGACTGATTTATTTCACTCAGCATAATGTTTTCAAAGTTCATCCATGTTGTAGCAGGACTCCATTTCTCTTTATGGTAGACTAATATTGTATGCATGTACCACATTTTGTATATCCATTCATGTTTTATTGGACATTTAGGTTTTTCCCATATTTTAGGTATTGTGAATAGTACTGCAGTGATTATTGGTGTAGAAGTAACTATCTGCATTTTTGTTTTCAATTCTTTGAGGTATATACTCAGTACTAGAATTGCTGGATCCCACATCTATTCTTTGTTCAGGATGCACCACCCTGAACTCCTGTAATCTTTTCTCCAAATATTTCCTTCACCTCCTTACCTTACTTGAATCCTGGATCCACCCCAAGGGCCTTGCTTTCCTAGCAGCCCTCTTAAGTCGGGGCTGTTTGGCTCCCACAGCCCTCATTCTGGTGGGCCTGGAGGTGGCGTAGGTGTTGCCTTTGTTCCTGATTGTCCCCATTCCAGACCATTCCAACCTCACCCTCCTCTCTCACTCCTCCCTGCATTTGGGAGCTCATGTCATCATACCAAACCACTTGCTACCCCTCCTTTTTGGCATTATCTACAGACACAGGGTCATTCACCCTCATTCCTAGAAGCGTTTAATTCCTGGATCACTGTCACTCTCTGCAATGTCACATTTTTCACAGTCCTTTAGGATTTCATAACCCACTTAGATGAGCCTTCCAATCCCTGGACTTTGAGGTCTTTGACTTCTCCTCTAATGATCATGTCTTTATCCTACCTCATCCACACATCTTATGGTCATACCCCTGTTACAACCTCTTACTGCACTCTCCCATGAACTCAACTTCAGATATCTTCTTTTGTGACTATATTCTGCTAACTTTTGAGCTCACTCCCTGTTTAGTTACCTAGAGCTGCTGTAACACAAATACTACAAGTGGGTGGCTTTAAAGAACAGAAATTTATTTTCTAACAGTTCGGGAGGCTAAAAGTCCAAATCAGAATATCAGCCATGTCGATTCCTTCCTTGTAGGTAGTCCCCAGGTGTTATTTAGTTCCTTGGTTTGTAGATGATCTTCACATGGTGTCTGTCTTTCCCCATGTGTATGTGTCTTTGTAGGTCTAATCTGCTCTTCTTATAACTCAGAAACAATTAAATTTAGAACATGGGTATAATCTAATTAACATAACAAAGAAAAACTTATTTCCAAGCAAGATTACGTCCACAGATATAGGAGTTATGATTCCAACACATATTTTTGGGGGAAACTATTCGATCCATAACACTCCCTCTAGTATTTCAGCTCCAACAGTTCTTCAATGCTTTTGGAACCTATAATGTAATGGTCCTATTATCTTTTCATTATCCCAGACCCTCCTTGAATTAGAGTCCATAGAAAACATTACAATCAAATCCCTTATATATGGTCTGGAGTCCCTTGTGCCTCTCTTCCTTTGTTGCACTTGTATGAAAACTCCAAAACCTGGTTAAATCCAACCCTTGACTTGTCAAAAGCTGTACCAGGGAACTGGATATGGCAAGAAAAAGACAACCTCCATGTAGTAGGTACTCAATAAATATTTGTTGTGTAAATAAGTAAATAATTTTTAATCTTGTCACTACTTTTGGAAATGAATGCAGGAACTGAAATTAGTTATTGTTAAGAGGCCATACATTGTACTTGACATTCCTTTAGGGTTGCCAGAGAGTTTTAGCAAAAATACTAGAGGGCAACAATTTATCAGGTAACAATTATTTAAACTGTGGAACATTTAATGATGACAATCAGCCTTACATTATTTTTCTTACCAAATAAATAAAAGTCATTTTAAAACTTCCAACAAACTACAAAATTAGGTTTTTATTGATTCAGCACTAGTTCTGTTATTAGGTCAGGATTACTCATGGCACAAAACATTATTTTTAATCTGGTATTTAGTACAGAAGTTAGAGCAATTACCAAACTAGTTTTTACCTAGAGCAGCAGGTTCCCCATGGAGCACACATTTCCGCTGAAGGGATGTGACTATTATGTCACAAATATCACTCTCCTCCTGAAGAGAATTTGGAGCGAGTCTCTTTTTTCATGTTGACACCCTCCAGATTTGACTTACTCATCAAAAAATTGATCATGATCAGCCACATGCAAAAGACTCAGAGCATGATACCGTGAATTCTAACCACTCCTTCTAGAATTTACGACTCCTAAGGTTCACATTTGCCCCTTGGCAGTGAATTTATTATCTACATAAACATTTTTCTGCAATTTGAATATGACCTTCAAGTCAAAAATTGTAGCATCAATTTTTGAAGGCGTTTCAGAGCTAAATTACATCTTTAAAATTCTTGATTCAAGCTTGATGCAACTACCAAAAAGTCTTAATTTCAAGAAGTTCTGCAATAAATAATTAAAAAATTTTCACATCCTTTGATTAATCAATCCCTCTTCCAGAATTTTATCCTAAGAAAATAGTCCTACACATGGAACTTAACTTAATGGAAAGTGTGTGGGTTTCGAAGCAGGCAGGCCTTGGTTCGAGTTCTGGCTCTGGCATTAACACCATGTGCACTTTTGTGAGTCTGTCTCACAAATGCTTGCAAGCAGCCATGTTATTTATTTTTCAAGATTGTTGTGAGAGCTAGAGATAGTAGAACTCTAGTCCCCTAGGCAGTTCTGGCCCATAGGAAGTACTAACAAATGGCAGCTATGGAGGGTCCCACAGCTCAGAAAGCACAGCTTATAATGTTGAAAAGTTTGGAATGTCCAGCAATTGAGGATTGTGAAATAAATTTTGGTAAATTAATACAACGACATTTCTGAAGCCATATAAAAAGGCATTGTAGGAGAATAATGCTCTAGAAAATATTCATGGTAAAATGTTACCTGAAATTCCACTCCTAGGCATATACCTATGAGAACTGAAAACAGGTACTCAAGCAAATACTTGTGTTTGAATGTTTATAGCAGCCATATTCATAATAACCAAAAGGTAGAAACAATCCAAATGCCCCAAAACTCATGAATTGTTGTTGTTAGGTGTCATGGAGTCGGTTCTGACTAATAACGACCCTATGTACAACAGAACAAAACCCTGCCCAGTCCTGTGCCATCCTCATAATCGTTATGTTTGAGCCCACTGTTGCAGCCACTGTATCAATCCATCTCATTGAGGGTCTTCCTTTTTTTCACTGACCGTCTACTTTACCAAGCATGATGTCCTTCTGCAGGGACTGATCGCTCCTTATAATATGTCCAAAGTATGTCTCACCACTCTTACTTCTAAGGAGCATTCTGGTTGTACTTCTTCCAAGAAAGATTTGTTCGTTCTTTTGGCAGTCCATGGAGTAGTCAATATTCTTCACCAACACCACAATTCAAAGGCATCAATTCTTCTTCAGTCTTCCTTATTAATTGTCCAGCTTTCGCTTGCATATGAGGTGATTGAAAACACCATGGCTTGGGTCAGGCGCACCCTAGTCTTCAAGGTGACATCTTTGCTTTTCAACACTTTAAAGAGGTCTTTTGCAGCAGATTTGCCCCATGCAATATGTCGTTTGATTTCTTGACTGCTGCTTCCATGGGTGTTGACTGTGGATCCGAGTAAAATGAAATCCTTGACAACTTCAATCTTTTCTCCGTTTACCATGATGTAGTTTACTGGCCAGTTGTGAGGATTTTTGTTTTCTTTATGTTGAGGTGTAATCCATACTGAAGCCTGTGGTCTTTGATCTTCATCAGTAAGTGCTTCAAGTTCTCTTCACTTTCAGCAAGCAAGGTTGTATCATCTGCATACCTCAGGTTAATGAGTCTTCAATCCTGATGCTGCATTTGTCTTCATAAAATGCAGCTTCTCAGATTATTTGCTCAGCATACAGATTAAATAAGTATGGTGAAAGGATACAACCCTGATGCATACCTTTCCTGACTTTAAAACATGCAGTATCCCCTTCTTATATTTGAACGACTGCATCCTGATCTATGCACAGTTTTTCATGAGCACAATTAACTGTTCTGGAATTCCCAGTCTTCCCAGTGTTATCCATAATTTGTTGACTGATGAACGGATAAATAAAACTGTGGTGTATCCATGTAATAGAAGATTATTCAGCCATGACAAAGAATGAAGTAGTGACACATGCTATAACATGAATGAATCTTGAAAAGATTATGGTAAGTGAAAGAAGTCAGACACAAAAGGTCACATATTGTATGATTCTATGTATATGAAACATCCAGGATAGGTAAATTCATAGAAACAGAAAACAGATTAGCAGTTGCCAGGGACTAGGAGGAGGAAAGAAGACGGAGACACTGCTTAATGGGTCCAAGGTTTCCTTCTGAGGTGATGAAATAGCTCTGGAACTGGATAGTGGTGATGATTATTTAACATCGTGCAGGTACGTAATGCCACTGAAATATACGCTTTAAAGTAATTAAATGGTAAATTTTTTGTTATATGTATTTTACTACAATAAAAAAGTTCCTTGAAAAATAATTGATTGCAAATTTTTTTTTACAGTAAAATACCATCTATATCAATATCTACACACACACACACACACACTGAAATTTATACACCAAAATACTTGCAGTGGTTATTTTTTAGTGTGCTATTATGGATTTTTTTAAAAAAAAAATTATTTTGTTGTTGTTGAGAATGTACATAGCAATACATACACCAATTCAACTGTTTCTACATGTACAATTCAGTGACATTGATTATATTCTTTGAGTTGTGCAACCATTCTCACCCTCCTTTGCTGAGTTGTTCCTCCCCATTAACATAAACTTACTGTCCCCTAAGATGCCTATCTAATCTTTCAAGTTGCTGTTGTCATTTTGATCCTATATATATATATACTCTTAAAAGAGCATAATGCTCGAGGTAGACATTTTTTACTAGTTAAGCTAAACTATTGTTTGGTTTTAAGAAGACTTCAGGGGATATTCTTGGTTTAAATTTGAAAGATTATCTCAGGGCAATGGTTTCAGGGGTTCATCCAGCCTCTGTGACTTCAGAAAGTCTAGCGTACGTGAGCATTTGAAATTATGTTCTGCATTTTCCCCCTTTTGATCAGGATTCTTCTATCTATAGAACCTTTGATCAAAATGTTTAGTAACAGTAGCTGGGCACCACCCAGTACTTCTGTTTTCATGACAAAGGAGGCATTTGTTCATGGAGGTAATTAAGCACATGTTCCATATCTGCCTCCTATTCCTGACTATCCTTCTCCCTCTGTTGCTCCAGGCAAATAGAGCCCAACTGTCATGTCTTGGATGGCCACTTGCAAGCTTTTAAGACCCCAGGCGCTATGCAAAAAAACTAGGAGGTAGAACAGAAACTCTAAACACGTTATTAGGCCAATTAACTGGGAGTCCCATGAAACAGTGACCCTAAACCTCCAAACCAAGGAAACAATTCCCATGAAGTTTTTAAAAATCATCTGTACTTCCTTAGACTTCTCTCTGTAGCACAAATGGTTTGCGCTTGGTAGTTCGAATCCACCCAGTGACACTGCTGAAGAAAGGCCTGGAGATCTACTTTCATAAGATTGTTGTTGTTGTTAGTTGCCGATGAGTCCATTCTGACTCAGGGCAACCTTGTGTGTACAGAGTAGAACTGCTCCATAGGGTTTTCATGGCTGTGACCTTTTGAAAGCAGAACACCAGGCCTGTCTTCTGAGGAGCTCTGGGTAGGTTCGAACTGCCAAACTTGCAGCTAGTTGTTGAGCACCACCCCAGAACTCCTTCCATAAGATTACAGCCCTTAAAAACTCCATGGAGTGCAGTTCTATTCTGAAACATGTGGGGTTGCCATGAGTTGGAACTGAATCGATAATAACAGATTTTTGTACTTCCTTAATTTTCCTCAGCAAATACAACTCACTTCTGTTTAGTTGATTTTGACTCATAACAACCCTGTAGGACAGAGTAGAATTGCTCATAGGGTTTCCAAGGCTGTAAATCTTTTTGAAAGCACACTGCCACATCTTTCTCCCATGGAGCATCTGGTAGGTTCGAATCACTGATCTTCTGGTTAGCAGTTGAGTGCTTTAACCACTGTGCCACCAGGGCTCCTTTCAACAAATATATATCACCTTTATAATAAGAAATGAAGTTTAAGGACAATGAATCAAGAAGCACAAATGCTAAATATATAAGAAAGATGACAGTATACCTAACGCTGACTTGCACTGTATGCTTATAAAATAAAAGTATTCAGCAGTATTTCATAATTGCATCCTGCCTGATCCCAGTTCTGAGCTGCACTTTGTTGCACAGAAGCATGTCTGTCTTGATGTTGCAGAATTTATAAGGAATCAAGTTTCATACATAAGTATGTAACTTGCCAATCAGTATGTTAAGGCATAGCCTAGAGATTGAGAGAGAATAATTGCACCTAATCATGTCATGACAAGATAAACTATAACACTTATCTTTACTGTATTTGTAACTATAAATTGCCTAGGTTTTAAAATCTTTTTCTCAAATGGAGATCTCAAATACCAGAGCTTGAGGTTCCAAATGAGATATTCGGCAACTCTATTTATAATCTCCTTTAATTCTCTCAATAATCCTATGAGGAAGATATCATTATGATTATTTCACATGTGATGAAATTTGGGCTCAGGGTAAGTGAACTTCTTTGGGTTCAGGCTACTAGTAAATGGTGGGCCCAGAGTTTAACTATGAGCCCCGTCTTAGTTTCCCAGTGCTGCTGTAACAGAAATACCACAAGTGAGTGGTTTTAAAGAACAGAAATTTATTTCCACCCAGTTTACCAAAACTAAACCCATCGCTGTCGAGCCGGCTCTGACTCATAGCGACCTCACGGTTTAGAAGGCTAGAAATCCAAATTCAGGACACTAGCTCTAAGGGAAGTCTCTCTCTCTGTTGGCTCTGGGGAAAAATCCTTGTCCCAGTTCTTTAGCTCTGGTGTTCCTCAGTTCCTTTGGCAATCTCAGTCTCCACGTGGCATCTATTTTTTCCCGCTTGTCTGTCGTGGCCCAGTGGTTAAGAGCCTGGCTGCTAACCAAAAGGTCAGCAGTTTGAATTTACCAGTCGCTCCTTGGAAACCCTATAGGGCAGTTCTACTCCGTCCTATAGAGTCACCATGAGTCGGAATTGACTCGACAGCATCTGGTTTTTTTTTGTTTGTCTGTGTCTAATCTGAACTTTCTATACCTTAAAAGTGATCAGGTTTAGGACACACCCTACACTGATGTGACCTCATTCACATAACAAAGAAAACCCTATTTCTAAATAAGGTTACATCCACAGGTATCAAAAAGCCAAATCTGTTGCCGTGGAGTTAATTCCGACTCATAGAGACTCTATAGGACAGAGTAAAACCGCCCCATAGGGTTTCCAAGGCTGTAAATCTTTACCGGAGCAGACCGCCACGTCTTTCTCCCCGAGAGCAGCTGGTGGGTTCGAACCATTGACCTTTCCGTTGGCAAGGGAAAGCTTAACCACTTTCCCACCAGGGCTCCTTATCCACAGGTATAGAGGTTAGGATTTCAACACATACTTCGTGGACACAATTCAATTCATAACATGTTCTGCCCACAGTGCCACACTGCCTCCTGATCATTTTATGGGTGAGGGAATGGATGTGCAGAGAGGGAAGGCAATTGGCCCAAAGTCACAGCCATGCGTGATTGACTTGGAATTCGATCTCAGATTTTCTAACTCCCAGGCAAGTGAATTTCTACAAAACTCAGCTGCCTCCCTGACATTGCTTGATGACACTGACTCCACAGATCCCTCTTCCTTTAAGACGACTGCTAATAAGACTACAGTGCAGTACAACCTCTAAGAATTAGTAAAATGATAACAGGGTACTTTAGAATAAATATATATCATATGCTGATAGAATAATGGTTCAACTAAGACTAAAGTTCTGACATGAAGTTACAGAATAGTCTAAGCTCAAGCAGATGCAAATACTTTATTTTAAACAGCATGAAAATTTAGGGAGGACACTGAAGTGCGATCTACATTAAAATTTGAGGTGCGATGCAAAATGAATGAGTCCTCTTAAAGGCAGAGCCAGGCAGAGCTTGGTGTGAGTCTTGCGGGCATAGCCACCTGCCAGTTTGGCGCGGCATCTTGAGCCTTTGTTCAGTGGACATAATCGGTGTGTGAGCATATTTTGATATTCAAGCCACATTCCACTTGTCTCCACGAGTAGTCTAAATTATCTTTCTTTCCCAAAACTGACCACATCACCCCTTCTTTCAATACCTGACCTGCTCCCTTCTTTCAATAAATTACCAACTAAATTCAAACTCCATGACTCAACCTGCCAGCTCCTCAGTGTCTCACCTTCATGCTTCTGGAAAGTCCATGCCTCCTAATCTGGTTTCAGCCCACACCTCCCTTTCTTTTTGTTCAGCTTCCCCCTCAGCTCTGTCTCAGCTTCCTTTGTACTTTTGTTCACAGGCTTTCTCATGTGCTCCCAGTCATGACAGTCCCTCTGCCAGAAACTTTTGGCCACAGATAACAGCCTCTCTGTCAATCCTACACCTCAGTCTCTGTCACATTCACTTCCTCTGTGCAGCGTTCCCATAAGCCCACTGAATGGCCTCTGGAATTCCATTCCCGTCAGAACAAAAGGCTGGGATTGTGTTATTAGCCAAAGGGGCTCCGCATTGCCATGATTAACTTGAAGACACATCCAAGCAGGAGAAAGAAAACACAGAGAAGTGCTACTTCCCCATTCATTCACTCATTCATTCATTCACTCAGTCATTCATTCCTCAATGTATTTGTTGAGAATTTATTACATATAAGACATTGTGCTGGGTGATTTCTGTGTGTATGTGTATGTGTGTGTGTGCTTATGTTTGTCACAAAGGTACATGGCAGAGGTTCACAAACTTTCTCAATTCCCAGTACCCTTAGTGTCTCAGTAAGTTTTTCATGGCACCTCTAGGCCAAAAGTAATAACTAACAGCTCTGTGTATTAAATAGGTTTAAACAATTTAAAAAGTGCTGATAGTTTAACAATTTAGTAGCCATTTGAGAAACAAATATACAGATTTGAAAATTGAAAGAAAAATAACATTTTAATTTCATTTCTAAATAATTACTAATTAATAGGATAATTACTTACTAATGGGATATTTGTGTTTGTTGAGCACTGCACAAATTATCAAACTTGCAATCAGTTTGGCCATTCCCATTTCCTATTCCACACTGATATTTGTGTTTACTTGCATTATATAATAGCAACTGCTAAACACAGCTTTGCAAAAATATGACATTATCAAAAGAAATGTAGCAGAATCTAATTTGAAACTGAACTACCTCAAGCTAGAAGTTTGTTTGATATCTGATGAGGTGTTGCTATGTTTCTCTGAAAAAATTAAAATATCTCAAAAAAATGAAAAAAAATCCCCCATGAGTTTTCCTGGAAGATAATATAGGGACAAAACTATGGGACCTGATTGTTTTTCAGAAATACTTTACCAAACACAACTAAAAATGCATGAGCAACACAAGACAAATTAGATAACTGGGACTGCCTAAAAATTAAATATTTATGCTCATCAAAAGATTTTATCAGAAGAGAAAAAAGAGAAGCTACAGCAGTACACTGACAGGGAACTGCCAGAAATTCAAGCCAGATTCAGAAAAGGATGTGGAATGAGGGATATCACTGTTGATGTCAGATGGATCTTGGCTGAAAGCAGAGAATACTAGAAAGATTTTTTGACTGTGTGGATCATAACAAACTACAGTTAACATTGTAAAGAATGGGAATTCAGAACACTTAATTGTGCTCGTATGGAACCTGTACATAGGCCAAGAGGAGCAGTTTGAACAGAACAAGGGGATACTCTGAGGTTTAAAATTAGGAAAGGTGTGCGTCAGCTTGTATCTTTTCACCGTATTTATTCAATCTGTCTGCTGAGCAAATTATCCAAGAAGCTGGACTATATGAAGAAGAATGTGGCATCAGAATTGTGGGTAGACCAATTAACAACCTGTGATATGCTAATGACACAACCTTGCTTGCTGAGAGCGAAGAGGATTTTGAAGTACTTACTGATGAAAATCAAAGAGTACAGCCTTCAGGATGGATTACACCTCAACATAAAACAAAAATCCTCACAACTGGGCCAACAAACAACATCATGATAAACGGAGAACAGATAGAAGTTGTCAAACTTTTACTTGGATCACAATCAACGCTCATGGAAGCAGCTGCCGAGAAACCAAATGACGTATTGCCTTGGGCAAATCTGCTGCAAAAGACCTCTTTAAAGTGTTCAAAAGCAAAGACTTTGAAGACTAAGCTGTGCCTGACCCAAGCCATGATATTTTCAATTGCCTCATATGCATGAGAAAGCTGGGCAACGAATGTTGTTGTCAGGTGCCCTCGAGTCAGTTCCGACTTACAGTGACCTTATGTACAACTGAACAAAACACTGCCCAGTCCTGTGCCATCCGCACAATTGTTGTTATGCTTGAGCCTATTGTTGCAGCCACTGTTTCAATCCATCTTCTTGAGAGTCTCCCTCTTTTTCAATGATCCTCTACCTCACCAAGCATGATGCCCTTCTCCAGGGACTGAGCCTTCCTGATAACATGTCCAAAGTATGTGAGACATAGTCTTGCCCTCCTTGTTTCTAAGGAGCGTTCTGGCCGTACTTCTTCCAAGACAGATTGTTCATACTTTTCGCAGTCCGTGGTATATTCAATATTCTCTGCGAACACAATTCAAAGGTGTCAATTCTTCTTTGGTCTTCCTTGTTCATTGTCCAGCTTTCACATGCACATGAGGCTATTGAAAACACCATGGCTTGGGTCAGGTGTACCTTAGTCCTTAAAGTGACATTTTTACTTTTTAACACTTTAAAGGGATCTTTTACAGCAGATTTATCCAATCAATGCGACGTTTGATTTCTTGACTGCTGCATCCATGAGTGTTGATTGTGGATCCAAGTAAAATGAAATCCTCGACAACTTCAAACTTTTCTCCATTTATCATGACCAAAGAGGAATTGATGCATTTAAATTATGTTGTTGGCAAATATACTGAATACTGAACACACCATGAACTGCTAGAAGAACAAACAAATCTGTTTTGGAAGAAGTACAGCCAGAATGCTCCTTAGAAGGGAGGTTAGCGAAATTTCGTCTTAGGTACTTTGGACATGTTATTAGGAGGGGCCAGTCCCTTGAGAAGGACATCATGCTTGGTAAAGCAGAGTGTCAGTGAAAAAGAGGAAGACCTTCAACAAAATGGATTGACACCGTGGCTGCAATAATGGGCTCAAACATAGCAGTGATTGTGAGTGTGGTGCAGGACTGGGCAGTGTTTGTACATAGAGTCTCTATGAGTTCGAAAAGACTTAATGACACCTAGCAACAACATTAACAACAATAATGACAGACTGGGAAAAAATCTTTGGGAATGGCATATATGATAAGGGTTTAATCTCTAAAATATATAGGAAAATTCAACAACTCAATAACAAAGAAGCAAACAATCCTATTTAAAAAATGGGAAAGGACACGGACACTTCACCAAAGAGGACATTCAAGTGGTCAACAAACACATGAAAAGCTGCTCCCAATCATTAGCCATTAGAGAGATGCAAATCAAAACTATAATGAGATACCATCTCACCCTTACAAAAACGGCCCTGATAAAAAACAAAAGACAAAAAAAAGGAAAACAACAAATGCTAGTGATGTTGTGGGGAGATTGGAACCTTTATTCACTGCTTGTGTGATTGTAAAATAGTACTACCACTGTGGAAAATGGTATGCCACCTTCTCAAAAAGCTAGAAATATAAATACCTTATGATCTAGCAATGCCACTCGTAGATATATACCATAGAAGTCTAGTAGCAATATTACAAATAGACACATGTACACCTATGTTCATTGCAACATCATTTACAATAGCAAAAAGATGGAAACAACCTAAGTGCCCATCAGTGGATGAATGGAGAAACAAAATGTGGTATACACATACAGTGGAATACTATGAAGCTATAAAGAATAATGATGATTTCTCAAAACATAACATGGATGAATCTGGAGGACATTATGCAAGAGTAAAATAAGTCAATTAAAAACAACAAATACTGTATGAGACCACATTTATAAAAAGACAAAAATAAGTATACATACAGAAATCAACATTTTTTGTGGTTACCAGGGCTGGGAGGAGGATGGAGAGGAAATCACTCTGTAGAGAGTAGATCCTTGTTATTTTTGGTGATGGGAAAGGCAATACCAAATGTGGGCAAAGTGAACACAATTTGACGAAAGTTAATGATGACACTATGAAATACACAAGAATAAGGGATGTTATTCGAGCTTCGTTTGCTGATGTGGCACGACTCAAAATAAGAAGACACAGCTGCAAACATCCATTAATAATTGGAATGTGGAATGTAGAAATTAGGAATCTTGGAAAATTGGAAATCATCAAAAATGAAATGGAACGCATAAACATTGGTATCTTAGGCATTAATGAGCTGAAATGGATTGGTATTGACCATTTTGAATCAGACAGTCCTTTGGTCTACTATTCCAGGAACGACAGCTTGAAGGAGAATGGCATTATGTTCATCTAAAAGAACATTTTAAGATCAATCCTGAAGTACAACACTGTCGGTGATAGAATAATATCCATACACCTACGAGAAAGACCAGTTAATATGACTATTATTCAAATTTATGTACCAACCACTAAGGACAAAGATGAAGAAACTGAAGATTTTTACCAGCTTCTGCAGTCTGAAATTGATCGAACATGCAGTCAAGATGCCTTGATAATTACTGGCAACTGGAATACAAAAGTTGGAAACAAAGAAGGATTGATAGTTGGAAAATATGGCCTTGGTAATAGAAATGATGCTGGATATCACATGATAGAATTTTGCAAGACCAACGATTTCTTCACTGCAAATACCCTTTTTTCAACAACATAAATGGTAACTATATACATGGACCTTGACAGATGGAATACAAAGGAATTAAATCGACTAAATCTGTGGAAAGAGACGATAGAAAAGGTCAATATCATCAGTCAGAACAAGGCCAGGGGCCGACTGCAAACAGACCATCAATTGCTCACATGTAAGTTCAAGTTGAAGCTGAAGAAAATTAGAACAAGTCTACGAGAGCCAAAGTATGACCTTGAGTATATCCCACCTGAATTTAGAGACCATCTCAAGAATAGATTTGATGCATTGAACACTAATGAACGAACACCAGAGGAGTTGTGGAATGACATCAAGGACATCATGCATGAAGAAAGCAAGAGTTCATTTAAAAGACAGGAAAGAAAGGAAAAAGACCAAAATAGATGTCAGAAGAGACTCTGAAACTTGTTTTTGAATGCTGAGTAGCTAAAGTGAGTGGAAGAAATGATAAAGTAAGAGAGCTGAACAGAAGATTTCAAAGGGTGATTCCAGAAGACAAAGTAAAATATTATAATGACATGTTCAAAGACCTGGAGTTAGAAAACCAAAAGAGAAGAACATACTCGACCTTTCTGAAGCTAAAAGAACTGAAGAAAAAATTCAAGCCTCGAGTTGCAGTTTTGAAGTTTTCTATGGGGAAAATATTAAATGACGCAGGAAGCATCAAAAGAAGATGGAAAGTATACACAGAGTCGCTATACCAAAAAGAACTGGTCGACATTCAACCATTTCTGTAGGTAGCATATGATCAGAAACCAATGTACTGAAGGAAGAGGTCCTAGTTGCACTGAAGGCAGTGGCAAAAAACAAGGCTCCAGGAATTGACCGAATACCAACTGAGATGTTTCAACAAACAAATGCTGCACTGGAAGTGCTCACTAGTCTATGGCAAGAAATTTGGAAGACAGCTAAGTGGCCAACCGACTGGAGGAGATCCATATTTATGCTTATTCCCAAGAAAGGTGATCCAACTGAATGCAGAAATTATTGAACAATATCATTAATATCACATGCAAGTAAAATTTTGCTGAAGATCATTCAAAAGCGGTTGTAGCAGTACATTGACAGGGAACTGCCAGAAATTCTAGCTGGATTCAGAAGAGGACTTGGAACCAAGGATATCATTGCTGATGTCAGATGAATCCTGGCTGAAAGCAGAGAATACCATAAAGATGTTTATCTGTGCTTTACTGACTATGCAAAGGCATTCAACTGTGTGGATCATAACAAATTGTGGATAACACTGTGAAGAATGGAAGTCCCAGAACACTTAATTGCGCTCATGAGGAATCTGTACATAGATTAAGAGGCAGTTGTTCAAATAGAACAAGGGCATACTGCGTGGTTTAAAGTCAGGAAAGTTGTGTGTCAGGGTTGTATCCTTTCACCATACTTATTCAATCTGTATGCTGAGCAAAAAATCTGAGAAGCTGGACTATATGAAGAAGAACAGGGCATCAGGATCGGAGGAAGACTCATTAACAACCTTCCATATGCTGATGAACTGAACAGAACAGAAACTGCGTCCCTATGGTTTTCAAATTGTGTGCCAAGAGTCCCATTTAACAATTTCTATACATATTGTTCTTGCAAAGCAGATGGTCAGCAAAAAAGAGGAAGACCCTCAACAAGATGGATTGACACAGTTGATGCAATAATGGGCTCAAATGTAACAACAACTTTGACTATGGCACAGGACCGGGCAGTGTTTTGTTCTGTTGTACATAGGGTCGCTATGAGTCAGAACCGACTCGACGGCACCTAACAACAATACATATTGTTCAGTGACATTGGTTACGTTTTCCACATTGTATTAACATTCTCATTATTTCCATTCTGGCTGTTCCATTTCCTTAATCTAGCTTCCTTGCCCCTTCCCCTTGCCTTCTCATCTTTACTTTAAGGTAAACGTTGACTGGTTTCATCTAGATGTTCTCCTGGTCCTTATAGTCTGATAGAGGAGAGAAGACCTATAAATAAGGGAAGATGTATTAAGTGTTATGAAAGTTCACCAAATTAGAGTAGCAGTTTTATTTGTGATGTCATGAACCAATAAAATTTTGGTGACTATGTAGGATTGCCTACTTTTTATGTTCCCCAAAATGACTAAAAATGACTTTAAAATAATAAAAAAAGTTATTATCAACCTTTTATTTTTTTAATTGAGCTATAACATATAGTAAAATGCACAAATCTTAAGTGTTCAGTTTAATGAAAATTTTGCATGTATAATAAACACACATGTAACCATTACCCAAATCAAGAATTATAATCACCCCAGAGATTGGTTCCCTCAGGCACTTTCTTAGGCAATACCTCACCCCCTTCATCCCAGCAAGTTAAACATTGTCCTGATTTCTATCCCTATAGGGCAACTTTATCTATTCTTGAACTTCATATAAATGGAATCTTACAGTATGTACTGTTTTGTGTCTGGCTTCCTTCTCAGCATAATTCTGTAAGATTCATCTGCATTATTGACTGTATTAGTAATTTTTTTCTCTTGATGAATAATATTCCATTGCATGAATATATCCTTACAACTGGACCAATAAACATTGTGATAAATGGTGAAGGAATGGAAGTTGTCAAGGATTTTTCATTCTCATTCTTCTTGGATCAACAATCAATGCCCATGGAAACAAACCAAAACCAAACCAAACCTGAAGTCATTGAGTAGATTCCATCTCATAATGACCCCGCAGAACAGAGTAGAACTGCCTCGTCGGGTTTCCAAGGCTGTAATCTTTACATCTTTCTCCCATGAAACTGCAGTCTAGAAATCAAATGACTTATTGCACTGGGCAAATCTGCAGCAAAAGACCTGTTGAAAGTGTTAAAAAGCAAACATGTCACTTTGAAGACTAAGGCACACCTGACCCAAGCCATGGAATTTTTAATTCCTTTATATGCATGTGAAAGGAAAACTAAAGAATGGAAGTATTTGAATTGTAGTGTTTGTGAAGATTATTGACTGTATCACGGACTGCCAGAAGAACGAACAATTCTGTCTAGAAGGAAATACAGCCAGAATATTCCTTAGAAGTGAGGGTGGTGAGACTTTGTCTTGCTTACTTTAGACATGTCATCAGGGAAGACCAACTGCTAGAAAAGGACACCATGCTTAGTAAAGTAGAAAGTCATGAAAAAGAGGGAGACCTTCAAAGAGATGGATTGGCACAATGGCTGCAATGATGGGCTTAAACATAGCAATGATTGTGAGGATGACGCAGGACTGGGCAATGTTTTCTACTGTTATACATAAGGTCACTATGAGTTGGAGCTGACTTGAGAATATTTAACAATAACACAACATGAATATATTATATCATCTTTTAAGAAAAAATTTATCAAGTTGGAAAGAATTATAATTTTACTTTCTTTTAAATGTACTACATATGGATTTTCCTTAAGCAATATATTGTTTAGTTTTGTTTGCTTGTGAACTTTAGAAAAATCATACCATTATATAAAAATTGAATTCTTCTACTTCTTTCACTCAACATTATGTTTCTATGATTCATAATATTCATTTTTAGTGATATATATTATTCTTTTATGAATATATCACAAATCATTTATCCATTCTATAGTTGATGGACATGGACAAGTCATTTGTATCCTAAGTATGCAGAGACTTTTGATATATCGAAAATCTTCAGCTTTGCAAATTAATACCAAACATTTGCCTTATATAGTTTTATACCACTCTTTTTCCTTTACATAATTTTTTTAAAAATCATTGTTTCATTGGAGATTATTCTTGGATAGGTCTGAAAACCTAGGCAGTCCTGGAATAGCTGTGATACATTGTGTACAATGTGACGTGTCTCAGTTCATGGAGGGATTCTCTCTGGCCCATGGGCTAATGGTCAGATGACCCCAAATAGGCATTGAACTCCCTATTAATAACACCCATACCTAAGGAAAATATTGCAAGGTTTTAGAGAGCAAGAGCTTGCATAAAAAAGAGAAAGGCAGAAGGACAAGTGAGGATCCTGCCATTCTGGTTAACATCAAGTATGGACCCCATTGGCAGAGTGGCCATAGAGCACTGTGACAGCCAGTTGGAGAAAAGTGGAAAGATTTTTCAGTTACAAGAGAAAGGTGTCAGCAAATAGAATACACTCTGAAATTCAGTAAGTCTATCTGCCCTCAGGAAACCCTGGTGGTGTGGTTAAGAGCAGTTCTACTCTGTCCTATAAGGTTGCAATGAGTCAGAATTGACTCGATCGCAACATGATTTTTTTTGTAATATGCCCTCTAAGTTCTCCTAGTTTCTTTATCTAAGGGGAATACTTTTGCCTTTAGGCTTTACAGAATTCTCATACTAATGCTTAAAGACTTACTAACAAGGGGGGAAAAAAGAGAGAAAGGAAAAGCTAAGTTAACCCAACTGCTATTGAGTGTTTCCTAAGTAACAGGCACTCACTGAGCTTTTACATGGCTTATCTCATCCGCTCCTCACAACTCCAGCATTAAAAGGGTTCTATCATTATCAGCCCCACGTTACAGATGAAGCAGAAGTAATTTTCCCAAGTTTTCACAGCTAGTGTTTAGTCACACTGGGTTTGAAACCAGGTCCTTCTGACTCCAGAGCTTCTGTTCTTAGTCAGACACTGCTGTGCCCCTGGGCAACTGCATGCCTGGCTAACAGGAAGCCTTTTAGATATGGTCAGTATTTAGTATACAGGAATTGGAGACTGAATAAGGCAGTGTTCATGGGGCAGTTCACCTCTCTTTGGTGGAGTAGGTCTGTTTCAGTGTTATTAAAAAGTGCTGACTTGTGTTCAAGCATTTTAGTTGAGGCAGGCTGCTGGACACCATAGAAGGAATATAACTCATAGTTATTGAGCCACTACAATATTCTTGATATTCTATTGGGAACTTTCACAGGTAATATTTAATCATGACATCATGGTTGTCATGGTTGAGGTTTGCCTTAGGCTGGGTTCTCTAGAGAAGCAAAACCAGTAAAGCATATAAATGTATATATATATAGATTTATATCAAGGAAATGGCTCACGGGGTTGTTGAGGGTGGAACGTCCCAAGTCTGTGGGTCAGTGTCATGGATTGAATTGTGTCCCCCCAAAATGTCAGTCAACTTGGCTAGCCATGATTTCCAGTATTGTGTGATCACATCTGATGTGATTTTTCTCTGTGTTGTAAATTCTCTCTCTGATGCTGATGAGGTAGGATTAATGGCAGTTATGTTAATGAGGCAGGACTCAACCACCACCCGTTGCTGTCGAGTCTATTCCGACTCATAGCAACTCTATAGGACAGAGTAGAACTGTCCCATAGGGTTTCCAAGGAGTGCCTGGTGGATTAGAACCGCCAACCTTTTGGTGAGCAGCCATAGCACTTAACCACTACACCACCAGGGTTTCCAATCTATAAGATTAGGTTGTGTCTTAAGCCAATCTCTTTTGAGATATAAAAGACAGAAGCAAGCAGAGAGAAATGGGGACCTCATATCACCAAGAAAGCAGCACTGGGAGCAGAATGTGTCCTTTGGACCTGGGATTCCTGTGACCTGGGATTCCTGTGCTGAAAAGCTCCAAGATCAGGGGAAGATTGGTGACAATCAGAGCCAACAGAGAAAAAAAAGACTTCCCCTGGAGCTGACACCCTAAATTCAGACTTCTAGCCCCCTAGACTGAGAGAAAAATTTCTCTTTGTTAAAGCCATCCACTTGTGGTATTTCTGTTATAGCAGCACTAGATAACTAAGACAGTCACGATAGAGGCTTCTGCTAATTCATGTAGCCACAGGGGCTGGCTGACCCAAGATAGGCAGGTCAGAGAGCAGGGCTCTTGCTCACAGGCTGCAAAGATCGATGAATCCCAAGATTGGCAGGAAAGACTGCAGGTAAGCTGCTAGCTCAAGTCCCAAGAACTGGAGGTCAGATGAACAGGAGCCAGCTGCAGGATCCAGAGTGAACAAAAGCCCACAAGCCTTGCCAGAATGTCCACTTATATTTGATGCAGGCCACACACATCCAAGGAAACTCCTTTTCAACTGATTGGCTGCTCACAGCAGATTCCATCATGGAGGTAATCATACTATATCAAATCTCATCATGGAAGTGATCATAACATCATATGACTGCCAAATCACTGAGAATCATGGCACAGCCAAGTTGACATGCCACCTTAACCATCACAAGGTTATTATTTCCATTTTGTGGCTGAGAAAACTGATGCTTAGTTACCTGAAGTATATTGTTTTAGAGATAGAATTTAAACCTATGACTTTTATGTCACCATCCAGAGCTCTTTCTATAAGCCCTCATGGCCTGGGGAAACTTTTAGAACAGGACTATCTTCTTATGTCATTTATCTATTTCCAAGATTTGAAGCCATTTAAAAAACTCAATATTTGAGATATTTCAGTCTGCTGGAAATGAGCTTTTATTTAGTCCACTTTAAAATACTATTTACATTAACCTTAACAAAAAACAAAAAAACAAACCTGTTGCCGTCAAGTCAATTCTGACTCATAGTGACCCTATAGGACAGAGTAGAACTGCCCCATAGGGTTTCCAAGGAAAGGCTGGTTGATTTGAACCATTGACCTTTTGGTTAGCAGCCATAGCTTAAGTACTAGTTAGATCTAGGCCCAGAAAAAGAAGGTGAAGTTTTTTAGGCAAATCTTTCTTTTTTTTTTTCTATTTTGTTGTTGTTTTTGAAAATAAACACAACAAATCATATATCAATTCAACCATTTCTACATGTACAATTCAGTGTCAGTGATTGCATTCTTCCAGTTGTGCAATCATTCTCAACCTCTTTTTCTGAGTTGTTTCTCCCACATTAACAAACTCACTGCCCCCTAAGCTTCCTATTTAATCTTTCAAGTTGCTATTGTCACTTTGATCCCGTATAGTTCTTAAAAGAGCATAATGCTCAAGGCAGACATTTTTTACTAGTTAAGCTAAACTACTATTTTGTTCCTAGGTAAATCTCATGTGCCATCTTTCTTAAGGTGTCTATAAGGTGGCATTCTCTTTTCTAAAAGATATCACCGCCTCACTTTCTGCTAAGATTGAATAGGAAAATGCAAAAATCTAATATTACCACTGATTTACTGAGAACCATTTTCAGGGCACCTCCTTGACTATACAACTACAACCAGTAATAACTACATTTAACAGACAAACTTTGGCATTTCAGAGAGATTGAAAATAACTTACTACTAAACCTTTGACCTGTATCAGGAGAAGGGGCCGCCATTTTGTATGATGTTGCCCCGCCCACTATCACAGTTGATTGGATGAGGGTTGGCACCTGACTCAGGCTAAGCCAATTAGATTTCCTTACTCAGGAATTTGTGATTGGATCTAACAGAGAATCGTTCTTTTTAGGTGACTGAATTACGATATCTGATCGCTGGAGCCATGGGGTAGGGACCAGAGAAGTAGAGAAGTTACTCTGTAGAAAAACAAGGATGAAGTAAATGTGCTGTGTATATCAATCAGTTTCATTCAGGAAAATAGAAACCACACCAGATATTTTAACAGAATTTTTAATAATGGGAATTTGTTAAAAGGTACTGGAGGGCTGTCAAGGCAAAAAGGGAACACCGAGGTTACATAGAGGAGTCCCTGGGTGGCACAAAGAATTACGTGCTTGGCTGCTAACCAAAAGGTTGGCAGATTAAACCCACCCAGAGGCACCTCTGAAGAAAATCCTGGTGATCTTGAAAACCCCATGGATTGCTGATCTACTCTGCAATACATGCGGTTGCGATGAGTCAGAACCGACTCTAAGGCAACCGGTTTGGGTTTTTGGTTTGAGGTTACATAGAAATAGTAACATCTGGAAGTATCTAACACTGCTATAGTTGGGGGAATAAAAGGGAGGTTTGGAAAAGGGGTTGTGCAGAGCTGGGATTCAGATCTCTGAAGAGGGAGGGGCACTGGCAGCTGGAGTTGGTGCCTCTGGAATTCACAAGGTTTCTCTGTGAACTGAGCCTCAGGGAGTGGGTGCTGGCCAGCTGAAGCTGGTATCTCTGAAAGCTAACCAAGCAACTGGCTATGGGAGTGTGGAAAAATGCTGCAAACCAGAATCAGTTACTCCTGGAACCAGGTGCTGTTGTTGGGAGAAGATCTGTTGCTAGGTGACACAGTTAGGGAACAGCAAGCAAACTAGAAAGAGCAAGTCCCTTCTCCCTCTTCCAGCTTCACTGACTCCATGTAGCACCCCCTCTCCCTGACAGAACCTGACATGGAACCAGTAGCCAAAGTAGAAATGTGATTTGTAGAGACCCAACTCCAGGAGCACCAAGAAGAGTAGAGAAGTTTGGGTTGGAGCTGAGAGACAAAATCTTAATGACCAACACATACTGAGAGGAGAGGCCTTGAGAGTCTCCAGGTGACTCTCCAACACTGGGTCTGGTGTTTCTCAATAGCAGCACTATTGATATTCGGGGGCGGAAAATTCCTTGTTGAAGGTGGGTTGTCCTGTGCGTTGTAGGATGTTGAGCAGCATTCCTGGCCTCTACCCACTAGATGCCAGTGGCACCTCCCCAGTTTGTGACAACCAAAAATGTCTTTCAACATTTCCAAAGGTCCCCTGGAGGGCAAAATCACTCTGTTGAGAACCACTGAGCTAAACTCTCGAGTTCTGTGAGACATCTCATCTTTTCAATAATCCCCCTTTTCTGCTTAAGCTATTTCAATTTAGCTTTTATTACTTGCAACCCAGGGAGTCCTCAAAACTGTCCTAACATTTACTGAGATCTTAAATATGCCCCAGGTCCTGGGTGAAGCACTTGCATGCATCATCCACTTTCATCCTCCCAACCATCTGGCGAGGTAGGGGCAAGGTTTTGTCCTTATTTTCAGAATGGGAAACCGAGGTTTTGAGAGTCACTTCGTGGAGTGGGCAGGGGTGGATTATCCAGCAAGCAAGGTAAGCACAGTGCTTACCTTGCTTATCAGATTATCTGTAGTGAAAATTCCACGTTTTCACCACATCAAAGATTCTGCTTCTAGGTATGCCTGGCATCTGACTCTTTCTCAACTAATCTGTAGTGAAAATTTCACACGGGTTTCACCACATCTTTTTGGGTAATCTGACCCTGGGAGTGGGTACTTTGTGAACATAGTGCTCTGTGACAATCTGTCACCACTCACCACTGGAACGGGCAGTCACACTCCTGCCCTAGACCTTTTGCTTATATTATGCTGAACCATACATAATTGCCATTTCTGTAGGTCAGAAAAGGTCTAATATCAGCAGTTTCATGTGATTCAAACCAATATCTCCTGCCCTTTGCCAGGAATGCCTGCCTCTGTCCTCAGATGTCACTCATTCTTCAAACTGATTTCTATTCCTCCATCCTACATCCTCCGGGAGGTCTTCCTGGACCACTCCAGCTTGCAGAGACACCATCCTCCTGGGAGCACCTACATTCGTCTCTCAACCATATCTGTCTTACATGACTCTTTAAGTATTTTACTGTATGTGTAGTATATTTCATTCTCTCGAAAAGTCCGTAAGCTTACCAAGAGCATTCCTTTCCCAAAACTAGCACATGGCTAGACACAGATCAGTGAAATGTTATTTAAAGCTATCATAGATCGAATATCAGAGCTATACAAAGAAAAAATAAAAACCGGTTGCCATCGAATCGACTCCAACTCAGTGACTCTATAGGACAGAGTAGAAACGCCCCATGGTGCTTCCAAGGAACGGCTGGTGGATTCAAATTGTGGACCTTTTGATTAGCAGCCAAACGCTTAACCACTGTGTATAAAAGCAGGGACATTAATGAAACAAAATCCCAAGGTAACTTCCAGCTTTAAGTTCTTTTGGCTCAATCCTCTTTAAAACCAGTTTTAATGCAGTTAAAACCCACTTTTAGTTCTCCTGAAGACCTTTATTATTTTCCTTCTGATGAGCTACTAACAATACTATCAAATAATGAGCCTGAAAATCACTTGAAACTGATTTGCCCTGTTGGAGGCCCTCGGGATTTTCAGTTCTTAATGTTGATGAAGTAAACACAGGCTCCAAGACTAAGGGAAGAGAAAGAAAATACCAAGACCCAAACAGAATGTGTAAAAGTCTGAGAGCCCGACCCACAGGCCAGCTAAAAATAGAACTTCAGCATGACCGCTTTCTTAGCTCAGCAAGAGTGACTTTGAAGAGGGGTTGATGGATGGTGTTGCTTGGAAAGGAAACAGGAGTTTATGGAATAAATGTAAATATATTCATTTTGGGGAATTCTTTTCAGAGCCATGTTGGCTTTTGGCTTTGGTCCACAGCGTGTCTGGACACAGAAGAATTTAGAACTCTGTGCTCAGAGCAGTCATTGTTTCTTCTAGAACAGGCAGAAAATTCCAGTTTATAACATTTTTATTTGACTAGAGAATGTGGTGAATGTAGTGAATGTGTCAGTCAGGGTTTTCTAGAGAAACAGAACTACTAGACTATATATATGTATATGTGTGTGTGTGTGTGTGTGTGTGTGTGTGTGTATACATATATTTAGAGAGAGAGAGAGATTTATTTTAAGGAATTGTCTCACACAATTGTAGAGGCTGGCATGTCTGAAATCTGTAGGGCAGGCTGATTGGCTGGAAACTCTGGCAGGATTTGTATGCTACAGAATTCTTTCTACTCTGGAAAACCTCAGTTTTTGCTCTTCATACCGTCAACTGATTGAATAAGGCCCATCAACATTATGGAGGGTAATCTACTTAAAGTCAACTGATCGTAAATGTTAATCACGTTGTAAAATACCTTCACAGCAACATCTAGTCTAGTGTTTGACCTGACAACTGGCCTGGTAGCCTACTTTACACGTATTATTAACCACCACAGTGAACAACTCCCAGATTGTGTCCTTGGTGAATTGCCTGTCTGCAAAGTTTTATCAGCTCTGTATTTTTGGATTTGTTCATTTGCCTTCTTCCAGAAATATTTATTGCATGCCTATTTTGCTTTGGTTTGTGATATGGCTCTACCACACTGCACTGTAGTCACGTACTCTGGGTCTAGGTTAGACTAATAGATGTCAGGAGGCAGTAGGGGTAGTGGTTAAAAATGTGGATTCTGGAGCCCACAGCCTGGGTTCCATCAGGCTTTGACTCCTGCTAGCTATGAGGCTTTAGGCAACTTCACCTGTGCCTCATATCTAATACAGGGATAACGATTTCATTTACCTCATGTGAATTATCATGTGCGGTCATGATAATTGATTCCTTATGCATGTGAATTACTTATTGTAGTTCCTAGCACATTGCAAGAGTCAAGAATTAATTAGTTGTTATTACTATTAATGTTGTTTGATAATTAAAAAAAAATTGTTTTCTTGCTATTTTCCTATTTGGGCCATTACCAATACATGCCACTGCTTTGGGGGAAGATTGCTGTAGCAGAAGAAGTAGAAGGCTTTTGACATTCAAATTCAAAATCCTAGGCAGAAAGAATTTAGGGTAAGTCAGAACAATCTTCCTCCTTCTGAGACTAGAAATCATTCCCTCAGCGTCGGGGAAAGAAGAAGCATCCAGCGGGAGGAGTGGAGAAGACATTCTTGGAGCCTGAGAAAGGGAGGCCCCTGTGCCTTGGGATGAAAAAGGCACAATCCACAGGGCATGTTGTATGACATGAACCCAAAATTTATTTAGGGAGACTTAAGAGGAATCAGTTTAGGAGCCCTGGTGATGCAGTGGTTAAGAACTCAGATGCTAACCAAGTGTTGGCAGTTCGAATCCATCAGCCCCTTCTTAGAAACTCTATGCGGCAGTTCTACTCTGTCTCATAGGGTTTCTATGAGTCAGAATCGACCCAATGGCAATGGGTTTGGTTTTGTTTAAAAGCAATTAGCCAATGAAAACCCTATGGATCACAACAGTCAGATCCCATTGTGCATGGGGTTGCCATGAGTTGGGGGACACTTGACAGTAGCTAACAACAATAACAAAGAGCAAGTGATACCAAACCAAAAAACCCATTGCTGTTGAATCTATTCTGACTCATAGTTGACCTATAGGACAAAGTAGAACTGCCCTATAGGGTTTCCAAGGAGCGAGTGGTGGATTCAAAATGTTGGCCTTTTAGTTAGCAGCCACACACTCAACCACTGCACCACCAGGGCCTGGTTTAGCTTGTAGTTGTTAGTTTCTGTTGAGTTGATTCCTGTTCATGGTGGCCTCATGTGTCAGAGTCGAACTGCTCCATAGGCTTTTTAAGGCTGTGACCTTTTGGAAGCAGATCACCAGATCTATCTCCCAAGGTGTCTCTGGGTGTGTTCCAACCACCAACCTTTTGGCTAATAGTCGGGCACTTAACCATTTGTGCCACCCAGGGACTGTAGGTGCTCAATAAAACCTGTAGGTGCTCAATAAAACCTGTAGGCAGGCACTGAATTAGATGTTAGGGCTATACAGATAAGAAGGCATGGTACTTGCTTTTCAGGAGCCCAGCATCTTCTGGAGACACACACAAACATACACAACAAATTTACCCAGATGTGGTAAAGGTATCACAGGGGTGCAATGAAAGACCAGTGGAAAGAGCTCCCAAATCTGACCACAAAATGTCAGAGAGGGGGAAAAGTTAGGGTTAACTTATGGAAGGGCACTGCTGGCTGAAGGAACAAGATGCACAAAAATGCAAAAGTGTGGAACAGCTTGGTGTGTTTGGGGACTTCCTACAAATAGGGACTAAGAGAAGAGTAGAGGAGTGGCTGAGGATCAGAATCAAACCCAGCCAAGTTTTGACTTACTTCTCGTGTAGGCGAATGGTTAAGCACTTGGAAGCTAACCAAAAGATTAGTGGTTTGAGTTCACCCAGAGGCACCTTGGAAGAAAGTCATGGTGATCTACTCCCAAAAAATCAGCCATTGAAAACCTCATGGAGCACAGTTCTACTCTGACACACATGAGGTCCCCATGAGTCAGAATCCACTCTATGGCAACTGGTTTTAAGTGCGGCATGGAGACTGACAAAGGCCAGGTATGCCCAGAGGGCTCTCCATCAAAGGTTCTCGATCAGTTAGAATCTAACATCTTCTCTAAAGGCATAGATGTTTCAGGCACAGCCCCTTCTAAGACACAAGATTTTTCCCAACAAACGTCTTTGGACACAGGAAGGAGAAACAGTCTGGAGCCTGGACTCATGAGTCTGACAGCTGCATGCCAGTTCTGGTTCCATCACTTACTAGCTGTGTGATTCTGACCAAGTGATTTCCCCTCCTGTGCCTCGGAAAAAGAAACAATTCATTTAGGGCCTGCGAGTGAACAGAAAAACTCCAGGACTTGCTTCAAGTTCCATCTTGGGTTGCTCATAATGGCTCCAAACAGCCGGTTTGAAGGGATGATGGGGGAACAGAACAGTGGTGCTTTCTGCTTGCACCCCACTGACTCCAGTATGTTCACTCAACCAGTTACAGCAAGCTCAAAGACCCTAAGGCGGGAAATGCAGAATATGTTAGAAGAGCTGAAGGGAGATCAGCAGGACTGGTGAATTAACATTTACTGAACTTCTACATTGTACCAGGCGTATTTAAGGAGGATGGAAAAATACAAATCCATAAACCAGAGTGACTGTTTTCAATATAATCATAATTATTATGGGAGGAAAACATATGGGAACAAATAATGATGGAAAAATGTGATATATATGTATGAAAGGCTTTGGGAACACAGAGGAGGAATACTTCTGGCTTACTTGCCCTAGGGGAAAGCAGTGAGGAGGAGCCACATGGAGGAGGTGATATTTAGATTGGCTCTTGAAGGCTCTTTCAGAGATGTGAAGTCAAGAGAGAAGCAGAAAAGCTATTTACAATCAAGCGCTAAATTATATTTTAGTGAGTATTTAGCCTGGAGGTGGGACAGTAATCTGATAAAATGTGAATGATTCATCATTTTAAATAGATTTCTGTATAGTTTTGCTTTTTCCCTTCTTTATCCCCCTCCCCCATATTTTTTGTGTAAAATTGTTTTTCTGGTGTTCAGTGGACATTTTGCCAGCAAGGAGTAGGACTATCTACCTCATGAAGAATATCAGGCACTGCCTTCTGTCCAGAACCCAGGGAATCTGACTCTAGTTCTTGATTCTGGTTGGGAGAAGGTGGTTGAACAGAACAGAAATAGCAATCGAAATTGCTAGAAGAGACAGAGAAAGTTTAGAGGGAAGTGGTTTGGGCTGTTTGCCAGGGCAACCCTCACCTCACTGCCTGACCCGCACCAAGACCTTCCATCTGTAGCCATCCTGTAGGAAGGAAGAACAAAAGGAGAAAAGGAAGTAAAGAGAATTTGGCCAGTATGGTGGGTGGCAGTGTAGGTAGTGGTTGGGGACCTAAATCTGAGGTCAGCCAGTGTGAGTTCAAATATTGCCTCTGCTATTCACCAATTATATGACTTTGGACAAGCTGTATAACTGTTCTAACTTATCAGGAGGGGCCAGTCCCTGGAGAAGGACAACATGCTTGGTAAAGCAGAGGGTCAGTGAAAAAAAGGAAGACCCTCAATGAGATGGATTGACACGTGGCTGCAACAATGGGCTCAAGCATGACAACAATTGTTAGGATGGCACAGGACTGGGCAGTGTTTTGTTCTGTTGTACTTAGGATTGCTATGAGTCAGAAGCAACTTGACGGCACCCAACAACAACAACAACAACAAACTTCCTACTTGTCTGTAAAATGGTGGTGATAATAGAACCTATGTCTTAGCCTTGTGGCAAGATTGTTGTTGTTTGTTGCCATTGAGTCAGTTCTGACTCATGGTGACCTTTTATATAACAGAAAAAAATGTTGCATGGTCCTGTGCCATCTTCTGATTGTTGGTTTGTATGTTTGAGTCCTTTTGTTCTGGCTATTGTGTAGGCCCTTTCAGCCCAGGGGGCTCACCTTCCAGCACTATATTCTATTCTGATCCATAATATTCTATTATGATCCATAAGGTTTTCTAATTTTTGGAAGTAGATTGCTAGGCCTTTCTTTCTAGACTGTCTTAGTCTGGAAACTCCACTGAAACCTGTCCACTGTGGGTAACTCTGCTGGTGTTTGAAATACCAGTTGCATAGCTTTCAGTAACATGAAAGCCACTACAGTATGACAACAGACAGGCAGTGGTGGCAAGATTATGGAGATAATATCTCAAAAGCAAATATAACAGTACTTGGAAGATGCTAAGGACTCAATAAATATTAATGATTATCATTTGTCCACTCAGCACCCTTCCCCCTGCTTTCTTGGTAACAGACTCTGCTTCCATAAACAATGAGGTGGGACAGGTACCACAGGATTTCCTATGGTATTACCTTCACCCCACTGACCTTATCACCTGGCTCAGGGAAGGTCTGTGACACAAATGGCCCAGTCCTTACCTGGAGTTTCCTTCTGACCTCTCCTTTTGGATCTTGGACCATTGCAACCCTGGGGTGGACAGCTGCCATATCCTTGCTACATTGGGAAGATTTGTTTGTGACTGCAGAGGATGAAGCCTGGTAGAGGAGGCAATATAAAAGGAATAGGTGCCTGATCAAGAGCCTGAGGTCCCCAAGCATTCCATAGGTTCCTCAGCCCCTCTTTGCTCTGGGTTCTACACCCATCGTTCTTGCAGTAAACCTCCTTTTTCTTAAGCCAGTGTGAACTGGGTTGCTGTAAGCCTTGAAGAGTCCTGACTGATGCAAAGGGGCAAAGGAGGGACACAAGAGACACAGTTTGACTTTGCTCAGAAGAGGACCAGGAAGACAAAGTTCATGTACTGAGAAGTGAAGCAGCATTCTCAAATCTTCCAGCTGATTACCAAGGAGATGACTCAGTCAAGGGCAAGAGGTTTAGGTTGATAGCTAGCTTTCCAGTGCTCATAAGGCTGTTCTATTTATGCTTTCTTAGGTGACAGAGACCACTTTCAAGCCTGGATTTGAAATTTCTGTCTCTATTGTGATGTGGTCTATGGACCACTTGTTCTGAGGATTTAGGTCAGTTGTGGTTATGGTAAAGTTTTCCTAATAAATCAAGTATAGAACAACTATCACATGACCATCATATTTCAGTTCCAGTTAAATCTTGATTCATTTAGTTCATACTGTATATCAAATGCATTGTGCAAAAGTAGAGCAAAATGTTAACAGAATAATTATTAAGAAACCTAATGCCTTCCATTATACTTAAAAAAATTGTTAAAGATATGGTTTAAATTGACACTGCACTGAAACCTGTCCACTGTGGGTAACTTTGATGGTATTTGAAAACCAGTGGTATCACAGTGATTGTTTATTTATCTTCATATGCATTTTGTCTTTTGAAACTAGCAAATTCATTTGCAACAGCAGCAAGAATTGCTTTCGTGAAACTTTAGCTTCTCCTTTTTGCATAGTATCCTTACGTTGTAAACGTTCTGGCCACCATAAGGACAAATGACCTCAGCCCACAGGAGGCCTAATTAACAATACCAAGTTACCAGTCAGGAATATGCCCTAGGGACAAGCACATTGGGAGAGATATGGCATCAAAATGATGCCATTTCAATGGGGGGAGGAGGGGGTCATGCAGAGCTGAGTGAGATCATCCCTTAAGGGTGTCTACTCTACTGCAGTCAGACAAGATGAAATAGAAATGAGTCTAGCCACTCATAAATACTACCTATCTGAATTTTGAAAGGGAATATCCTGTGTGACTTTCTCAGAAATGTTATTTTCAACATTAAAAACAACAGTCATTATAACGCTATTAGACTTATAAAAAAAAGATAGAACAATATATACTTATGTGTTGACATCCTTCATAAAGATAGCGACAGTTAAATTACCCCAGGGTTAAAATGATTAGCCTTATCCATGCAGGGTTGTAGTAACTGTTTTAATCTTGTTAATGACTAATTTTCTAATTCAAAAAGTGAAAATAAGGGTAAGTTATTGAAAATAAGGGCAAGACTTGGCAGATCTGAGTAAATCAAGCTTTATTATTGCTTCTGTTGCCCCTGATCTTGTCTAGAAGGAAGGTGAGAGTCACTACCACAGGCAGGCTACACTGAATGCAGAAACAAAGACAAGGAAGGTAGGAAGAGGGAGAAGAAATTATCTGGGTAATTGATGGGTCCCATAGGAGCAATGAACATGCCTTGTCCAATCAAAGGAAGACACTAATTCTATCTTTGGGCTCCTCTTTGGGGTCTTTTTACAGCAGACTGCCCCAGAGAGAGACCTAGGGGCCTCTTTCTAGGATAACCAGTTCTCCTGATTTGGCAGGCATGAAGGGTTCCTGAGATGCAACATTTTCAGTACTAAAACCGGGACAGTAGCGATGATAGTAGGTCACCCTAGCTCCTCCTTTAACCTTTGCTGGATGTCTTAGTTATCAAGAGCTGCTATAAAGGAAATGCCACAAGTGGATGGCTTTAGCAAACAGAAGTTTATTCTCTCACAGTCTAGTAGGCTACAAAAACAAAAATCAAACCCATTGCCGTCGAGTCAATTCCAACTCATAGCGACCCTATAAGACAGAGTAGAATTGCCCTGTAGGGTTTCCAAGGAGTGGCTGGTGGATTCAAACTGTGACCTTTTGGTTAGCAGCTGAGCTCTTTAATCGCTACACCACCACGGCCCCTCTAGTAGGCTAGAAGTCCAAATTCAGTGCACCAGCTCCAGGGGAAGTCTTTCTCTCTCTGTCAGCTCTGGAGGCAGGTCCTTGTTATCAATCTTCCTTTGGTCTAGGAGCTTCTCTGCACAGAAATCCCAGGTCCAAAGGATGCACTCTGTTGCCAGCACTGCTTTCTTGGTGATATGAGGTCCCTCTGTCTGTCTGCTCACTTCTCTCTTTTATATCTCAAAAGAGATTGACTTAAGACACAGTCTAATCTTGTACATTGAATCCTGCCTCATTAACATAACTGCCTCTAATCCTGCTTCATTAACATTAAGAGGTATGATTTATAACACATAGGAAAATCACCTCAGATGACAAAATGGTGGACAATCGCACAATACTGGGAATCATGGCCTAGCAAATTCGACACACATTGTTGGGTGACACAATTCAATCCATGACATTCCACCCTTTGGCCCCACAAAATTCATGTCATTGCCAATTGTAAAACACGTTTACCTCGTCATTTCATAGCAAAAGTCCTAATTCAACTGCAAGTCCAAACTCCAAAAACTCCTCTTCATCTGTGAAATCTAGAATACAAGTTATCTCTGCCAATTTACGATGGTGGAACAGGCACAAGGTAGAGATTTCCATTACAAATGAGAAAAATTAGAGGGAAAGAAAGGATAACAGGTACCAAGCAAGTCAGCAGAACACATTACAGTAGCTCTCAAGACTTGAAAATAATCTTTTGTTCTCTGAGGCCATTTAGGCAATGGCCCTGCCCTCCAGACTCTGGGTGTTGGCTACATTCCTCAGATTCTGGATGGAGGCCCCTCCGCCCTGGGCTTCAGCTCTGCCTTCTAGGCCCACTGGAATGGCAATTCTGCTGCCTCGAATTTGGGAGACCTCATTCTCCTAATCCATCTGAGTGGCGATTCCACCCTTTGAGACCCCAGAGGTCATAGCCCTATTCAAAACCGAGTCCACATTTTAGGTATCTATCTATTAGAGCAGCACCTCACTCTCAGTACCAAATTCTGTCTTAGTTATCTAGTGCTGTTATAACAGAAATACCACAAGTGGATGGCTTTAACAAAAAGAAATTTATTCTTTCACAGTCTAGAAGGCTAGAAGTCTGAATTCAGGGTGCCGGCTCCAGAAGAAGTTTTTCTCTCTCTGTCACCTATGGGGGAATGTCCTTGTTATCAATCTTTCCCTGATCTAGGAGCTTCTCTGCACAGAAACCCTGGGTCCAAAGGATGTGCTATTCTCCTGGATCTTGTTTCTTGGTAGTATGAAGTCCTCTTGTCTCTCTGCTCACTTCTCTCTTCTATATCTCAAGAGATTGACTTAAAACACAACCTACTCTTGTAGATTGAATCCTGCCTCATTAACATAACTGCCTCTAATCCTGCCTCATTAACATCATACAGGTAGGATTTACAACACATACGAAAATCACATTGGATGACAAAATGGTGGACAATCACACAATACTGAAATCATGGCCTAGCCAAGTTGACATACATTTTTGGAGGACATAATTCAATCCATAACACCAGGGATAGCCTTTTTTTTTTTTTTTTATTTCTTAATTCAAGAGGCCAGGCTTTCATAAGCAAGTCCTTATTTTCACAATAACCCATAAATTTGCTTAAATTACATCAAAACATTTAAATCACACTTTTCATATTCAACATGGCGTTTGAACCTAAATATAAATCAATGAATTGTGCCAAAGTTGCATCATCATGTTCATACCTCGGAGTCTATCAGAAGGGGCAGAGAGCTATTTTAGAGAGGGAAGAAGTAACCTGGAGTGGTGTGAGGAGTGGGCAAGGGACAAAGGCAACATGGTTTTGGATTTAGAAGACAGAGGTGCAAAGAGTTTTGGGGGTATGGGGAGTTTTGAGAGCAGGAAGAGGAAATTAGAGGTAACTGGCCTGCTTGGATGTGAAAGAAACTCAGAGACGATATTAAGAAGCTCTGACACATGTATTAACTGGAATTCCTTCTTGGTGTGTCCCTTTGAGAGATTTCCCTAAAGATGTCATCTGCTTTATGGTGCTCTTTTGGGTACCAAGATGGTCTCTGAAGAGGCTGGGTTTTATTGGGTGACACTTTCATTTCCTCATATTATGACCCATTGCAGTAAGTATTTGAATTCCTAGTTCTTTCAGCTGTCATCTTAGTCATTTCCTAGAATACAACTGCATGGTGTTGTAATGGACCCAGTATATCAGACTGATTTAGAAATATATGATGACTTCTTTTCAAATATTACCTGCCCAGATCAACAAAACCAGGTACAAAACTCAAACATGCCTGGCTTTACTGTAAGTAATCTTTGTGAGCTAATTAACCACGTCTTGGTGGAAACCAAAGTGGAATTTCCAGCTGAGAGGTTGCATTAAAATGACAGAGATAGCTTCAGCTGTTCAAAGAACAACCTTATACACGTCTCACACAAAAGTGTGAGAAAGTAAAGAAAATTTCCTCAGCAAACGAGGAGGGCCAGAGTGAGCTAGAAACAAAATAAAACTTTCAAAACTTCAAAAACAACACCAAGCACGTATTGATGATCAGTGTTATAAATGCCCAGACTGCTGCTTTAACATCTAAAATAATTTCCTTGAGGCTCATGGCCATCTATATTGGAACTTAGAACTTGAATTTGCCGTGTGATGAATTCACCCCTATTATGGCCTTTTCTGCCATGGTCTTGTAACTCCATCCACGTGATTGGGCAGGGCTGTGCAAATAAGATAAATGTGGTCCACCAAGGGTGTTGGTCAGTTTTGCCTTAAAAGAGAGCCTATTTCAGAGCGGAGAGAAGAGTTCACCATCACCAAGGAAGGCAATACAAGGAGGAGAAAGCTGGTAGCAGAAACCGGGCAGCAGGAGATGACCTGATGGGCTTCCCAGCCCATGGAGAGAGAAAGCTGAGTGGCTTTGGGCAGACACTGAGGGCTAGGGAGAGGCATGCCTGTAAGCATGGCTGGGAAGAGGGTATCCTGATGGAAGACCTGTATCCTGAGTGTTCCTGAGCCTGAATTGTAACTGTTACTTCCCTAATAAACCCCATAATCATGAGTACGGACTGTGAGTTCTGTGTGGCCATTGCAATGAATTACTGAACCCAGTAGCGAGTGCTGTGGAAGGTGCGGGTGGTGTCAGAATTGGTAAAGATGGTGGAGACAGGAGGCGTGTCTGACCTCCACCTCATAGGAATCAGCCTTGGGCCATTGATCTTGGTTCTCCTGCCCCCTTGTGCATTGGAGGAGGTCAGATACTGTCTCCATGACGTTTTTTACAGAATTGTGTCTCAATTTTGTTGTTGTGTGTCATTGAGTCAGTTTCAACCCATAGCGATCCCATGTGATGGAATTGGGTTTTCTTTATGGGAGCAGTTCACCAGGTATTTCTCCCATGGAGCCGGTGGGTGTGTTCAAACCTCCAACCTCTCGGTTAGCAACCAAGTGCTTAACAATTGCCACATCAGGGTTCCTAGGGCTTACAATTTATTTTGACGTTACCTTTTATTCGGATTATACAATTCTTAATCCCCAAGCATATCAAACCTATTGAGGAATGACTAAAGAAGAATTTTTAAATTTCTTGATTTTTTAAGGTTAAAAAGATCTATTATATTAAAACTACTGAAGAGTGATAATGAGATTTAAAGTGCGGTGAGCTTTTAATGATTTCATAGTCACAATTGATAGGATTTAGACAGCACCAATAAAGTAAAATGCATTTTAGTCTATTGGGCATATGGACAAAACTTGCCTTGAAACTAGAACCTCAGTTGTTTAGGAGAGAGGCCAAGGAGTACTCAGTTGTATTCCTTTCCTAGCAAATGGAAACCATTGGTGACAAGGTGAACCCAGTATGAGTTTATCATGATAAACAAGAGGACACCCATGTCTTGATGATGGTGATGACTAAGTTGTTAATTGCATTTACTAAAGACATTATCCGTCATATTTTCAAATCTCAAAAGTAGGTGTGTGTAATTAAGCATCGCCTAAGGAAATTAAATTGTTAAAATGAAGATTTCGCAGGTTATGCCCCTAGGGATTCTAGTCCAGTAAATTTTAGATGGCGCCAGATAATCTACATTCAAAACAGCGTGCTAGTTATAACGAGGCAGTGGCTCTGAGGCCACATTACAAGAGATAATTAATTATTCTATAAAGGCCACACAGTAAGACTGACATCAAAATTATTCATATGGAAATTAGTTATTTTATTATTACACCCATTTGCCATTCTGAAATAACAATTTAGCTCTTACACACTTGGTCCAAGGATGACAGTATGGAAAGAAGAGATGGAAGTGGTATGAGGAGAAGAGCAGTGACACAGCCCTCCCCCCCAAAAAAAACACTGTATCATTGACCCTAAAATGCCTTTAGGGGCTCTGGAGTGCAAGTAATAGCTTGATTTTCCAAAATGGATTTCCAAAATGGATTTTTTTAACTTCTATTTCTAGTGCCGAAAGAGATCCTTCTTCCAACAAGTCCTGCTCCTAAAAGTCTCTCCTTGATGCTCTGCCTGTCATCTGCCTCATTCATTTTCCTGGTCTGTGCTAAGAACATGGTGGGACCTCATTTCAAAGCACCAACTCTCCTGTCTCTTCTTTACTATATGTCACCTTACCTCAGGTAAGGGCTGGCTTCCATATCTCACTAACCTCCTCCCCTCAGCTGTCATTTTCACAAAACACATCAGCACTGCTCTCTGACATAATTATTCTGAACAACGTTCTCTTGACATCAAAGGAGTGTTCTGAATGTCCTTGTGAGATTTAAATACACTGGGCATGAATTTCATACTCACTTTTGGCTTATTATGCTAAATGAAGGAAACAGAGATAGTGATGAAGAGGTATTGAGTTTCCATGATCAATTATTAATTTTTGACTTAAATGTAGTTCTTATTCAAAAAGGGCTGTGGAATCTGGAGCCCCTTTTGAAATGGCAAACATTGAGTCTTCTTGATAATCTCATCCAGTACCATGGTTCTTATCATCAATTTCTAAGAGAGTGAGTTGAAGAATCTCTTCTTGAGTGTGAAAATAGCTGACTGTGGACTCTGAGTTCCTACTGTCCACTCTGGAGATGGTTGACGCCAGTGACCTCACCAAGTCTTAAATTCTTAAATTTCTGGTAGTGAATACACTGATTCACATCACCCTCTCGTCTTAGGAAATCACACACACAGATGTTTTCTGGAGAATCTTTGAACTGTAAGATATTAATTACAATTATTAGTTCAAAATACTGCCCATATCACCACTGAGAAAAGCCTATCTTTGTTCCACATGGATATAAACTTTTACTTCAGAAAGTTATTAAGTTAGCTTGTTTTCGAAGTAACAGGACACATGAGTGAATAAAAACCAAAGATCAGATCTGCTAAGTGAGAGATAGAGTGGGCCATATTTTAAGAGATGTCTGTTTAAGGGTTGTTGTTGTCAATTTGATCCCATATAGATAGTTTTTAAAAGAGCATAATGCTCAAGGCAGACAATTTTTACTAGTTAAGCTAAACTATTGTTTGGTATTAGGAAGAATTCAGGAGATATTTTTGGTTTAAGTTTTAAAGATTATCTCAAGATGATAGTTTCAGGGACTCGTCCAGCTTCCATGACTCCAGGAAGTCTGAAGTCCATGAGCATTTGTAGTTCTGGTCTGAATTTTCCCCCTTTTGATCAGGAGTCTTCTATAGAATCTTTGATCAAAATATTCAGTAATGATAGCTGGGCACCATCCAGTTCTTCTGGTCTCACGGCAAAGGAGGCAGTTGTTCGTGAAGGTAATTTTCTTTCTTCTTTTTTTTTTTTTTTTTGGTGTTAGTTGCTGTGCAGTCTGCCCCCAATGGTGATTTTCTTTTAACACAAAGAACTGAAATTTTGAAGGTAGATGTGTATGTGTGTGTGTGTGTGTGTGTGTATGTGTATTTCACTATATAATTTCTATCTTTTTGGCCAGACTTTCTGAGTTCAGATCCTAGCTTCACCCTTAGTGGCAAGTTACTTTCCCTTAACCTCACATTCCTCCCTTTATAAGGTACCTATCTTACAGAGATGTTGCATGGATTTATATAAAATGCCTGGTACCTAATAAACATTCAATAGCCAGCCAAGATTACTATGTGCTAACCTGGGAATAAAGCACAGAGTAGGACAGACAGAGCCTCTCCCCTTATGGAACTTGCGATCTAATGGAGGAGATATATGTTAAACAGTCACTAAATAATAATTTACTTAGAATTTTCACTTGTGCTGTGAAAGAAGCATGCTTACAGAGGACTGTGAATGTGGTCAACAAGGGAACCAAGGGGAAACAGGGAGGACTTCCCTAAGGAAGAGATTTTAGGCTGAGGCTTGAAGAAGATGGAGATGATTAGCTCAAGGAGAAGAAAGGGCCTTTGTGGAAGGACTTTGGGTGTAGAGTAGAAAACAGTTAATGGTATGACAGCAGGGGTGATTCATGGTCACATGGAGACACTACTCTCTTTCTGAGGGATCAAGTCTAACATTGTGGTCCAGCTAAGGGAAGAGGCTTTGTCTAATAATAGCCCAGGATCAGAAGGGCTTTTGTAGCAATTTTTTATAGCAAAACAAGCTCAATTTTACGCTTAGAAGAGAAATATAAATCACATTTGGACCCTCAATAATGTTTTTGGGAAGACATTAATCTTCATCGGGCAAAATATTTTTATATTGTTTTGTTTTTTGTTTGTTTTAGATTCATGGAGAAAGCTGCAAAATGCAGTCCAGAGGTTCTTCCTTCCCACCTCTGAGGAACTGAAGCTGATCTCTCCCCTACCCAAGAGCAGAGAAGACGGTGGTGTGCACTTGCAGCAGACCGTGAAAGTGTTGAAAAACAGATACATGGAAGGACATGAGACTTGCTGATTTTTGAGGGAGGGCAGTGTATCCAGGAAAATGAAGAAGCAGAGACTTCAAGAAGAGAAACGTAAAAGCAGAGAGGCAGATGGAGAGAGAAGAAAAACAAAGGGTATATCGGGAGAACACCCTAATGGTGTCTGGGCAGGAAGTGTCCACACTGGTTGATTGGGCAATGGGGGTGAGGTGGCTGGAAGAGGAGAATAAGTCAGGATTCTCAGAATGACATTCTTCCCCTGTGTTTGGATTTGTCACCAAAAGACCTTGGCAGAAATGGCTTTTGTCTTCCCAGTGTTCCTGTGTGTGTGTGCCTCTGGGATAGAGGTCAAGGTCATAACCAAAATAGGGAAGGGAATAGTCATTGGCAAGTACAAGAGATACCTTTGTTGTGGGCAAAGTGACTGCCTGTAGGCAATAACCTGGTTGGAGGAACTGTAAGGTTGGCACCCTGAATGGCCCTTTCCCCAAAGAAAAGCTAGAGACATTATCCCCCTGTTCCACCCCAATGTGCAACAAAGGAAAAAATTTCATCACACATTATTTGTTCCTTCAAAGGAGCTCTGGATACTGTGCAATGGTCAGGTGGGAAATGATGGTAGCTTGGTCTAGCTGGTGGCAGTAGAGATGGAGAAAGTAGATGGAGTTGTATTATGTTTAGGAATCAAACAGGACTTGGTGATTGCCTGACTGCGTGAGTTGAGAGAAGAAGTTGTGGTGTGAGTAGTATTGACAGCATTCACTTTGCAGTATAGTATGGAGTAACTGAGAGGATTGATTGGCAGTGTCACTTACTGAAATGAGAATCACTGTAGGAGGAAGGGGTTTATGAGAAAATGACAGGATCAGTTTTGAAAATGTGGAGCAGGATGTGCTGATAAGAAAGCTCACAGGATATGGAGTAGGCAATTGAATATAATGATCCGGGACTTACTAGAGAGGTCCAAACTGGACATAAAAATGAAAGTTGCTAGAATATACATTGATGCCTAAAGACAACGTAAGGGATGAAAACAAGAAGGCCCAGCAGTGGTCATCTGCAGACAACACATTTGGAGGTTGAATGGAGTACAGGGTATCAGCCAGAGATACTGAGGAATGGCAAGAGAAACTATTTAAGAATCAGGAAAATGAAGTGACACTGATGTTCAGGGAAGAGAATGTTCAATACTCTTTAGGTTCGTGAAGGTGGAGACTATATCCCTAGCACCCAGGATACTGCCAGGAACATAGCAGATCAAATTGAACAAATGAAGGAGAGAGTGTCGAGTTGTCCAAAACTGACACAAGGTCAATTTATCTGGGGAAGGGGTGGGGAGGAATTCAGTCACTTTGAGCTCATCGAAGAACAATTAGGTGGCTTCATGGTTATTATGAAAGCCAGGCTAGAAGACAATGGCAGATGAGCCTATGAAGACAAGAGTATGTAGGTATCATAGTAGAGAAATTAGGGTATGATTTGAAAGAGAGAATCAGGGGAGCATCTCCATGGATGGTCATTTTTTCCCCATTTTATAGATGAGCATAGAGCACTTTTAATATCTGTTTTCAAACACTGATCACAGTTCTACTTTTATGTTGTTTATGAAATTTTTTTGAGTAACATCTCTTTTCTCCACTAGGCTATAATCATGAGGGCAGGAATCATGTGTGATCTGTATGCAAACTGTATCTCCCAGAGCAAGGCACAGTGTTCAGCATTTAGCACTGGATTCAGTAAATACCCACATAATGGATGAAAGGGTGGTCTTCACTGGTAGGCATGGGAGGAGAGAGAGCTGGGAAGGCCCTTGGTATCACCAGCTATATGACCTTGGAATCTCTGAACTAGTGTAGCCCCTGACATCCCACTGTGGTGGAGGTGGAAGTAGGGATGGAAGTTGAGCTCCTCCCAAAATCTTCAATGTTTCTTTAATTTCATTTGCTTGTATGTATATATATATATATATATATATAAAGATAGATTTTCTGAGGCTATTTTAGCAGCTTATTTTTGTGGTTTGGCTGTGGTTCAGTAATTCCCTGAAAGACAGGGGCCCTGGACCATTGCCCTGAGAAGAGGCGATCCCATCCCTCTTGGAAAAGAGCGCATTGTCTATTCAAAAGGGGCCTTCAGAGCTCCGCTTCTTGAGGCCTTGCCCAGGAGATGCAGCTGATGCAGACTCAGTGGTCCTGGAGGATGACAAAGGTCAAAAGGTCAGGGGTCTCATTTTTGCAGAAGGATACCCCAACCAATTAAGTTAGCCAATGAACTGCCCCCTGCCCAATCCCTACATCCAACTTCCTGCCTTGGACGTGGGCACTGTTGTTTCCGAGGTTTCACTGTGGTGTGATTTGTGGTGTAAATGGACATGAGCTTTGTGCACTTTGGTCTCTGATGATGACTTGGGAGAAAGTCTCTCCCTAGCAGAGTGACCAACAGATTTTGTAATTCTTTCAGTCTGTACTGTTCAGCCTCTAAAGGACGAATTGTGTTGGGGAAACAGAGAATCAAAACTGTATTTTCCTCCACCAGGAATGTAAGTTCCCTATGAGCAAGACCATTGTCATTCCCAGGCCTCTGTGTCAAACCACCCACACAAACATAATGGCACCAACAAATACTGCACATTGACAAAGCTGCCAGGAGGGACTCATCCTTCATTGGGTCATCTTCAGCAATTCAGTCCAAATACCTGGATTCCAAAGTGGTACACAACAGTCAGGTGTAATGACTGCATTCACAGGGAAAAATGAACCATTGCCTGGCTGAATGATTACCCTGCCATCAGGCCTCAAACAAGAGCCAGCACTGAAAAACAAATAGGGCACATGATATGGGGTAGCCTCCATGAAAAGTCATTTGTTCAGTCACAGCTGAGAGACTGCTAGGGACAGGCCTTCTGGTCTTCAGAAAGCCAACTGTGGAATCACAGATTCTCACATGACAACTAATTTTCCATTTAGCAGGCAGGGTCATCTGTAAAAGGGTAATGGGTCATATGAATTATTTATGAAGAATAAAGTCGATGAAGTGAGATGACACTGAGCTGCTTTGTTGCAGAATTATCCATTTACACAAAAAGAAGAAATTTTATTCATTCATTCATTCATTTCTTTATTCAAAGATAATCTGTTGTGGTTAGTTGCCATTGAGTTGGCTTCCAACTCATGGATGTATAATAGAATGAAAATTTCCCGGTTCTGCGATCATTGGTATGTTTGAGTCCATTGTTGCAGCCTTTGTGTCAATCCATCTCATTGAGAGTTTCCCTTGCTTTCACTGACCCTCCACTTAGCTAAACATGAAGTTCTTCTCCAGCAATTGGTCCTTCTTGATGAGTCTGTGTAGAAGGTTCAGACAATATTCTGTGAGCCAAAGGGTTTTCACTGGCTAATTTTCAGAAGTAGATCACCAGGCCTTTCTTCCTAGTCTGTATTAGTATGGAAGATCTGTTGAAAACTGTTCAGCATCACAGCAACACACAAGCCTCCACAGATAGATGGATGGTGGTTGCACATGAATTGTATTGGCTGGGAATCGAATCCTGGTCTCCCGCATGCAAGGTGAGAATTCTACCATTGAACCACCAATGCCTTCCAAACCTATTGCCATTAAGTTGATTCCAACTCATAGCAACCCTATAGGACAGAGTAGAACTGCCCCATAGGGTTTCCAAGGAGCAGCTGGTGGATTCCAACTGCCGACCTTTTGGTTAACAGCAGAACTCTTAACCACTGCACTACCAGGGCTTCGCCAATGCCTTATGCAAGATAAATTAGGCAGACCTTATTTCTGGCTTTTTCCACTCTGGATTTTCTCTTCCCAGACATGTCAGATTTGTTCACATTATTGATGAGCTCAAGATCAAAAATCAGTAATTTGTCTAACTTATTCTGAGAATGAGTCAAGATTAATGAGAGAAGAGAGCAATGAAAGAGAAAGATGAAATCCTGGACAGCTGCTTGACTCTTTGAACCTCAGTTTTCTCATTTGTAAAAAATGGAGATGCAATTATATGTCACATAAAGTCTGTTCTGTTTTATAAACATAAAGAGAAAGCAAAAAGTTTTGAGATCTGGTTGGTCACTTTCTCATTTTTATTGCTTTTTTCTAAACTATCCCAAAACTTAGACTTAAAACAACTATTTTTATTATATCTCACAGTTTTGTCACTCAGGAACTTGAACGAGGCTTAATGGGGTTCATCTTCTGCCCCATGAGGAATCAATTGATGTTACTCAGTTGTATTCAATTGAAAGATGGGCTGGTCCAGAAAAGTTGTTAGCTGCTATCAAGTGGGCCCTCCACTCATGGTGACCCCAAGCACAATGAAACAAAATGCTACCTGGTCCTGTGCCATCCCTTTCAGTGTCTGCGGATCAAACTATTGTGAGCCATAGGATTCCTGCCCCCCCCCCCCCTGCAATTGGTTGAATTTTGGAAGTAGATTGCCAAATCTTTCTTCCTAGTCCATCTTAGTCTGAAGTTCCACTGAAACCTATTCAGCATCATAGCAACATACAAATCTCCACTGAGATGCATTGTCTGGGAATGGAATCAGGATCTTCGACATGGAAGATGAGAATTCTGCCAATGAACCACCACTGCCCCTGGGCTGGGAGTACCAAGATGGAAACCCCAGGTCTCGTACCTTGGTCAAGATGCCTGGGAGGCTTGGCTCAGCTGGAGCTGTCATTGGAGGGCCTAGAAGTGGCCTTTCCAGCGTGGTGATATCTGGGTAGTTGGACTTGTATGATAGCTTAGAGCTCCCACAGAGAGTGTTCCAAGAGTTCTAGGTGGGAGATGCACTGCTTTCTTTGAACTAGTCTCAAATGTGCCAGAACTTCACTTTTGCCACATTCTATTGGACAAACAACTAATGCCAGTCCAGATTCAAGGGGAGGGGAGAAACAGACATCACCTCTCAAGGTGGGAATTGCATGTGCCACAGTGAGGAAAGTAATTGATGGCAGCCATCTTGGAGACAAGCTACAGTAGTAGTCACCATGACAGAGTATCTGAGACTTGGGAATTAAAAATGCTAAATCTCTCTATGATCTTTGATTTCTCCTTCACGTACAGTGACTCATGAAGAAGTTAGGTAAAATACCTCAGTATTATACTGATTATTAAGCATAGAAAGAATCTGCTGCTATTCATAAGTTTTTCACTGGTCAATTTTTTTCAGAAGTAGACAGCAAGTTCCTTCTTCTTAGTCTTTCTTAGTGGAAGCTCCACTGAAACCCGTCCACCATGGTATCAGTATTGATGGAAGATGAGACAAGTAGTGGGATGACATCAAGGATATCGTACATGAGGAAAGCAGAAGGTCACTTAAAAGACAGGAAAGAAAGAAAAAATCAAAATGGATGTCAGAAGAGACTCTGAAACTTGCTCTTGAATGTAGAGCAGCTAAAGATAACGGATGGAATGATGAAGTCAAAGAGCTGAACAAAAGATTTCAGAAGGAGGCTCAAGAAGACAAAGTAAAGTAGTATAACGAAATAGGCAAAGACCAGGAGTTAGAAAACCAAAAGGGAAAAACACGCTCTGCCTTTCTCAAGCTGAAAGAACCACAGAAAAACATTCAAGCTTTTAGTTGAAATATTGAAGGACTCTATGGGAATGATATTGAATGAAGCAGGAAGCAGCAAGGGAGGATAGAAGGAATACGCAGAGTCACTGTACCAAAAAGAACTGGTTGATGTTCGACCATTTCAGGAGGTAGCATACGACTAAGAACCGATGGTACTGAAGGAAGAAGTCCAAGCTGCACTGAAGACATTGGTGAAAAACAAGGCTCCAGGAATTGACAGATTACCAATTGAGATGTTTCAACAAATGGATGCAGCACTGAAATTGCTCACTTATTTATGCCAAGAAATTTGACAGCTACCTGGCCATCCAACTCAAAGAGATCCATATTTGTGCCCATTCCAAAGAAAAGTGATCCAACAGAATGAGGAAATTATTGAATAATATCATTAATACCACATGCAAGTAAAATTTTGCTGAAGATCATTCAAAAGCAGTTGCAGCAGTACATCGACAGAGAACTGCCAGAAATTCAAGCCAGATTCAGAAGACATGGAGCAAGGGATATCAGTGCTGATGTCAGATGGATCTTGGCTGAAAGTAGAGAATACCAGAAAGATGTTTTCCTGTGGTTTGCTTTTTCTTTTTGGCTTTAGGTGAAAGTTTACAGAGCAAATTAGTTTCTCATTCAACAATATATACACAAACTGTTTTGTGACTTTGTTGGCAATCCCCACTATGTGTCAACACTTTCCCATTCCCCTCCCTGGGTTCCCCTTTTCCATCTGTCCATTTTTCCTGTCTCTTCCTGACTTCTTGTCATTGCTTTGGGCAGGCGTTGCCAAGCTGGTCTGCTATACATGATTGAACTAAGAAGTACATTCCTCAAGTGTGTTATTGTCTAACCTTTGGCTGAAGGGTGAACTTCGGGAGGGGCTTCTTTTCTAAGTTAAAAGAGTGTCTGGGGGCCA
>NW_004443977.1:15423716-15431711 GCF_000243295.1 Trichechus manatus latirostris
TTTTTTTTTTTTTTTGTGAATTTGAATTTTGTTCTATATTTTTTCTCCTGCTCTGTCCAGGACCCTCTATTCTGATCCCTGTCAGTGTGTTTGGTGGAGTTAGCTGGGCACCATCTAGTTGTTCTGGGTTCAGGCTGGTGGAAGCTGTGGTACTTGTGGTCCATTAGTCCCTTGGACTAATCCTTCCCTTTTGTCTTTTGTTTTCTTCATTCTCTTTTGCTCCAGACAGGATGAGACCAGTAGATGTATCTTAGATGGCCACTCTCAAGATTTTAAGATCCCAGATGTTACTCACCAAAGTTGGATGTAGAACATTTTTTTTATGAACTATGTTATGCCAATTGACCTAGACAACCCCCGCGACCATGGTCCCCAGCCCTCAGCCTCAGTAACTCAGTCCCTCAGGGTGTTTGAATGTGTCTAGGAAGCTTCTATGATTTTGCCTTGGTCAAGTTGTGCTGACTTCCCCTATATTGTGTACTGTCTTTCCCTTCATCAAAGTAACTACTCATTTACTATCTAGTTAGTGATTTCCACTCCCCAACCCTCCCCTCTCTCTTAACCATCAGAGATTGTTTCTTTCTGTGCACATTTTCTTGAGTTTTTCTAAGAGTGGTCTCATAAAGTATTTGTCGTTTTGTGATTAACTTATTTCCCTCAGCATAATGCCCTCCAGATTCATCCATGTTGTGACATAGTTCACTCATTCATCATTGTTCTTTATTGTTGCATAGTATTCCATTGTGTTTACGTACCATAATTTGTTTATCAGTTCATCTGTTGATGGGCACTTAGGTTGTTTTCATTTTTTTGCTATTGTGAATAATGCTACAGTGAACATGGGTGTGCATATGGCTATTCATGTGATGGCTCTTATTTCTCAAGGGTATATTCCTAGGACTGGGATTGCTGGATTGTATGGTATTTCCATTTCTAGCTTTTTAATGAAGCACCATATCATTTTCCATGGTGAATGTATCATGTTCTTTCCCACAAACAGTACATAAGAGTTCAAATCTCCCTACAACCTCTCCAACATTTGTTATTTTCTTTGTCTTTGAACAATGCCAGTAACGTCAGGGTGAGATTGTATTTCATTGTAGTTTTGATTTGCTTTTCTCTAATGACTAATGATCGTGAACACTTCCTAATATGTCTGTTAGTCACTTGAATGTCTTCTTTGGTGAAATGTCAGTTCATGTCCTTTTTAAAAACTGGATTATTTGTATTTTTTGTTGTTGATATGTTTCAATGTCTTACAGATTTTAGAGATTAGATCTTTGTCAGGTATGTCCTAGCCAAATTATTTTTTCCAGTTTGTAGGTTCTCTTTTTACTCTTTTGGTGAAGTCTTTTGTTGAGCACTAAGTGTTTAATTTTTAGGAGCTCCCAGTTATCTCATTTATTTTCTGGTATTTGTGCATTGTTAGTTGTGGTTTGTATCCTATTTATGCCATATAGTAGGGCCCCTAGCATTGTCCTTATTTTTTCTTCCAGATCTTTTAAGTTTTAGGTTTTACATTTAGATCTTTGATCGATTTTGAATTAGTTTTTGTGTATGGTGTGAGGTATGGGTCCTGTTTCGTATTTTTACAGATGGACATCCAGTTTTGCCAGCACCATTTGTTAAAGAGACTGTCTTTTCCACATTTAATGGACTTTGGGCCTTTGTCCATGATCACTTGACTGTAGGTGGATGAATTTACATCTGGGTTCTCAATTCTGTTCCATTGGTCTATGTGTCTGTCGTTGTACGAGTACTAGGCTGTCTTGACTACTGTGGCTGTATACTAGTTTCTGAGACCAGGTAGTGTGAGGCCTCCTACTTTGTTCTTCTTTTTCAATAATGTTTTACTTATCTGAGGCTCTTTCCTTTCCATAGAATGTCAAGGATTAGTTTTTCCATCATGTTAAAGAATGCTGTTGGTATTTGGATTAGGATTGTATCTGTAGATCGCTTTTGGTAGAATTGACATTTTCACAATGTTGAGCCTTCCTATCCATGAATGGTATTTATTCCATTTATATAGGTCTCTTTTGTTTTCTTGCAGTAATGTTTTGTAGTTTCCTTTGTATAGGTCTTTTAATTTCCTGGTTAGATTTATTCCTATGTGTTTTATTGCTCATTCCCAAGACAGGTGATCCAACCGAATGTGGAAATTATCGGACGGTATCATTAATATCACACACAAGTAAAATTTTGCTGAAGATCATTCAAAAGCAGCTGCAGCATTATATCAACAGGGAACTGCCAGAAATTCAAGCTAGATTCAGAAGAGGACGTGGGACGAGGAATATCATTGCTGATGTCAGATGGATCCTGGCTGAAAGCAGAGAATACCAGAAAGATGTTTACCTGTTTTTTATTGACTATGCAAAGACATTTGACTGTGTGAATCATAACAAATTATGGATAACATTGCGGAGAATGGGAATTCCAGAACACTTAATTTTGCTCATAAGGAACCTGCACAGTTGTTCCGACAGAACAAGGGAATACTGCGTGGTTTAAGGTTAGGAAAGGTGTGTGTCAGGTTGTATCCTTCCACCATACCTATTCAATCTGTATGGTGGGCAAATAATCCAAGAAGCTAGACTATATGAAGAAGAATGCGGCATCAGGATTGGAGAAAGACTCATTAACAACCTGCAATATGCAGATGACACAACCTTGCTTGCTGAAACTGAAGAGGACTTGAAGCATTTACTGATGAAGATCACAGACCACAGCCTTCAGTATGAATTACACCTAAACATAAAGAAAATAAAAATCCTCACAACTGGACCAATAAGCAATATCATGATAAACGGAGAAAAGATTGAAGTTATCAAGGATTTCATTTTACTTGGATCAGCGTCTATGGAAGCAGCAGTCAAGAAATCAAACGATGCATTGTATTGGGCAAATCTGCTGCAAAAACATCTTTAAAGTGTTAAAAAGCTAAGATGTCATTTTGAGGACTAAAGTGCACCTGAACCTGAACTATGGTATTTTCCATGACCTCACATGCATATGAAAGCTGGACAATGAGTAAGGCAGACTGAAGAAGAATTGATGTCTTTGAATTATGATTTTGGTGAAGAATATTGAATATACCATGAACTGCCAGAAGAAAGAACAAATCTGTCTTTGAAGAAGTACAGCTGGAATGCTCCTTAGAAGGGAGGATGGGGAGACTTAGTCTAATTTACTTTGGACATGTTTTCAGGTGGGACCAGTGCCTGGAGAAGGACATCATGCTTGGAAAGTAGAAGGTGAGTGAAAAAGGGGAAGACCCTCAAAGAGATGGATTGACACAGTGGCTGAAACAATGGGCTAAAACATGGAAATGATTGTGAGGATGGTGCAGGACTGGGCAGTGTTTCGTTCTGTTGTTTACAGGGTTCCTATGAGTTGGAACCAACTCGATGGCACCTAACAATGATAATAATGATACTTATCCATATGGAAGTCTTAAAGATTAAATAAGCTAATGTAAAGTGCTTAGAATAATGCCTAGCATATAGTAGGTGTTCTGTATATATAATCTGAAATTAACAAACATTTTGCCTACATTTTTTTTTTTTTTTTGTTTAATTCTCAAAACAGCAAGACATAGGGAACTCCCTTTAGGGAAACAGAACCACACTGGGAGTTAGATTCTGTAATCAGGCTCTGAGGGATTAAACCTGGCTTTCCCTCCTACTAGCTGTACATCCTTGGCCAATTACTAAACCACTCTGGGTCTTGGTTTTCTCATCTGTAAAATGGGGATAGCAGCAATACCTGCCTCATAAGTTAAATTCAACATTACACATAAAGCACTTAGAGGAATGCCCGGCAAGTAGCAGGTATCATTGTTTTATTTGCTGTTACTGAGTGGCTACGGATAGTGTTGGTCTAACTTAAAGGCACACTGTTTTTGGCAGACATTTCGGGTTAAACCAGGGCCAATTTCACAGGTTGCATAAGGCCCTGCAATCAGAAGGGCCCTATGATTGGTTAAATGCTGTGCTGTCACTGTTTTGAAATTGTTAATAATTTTTGAACAAGGGACCCCACATTTTCATTTTGCACTGGGCTCCACAAATCATGTATCTGGTCCTGCCTCCACTTTTCGGAATTGATTCTAGAGCCAGCCACCCACAGGCCACTATCATTCCAACTTCTAGGGAGAGTCTGCATTTATTTTCTGGGACATCCTTAGAGTCTGAGCTTGGGTAACTGGTGATGTGGCAACACATGTTACAAACATATTTCCGAACTTGAATCTCGTCCCCTCTGTCAGAGTAAAAGGGTTGGTGGTTAGCTTAAGTATAGTTTCCATACTCCTCCTCAGATCCATGGGTGTAACATGGGGATTGCAAATTCATACTTACATCTCACTTTGTACTAAATAGGTAACGTGTTTCAGACATGCATTTATTATTATGTAGTAATATTATGTAGAAGTCATTGCACTCATATAAAAGAAATGCATAAAAAGTGTTACTGAATGCATAATAGCTTCTTGTCTTTATGTAGTTTCTTCATGAATGAATATTAAATATACTAAAGTATTATTAGGGAGAATATTGAGAATTTTTATGATAATAAGTCATACTTGAAACAAGTAGGAAAATCCCTATTAGTTTCTAAGTTCCTAGACAGCTCGATCCGTTTCAATACATAGTTAAGCGCTCTTAGTTCCTCACTCAGAACCTGGCACACAACAGTTGTACAATAAATGTGTATGCAATGAGCGACATAGGTAGCCTGCTTTGATCAGAAGAGAAATCTTAATATATTTGGAGATGGGAAATAGGTTGCGCTAATAAAAATAAAATGGGATAGTTAGTGAATTTAGAGAAGATACTTGAACATACGTGAGATATGTAAGAAGGGAGACTAAAGACTATTTAAATTCTTGAAAGCATAAGAAATGGTGAGCCAAGATGAAGCAAGTGCACAGTTGGAGTCTAGCTTGATAGAACAGAGGTTGGTTTGATGTGGCAGTAGGCCGGCACCATGCCCTGTCTGCCAAAATGTCACACCTCTTCACTCTAGTGTTATATTCATGTCATTCCCCTGTTCAAGATGCTCCAATGACTCCCCAGCCTACAGCGTCCTACATAATCTACCCCCAATCACTCTCACATCTAATTTCTTCCTAATGGCCCCACCTCGTTCTGTTCCAGCCACATTGTTCTTCAAGCTGTTCCCTGAACAAGCACATCCATGTATCCCTGATGTTCCCTTTCCATCCATTTACCACCCTTCTATAATTTGCTTCCTTCTTCACTTTATTTAGATCTCTTTTCAAAGGACTCATCCTCAGAGCAAACCTCCTCAACTGACATATCTAAGGTAGATAGCACCCCAGTCACTGTCTAGCCCTTTACTCTGCTTTATCTTTTTTAAAAATTATATTGTGTATTAGTTTTATTGCCTATTACTTTTTCCTCTACCAGAATGTAAACTCTATTTGGACAGGTGCATTATTCTATTTTTGTCCCTGCAGTATCCACTGAGCTTAAAGTGTTGCCTGGCATAGAATTGGTGCTTAATCAATATTTGTTGGATGAATGCACGACTTAAAAACACACATGCAAGGGAATAACACTGTATTTAGAAGAGAAGTAATGCATAGTCTACTAGCTCAGCCTTGGGAGAAAGTCTGGGAGGGGTTAGAGATTGACAAAGAATGATATTATAAGAGGCTGGACTTGAGTTGGGAATTTTAAAGACTGTATTGATCCTTCAAGCTTATAAACAGCTTGTAACATTATGTTTTCTCCTTGTATAGTTATAAAACCAAAAAAACCAAACCCATTGCTGTTAGTGGATTCTGACTCATAGCGACTCTATAAAATAGAGTAGAACTGCCCCATAGCGTTTCCAAGGAGCATCTGGTAGATATGAACTGCTGACCTTTTGGTTAGCAGCTGTAGCTCTTAACCACTATGCCACCAGGGTTTCCTGTATAGTTACAGTCAACATTAATAAGCTGAGAGTTTCGGTAAACCCACAGTGACTCACTATATGGAAGAAAGTAGACCACAGGCTTCACCAAGATTGTTCTCCTGGGATAGTGGCCTTTGTGATTTGCTAGAGTTACTAAAAACTGAGGCAACTTGATGCCTTGGATGCATCGTCCACTCTTTTTTTTTTTTTTTTTTTCCATTTTCTGAAAAACTTAGTGTAGGAGTGGTATTATTTATTCCCTAAAAGTTTGGTAGAATTCACTAGTTAAGCCATCCAGGCCTCGAGCTTTCTGCATGGGAAGTGTTTTTTTTTTATTTTTTCCCATACAAAAATTTATACATACACTGTTATGTGACTCTAATTGTTCTCCCCATACTGTGACAGCACACTCCTCCTTTCCACCCCTGATTCCCTATGTCCATTCAGCCAGCTCCTAAACCTCTCTGCCTTCCCATCTCACCTCTGGACAGAAGCTGCCCATTTAGTCTCTTGTTTTTACTTGCGCTAAGGGGCACACTCTTCACGAGTATCACTTTATGTCCCACAGTCCAGTCCAATCCCTGTCTGAAGCGTTGGCCTTGGAAATTGTTTTAGTTCTGGGCTGATAGAGAATCCAGGGGCCATGCTTTCTGGGGTTCCTCCAGTCTCAGTCAAACCATTAAGTCTGGTCTTTATTTCTAGCTTTTTAAGGAAGCGCCAAATCAATTTCCAAAGTGATTGTACCATTTTACATTCCCACCAACAGTGTATAAGTGTGCCAGTCTCTTCACAACCTCTACATTATTTATTATTTTGTGTTTTGGGGATTAATGCTAGCCTTGTTGTGGTGAGATGATATTTCATTGTAGTTTTGACCTGCATTTTTCTAATGGCTAATGATTGTGAACATTTCTTCACGTGTCTGTTAGCCACCTGAATATCTTCTTTTACAGAGTGCCTGTTCATATCCTTTATCCATTTTTGGATTGCGTTATTTGTCTTTTTGTTGTTGAGGTTTTGCAGTATATTGTAGATTTTAGAGATGAGATGCTGATCCCATTTGTTGTAGCCAAAATCTTTTTCCCAGTCTGCAGGTTGTTTTTACTCTTTTGGTGAAGTCTTTCGATGAGCATTAAGTGTTTGATTTTTAGGAGCTCCCAGTTATCTAGTTTCTCTTCTGGTGCTTGTGCATTGTTACTTATGCTTCATATTGTGTTTACTGCCATGCACTAGGGCTCCTAGCATTGTTCCTATTTTTTCTTCCATGATCTTTATCATTTTTGATTTCATATTTAAGTCTTTGATCCATTTTGAGTTAGTTTTTGTGCATGGCGTGAGGTATGGGTCTTGTTTCAGTTTTTTTGCAGATGGATATTCAGTTATGCCAGCACCATTTATTAAAGAGACTGTCTTTTCCCCAGTTAATGGACTTTGGGCCTTTGTCAAAGATCAGCTGCTCATAGGTGGGTGAATTTATGTCTGGATTCTCAATTCTGTTCCGTTGGTCTACATATCTGTTGTTGTACCAATACCAAGCTGTTTTCACTACTGTGGTGGTATAATAGCTTCTAAAATCAAGTAGTGTGAGGCCTCTCACTTTGTTCTTCTTCTTGAGTAATGCTTTACTTATTTGGGGCCCCTTTCCTTTCCAGATGAAGTTGGTGATTTGTTTCTCCATCTCATTAAAAAAGGCCATTGGAATTTGGATCGGGATTGCCTTGTATCTGTAGATCACTTTGGGTAGAATTGACTTTTTCACAATGTTGAGTCTTCCTATCTATGAGCAAGGTATGTTTTTCCACTTATTTATGTCTCTTTTAGTTTCTTGAGTGTCTTCTAGTTTTCATTGTATAGATCTTTTACATCTCTGGTTAGATTTATTCCTAAGTATTTTGTCTTCTTGGGGGCTGTTGTAAATGGTGTTGATTTGGTGATTTCCTCTTCGAGGTTCTCTTTGTTGATGTAAAGGAATCCAACTGATTTTTTGTCTGTTTTTCTTGTATCCTGAAACTTTGCTGAAATCTTCTATTAGTTCCAGTAGTTTTCTTGTGGATTCTTTGGGGTTTTCTGTGT
>NW_004443977.1:15431811-15466921 GCF_000243295.1 Trichechus manatus latirostris
AATGTTGTCATCTTTTACATATTGACATCTGTTTCCCTATCTTCAGTGTTTTAGCTTTGATTTACTTTTGTGTCTTCCCTATCTCGGTTGATATCTGGTTGCTCTGTCCTGTGTTCTAGTCTTGGATTGTTATCTGATGTTACTGATTTTCTGACCAGAGGACTCCCTTTAGTATTTCTTGTAATTTTGGTTTGGTTTTTGCGAATTCCCTAAACTTCTGTTTATCTGGAAATGCCCTAATTTCTCCATTGTATTTGAGAGACAGTTTTGCTGTGTATATAATTATTGGCTGACAATTTTTTTCCTTCAAGTCTTTATATATGTCATCCCATTGACTTCTTGCCTTCATGGTGTCTGCTAAGTAGTCCAAGCTTAGTCTTATTGACTGTCCTTTGTAGATGACTTTTTGTTTATCCCTAGCCAGTCTTAAAATTCTTTCTTTATCTTTAGTTTTGGCAAGTTTGATTATAATATGTCTTGCTGACTTTCTTTTGGAATCTACCTTATGTGCGGTTCGATGAGCATCTTGGATAGTTATCTTCTCATGTTTCACGATATCAAGGAATTTTTCTGCCAACAAATCTTCAACAATTCTCTCTGTATTTTCTGTTAACCTCCCCCACCCCCCATCCCATTCTGGTACTCCAATCACTCATAGGTTATTCCTCTTGATAGATTCCCACATAATTCTAAGGGTTTCTTCATTTTTTTAAATTCATTTAATTTTTCCTTAAATAAACTGATGTCAAGTGCTTTATCTTCAGTCTCACTAATTCTAACTTCCATTGCCTCAATTCTGCTCCTATGACTTTCTATTGAGTTGTCTAGTTCTGAAATTTTATTGTTAATCTTCTGGATTTCTGTTTGCTATCTGTCTATGGATTCTTGCAGCCTGTTAAATTTGTCATTGTCTATGGATTCTTGCAGCCTGTTAAATTTGTCATTGTAGTCTTCTATAATTTTCTTAAGTTCCTATATTCCTTTGTCTGTATGTCTTTGGCTCGTTCTGTATTTTGCCTGATCTCCTTTCTGATTTCTTGAAGAGTTCCGTATATTAATCTTTTGTATTCTACCTCCAATAATTCCAAGAAGTTATCTCCTTGGTTCTTGATTCTGTGTTTTGGGAGCTTGCTGAAGGCATCATGGTCTGCCTCTTTATGTGATTTGGTATTGACTATTGTCTCTGAGCCATCAATAAGTTATTATATTTACTTATTTATTTTATGTTTGCTTACTGTGTCTTAGCTTCTTGTTTTGTTATGTTTTGATATGCTCAAATAGGCTGCTCGTGTGAGCTAGTTTGATTATTGGCACCTTTGAAGCTCTAATGTCCTGTCACCAGGTGGTTAGATCTGTTACTAGGTATGTGAGCCCACAATTCTGTTTACTTTTATTGTATGAATTCAGCTCAGGTGTCCAGATAGTCAGTCACCAAGTGTGTGGTGCAGGCTCTCACCTACAGTCCTAGACAACCAGGGGTGATTGGTATCTGGTTCAGTAGGAGGTCATTAACTGAGCAACGCAAGGGGCTGACAGCTGCCCCTGAGTGTCTGGGAGGAAAGTGTGTCTCTGTTCCCTAAAGTGTGTAGGTGGGTGGGTTTTGCAGCCAGACTGTGGGCACCCAATGCTGTTGGCTGTAAGGACTGGGAGGCACTACTTATTCTTGGACCCCCGTCTCAGGTGGCTAGGGGGCGTGGGTGGACCCACCAGTCCTCAGGCTCCTAATGTGGGTGAGGCCCCTGCTTAATTGGCAGAGTGGTGCCAAATCTCACAAACCTGCCACTCTACCATATAGCTAATACAGTGAAGTCAGACTTCAGGTATATACCCTGTTGTATTGTGCTAATGAAGGCCTATGCTTTTGAAATGGGCCCACACAGGTCTATTCAGGGGTGAAAGAGCATTCAAAGTTCATCGACCCTTATGCCTGTGCCTAGGCAAAGGAGCTGTGCCTGCCCTGAGTTCCCAGCTTAGGGCAGCTGGCAGATTATTTTTTCCTGTTTGTTAATTTATTCCCTCTCCAAGGCCAGGAGAATGGGTCAGGGCATGTGACAGGTCTTACTTCTGGCCCAGGGGAAGCAGCAATTGCTGAAGCCAGCCCAGTACCCAGTGCAGAGCAAGGTGGGAGCAGGTAAATGGGAGATGGGTTCTTCCCAAATGGGGTGTTTTTTGATCCGTGTGGTAGGTTAAACCTATGTACTTATCTTTTGATGATTGAGCACTGCTTTTCACTGCCTCTGGAGGCCTGAGCAGACTCTCTGCCACTCAGTCTCTCCTGACGTGGAAAACACATCCTGAATGTCATTGCCCACCTCACTGCACATGCCAGCCGATCCAGCCCGCAGGGTGCCAGTTCCCGCTGGGTCAGGTCTGACAACTCCTTGCTGTTTCTGAACCATCTCTCCCTCCCCCACCACTCAGTCTGATCCGTCAACTTTGCATTTGATGTTCATGGCTCCTAGATTGTCATATATAATTTATGCACTTGTTTTTTCAGGTCTTTGTTGTAAGAGGGACCACTGGAAGCATCTGACTACTCCACCATCTTGGCCCTGCCTCCCCGACTCTACATCCATACTCTTTGACATGTGACTTTACAGTGCCTTCCTACTGGTAGGTGTAGCACACACTCCTGGATCAGTGACTTTGGGATTGGTTATGATACTTGCTTTGACCAATGTCCTAGTCATCTAGTGCTGCTGTAACAGAAATACCACAAGTGGATGGCTTTTAACAAGAGAAATTTATTCTCTCATAGTCTAGGCTACAAGTCCAAATTCAGGGCATCAGCTCCAGGAGAAGGTTTTCTCTCTCTGTCGGCTCTGGAGGAAAGTCCTTGTGATGCATCAGTCTTCCCTTGGTCTGGGAGCATCTCAGCGCAGGAACCTCAGGTCCAAAGGATGTGCTCTGCTCCCGGCGCTGTTTTCTTGGTGGTGTGAGTTTCCCATGTGTCTCCGCTCACTTCTCTCTTTTATATCTCAAAAGAGATTGGATTAAGACACTATCTAATCTTGTAAACCTCATCAGTATAACCTCATCACAGTGATAGAATTTACAACACATAAGGAGATCACATGTAACCTCAGCATAGTGATAGATTTTACGACACATAAGGAAATCACATCACATTACACAATCATACAATATTGGGAATCATGACCCAGCCAAGTTGACAGATATTTTTGGGGGACACAATTCAATCCATGACAGGCAAAGAAATGTTAGTGCATGTGGCATGAACAGAGGCTTAAAATGTGCTTGTGTTAAGTGGCTTGCCCTTCTATACCTTCTCATGAGAAGAGTATTTTCCAGGAAGCTACTGGTCCCCAAAATGGGAGATACATGCAGCAGACTTGAGTCCAATCTGCAAGCAGAAGTAGACACACCCCAGCTAATATGCAGACTTCCAAATGAGAATAATAACTGCTTGATATTGTAAACCACTGATATTTTGGGTTTGCTGATTATGCCACAAAAACATGACTGAGATAGGTTTAGAACATTTCAGCACTGTTTCTCGTCATTGTGCCCTGGGTAATTTATTAATTTTGAAGATTAGGAGAAGTACTTTCTCTATGGTTTGGTTCTATGAATGTTGGGATGATAGGATGGAAAGAGAGTGGAAGAGGGAGCAGAAGAAGAGCTCTATAATCCACTTTCACCTTAAAACCAAAAGAACCAAACCCGTTGCCATTAAGTCGATTCCAAGTCATAGACACCCTATAGGACAGAATAGAACTGCCCCGTAGCGTTTCCAAGGAGCAGCTAGTGGATTCAAACTCTTGAGTTTCTGGTTAACAGTCGTAGAACTTAACCACTGGGCCAGGAGGGCTTCACTTTCACCTTAGGTTTGGATATAAATAATCTTTACAAACTACTACCTGGTATATTGATCTTTTTCATTTCTGCTGAGTCTTCTAGAAACATTCTAAGAAGCACAGTTCAGCAATCACATTTATGGATAAATGAGTAAGAGAGTGTGGTTCCTCCAGAGTGTGTTTCAGTGAAAGAACCCTATTCCTGTTCATCTCCAAATGCAAGCAATGTGTCAAAAAGTTTTTTTAATTCATGACCTCCAATACCTCCAAAACAAACAAACAAATAAACAAACAAACAAAAAACCAAAAATCCCAATCGAAAGGTGTATTCAATGCTGAAGTTAGCACTCCTGGCCCCCGTTCAGTTATAGCAGTGGCAGGCATTATATTTATCTCCACCAGATTCATCAAACTGTGCTGGCAAAAACTCAGCAAGTAGAAGGCAACGGAGCATGAGCTAAGATTAGCGATTTATCTGATGCCAAATACCGAGAAACACATTATGTAAGGCAGCTACAGGTATATTAGTTCCGTTTCAGAGACTTCCAACAGGTTTTCATTTATTTCCACATTTAGCATTGGTATCATCCTTAATATAAAAAACACTGCAGTCATTTTTCACAATACTTAGAAAAGAAAATCCTCAGGAGGAACTTTTCAAAGGACTTTTCAAGTCCATAGTTTTTACAGGAAAGTGTTACATCTGAGACAATACAACATGTTCTCAAAATAAGTAAAAGTCTCTATTCATCCCCAGCCACTTGGTAATCTTTGGTTCTGATGCCAAGGAGTTGATTTCTTCATACTTAGGCTTTCTTCAAGGAGTCCCTGGGTGACACAAATGGTTAAGAGCTTGACTATTAGCTGAAAAGTTGGCAATTCAAACCCACCCAGAGGCACTTTGGAAGACAAGCCTGGTGGTCTTCTTCCAAAAGGTCACAGCCTTGAAAACCATATGAAGCAGTTCTACTCCACACACATGGGGTAGCTATGAGTCAAAATCGACCCCACGGCAACTAACAGCAGTAATAGGCTTCCTTCATTAGTAACAGTCCCTGGACTCTGCCATCCTCAGTACCTGCCCACCCAATTCTCAGCATCATGCTCTTCAACTAACCTCCCCCCAACTCTTCCAATTTATTTATTCTATAGCCTTCACTGAAACAAATTTTCAGCCCCACTGAGAACACCAAGCCAGGGACCCCAGCCCTTGCTCACTATTTTATCTCCCGTTCTTCGTATGTATGTCATAGTCTGCTATTATAATTACTGTCTTTCAAACACCCTTATACTATGGTCCTCTTTCTGCTCTATCTTCCTGGAAAACCCCCCAAACTGGTTTTGGCTACTCATTAGCCATTTCTCCATCTGCAACTGAGTGGCTGAATGGGTCCACTTCAACTGTGCACTCAACACGGGCCAGAATTTCTACTGCATTTCTACATTTTAAGATGATACTTCCAATCCCCATCTCTCCTCAAACAATCCTTCTGACTCCTTCAAACTCCAGTGATGATTAACAGAAACTATTGGATGGAAACCCTCATCTGCCCACCAACAAATCTGCAAATCTACCTCCACCCACACTTATAGTCCTTTTCTTCTCTCCTGGTGTAGGAGGTCAGCCTCACCACTTCTCTGATAATTCCACCCTTTTACACTTTCTCAAGGATTTTTCTCAATTGATTTATCCCTCTTTACTCCCATAAATGAATATCTACCTCTCTGCAGATTATTCTCAATATCTTGCAAACATGCTTTAGTATCTCCCATTTTACAGAGAAAACAAAACTTACGTGCACTCCTTCCTCTCACCTTAAAAACAAAGCAAAACTTATGTCCACCTCAGCTCTTTCTTTCATTTCACAGCTCAATGTCTTGAAAGAGTTGTAGACAGAGTTTTTCCATTTTCTTACATCCCATTCAGTCTTCCAGCCACTGCAACTCATACTATCATACATTTCTTTGATAAGTTCCCTATTGGTTATCTAGTGTTGCATAACAAAGCACCCCAACTTAGTGGATTAGAACAATAATAATGTGAATTCTGCTCATGAATATGCTCTTGGTGCAGGACTCAGTAAGGACAGTTCACTTCTGCTCCACTTGACTGTAGAGGCTACGGGCTGGTGACCGGAATCATCTGAAGGCTCACTCACTCATTTGTCTGGCGGTAGATGCTGAAAAGACTGTAAACACGTGGGAACTTGAGCAGTGGGTATCCTCAGGTATCTCTCTATGTCTCTGTGTGGCCTCCCCATGGAAATTCTCTAATATGGTGGCCAGATTTTTTGCATGTCAGCTCAGGAAAGCCAAGCTGCATGCCTCAAGAAAGAAGTGCCAGTTACGATGCTGTGTGAAAAATTACCCCAAAAGTCAGTGGTGTAAAAATTCCACTTATTATGCTCACAGGTCAGAAATTCAGACAAGGCAGGAGAGGGAACATTTATTTCTGTTTCGTAGTGTCTAGGGCCTCCACTGGAAGATTCAAAGACTGGGGGCTGGAATCATCTAAAAGCTCTCGCACTCATGTCTGCCAGTTATAATGCTGAATGTGGGCTAAGACCTTTGCTGGGGCTGTCAGCCAGAATATCTACACATGCCTTCTCCATGTGTCCTGGGCTTCCTCAAAACATGGTGGCTGGTTCCAAGGCAAACATTCAGAAGGAGAGAGAAAGAGAAAGAGAGAGAAAGGAAGACGGAAAGGGAGAGGGAGAGAGAGACAGACCGAGAGAAAGAGAGAGACAGAGAGAGAGAACAAGACACAAGGAAAGAAATTGAGACCAACCAGATTAAAGCATTTTATAAGATAGCTTTGAAAGGCTGTACATCAAAGCCCCATCTTAGGGCTTCTCTTCAATGTTAAACTTCATCACAGGGCAACCCCATCTAGTCATAGGGTTTAAATATCATATTCATGCTGATGAATCCAAAAGTTATTCCAGTTCCAAAGCTTTACCTTAAGCTTTGGCATCTCCACTTAGATTTCCGGTAAGATTTTCAAAATTACCAAATCCAAAAAGATAACTCTTGATTTTCTCTAATATTTTTGTTGTTATGTGCTGTTGAGTCTATTCTGACTCATAGTGACCTTATGTGATGGAGTAGAACTGTCTCATAGGGTTTTCTTAGCTGTAAACTTTACAGAAGCAGATCATCAGTCTGCTTCTTTCCCCCACAGAAGAGTGATAGGTTCAAACATACAGCCAGCCTTTTGGTTAGGAGCCATGTGCTTAACCGTTGCGCCACAGGGCCTCTTGATCTCACATATTGTTATTGTCAGGTGTCATCAGGTCAGTTCTGACTCATAGCGACCTTATGTACAATAGAACAAAACACTGCCCGGTCCTGTGCCATCCTCACAATCGTTGCTGTTAGAGCCTTGCCTGTTTGCCTCTAAAAACTGAATTAATTGTGACTCATGGCAGCCCCATGTGTGTTACAGTAGAACAGTGTTCTATAGAGTTTTCAGTGGCTGATTTTTTGGAAGTAGATCACCAGTAGATCACCTTCCTAGGTGCCTCTGGGTGGACTCGAACCTTTTGGTTACCAGCCAAGCACATTAACTGCACCACCCAGGGATTCCTATTTTCCTCTAGTCTTCTCCCTTTCAGTAAATAATATCATCACCAAGCCAAAATCCTAAGAATTCTGTTTGTACTTTCCATTTCCTTTAATTCTGCCTTCAATCCTTAAGCAAGTCCTATTGTTTCCGTCTACAGCATACACCCCAAATCCATCTACTTATCTTTGTCTCTTCCATCATCACATTAATCCAAAACCAGCAACTTTTTTCCTGCACTACTGCAGTAGCCTTCTAACTTGTAGATAGCAATAGGAACAATTACTTTAGTGAACATTTAAATCTTTCTTATCATTTACTCATTCTCCCTTTAAATGATATCTAAAAACACACCAGGGACTATGCTGGGTGAAACCTCCCAGCCTCAGAACACCACTGGTTTCCACTTTGCAATGACCCTACAATGACAGGAGCCCAAAGAAATGGCTCCCTATTATATTTTCCTGAAAGGGATTGTGTCGTACAATTAGTAAAGGACATTACGCTTGTCTAGAAAAGTGTGATGGATATGGTAAGTAATGCTTTTTTTTCTCTGTTATTCTGACAGTATTTATCAAGCCACGCAGATATTACTAATCAGGTACATTCCCTGTGATTTATTAATTTATTAAAAATATGTATGAAATTTCTATCATATGCCAAGCATTGTTCTTGTTGCTAGGGAAGCAGAGACAAACAAAACAGAGCTTCTAATGATGAAAGGCAGATCATTAGAAAAAACATAAAACATGTCAGGAGGTAACACTAGCAGTGAAGAAAAATAATGCAGGGTAGGGGATATGGAAAGTGACAGGGCAAGGGGAAGGGCTGTGTGCTGTGCTGTTTTGTACATGTTGGTCGGGAAATGCATCTCTTCAAGATGGTGTTTGAGTAAAGACCTGGATGATGTGAAGGAACTGCCATGTGGGTAACAGGAAAAGTTTCTAGGCAGAGGGAGCAGCAGGTGCAACAGCCCTGGGGCTGATAACTGTTTGGCACATTCAATGAACCACAAGCAGGCCATGTGGCTGTGGTGCATGAGCAAGGGTGAGAGTGATGGGAGATGAGACAGGAGAGGTAGACCATGGTGGGCTAAGTCCTCAAGGTTTATTGGGCAGACTGTGTGACCAGGCTGAGAGTATTTTGGGTGAAGGAGTGGTTTAGTCAGAAGGCACATGCCACAGGTGGATGGGTTGTGTTATTAGAAGCAAAAGAAACTCTGGGGGCAGTAGGCATATGCATGGTTTCCCTATGAAGCTAAATATCTATTCAATAGATGCACAGTGCCTCTCACAATGCCTGCACATAACAAGTATCCAGTAAATGGCTGCTGTTAACCATTTCTTATCAAGTTTGCAGTCATTTGGGAAGGTAGTTAGACAGCTTGGATTCAAGTCCTAAACCTCCCACTTACCGTCCATGTGACCTTTGGCAAGTCACCAAACTTCTCTGGGCCTCTCTTATCATGTGCCATCAGGTCAAAGAATTAATTAATTGAGAAAATTCATAGGAAATGCTTAACAGTGCTTGGTACATATTAATTGCTCAATAAATGTCACTTATTTCATAGCAACCTTATAGGACAGAATAGAATTGCCCCATAGGGTTTCCAAGGAGCAGCTGTTCCATTTGAACAGCCGAACTTTTGGTTGGCAGCCATAGCCCTTAACGACTGTGCCACCAGGGCTTCAGATTATTATTATAAGGAAGTTTCTAAGCCTCTCATTTGTTGTAACAGCGTGGAGAGTAGAGATATCCTAATTGTTGTTATTAGGTGCCATCAAGGCTATTCTGACTCATAGCAACCCCATATGACAGAGTAGAACTGCCCAACAGGGTTTTCTTGGCTGTAATCTTTACAGAAGCAAACTGCTAGGTCTTTTGCCCATGAAGCCGCTGTTGTTGTTAGGTGCCATTGAGTTGATTTCGACTCGTAGCGACCCGACGTACAACATAATGAAACACTGCCCGGTCTGCACCATCCTCACAGTCCTTGCTATGCTTGAGTCCATTGTTGCAGCCACTGTGTCACTCCATCTCACTGAAGGTCTTCCTGTCCTTCACTGACCCTTTACCCTACCAAGCATGATGTCCTTCTCCAGGGACTGAGCCCTCCTGATAACATGTCCAAAGTATGTGAGACATAGTCTCGCCATCCTTTTCTCTAAAATTGTACTTCTTTCAAGACAGATTTGTTCACTCTTTTGGCAGTCCATGGTATATTCAATATTCTTTGCCAACACCACAGTTGAAAGGCGTCAATTCTTCTTAGGTCTTCCTTATTCATTGTCCAGCTTTCACAGGTGTATGAGGCGATTGAAAACACCACAGCTTGGGTCAGGTGCACCTTAGTCTTCAAGGTGACATTTTTGCTTTTCAACACTTTAGAGAGGTCTTTTGCAGCAGATTTACCCGATGCAATGTATATTTTGATTTCTTGACTACTGCTTCCATGGGTGTTGATTGGGGATCCAAGTAAAATGAAATCCTTGACAACTCAGTCTTTTCTCTGTTTATCATGATGTTGCTTATTGGTCCCCTTGTGAGGATTTTTGTTTTCTTTATGTTCAAGGGTTATCTATACTGAAGGCTATGTATGGTCTTTGATCTTCATCAGTTAGTGCTTCAAGCCCTCTTCACTTTCAGCAAGCAAGGTTGTGTCATCTGCATATTGCAGGTTGTTAATGAGCCTTCCTCCAAACCTAATGATGCATTCTTCTTCATATAGCCCAGCTTCTCAGATTATTTGTTCAGCATACAGATTGAATAGGTATGGTGAAAGGATACAACCCTGACACACACTTTTCCTGACTTTAAACCACACAATATTCCCTTGTTCTGTTCGAACAACTGCCTCTTGATCTATGTACAGGTTCCTCATGAGCACAATTAAGTGTTCTAGAATTTGCTTTCTTCACAATGTTATCCATAATTTGTTATGATCCACACAAATGCCTTTGCATAGTCAATAAAACACAGGTAAAGATCTTTCTGGTACTCTCTGTTTTCAGCCAGGATCCATCTGACATCAGCAATGATATCCCTGGTTCTACATCCTCTTCTCAATCTGGCTTGAATTTCTGGGACTTCTCTGTCGATGTCCTGCTGCAGCCGCTTTTGAATTATCTTCTGGAAAATTTTACTAGCATGTGGTATTAATGACATTGTTTGATAATTTCTGCATTTGGTTGGATCATCGTTATTGGGAATAGGCATGAATCTAGATCTCTTCCAGTTGGTTGGCCAGGTAGCTGTCTTCCAAATTTCTTGGCATAGACTAGTGAGCACCTCCAGTGCTGCATACATTTGTTGAAACATCTCAATTGGATATTCCGTCAATTCCTGGAGCCTTGTTTTTCGCCAATTCTTCCAGTGCACCTTGGACTTCTTCCTTCAGTACTGTCGGTTCCTGATCATATGTTACCTCCTGAAATGGTTGAAAGTCAACCAGTTCTTTTTGGTATAGTGACTCTGTGTATTCCTTCCATCTTCTTTTGATGCTTCCTGTGTCGTTTAATATTTTCCCTGAAGCATCCTTCAGTATTCAACTCAAAGGTTGATTTTTTTCTTCAGTTCTTTCAGCTTGAGAAATGCTGAATGTGTTCTTCCCTTTTGGTTTTCTATCTCCAGGTCTTTGCACATGTCATTATAATACTTTATTTTGTCTTCTCAAGCCGCCCTGTCGAGCCACTGGGTGGGTTTAAACCGCCAACCTTTTGGTTAACAATTGTATGCTTAACCATTTGCACCACCAAGTCTCCTTAAAGATATCCTATAGACACAGTTAATATTATTTTGTGAGCCTTTCTAGATCCTTTTCTCCACTGCTGTCTTCCTTGGTTCATTCATGGCTCTGTTCACTCCAGCTCCTACCTCTCTGTATCACCTTGTTAGCTATTGTCAAGTTGGTCCCCAACTCATGGCAACCCCATGAGAAACAGAACAAAACGCAGCCCAGTCCTGCTCCATCCTTGTGATTTATTGTGGATCAAACCATGTATCCCCCTACCCTGCTTCATTTCTCATCTATTGCAGTGACAACAGATAACGTGCTAGATGTTTACTTTGCCATTGTTAATCAAAACATAAGCTCCTTGAGGGCAGGAACTTTTTCTTCTTCTGTTCATTGATGTATCTCCAGTGCCTAGAAGAGTGCCTGGTACATAGTAAGTGCTTAATTAACCTTTGTTGAATATATTAAAGAAAAAAAAATTTTAGGGCAACTGGTCCAGCTAGCAGTAAGAATGAGTAACACTCCAATCACATGCCTTTGGGCCAATATATATAGATCTGATCTTTGTAATAGATAGAATTGCTCCTTTACTTTGCTACCAAGAATGCTTAGACACAGCATCTCGGATTTCAAGCCTAATAGTCTGGAAAGCTCCAGCAGTGGCACCAATTTACTTTATCAAGAACAAGCAGCCAAACCCATTTGAACTATAGTCCTGTAACATTCTTTGGGGTCTGGCCACACCAACCAGCCTGCCGACTGAGAACAAGTTCCTGAGTTCTGCAAATTTCTTTCTTTAATAACTAACAAACAGTCCTTTCCTCAGCTGACTTGGCTTCTTACTTAAGGCACATATTTCCACTTGTAATTTCTCCACCAAAAAACCCATTGCCATTGAGTTGATTCCAACCCGTAGCGATCCTAGAGATTAGAGTAAAACTGCCCCATAGGGTTTCCAAGAAGTGGCTGGTGGATTTGAACTGCCGACTTTTTGGTTAGCAGCTGTATCACTTAACCACTGCACCACCAGGGTTCCAATTTCTCCACAGGGCCATCCATTTCACTTCCTGAAATTACAGTGCTCGTATATTTTAAGCCACTTGTAGCTCCGTCCTATCCATCAGAGACTGGGGGTAGAAAAATGGAAGAGCTATAAAATTTCCTTTGGCCACATTTGGCTTAATAAGTATGAACTTCACAAAGAACACCTTGCTCATTTCCCCAGGGCTCAGAGAGATTTATGGAAGCTGTTCTACAAAATAGCTATTGTATTTTATTTGTCATCCCTATATTTTCTCAGGGAAGCTTGGCCTGAGGTTGTTTTTGCATTGGGTAGCAGGTTTGACTTAAATCCCCACAGATACTTCCCTGTGGTAGGGATTTAGAACAGCAAGTAGCAACGAGCGGATCTGTAAAAGCATTATGATAAAAACTTTCACATAGAAGGTTTGAGGGCTTGGGTTATTCTGGATAACTAAGATACATTCATGTCACCCAGCTGGTCCTGTTATCTTTTTTCTGTAAATGAACCATTTAGAGTCACAAGTGGAAATTACCAGTGTTTGCAAAATGTCTCTGAGGAAGCAACTTTACCTTTTAACTCTTTCTAAAATAACAAGAACAGCAAATGACCTTCCTTCCACTCATAATTCATGAGGATGAAAACGCAGTTTAGCACAATGCTGATCTTCACCCTGGTAGGATCAGAACCTTCTTGCCAGGAGGCAGCACAGGAAAGCTGTTTTCCTGGGATCTCTAGCTGGTAAAGCCTGAGGGCCTGTTGGCCTCCTCCTCCCCTGCCTTCTTCCAGGCAGCCAGAGTTTGGGGGATGAAATCAGCATTCCTGAATAGATATCTAATTTAAATAATTGTGGATTTAAGTAACAGATGATTCATTTTCTTCCACTGGATCAAAATTGTCAGAAACTGCAAGGGTAGGGTTGGCATTCATAATAAGGCTGGAGGCTGGAATGAGTTGTTTCCACTAAAAGTGTCTTAGTCTGTGTCTCTAGAGAAGCAAAACCAGTAAAGCATATATGGAGAGATTTATATCAAGGAAATAGCTCATGTGATTGTAGAGGCTGGAATGTCCCAAGTCCATGGATCAGGATTGAGGCTTCTCCTGATTCATGTAGTCACAGGGGCTGGTGAACCCAAGATTGGTAGGTCAGAGAGCAGGGCTCTTGTTCACAGGCTGTGAAGTTGATGAACCCCAAGATTGGCAGGCAAGACCACAAGGCTTCTCTTGGATTATGTAGCTGCAGGGGCTGGCAAATCTAAGATAGGCAGGTCGGAGAGCAGGGCTCTTGCTCAGAGCTGTGAAGATCCATGAATCCCAAGATCAGTGGGTAAGCTGCTAGCTCAAGCCTAAGAATTGGAGATCAGACAAATAGGAGGCAGCTGCAGGATCCAGAGCAGGCAAAAGCCAGAATGTCCACTTATATTTGGATGCAGGCCACACACCCAAGGAAACTCCCCTTCAACTGATTGGCTACTCACAGCAGATCTTATCATGGGGGTGATCACATATAAACACTGAGAATCATGGTCTATCCAAACTGACACACAATCTTAACCATTACAAGAAGTAATGTCGCTCATGCTGGGATTTGAAATGGGGCATCTCTTGGGACTGAAAGGGAGAGAGACTTCCTCTGCTCTCTAGCCCAGGGGAAGAGGTTGGGCCCAGTGGTAACAGTGCTGTAAGTGGCTGTGATCAGAGAGACCTTTGGAAATGCTGGGAATGTGTTTTGGGGAAAATGGCAGTGAATGGGTGTGCAGATTTAAAAAAGTTACGTAAATAAAATGCTGCAATCCTGGTCCAGGCTCAAGGTGGTGGAAAGCAAGCCTAGGTGAGTGTCAAAAGGAGTGGAGAGTTGGGCACCATCTTTGAGTCCCTTTCTAGCCCCAATAGAAGGAGCTTGTTTCTTTCCCTGTTCCCCAAAGTAGCATAAGTGCAAAGACTATCCAGGATAATTCACCTATATTAGGTTGACAGACAAGGTCCCTGGGTGGTGCAAATGATTTGCATACTAATACTAACCTAAAGGTTGGTGGTTCAAACCCACGCAGTGGTGCCTCACAAGAAAGTCCTGGAGATCTGTTTCCATAAAGATTCCAAAGCAAAACCAAACCCACTGCCATCGAGCCAATTCCGATTCATAGCAACCCTATAGGACAGAGTAGAACTGCCCCATAGGATTTCCAAGGCTGTAAATATTTGCAGAAGCAGACTGCCACATCTTTCCCGTGGAGCAGCTTGTGGGCTCAAACCACCCGCCTTTTAGTTAGCAGCAGAGTGTTTTAAATATTCCTTCACCTGGGCTCCTCCGTAAAGATTACAGCCAAGAAAACCCTATGGAACAGTTCTACTCTGAAACGCATGGGGTCGCCACGAATCCGAATCAACACAACGTCAATGGGCTAGGTTGACAGATAGGAAATAATAAAAAAAGCTTCAATTAGCCATAAAGTTGGGGTGTGTATACGTGTGTGTTTCTCTGTGTCTGTCTGTGTGATTGAGAGAGGGTGATCAAGAGAGAGTCAAGTAGATTGACAGTACCCTCTGATACTCTGGAAAGGTGAGCTCACCTTCAGAGAATCCCAGAAATTTATGGGGTTCTCCCTAAATGGAAAGGATGCAGTTCAAATCCCAGAAATTGCTTTAGTTCTTGTAACAGATGCTTCCCCCAAGATGAAGCTGAAACAGAGCCTGGTGCCCTGCAGCTGATACTGGCTCTTTTATGTTGTTCTAAATCAAATTCAGAGCAATTCAACCCATGCCAGGAGTACTATTGGGTGGGCTTACTTGCACTAAATCTATGTTTATGGGAACATAAAATGCATGTTGTTCTTGTCGTCAGATTTTATTAATGACCATGATTTCTAATATAGGCCCATCAACTGCCGTTTTAATCACTGTCAGTCACTTTTTTCTATTGCAGTCAGATTTAAAATGGCAATGATGGTTTTAAAATAAGGCCCCACCTCTGCTGGACTGTATTTAGAGCTAATTAAGAGTAAATAAGTATTCCTGGCAAGGAGGACAGAATCCTAGCAAATCCTCAACAAATGCAGCCTTCCCTGTGGAGGAACATATTCTTGTCTGCTGCCAGTAAATATTTCCATAACAACAATAAGAAACTCCCTGTTTTTCTCCCATTGAAAATGTCATGCTGTTTTGACAGAAATAGAGAAAAGTAAATACTAGTCAAGCCTAGGAAGGAAAACACAAGAAGCATTTAATTAAGAAAAAAATATATACATATATAGATATAATTCCCTGTTTCTTCCCGTGGATCCCAGTTCCATTTGGTTGTTGTCTTCAGCTGCATGAAGCAAATGAATGTAATCACAGGCTCTTAGCTCCCACTCAAGTCTGACATTTCCCCTAAATCTTTCTACCTCCCTCTGGTCCCACCCAATCCATGATGCAACACAATTCATTCATTATAATTTGAAGGTTATGGTCAAATACTTCAAGACAAGAATGCAAAATGGATAGGACCAGACTTCCTGTATTCCTGAGGTTCATCTTGGTTTCGCTCCATAGTCTCTCCTCCAATGTATTGCCCAAAAGACTTTCTGTTATAGTTTGCTTTGACTGGGCTTTTTAATTTCCTGTTTCATTTAAAGATGAGACTTACTCTTGCTTTTCAAATTACAGATTTTAATGTTTCTTACATATTTTTACCACCCATTAGATTCATGATTATTTTTATGAATTTCTTCCAACTGATAAAAGTTGAAAAGAAATGAGTTCCCAGCCTAGGGAAGGAGAAAGAAGAAGCATATTTAAAGATATACAAGCTCAGGAAAAAAAAAATTGGACAGTCAGGAAAGTAAACTTTGAGCTATCCATATGTATCCCAATTAATGGAAATATAAGAAAACTCTATTATAAAAAATATAGCTTCAACAAATAAACATAATGAAGAAATAAGAGCTTGGTGTTTATGCACACACACTTACATACGAAATTCTTAGATGCATTCAACAAACAGTTGCTGAACATCAACAACTGAATACACTGTCAGTCTTCTTGCAGAAGATGGAAGAAACTTTGCTGAAGTTTCTTAACTCTAGTTTTGCTGATTCTCCAAAGAGATACTAGAAATATTTAAAAATCTTCAAAATTACTTTTAATTAATTAATGAAAAATTATAGGCAGATCTCAGTTTACTAATTGCTGGTTGGGACCAACTATACTAAATTTTCTGTATATTGTGATCAGTTCATTCATCCTTTCCACAACTACTTGTTGAGTAACTACCATGTGTTAAGCTGAGTTCTAGGGACTGAGGGATATAGGAGTGAAAAAGATAAGGATGGAGAGATGAACATGGCCAGCTCCTATATATAACCTTGTAGGACATGGCAAGGATGTGGAACTTTAGTTTGTTGGTGACTGGGAGCCTTCACTCAGACAAGTAGCATGACTAATTTATATTTTACAAAGATTTCTCTGGCTACATGGAGAGTTGGCTTTTGAATAGGGTTGCCAGAAAAACATGAGATGCCAAATTTAATTTGAATTTTTCAGTATAAGTATATACCAAATATGGCATGGGATATACTTATACTAAAAAAAAAAAAAATTCATTCTTTTATTGGAATTCAAAGTTGACCAGGATTCTTATGTTTTTCTTTGCTAAATGTGGCAACTTTATTATTGCAGGACAAAAATGAAATGGAGAGACTAGGCCCAGGTGAGAGATGCTTATGGCTTAGATTGGAGTGGTAGCAGAAGAGGTGGGGCCAAGTGGTGATTCTGAATCTCTTCTGACGGTAGAAAACAACAAAACCTGATAATAGACTTGACATGGGATGTGAAGAAGAAAAGAAAAGTCAATGATGACTCTAAAATCTTTGGCCTCAGCAGCTGCATCAATGGTGGACTATTTTCTAAGGTGGGGGACATTGGGGGAGAGCAGGCTAGAGGTGTGTGCAGTATAGGAATCAAGAGTTCTGGTTGGACATCTTCAGACTGAGATGCTTGTTAGACATCCAAGTGCAGATATTGAACAGGCAGTTAGATATAGGAGAATGGAGCTTGGGAGAAGTGTGGGTGGGTGATCAGTTTCAGCATCATGTGTATTTAGATAGGTTTAAAGCCATGAGGGAGGGAGATAACATCTAGTGAAGACTGTAGGTAGAGAAGTAATTCCAGGACAGAGGCCTTGGATATGCCAACATTTAGAGGTCTGATGAAAGAAACCAGGAGTGAACAATTCAGTAGGAGTACAATCAGCGGGGGACATATCCCAGATGCCCAGTGAGAGTGATTCAGTGAAAGAATGATCAGCCATGTCAAATGCTGGGAGAGGCCAAGTAAGATGAGGACTGAAAACTGACTACTGGATTTAGCAAGACGGAGGTTGGTGGTAGCCTTGACAAGGCAGTGATTTTTTAACTTGGAAATCACAATATATCTTCTCATAGATAAACCCAGAGGGCTTAGTCTCTGAAGCCAGGACTCCTGCAATAAAATCCTGCTACCAGTCACTGATTTTGAGTAATCCTTACATGGTTCACTACTCTCTTGTTCTCCTGCTCCCCTCTCCTATCACGATCCAAGTAAACTGCTGCCCATACTTCCCAGCCTCTCTCAGAGGCTCCAGGGAGTAGGGGAGGGCCAAGGCTTTGGGCCTTTGTTTTAGGGCATTTACAATGGCTCTGCCTTAGTCATCTAGTGATGCTGTACCAGACACACCACAAGTAGACGGCCTTAACAAAGAGAAATCTATTTACTCACAGTCTAGTAGGCTAGAAGTCTAAATTCATGGCATCAGCTCCAGGGGAAGGCTTTCTCTCTCTGTTGCCTCTGGAGGAAGGTCCTTGTCATCAATCTTCCCCTGGACTAGGAGCTTCTCCTCTCAGAAACCCAGGGTCCAAAGGACACACTGTGCTCCTGGCACTGCTTTCTTGGTAGTATGAGGTCCCCTACTCTGTGCTCACTTCCCTTTCCTTTTATCTCTTGTAACATAAAAGGTGGTGCAGGTCACACCCCAGGGAAACTCCCTTTACATTGGATCAGGGATGTGACCTTAGTAAGGGTGTTACAATCCTACCCTAATCGTCTTTAACATAATCTAATCTTGCCTCATTAACCACAGGCAGATATTAGGATTTACAGCACATAGGAAAATTACAATCACAGAATGGAAGACAACCACACAATACGGGGAATCATGACCTAACCAAGTTGACACATATTTTTGAGGCACACAATTCAATCCATGACAGGCCTCTTTTCCTTTTCAATCTCTTTGACAAGTCCCTACCTATTTCCTCTTTCCACTTTAACAATCTAGTCTTCTGAGTAGTGGTTTTGTCATCCCTGGGCCCATTTCAGAACACACTAAAATCTCAGAGTGTTGAGACTGTTCTATCTTCAAGGTAATGCTGCTGGAACTTTGGGAGGAGTTGCGCGCACGCGCGCACACACACACACACACACACACACACACATTTTGATTAGGTAGCAAGTTGTTGTTTCCTCAGCACCCGGGGTAAAATGCTAAGTGTGATTGGGTGTACTTAGTCAGGCCTTGACTCTCTACCCATCATTATTAACTCTGACAACAAGATGATCCTGCACTCAATAAGTAATCTGTACTGATAAGTAAGATAATCATAAATATGACAATGAGGGGTCCTTTTGGAGACTATGGGTAATAGATGGAGAGCTAAGAGAAAGTTTCAATGAGAAATTTTGGTTTCTTAGCACTTAATAAAACTAAAAATTATAGAAAGATGAAGAACTAAAATTGATTTCCTTGTAGTGGCAGTTGAAGCCATCAACAGCTGAGTTACTTAAGGACCAAACTGGGTTCCCAGAACAGCAGAAGAGTAGGGCTATGCTGGTGGGCTGGGCTGAGGAACAAATGAATGGAACACAGGGTTAAATGGCCAACCGAGTCTGGCATCTTTCCAATCTGGAATGTGAAACACCAGTTTTCTCATTAGATGAGTGGTTGCTTTGATTTATTTTTTTCCTCATTGGGAATAAAACAGATCATAAAGAAGATTTATGAAGGCATGCATAACATGTTATTAGAAATTTAAATCTAAATATATCTTTACCTGTTAAGTTTGATAATCATCAACCATGTCGTTATTGGGTGCCATATATAACAGAGTAGAACTGCCCCATAGGGTTTTCTTGGCTGTAATATTTATAGAGGCATATCTTCAGATCTTTCTCCTGTGGAGCCACTGGGCGTGTACAAACTGCCAATCTTTTAGGTAGCAGCTGAGCATAACTTTTGCACCACCATGACTCCTTTCATTAACCATAATGTATGTTAAAAAATGTTTAAAACAGTTTGTTCATATGGCAATTCCCCCAAGACATTTGATGACAAGAGAGCAGCAGGCACAAAAGAAAAATTTGAGAAGCACTGCCCAGAGTGTTGTTGTTAGGTGCCGTTCAGTCGGTTCTGACTCAGCGACCCTATGTACAACAGAATGAAACACTGCCTGGTCCTGCACCATCCCCACAATCATTGTTAGGCTTGAGCCCATTGTTGCAGCCACTGTGTCAATTCATCTCCTTGAGGGTCTTCCTTTTTTTATGCTGACCCTCTAATTTACCAAGCATGATGCCCTTCTCCAGGGACTGAGCCCTCCTGATAACATGTCCAAAGTATGTGAGACGAAGTCTTGCCATCCTTGCTTCTAAGGAGCATTCTGGCTGTACTTCTTTCAAGACAGATTTGTTTATTCTTCTGGTTGTCTGTGGTATATTCAATATTCTCTTCCAACACTGTAAGTAAAAGGCATCAATTCTTCATTCTTCCTTATTCATCATCCAAATTTTGCATGCAACTGCCCAGAGTAGTTCTTTATAAACTTCTCAAATACTATAAATTTAATGTCAGAAGAGAGTGAACTCCTGGGTGGGAGTAGGGGGAGAAATGAGTGGTTGTGTTTTATTATAAAAATGTATTTGAACTTTACATTCAGTTCTATAACATACTTGTTTTTATTCTGATAGAAAAACTATGCTACATGTTGTTCTCCAAATCCACAAGAAAATTCATTTCCATGTTTATCCTGTAGCTTTGTCTGAGCCCTGGCAACACAGTCACACATCCCTGGGCTTATTTGTGGCCCAGTGGGAGAATTCTGGCCTTAGAGTCTTAGCTGCCCTCTCATAGGAGGGAGTTGTCCCTCTAGACAAAAAGTACGATGCACATCATCATTAAGCCTTGGCCACAGACTTGCTCCAGGCATCTTATGAGTAAATAAAAATCTAGATTCTAGTGCAAACAAAGACAGAATTTCTTCTTTCCCATCCCAAGACATCACTGCCACAAATCTCCCTGACTACTCATGAGTTCCCAACATTTCATTGTTAGTTAATGTATCAGTTATCTGTTGCTACAATTATGCTGCATAGTGAACAACCACAAAACATCAGTGACATAAAATAATGAACATTTATTTTCCCTCATGGCCACACAAGTTAGCTGGGTAGTTCTGCTGATCTTGGCTGGGCTTGACTAAGCAGTTCTAGTCTTGGCTGGGATCACTCACATGTCTGGTAGTCAGTTGGCTCTTAGTTAATGTAGGGTAGTTTTGGCTGGGCTGACTGGTTTTGATCCGGGTGGTCTCTCCTCCTCCAGAAAGCTAACCCAGTCTCATTCTCATGGTGCAGGAAAGAAAGACATATGCAATGCCTAGGTTCATGGCTGAGGCCACATTCTACTGGCCAGAGCAAGTCAAAAGAGTAGCCCAGATTCAAGGGATGGGAAAATAGAGCACAGGTACACACACTCATTAGTAAGGGAGAGGGAGAGTGTGGATCTTTCTTAATAATGACTTCCCTGGAGTCTGGTGGTTGGCTAATGACAGGATTGCTCAGTTATATTGTGCCAAATCCTTGATAAAAGTGAGATAAGTGATGAATTTATTGAAGCTATGACAATCGGACATCTGTTTGAGAAAAGGTTTCAATCATGTCAAGAAGAAAAGAATGTCAAAAATATGAAGGAGAAAAGTTATATAAGTCAGTAGTGCTTAGATGTATGAGGAAAAATAAATTATATTTTTGAAGATACTTGAAAATAGTAATCATGATGTAGATTTATAGCCTATAAAATATAGTTTTTTTCACGGGAACATATTCACAGTTAAAAGAGAATATACAAACGAATCTTTTCTCTACTTTTTTTAACATGTATGTCATTATTGAGTGTAGAGTGTACTGTGGACTGCCAGAAGAATGAACACATCAGTCTCAGAAGAAATGCAACCAGCATACTCCTTAGAAGCAAGGATAGCTAACGAAAATGACAGAAACCCTCAATAGGATGGATTGACACAACAGCCACAACAATGGACTCAAACATTCCAATGATCGTGAAGATGGCAATGTTCTATTCTGTTATACATAAGGTTACCATGAGTCAAATCCAACTTGATGGCAACTAACAACAATAAAATCATTAGCCTACTCAGATATATAATTCCCTTTATTCATAACTCAAGATGAATGCTCAGGCAAGGAAAAAGAGGACTCTCATAGTCAGGAATGTCTATGCAAGGTAAATTTTAGCATTTAGCATGATGAAACACAGAGAATTGATATTTACGGAACATAACGTTCCAGATGCCAGGCCCTGGGACAGACACATTATCTCTTTTAATCTCCACCATGACACTGGGGATAGGTATTAATAGCCCCTGATTTTTCACATGAGAAACAACTTGTTCCTCCCAGAGAGGACAATCAACTTGCCCAAATTCACAGAACTGTGAAAGTGAAAGCCAGGAACTGAACTATCAACTCCTGGTTTCACATTGGTCTGGCTGTAATCTTCCCAGTGTAACAGACTAGCTCCATCTTGGGGGAAACTTAGCTTTGCAATTTGAAAAAAAAGTTATTTGACTGGTTTTTGTGCTCTGGGTTTTTTTCCTCAAAGGCAGAGAAAGGAAGCCCATTTAATGCCACATGAATGCTTTACTCTTTCTTCATGGTTCTTCTCTGGAATGATCCTTGTTAAACAGAAGACACGGAGACCAGTCTACTGGGGGAAAAACCAGAGGGAATGATAAAGATAAATGATTAGTGACTCCAAAGTTTACAATTTGAGGAAAAACTTTGGTCCAGGCCATGCTTGGGAAGGAGGAGCAACAACCCCCCACACTAGACATATGTCTGGGGCTCTGCTGCTGTGGCCACCCAGTGTCAGCATCAATGGTGAGGTAATTCTGAAGAATAGCAGGACTCATTCATCCCAAATGCCTGCTCAGTCAGTTAGGGTAAACACTTTCAGTGCTTTTCCTGTTAGCTTAAAAAAAAGAAAACAAAAAAACTTTCCATGCTGGTACTAGTCAAATAGTATTTGAAAATTTCCTCATTGTGTTCCTGTAAAAATACTTTGTTTTGCAAGAGGTTTCCCGAATATGATATCATTCTCATTATGTCTTGACTGAATTTAATGCCAACTGCTTCAAATCTAGACAGTTTATCCAGCTTTACAAGGTAGTCAGGGTCATTTTGGGGAGGTCAAAAATAGGGATGACAGGAATACTTCAATTCCGTGGCCAGATCCTACAGTTGGAGTCATCTTGTGACCTGTCGGCCTGAGAAACATTGACTACTTGTCTCTGAGACTGAACTAACTGGTTGTGGAATCATGAAGAATATTTATAAAGCAGCTAAATAATTTCGACTGGAAACGTGAAGGGAAATAATGAATTGAAAGACCAGTTCTTACTCTGAGCTTTTAAGGGCAAACAGTTCAGAATGGTTGTAAAAGGTGACATTTCGAAAACTGTGTTCAGAGTCTAGTGCTTCCTACTTTTCTGTGCCTGCTTTCCTCCAGGATTCTCAGCCAGAGAAAGCAAACCTGCCTGGAGCCTCCTAGATAGGATGTGGGCAGAGAAAAGGTTGAATCCAGCTTTACACAGATTTGCTCTTTTCTAAGATTCTTGCCTCAAATATGAGTGAAAATGAGAGTGAATGGTTGGCATCTTGTTGATAAATCACTTGAGACAATGCTGTCGTTCTTAGAAAAGATAAGGAAGTAGACATTCAATATTGAAGACGAGTTAGACATAGTTCCAGATTTTATTTTAAGAATGACATTTGCCATAGATAAAGTCTAGTTGGGAGGGATCAGTGGTTAAGAGCTTGGCTGTGAACCAAAAGGTGGGCAGTTAGAATCCACCAGCCACTCCTTGGAAACCCTATGATGCAGTTTTACTCTGCCCTATAGGGTCGCTATCAGTCAGAATCCACTTGACAGCAATGGATTTGGTTTTTTTGGTTTTGGTTTGGAGGGATGAATCTCCTTTCAGCTTACCAAACCCTTTTATCATGAGAATCTTTTCATTCTTGTGAAATTTGGGAGCTTCTATTGAAAGAACATGATGTAGAGGCTGCACTTTTGGCCACAGAGGCTAGTTACTGAGGTATGTGTCCCAGGTTTGAGAATCCCAGCTTTGTTCAAAGCAAATTCTGGCTGCTTCTGTTCACTCACAGGACTAGAAGATCACTGGACAGTCCATGGAGCTGTCAGTCAGAATCCTAACAGCATGAGGATGAGAAGAGTATAACTTGCTATCCAAAGGATTGCTAGAGAATGGTCAGCTGGAGCCATGGTGGTGCAATGGCTATATGCTCAGCTGCTAACCAAAAGGTTGGTGGTTCAAACCCATCAGTTCGAACTCAGCTAGCAGCTTTACAGGAGTAAGACTTGGCAATTTGCTCCCGTAAAGATTACAGCCTAGAAAAACCTAATGGGGCTGTTCTACGTTACATGGGATCTCTATGAGTTGGAATCAACAGCACCCAACAACAACAAGAAGCCTAGTAAATCTAGGAGTGTTTCCTCTGCTGACCAAATCTAGACAACATGAGATGAGATTACAAATCACACTGACATTTCACTGAGGCAGGGAAAAGTTGATAAGGGAACGATGCCTAAGATCTTGACAGTCTTTCTAGTAAAACCAGGCCGGGCCCTATGGATGCCAAGAGATTGTTATTGTCTGAGTCAGAGGAATCCTCCTTCCTTTCTAGATGTGCGGGTGATGTGGCTTCAACACCTGAAACCTCGTTGATCATCAGGGTTGATCTCTCTCACTGGCTGGCCTTCTCCTCTTCAAACCAGCATTCTCTCTTCATTTAACCTTTGCTGTCTATAGCAGCGACTTCTTTATCTGAATGTCCCACTTCCTTGACTGAAAGGTGTCAAGATCAGCCAGGGCCTTGAGCCCCTTTCAGCTCTAAATGCCTGTGACTCATTTCTACAACAAGGAGGAGTGAGTAGGAACATGCTCCTTTAGAATTTGTAACAAACTTTCTTTGCCAGGAGGGTCATGACTTGGGTTTTCGTTCTCCTTTTCCTTATAAATGCTCTCCCAAAGAAATAACCCAGAAAAACCATCTGTAGTCATCAGCAATCAAATGTGTGAAATTTGTGAACTTGCTATCCAAATCACCTTTCTAGTAAGGACAGAATGAATGAGAAGTCAGTTCGAGGCAGCTATTGAAGAATAGTAACCCTCACCTTCAAGTTAGCTTGAAGATCTTGTTTTAATTCACAACAGAGATGACAAGTATTAATATAATCAAAGCCAACACCAGAAGAAACAAAAGGGAAAAATAATGGCACAGATATGGGGAAAGGGCAGAAAAAAAGGAAAAAAAAAAAAGAACAAGATTATGAAAGCCTGATGTTACAATTCTAATTTTTATAACATTTCACATTTTTGTACAGTTCAGTTCAGCAGAGATCTTCTAGCGTGTTTACTATGTGCTAGACAATCTGCTAAGTTCAGAAAATTGAAAGATAAAACCAAATCTCTCCTAGAAAAACTATGCTAAGCACTTGGTAGACATTCAAGTAATGTCAGTTCATTTTTTTTCTGTTCATGAGAAAAATTGTGAATAAAGCTATATTTATTGTGGTTGGTAAGTTTTTTTTTTTTTTTTAAAAAAAAAACAAAACAACATACTGTGGCAGAGAAGGCTAGCTTTCCCCCAAAATTTATTTTCATTTTTTTAATGGGGTATATTACTGAACTGCATTTCCCAGCATCCCTTGCAAATAAATGTGACCATGTGATTATGGTCTAGCCAATGGCATGTGAATAGACTCAATGAGTCCCATCTGGGCTAGGGTTTTTTAATAAGTAGGTGTACTTTCTCTATGACCTCATTTTTGGCTACCACAGCACATAAAATAGATTGTTTTTTGTCCTGAAGACTATGCATGAGGATGAGGGGTATCGACTGACCCTGCAGAATTTTTAAACAAGGGGATGGACCTGACCAAATTTGCTTCAAGTAAAATTCCCCTAGTGGCAAGTAGGAGATGGATTACAGGGCAAAACTACAGGGCAAGGAGACAGTTATCAGGCTATTGCAGGGACTCAGGTGAGAAACGATGAGAGTGAGAATGTGTGAAGAAGAGGGGGCTAATTAATATTAGATCTTCAAGCCTCCGTTGGTACAGTTATCTGAAGGCGGCTGTGGTAGGGAAACAGAATCAAACCTATGTTGGACCTTTAACTCACTAGGCATGACTGAGAAGTGAATCTCCCATGACTTTTGCCACTTTGTCCTCCTTCTTTTCTCCTTATCTTCCCTTGTTGTTGTTGTTGTGTGCCATGGAGATGATTTTCGACTCATAGTGAGCCAATGTGACAGACTACAACTGCCCTGTCGGGTTTCCTGGGCTGTAATCTTTACGGCAGCAGACTGCCAGGTCTTTTCTCCCTGTCAGTTAGCAGCCAAGGGCTTACCCATTGCACCATCAGGGCTCCTTCCTCATCCTCCCTAAACCAAACCAAAGCCGTTGCTATAGATCAATTCCAACTGGTAGCAATCCTACAGGAAAGAGTAGAACTGCCCTATAGGGTTTCCAAGGCTGTAATCTTCACTTATGGAAGCAGATTGCCAACTCTTTCTCCCGAGGAGTACCTGGTGGGTTTGAACCACTGAACTTTTGGTTAGCAGCTGAGCATTTAACCGCTACACCACCAGAGCTCCTCATCCTCCCTAGTTCCTGATAATTTTCCATTTTTCAAACATCAGGATCCATCCTGAGGGTATGGTCAAGGAAGACTACGCAAGTGAAAATGCCAAATCCTATTGTTGGATTCCGCATTCAAACCATAATCAAATACCACTATGAATTCTTTATAAAATATCTTTATAGTCAGCAACTCTATGATTATCCATTGGAAGGAATCTTGCTGGAGAAAATTATTAATAAACAGATAGCACACAATGGGAATACTTGTAAGGATGTTTTAGGCTAGAGTTGGGGAAAGCAGAAAAGAAAAAGATTAGAGTAAAATTATTTAAACACAGAATTTATACAATTTTTTGTAATGAAAAGAAAGTATATAATTTGTAGTTAAAACCAAATTGCAAAAGGATTAGGCACTGAGTCAGGCACCAGAAGCTGTAAATGTTTGTTGACTTAAATCATTGCCAGGATACTGTAGAGACACATCAAAATCCTTCATCTTAATTGTACAGCTTAGATCTTTGCAATAATCTACTTAAGCAAAGCATGCTATTGTTTCGAGTCTGTCAGCAACTGAAGTGATATCTCTTGAACCTGATTTTATATACGTCTTCTGATATTTAACTGGGGAGGAAGTATCTTCGCAAAAGTTCAAAAATACTTGTTGTTCATTAAACAGCTTCAGCATCTTTCCTTTGACTTTACTTTCAGCTTATAAGACTATGTCACACATCTAGCTATATATTAATATTTGTAGCACTCAATATTTAATTGAACTGTAAAACCAAAATTAACTATACAAACTTTTAGAAAAAGCTACAAGCCTTATGTATAACTTTTTAACAAAATTGACTTTGGGGAGAGGAAAATTATTTTGGGAGTTTGAGAATAAAACATTTCTAGCTTTGAATAAAAGAAAAGGAAAAAAAAATTAAAATAATTTTCTGTTTTAGAGTAGGCAGAGGAATGGCTCATTCTTTGAAGGTAAATGTAGAGTCAGGTTAAGAAGGGAAACGTGCCATTATAAACAGCAATGAAAATTGGTTACATCCTGGAAAAATAAGATTTAGCCTGAGTATGTTGATATTACTTAGTAAGGTGGACACCAGAACTGGCAAAAATGTTTCTAATTCATCTATTTTATGGAAATCCTGTGAAAATAATTTAAAGGGAAACACGAAATTGCTTCTCCAGAAAGAATTCACACTCCTTCCTTTCTATTCTCAACATTTTGCAAATCTAAAGAAAGAGTTTGGAAGGAGAATAGAGAAAGCTCTCGTTCTCTGGGACAGATATGAAGTGAACTGTGAAGCAAGGTTTTATATAGCAAACTTTTTTTTTCCACTGACATTCTTCTTAAAGTGGAATTAATATATTCTACTTCAAAACAAAAATGCCTCCTTCAAGGAAATAAAAATTGAACTTCAGAATGCAACATGCCTTTCCTATAGCATACATTTAAAGTAAATTAAATTCACTGTGTTACTCATATTAGCAGGAAAAAATACATATACCAAGAGGGAAAATTATAGAAATGTGGACCACTGTGTGAAGGGGTAATGCATTAGGATGGGGCATGTGCAAGCAAGCATCTGAGGTTTAACAATGCGACCTCAAGTCCTAGGGATTCAAGTTTGTCCCAATTCAATTCTCTCCTTATGCCTTGTTTTTAAACTTTCTGCCGCTTAAACTAAAACAAAACAAAATCAAATCCATTGCCATCAAGTTAATTTAGACTCATAGTGACCCTATAGAAACCCTGCAGGACAGAGTGGAGCTGCCCCATAGGGTTTCCAAGGCTGTAAATCCTTATGCAAGCAGACTGACACATCTTTCTCCGTGAAACAGATGGTGGTTTTGAATCGCTGACCTTTTAGTTAGCAGCCAAGTGCTTAACCACTGCACCACCAGCCTCCTTCTGCCACTTAGTAAATAACCCAACAAAATCAGGCCTGTTGCCATCAAGTTGATTTCAACTTAAAGGGACCCTACTGGACAGTTAGAACTGCCCCCACTGAGTTTCCAAGGCTATAAATCTTTATGGATGCACACTGCCACATCTTTCTCCTGCAGAGTGGCTGGTAGGTTTGAACAGCCAACCTTTCAGTTAGCAGCCAAGTGCTTAACCACTGAGAACTGGGCTTCTTTGCCACTTATCAGCCTCTGCTCATTCAGTTTGTCTTGAATCTTAGATCAATTTGACTACTATAGTGGGCTGAATTTTGTCCCCCTAAAAACGATATGTCCAAGTTCTAACCCCTGGTACCTGTGAATGGGACCTTATTTGAAAACAGAGTCTCTGTAGATCTCAATTAAGATAAAAAAATCTTGAGATAAGATCATCCCAGATTTAGGGTGGGCCCTAAATCCTATAACTGGTGTCCTTATAAGAGGAAGGTGAGGGAGATTTGAGACGCACACAGAGATACAGGGGAGAAGCCATGTGAAGACAGAGGCCAAGATTGCAGTGGTGCTGCCACAAGCCAAGGAAGCCTGCAGCCAGCAGAAGCTGGAAGAGGCAAGCGAGGATTTTTCCCCTAGAGCTTTCAGAGGGAGTGAGGCCCTGCTGGCACCTTGATTTCAGACTTCTGCCTCCAGACCTGAGAGAGAATACATTTCTGTTGTTTTAAGCTACCCAGTTTGTGGTAATTTGTGGTCCCAGCAGCCCTAGGAAACTAATATAGCCACTAGATTATTTATTAGCACTAAGTAAACCACTGAGAGGTAGAATTCTTGTCTTCCATGTGGGAGACCTGGGTTCGATTTCCACCCAATGCACCTCATGGGTAGCCACCACCTGTCTGTCAGTGGAGGCTTGCATGTTGCTATAATGCTGAACAGGTTTCATCGGAACTTCCAGACTAAGGTGGACTAGGAAAAAAGACCTCATGATCCACTTCCGAGAATCAGCCAATGAAAACGCTATGGACCACAATGGTCTGATCCTCAGTTATGAGGATGATGCAGGACGGGGCAGCTTCATTACACTGGCGTCTGTATTTAGTTCAGTCTTTGTGGAGTTAGTTCTGGAACCCAAGTCAAAGAGAAGAGAACCAATAAAGCACAAAACTTATATTGCTCCAAACTCTGAGATAGGCATAAGCCAAATCAGCTCTCTGATTTGGAAGTTGTATAATAATGATATTTCATGTACTCGATTGGATTGTCCTGTAATGAGAGACTTTTATAAATACATATCTAGGAATAAACTTTCCTAGAAATAGGTCAGATTGTTATCTTCAAGCAAATTACAAATAAAAGAAAAACAGTTAAATATGAAAACATTAAAGTATTTAATTCATTTCTTCAATTAATATATATATTTTAAGTACTTACTAGATAACTAATATCATGTGATATTAAATATGAATTATAAAAAAAATTTTAACACATACACATAGCAAAAGAGGTAACTGACAATTCCTGAATTTCTCCACAAATTTGTTGTTGTTTTTAGGTGACCTGGAGTCAAGTCTGACTTGTAGTGACCCTATGTACAGAAAAATGAAACACTGCCCAGTCCTGCGCCATCCTCACAATCCTTGCGGTGTTTGAGCCCATTGTTGCAGCCACTGTGTCAATCCATCTTGCTGAGAGTCTTCCTCTCTTTTGCTGATCCCCTACTTTACCAAGCACAATGTCCTTCTCCAGGGACTGATCCCTCCTGATAACTTATTCAAAATATGTGAGACAAAGTCTTGCCATCCTCGGTTCTCATGAGAATTCTGGCTGTACTTCTTCCAAGACAGATTTGTTTGTTCTTCCGGCAGTCCGTGGTATATTTAATATTCTTTGCCAACACCACAATTCAAAGGCATTAATTTTTCTTAGGTCTTCCTTATTCACTGTCCAGGTTTCACATATGTATGAGATAGTTGAAAACACCATGGCTTGGGTCAGGTGCACCTCAGTCCTTAAAGTGATATCTTTGCTTTTTAACACTTTAAAGGGATCTTTTGCAGCAGATTGGCCCAGTGCAGTATGTCTTCTGATTTCTTGACTGCTGCTTTCTTGGGTATTTATTGTGGGTCCAAGTAAAATTAAATCCTTGACAACTTCAATCTTTTCTCTGTTTATCATGATGTTGCTTATTGGTGCAGTTGTGAGGATTTTTGTTTTCTTTATGTTGAGGTGTAATCCATACTGAAGGCTGTAGTCTTTGATCTTCATCAGTAAGTGCTTCAAGTCCTCTTCACTTTCAGCAAGCAAGGTTGTATCCTCTGCATACTGCAGGTTGTTAATGAGTCTTCCTCCAATCTGGATGCTGTGTTCTTCTTCATATAGTTAAGTTTCTCAGATTTGCTCAGAATACAGATTGATTAAGTATGGCGAAAGGATACAACCCTGGTGCACACCTTTCCTGACTTTAAACCGCCCAATATCCCCTTGTTCTGTTCAAACGACTGCCTCTTGGTCCAAGTATAGGTTCCTCATGGCACAATTAAGTGTTCTGGAATTCCCATTCTTTGCAATATTATCCACAATTTGTTATGATCTACATAGTCAAATGCCTTTGCATAGTCAGTAAAACACAGGTAACCATCTTTCTGGTATTCTCTCTCAGCCATGATCCATCTGACACCAGCAATGATATCCCTTGTTTCACATCCTCTTCTGAATCTGGGTTGAATTTCTGGAAGTTCCCTGTCGATGTACTGCTACAATGGCTTTTGAATGATCTTCAGCATAATTTTACTTGTGTGTGATATATATGATACTGTTTGATAATTTTTGCATTCTGTTAGCTCTCCTTTCCTTGGAGTGGGTAAAAATATAGATCTCTTCCAGTCGGTTGGTCAGGTAGCTGTCTTCCAAATTTCTTGGCATAGAAGAATGAGTACTTCCAGTGCTGCACTGGTTTGTTGAAACATCTCAATTGGTATTCCGTCAATTCCCGGAGCCTTGTTTTTCGCCAATGCCTTCACTGCAGCTTGGACCTCTTCCTTTAGTACCGTCGGTTCTTGATCATATGCTACCTCCTGAAATGGTTGAACATTGACCAATTCTTCTTGGTACAGTGACTGTGTAGTCCCTCCATCTTCTTTTGATGCTTCCTGCGTTGTTTAATATCTACCACATAGAATCCTTCAATATTGCAACTCAAGGCTTGATTTTTTTCTTCAGTTATTTCAGCTTGAGAAATGCCAAGTGTGTTCTTCCCTTTTGGTTTTCTATCTCTAGGTCTTTGCACATTTCATTATAATACTTTACTTTGTCTTCTCAAACTAACCTTTGAAATCATCTGTTAAGCTCTTTTACTTCATCATTTCTTCCTTTTGCTTTAGCTACTCTACATTCAAGTGCAACTTTCAGTCTCTTCTGACATCCATTTTGGTCTTTTCTTTCTTTCCTGTCTTAATGACCTCTTGCTTTCTTCATATATGAAGAAAGCAAATTTAGTAGGTAGTAAGTACCAAGTTCTGCTCTTAACCATGAGGTTAGTGGTTGGAACACACCAGCTGCTCTACAGGAGAATGATGTGGCAGTCAGCTTCCATAAAGATTACCAACCAACCAACCTGTTGCCATTAAGTCCATTCCGACTCACAGCCATCCTACTGGACAGAGTAGAACTGCTCCATAGAGTTTCCAAGGAGTGGCTGGTGGATTCAAACTGCCAATCTTTTGGTTAGCTGCCGAGCTCTTAACCACTGCACCTCCAGAGCCCCCTGTAAAGATTACAACCTTGGAAACCCTATGAGAAAATTCTACTCTGTTCTGTACGGTGGCTATGAGTCTGAATTGACTTGACAGCAACGGGCTTAAGTACCAAGATATATTTTACTCCTTTCAAGCACAGATTTAGTTTTAGGACAGTTTGCTCCGAGATTTTTAAGCAAAAGGAAAAAAGAAAAGGAAATTTTGTTTCAAATGAAGAAAATAAGAGTTTATTGCAAATGTACCATCAAATGTCAATGGGATTGACTTAATAAAAAAAAAAAAAAAAAAGAAACTATTTGGCCTGTATTAAATCATGTGCAATATTAGTGTATAAACATTTGAAGTAAAGAAATTCAATACTTCAAAGATAGCTAATGCTGCCATTTAAATCTCCATAGTGATTTGTTTAAAATGAAAATTATGACATTTCTAGGTGTTGTCGATGATGTAACGAGAAGGTAAAAGCAGTCCAAAATTAGTCAGTTTGGATTATTCACTAGAATATGCTTACAATTTAGTAAGAAATCGAAAAGCAAAGGCAGATTTCTAGAAGTTCACCGAATTATTTTCAATGCCAATTTAACACAGTCAGTATAATATATCTCAGTATCCAGTACAAATATTTAATTAATCCATTACAATTGTGTTGTTGTTGTTAGGTGTCGTCTAAACGATTAAGACTCATTGAGACCCTATGTGCAACAGAATAAAACACTGCCCAGTCCTGTGCCATCCTCACAATCATTGATATGTTTGAGTCCATTGTGGCAGCCACTGTGTCAATCCATCTCACTGAGGATATTCCAACACCATTACTGAAAGGCATCAATTCTTCTTAGGTCTTCCTTATTCACTGTCCAGCTTTCACATGCAGATGAGGTGATTGAAAGTACCATGGTTTGTGTTAGGTGCACTTTGGTCCTCAGAATGACATCTTTGCTTTTTAACACTTAAAGAGACTTTTTGCAGCAGATTTGCCCAATGCAATAGGTTGTTTGATTTCTTGACTGCTTCTTCCATAGACATTGACTGTGGAACCAAGTCAGATGAAATCCTTGACAACTTCAATATTTTCTCCATTTATCATGATGTTGCTTGTTGGTTCAGTTATGAGGATTTTTGTTTTCTTTGTGTTGAGGTGTAATCCATACTGAAGGCTGTAGTCTTTGATCTTCGTCAATAAGTGCTTCAAGTCCCTTTCACCTTCAGCAGACAAGGTTATGTCATCTGCATATCACAGGTTGTTAATGAGTCTTCCTCCAATCCTGATGCCCCATTCTTCTCCATATCGTCCAGCTTCTCCAATTATTTTCTCAGTATACAGATTGAATAAGTATGGTGAAAGGATACAACCCTGACACACACATTTCCTGATTTTAAACCACTCAATATCCCCTTGTTCTGTTTGAATGACTGCCTCTTGGTCTAAGTACAGGTTCTTCATGAGCACAATTAAGTGTTCTGGAATTCCCATTCTTTGCAATGTTATCCATAATTTGTTGTGATCCACACAGTTGAATGCCTTTACATAGTCAATAAAACACAGTTGTCTGATTCTGGATCAGAAGATTGAGGGTTTGAGTCCTTTTATGGCCACCGCTGGGAACTTTTTGAGGAGCCTTGGTGGCATAGCGGTTAAAGCACTCAGTTGCTAACTGAAAGGTCAGCAATTTCAACCACCCATCTGTTTCACGGGAGAAAGATGACAGTCTGCTCCCATTAAGAAGACAGCCTTGGAAACCCTTTGGGGAAGTTCTACTCTGTCCTATTGAGTCAGAATCGACTTGAAGACAGTGGTTTTAAACATCTTTCTGATATTCTCTGCTGTCAGCCAAGATCATTCTGACAACAGCAATCATATCCCTTCTTCCACAACCTCTTCTGAATCTCACTTGAATTTCTGGCAGCTCCCTGTGGATGTATTGCTGCAACAGTTTTTGAATTATCTTTTTTTAATCGTTGCAGTTTAAATGAAGTTTACATTTCAAGTTAGTCTCCCATACACAATTTTATACATATGTTGTTATGTGACCCTAATCGGTAACCCCATTCTGCGACAGCACACTCCTCCTTTCCACCCCTGATTCCCCATGTCCATTCAACCAGGTCCTAATCCTCTCCACCCTCCCATCTCACTTCTTGACAGAAGCTGCCCCCTTGGTCTCTTGCATCTACTTGAGCTAAGAGACACAGTCCTCATGCGTATCACTTTATGTCCGACAGTCCAGTCCAATCCCTGTCTGAAGAGTTGGCTTCAGAAATTGTTTTAGTTCTGGGCTGATAGAGAATCCAGGGGCCATGCTTTCTGGGGTTCCTCTAGTGTCAGTCAGACCATAAATCCGGTCTTCTTACTAGAATTTGAGTTCTGCACCTCACCTTTCTGCTGCTCCATCCGGGACTCTCTGTTGTGTTCCCTGTCAGGGCTCTCATTGGTGGTAGCCGGGCACCATCTAGTTCTTCCGGTCTCAGGCTGATGAAGTCTCTGGTTTATGTGGCCCTTTCTGTCTCTTGGGCTAATACTTTCCTTGTGACTTTGGTTTCTTCATTTTCCTTTACTCCAGGTGGTTGGAACCAATTGATGCATCTTAGATGGTTGCTTGCAAGCTTTTAAGACCCCAGAAGCCACTCACCAAAGTAGGATGCAGGATATTTTCTTAATAAACTTTGTTATGCCAATTGACCTCGATGTCCCCTGAAAGCATGGTCCCCAGACCCCTACCCCTGCTACTCTGTCCCTCAAAGTGTTTGATTGTACTCAGGAAACTTGTTAGCTTTGGTTTAGTCCAGTTGTGCTGACTTCCCCTGTAGTGTGTGCTATCCTTCTCTTTGCCTAAGATGACTCTTATCTACTATCTAGTTAGTAAATAACACTCACCCTCCCTCCCCACCCTCATAACCATCAAAGAATGTTTTATTCTGTGTTTAAACCTTTTCTTGAGTTATTATAGTAGTGGTCTTATACAGTATTTATCCGTCTGTGACTGACTAAATTCACTCAGCATAATAAGTTCCAGCTTCCTCCATGTTATACAATGTTTCACGGCTTCATCATTGTTCTTTATTGTTGCATGGTATTCCATTGTGCAGATATACCATAATTTGTTTATCCATTCGTCTGTTGATGGGCATCTAGGTTGCTTCCATCTTTTTGCAATTGTGAATAGTGCTGCAATGAACAAGAGTGTGCATATATCTATTTGTGTGATGGATCTTATTTCTCAAGGATATATTCCAAGGAGTGGGATAGCTGGATCGTATGGTACATCTATTTCTAGCTTTTTAAGGAAGTGCCAAATTGATTTCCAAAGTGGTTGTACCATTTTACATTCCCACCAACAGTGTATAAG
>NW_004443977.1:15468230-15469463 GCF_000243295.1 Trichechus manatus latirostris
TGTGTATAAGATCATATCATCTGCAAATAGAGATACTTTGACTTCTTCCCTACTGTCATGGTTTGAATTATGTCCCCCCCAAAAATGTGTATATCAGTTTGGCGGGGTCATGATTCCTGGTATTGTTTGGTTTTCCTATATGTTGTAAATCCTGCCTCTGTGATGTTAATGAGGGAGGATGGGTGGCAGTTGTGTTAGTAAGGCAGAACTCAGTCTACAAGATTGGATTGTATCCTGAGAAAATGTCTTGAGATATAAAAGACAGAAGTGAGCAGTGAGAAAGGGGGACCTCATACCATCAAGAAAGCAGTGCCGGGAGCAAAGTGTATCCTTTGGACCGGGGTCCCTGTGTCGCAAAGCTCCTAGTCTTCGGGAACACTGATGAGAAGGCCGAGAGAGAGAAAGCCTTCCCCTGGAGCTGACATCCTGAATTGGGACTTCTAGCCTCCTTTACTGAAGGAAATAAACTTCTCTTTGTCGAAACCATCCACTTGTGGTATTTCTGTTATAGCAGCACTAGATAACCAAGACAGAATTTGGTACCAGGAGTGGGGTGCTGCTCTAACAGATACCTAAAATGTGGAAGTGATTTTGAAACTATAAATGGATGGAGGAGCGGCAGTGGCAGAGAAGTGGCAGCGGCAGAGAACCAACAGCAGCAGAAGGAGGAGACCAGTGCAAGACTGCGCTGGAGCCAACCCACGGAGTGAGAGAGCTCAGTGCCTGTGCGCAGGAGGCTTCTTGGCGGAGTGCAGTGCCTCTGGGCACTTACCGGTGGAGCTATAGAGCTTTGGAACACTTGCCCCAGCAGGGCAGATGAGGGCGTAAGGCCCGAGGGCCAAGAAGCCACAGGAAATAGAAGCAGAAGCTGAAGAGACAAGGGACACAAGAAGCTGAGCTGCCTCAGTCTCAAAAGGTATGGCCATGACCTCAGGGGTTTCAAAGGGTGGAGGCATAGCCTCCGGTGTTTCTAAGGGTGGAGTTGTCACTACGATGGAGTAGGAGAATGGTGCCCCTAAAGCCAAGACAGCAGAGTTGCTGTCCTAGTGGGCCTGGAAGGCGGAGCTGCAGCCCAGGGCCGAGGGGCCTCCACTCAAAATCCAGGGACTGGCCAATACCTAGAGTCTGGAGGGCAGGGCTATTGTGTAAATTGTCTCGGAGAGCAGAGGATTATTTTCAAAGCCTTGAGGGCTAATGTAATGTGTTCTGCTGACTTGCTTGGTGCCTGTTATC
>NW_004443977.1:15471977-15519590 GCF_000243295.1 Trichechus manatus latirostris
TATAGACAGATCATGCTTTTTTATCCAATCTGCCACTCTCTGTCTCTTTACTGGTGCATTAAGTTAGTTCACATTCAGCGTAATTATTGATAGCTGTGAGTTTAGAGCTGTCATCCTGATGTCTCTTTTTGTGTATTGTTCACAGTTTGTTTGTTCCCCTTAATTTTCTGTGCTGAGTAGTTTTTCTTTATGCATTTTTTTCATCTTTTTCATTGTTGTTCATTTTGTGTTTGCTGAGTCTTTATATTTTTCTAGTTTTTTATTTTGACTTGTAGGATTGTTAGTTTCCTTTGTGGTTACCTTAATATTTACCCCTATTTTTCTAAGTTTATCCAGTCTTTTATTTCTTTATATTGCCTTGACTTCTCCTCCATGTGAAAAATCTACGTCTGCATTTTTTAAGTCCTTCTTGTTTGTTTTAATGTCCTTTTTTACATATTGATATCTCTGTTTCCCTATTTTCAGTGTTTTAGTTTTGATGTATTTTTGACTTCCCCATATGAGTCAATATCTGGTTGCTCTGTCCTGTGTTCTAGTCTTGCATTGTTATCTGATGTTATTGATTATCTAACCAGAGGACTCCCTTTAGTATTTCTTGTAATTTTGGTTTGGTTTTTGCAAATTCCCTGAACTTCTGTTTATCTGGAAATGCCCTAATTTCGTCATCATATTTGAGAGACAGTTTTGCTGGATATATAGTTCTTGGCTGGCAGTTGTTTTCCTTCTAGGCTTTATATATGTCATCCCATTGCCTTCTTGCCTGCATGGTTTCTGCTGAGTAGTCAGAGCTTATTCTAATTGACTCTCCTTTGTAGGTGACTTTTCTTTTATCCCTAGCTGCTATTAAAATTCTCTCTTTATTTTTGGTTTTGGTAAGTTTGCTTATAATATGTCTTGGTGACTTTCTTTTGGGATCTACCTTATCTGGGGTTCGATGAGCATTTTGAATAGATATCTTCTCATCTTTCATGATATCAGGGAAGTTTTCTGTCAACAAATCTTCAACAATTTTCTCTGTATTTTCTGTTAACCCCCCCACCCCCGTGTTCTGGTACTCCAGTCACTCATAGGTTATTTCTCTTGTTAGAGTCCCACATAACTCTTAAGAGTTTCTTCATTCTTTTAAAGTCTTTTATCTGAGTTTTCCTCAGATAAGTTGGAGTCAAGTGCTTTATCTTCAGTGTCACTAAGTCTGACTTCTACTGCCTCAATTCTGCTCCTATGACTTTCTATTGAGTTGTCTAATTCTGAAATTTTATTGTTAATCTTCTGGATTTCTGATTGCTCTCTCTATGGATTCTTGCAGCCTATTAAATCTGTCATTATGTTCTTGAATAACTTTTTTAAGTTCTGCTACTAGTTTGTGTATTCTTTGGCTGTCTCTATGCACATTTCCTTTTTAATTTCTGGAAGAGTTCTGTATATTAATCTTTTGTATTCTGCCTCTTGTAATTCTAAGAAATTCTCTTCCTCCAGAGAATTTATTGATTCTTTATTTTCGGAGCTTGCTGAAGCCATCATTGACTGCCTCTTTATGTGATTTGATATTGACTGTTGTCTCCGAACCATCAATAAGTTATTATAATTTTATTTTATATTTGTTTAGTGTGTCCTAGCTTCTTGTTTTGTTTTGTTTTATTTTGATATGCTGAAATGGGCTTCTGGTGTGAGCTAGTTTGATTATTGGCATCTTTGAACCTGTAACGTCCTGTCACCAGGTAGTTATTTCTGTAACTAAGTATATGCACACAGGAGTCCGTTAAATTTTCCTGTATGGATTCAGCTCAGGTGTCCAGGCAGTTGGTCACCAAGTGTGTGGTGCAGGTTCTCACCTACAGTCTTAGAGAGGCATGGGTGATTAGTGTAGGCACAGGTATCTCATGGCAATAGGGGATCACACACTGAGCAAGGCAGGGGGCTGATGGCTGCCCCTGAGTGTCTGAAAGGAAAGTGTGTCCCTCGTCCCTAGAGAGAGTAGGTAGGTGAGTTTTGCAGCTGGACTATGAGCACCCTACTCTATTGGTTATAAAAACTTTGGGGCACCACTTATTCTTGGACCGCTGTAGCAGCTGACTAGGTGGTGTAGGTAGAGCCAACAGTCCTCAAGCCCCTGATGCTGACTGGTAAAGGTGTCTGCTTAAAAAGCACTGGTGTGTCAAACATCACAAATCTGCCACTTCCCAGCTGAAACAGTTGAAGTTAGACTTCAGGTGTTTGTACTGTTGTACTGTGGTAGTGAGGGGTTAAGCTGTTGAGATGGGTCCACACAAGTCTATACAAGGGTTGAAGGCACTCAAAGTCCGTGGACCCCTTATGCCTGTGCCTAGCAAGGGAGCTGTGACAATCCTGAGTTCCTTGCTTACGGGAGCCAGTAGCTTATTTTTTCCCCGTTTGTTAATTTGTACCCTCTCCAAGGCCAGGAGAAGGAGAATGGGTCAGGGCCCCTTATGGGATCTACTTATGGCTTAGGGGACTCAGACTTCGGAATCCGGCCAGATCAGTGCAGAGCAGGCAGGGAGGAAGTAAAAGGGAGGGAGGTTTTTCCCAAATGGGCTTTTTTCTTTTTTTTTAAATCCCCGTGAAAGGCCACATGCGCGTACTTATTGTTAGCCACTTGGGAGCTGCTTTTCACTGGTTTGGAGTGTCAAAGCAGAATCTCTGCTACCGGATCTCTCTCAATGTGGAAACTGCCTCCCAAGCACACATGTAGAGAGCTGTATGCCTGCTTTGCTGTGCACTTGGAGCCCTTTGTAGCTGAAGAGCTGCGGCTCCCACCGCCGGTCTGGCACTCCTTGCTTCTTCCAAACCATCTCTCTCTCCCCCTGCCACTCAGTCTGATTCCTCAGCTTTGCCTTGTTCAGGCCTTCTAGATATTCATATACAATCAAATCACTTGTTTTTCCAGGTCTTTGTTGTAAGAGGGATATAGGAAGCTGTCTGACTACTCTGCCATCTTGGCCCCACCTCAGTTTTCAAATTATCTTTAGTATAGCTTTACTTGAGTGTGATATTAATGATATTGTTAGATATTTTCTGAATTCTGTTGGATCACCTTTCTTTGGAATGGGCACAAATATAGATCTTTCTAGTCAGTTGTCTTATAAATTTCTTGGCATAAGCCAGTGAGTGCCTTCAGCGTTGTTTCCATTTGTTGAAACATCGCAATTGATAGTCTGTCAGTTCCTGGAGCCTTGTTTTTTTGCCAATGCCTTTAGTGCAGCTTGGACTTCTTCCTTCAATACCATGGGTTCTTGATCATATGCTGCCTCTTGAAATGGTTGAACATACACTGACTTTTTTTGGTACAGTGACTCTGTGTATTCCTTCTATCCTCCCTTGCTGCTTCCTGCTTCATTCAATATCATTCCCATAGAGTCCTTCAATATTTCAACTAAAAGCTTGAATTTTTTCTGTGGTTCTTTCAGCCTGAGAAAGGCAGAGCATGTTTTTCCCTTTTGGTTTTCTAACTCCTGGTCTTTGCCTATCTCATTATACTACTTTACTTTGTCTTCTTGAGCTTCCTTTTGAAATCTTTTGTTCAGCTCTTTGACTTCATAATTTTGTCTGTTATCTTTAGCTACATTCAAGAGCAAGTTTCAGAGTCTCTTCTGACATCCATTTTGATTTTTTCTTTCTTTCCTGTCTTTTAAGTGACCTTCTGCTTTCCTCATGTACGATATCCTTGATGTCATCCCACTACTTGTCTCGTCTTCCATCAATAGTGTTCAATGCATCAAATCTATTCTTGAGATGGTCTCTAAATTTAGGTGGGATATATTCAAGTTCATACTTTGGCTTTTGTGGACTGTTCTTTTTTGTTTTTTTTCTAATTGTGCTTTAGGTGAAAGTTTACAGAGCAAATTAGTTTCTCATTCAACAATTTATATAAAAATTGTTTTGTGACTTTGGTTGCAATCCCCCTGATGTATCAAAACTCTCCCTTTCTCCACCCCAGGTTCCCCATTTCCATTCATCCCATTTTCCTGTCCCTTCCTGCCTTCTTGTCTTTGCTTTTGGGCAGATGTTTCCTGTTTGGTCTCATTTACATGATTGAGCTAAGAAGCATGTTCCTCATGCATGTTATTGTTTGTTTTATCGACCTGTATAATCTTTGGCTGAAGGATAAATTTTGGGAGTGACTTCAGTTCTGAGTTAAAAGGGTGTTTGGAAGCATTAGTCTTGGGTTCCTCCAGTCTCTGTCAGACCAGTAATTCTTGTATTTTTTGTGAATTTGGAGTTTGTTTACATTTTTCTCCCGTGCTGTCTAGGACTCTCTATTGTGATCCCTGTCAGAGCAGTTGGTTGTGGTAGCCAGGCACCAATTAGTTATTCTGGAATCAGGCTGGTGGAAGTTGTGATACTTGTGGTCTATTAGTCCTTTGGACTAACATTTATCATGTGTGTTTGGTTTTCTTCATTCTCCTTTGCTCCGGTTGGGATGGGACCAGTAGATGTATCTTATATGGCTGCTCACAAGCTTTTAAGATCCTATATGCTACTCACCAAAGATGGACATAGAACAGTTTCTTGATGAACTATGTTATGCCAATTGACCTAGATGTCCTTCAAGACCATAGTCCCCAGGCCTCATCCCAATAGCTCCATCCCTCAGAGTGTTTGGTTGTGTGTATAAAGTTTCTATGACTTTGTCTTGGTCACGTTGTGCTGACTTCCCCTATATTGTATACTGTCTTTCCCTTCACCAAAGTTACCACTTACCTACTAATCTAGTGATTTCCCCTCCTCAACCCTTTCCTTCCCCATAACCATCAAATATTGTTTATTTCTGTGTGCAAATCTTTTCTTGAGTTTTTATAATGGTGGTCTCTTACAGTATTTGTCCTTTTGAGATTGACTTATTTCCCTCAGCATAATATACTCTGATTCATCCATGCTGTAATATAGTTCAGGGATTCATCATTGTTCATTATTGTTGTGTAGTATTCCATTGTGTGTATATACTATAATTTGTTTATTCGTTCGTCTGCTGATGGGCACTTAGGTTATTTCTATTGTTTTGTTATTGTGGATAATGCTGCAATGAATATGAATGTGCATATGTCTATCTGTGTGGCAGCTCTTATTTCTCTAGGATATATTCCTAGGAGTGGAATTGATGGATTGTATGATATTTCTATTCCTAGCATTTTAAGGAAGCACCATATTGTTTTCCATTGTGATTGTACCATTTTACATACTCATCAGCAGTGCATGAGTTCCAGTCTCCCCACAACCTCTCCAACATTCATTTTCTGTTTCTTGAATAATGCCAATAATGTCAGGGTGAGACGGTATCTCACTGTAGTTTTGATTTGTATTTCTCTAATGGCTAATGATTACAAGCATTTCCTCATGTGTCTATTAGCTGCCTGAATATCTTCGTTGGTGAAGTATCTGTTCATATCCTTTGCCCATTTTTTAATTAGATTATTTGTCTTTTTATTGTTATGGTATTGCAATAACTTATAGATCTTAGAGATTAGACCCTTGTTGGATATGTGGTAGCCAAAACATTTTTTCCCAGTCTGCAGGTTCTCTTTTTACTCTCTTGATGAGCATAAGTGTTTAATTTTTAGTAGATACCAGTTATCTAGTTTATTTTCTGGTGTTTGTGCATTGTTAGTTATGGTTTGTATCCTATTTGTGCTGCATATTAGGGCCTCTAGCATTGTCCTATTTTTTTTCCCATGATCTTTATAGTTTAAGGTTTTACATTTAGGTCTTTGATCCATTTTGAATTAGTTTTTGTGTTTGGTGTGAGATATGGGACCTGTTTCATATTTTTATAGATAGACATCCAGTTTTGTCAGCACCATTTGTTAAAGAGACTGCCTTTTCCCCAATTAATGGACTTTGGGCCTGTTTTCAAAGATCAGTTGATGATAGGTGGATGGATTTATGTCTGGGTTCTCAGTTGTGTTCCATTGGTCGATGTGTTTGTTGTTGTACCAGTTCCAGGCTATTTTGATTACCTTGGCTGTGTAGTAGTTTCTGAGATCAGGTAGTGTGAGGCCTCCTACTTTGTTCTTCTTTTTCAGTAATGTTTTACTGGGTTCTCTTTCCTTTCCATATAAAATTAATTATTAGTTATTCCATCTCATTAGAGAATGCTGTTGGTATTTGGATTGAGATTGCATTATATCTGCAGAGGCAGATAAAGAGGCAGGATTAGAGGCAGTTATGTTAATGAGGAAGGACTCAATCTACAAGATTAGGTTGTGTCTTGAGTCAATCTTTTTTGAGATATAAAAGAGCAGAGCATGTCCTTTGGACCCAGTGTCCTTGCACTGAGACACTCCTGGACCAGGGGAAGACTGATGACAAGGACCTTACCCTAGAACTGACAGAGAGTGAAAACCTTCTCCTGAAGGTGGCACCCTCAATTTGGACTTCTAGCCTCCTAGACTGTGAGAGAATAAATTTCTCTTTGTTAGAACAATCCACTTGTGGTATTTCTATTATAGCAGCACTGGATATCTAAGACACTGTTAAATTTCTTGTTATGGGTCTGTTCTGATTTTCTACCTCAGTTTGTGTTACTTTAGGTAGGTAGTTTGTTTCTAGAAGTTTGTCCTTTTCTTCTTGGTTTTCAAATTTGTTGGAGTATAGTTTTTCATAGTATTCTGTTGTGGTGCTTTTTATTTTAATTGGGTCTGTTGTAATGTCCCCCACCTCACTTCTAATTTGGGTTATTTGCTTCCTCTCCTGTTTTTTTTTTTTTTTTTGGTCAGTTTGACCAATGGTTTGTAGATTTTGTTGATCTTTTCAAAGAACAAACTTTCTCTAGTTGATTCTTTCAATTGTTTTTCTGTTCTCTATTTCATTTATTTATGCTCTGATGTGCATTATTTCCTTTCTTCTGGTGACTACGGGGTTCTTTTGCTGTTCTCTTCACATATATTTGAGTTTTAGGGTTAATGTTTTGATTTTAACCCTTCCTTCTTTCTTGATGTGTGTGTTTATTGCTATAAATTGACATCTGAATGCTGCCTTTGCTGTGTCCCAAAGGTTTTGGTATTATGTGTTTTCATTCTCATTTGAGTCTAAGAATTTTTTTATTCCACCTTTGATTTCTTCTATTACTCAGTGGTTTTTAAGCAAGGTGATATTCAGTTTCCAAGTTTTTTTTATTTCTTTTCATTACTCTTCCTGTTATTGATTTATTTTTTTTCATTGTAATTAGAGAAGATGCTTTGTATTACTTTGATGTTTTGGACTTTGTTGAGGGTTGCTTTGTGGCCTAAAATGTGGTCTATTCTGGAGAATGTTCCATGTGTGTTGGAGGGTTGTATACTTTGCTGCTGTTGGGTGGAGTGTTCTATATATGTGTAAGAGGTCCAGTTTATTGATTGTGACCTATATATTGTCTGGATCTTTGTTGAGTTTTTTTCTACATGTTCTGTCCTTTACTGAGAGTGGTATGTTAAAATTTCCCACTTTTATTGTGGAACTGTCTGTTTCTCTTTTTAATGCCATTAGAATTTAAGTATTTTGGAGCCCTGTTGTTGGGTACATAGATATTTATTAAGGTTATGTCTTCTTGGTATATTGTCCCTTTAATCATTATATAATGTCCTTGCTTGTCTTTTATGGTGAATTTTGCCTTAAAGTCTATTTTATCTGAGATTAGTATTGTCATTCGTGTTCCTTTTTGGTTTCTGTTTGGCTGATATGTTTTTATCTATCCTTTGATTTTTAATATATTTATGTCTTTGTGTCTAAGGTGTGTCTTTCATAGACAAGCATATTGATGGGTCATACATGTTTTTCCATTCTGTCACTATCTTTCTCTTTATGGGTGCATTTAAGCTGTTTACATTCAGTGTTATTATTGATAGCTGTGAGTTTATTGCTGTTATTTTGTTGTGTTTTTTTTGTGGTGCTGATATTTTCTTTGTTCCTCTTACTTTCCTGTGCTGACTTCTTTTTGTTTGTGGAATTTCTTTTCATTTATTTTGTTATTATAGATTTTGTGCTTATCGAGTCTATGTTTTTCTTCTTTTTTATTCTGATGAGTAGGTTTGTTAACTATCTTTGGGGTTACATTGAAATTTACCTTATCTTCCTAAGTTTGAACTAATATTTTATTACTTGATATCACTTTTATTTTCTCTCCATTTTAAAGTTCTATACCTACACCATTTATTCTGCCTTTTATTGTTTTGACTTTCCTTTCCTTCTTAATGACCTCTTGCTTTCTTCATGTATGATGTCCAACAACTCATCTGGTCTAAGGTCATTAGTGTTCAACGCATCAAATCTATTCTTGAGATGGTTTCTAAATTCAGGTGGGATATACTCAAGGTCGTACTTTGGTTCTCATGGACTTGTTCTAATTTTCTTCAGTTTCAATTTGAACTTTCCATAGGAGCAATTGATGGTCTGTTCCACAGTTGGCACCTGGCCTTGATCTGACTGATGATATTGAGCTTTTCCATCATCTCTTTCCACAGATGTAGTCAATTTGATTCCTGTGTATTCCATCTGGTGAGGTCCACATGTATAGTCGCTGTCTGTGTTTGTGAAAAAAGGAATTTGCAATGAGGAAGTAGTTGGTCCTGCAAAATTCTTTTTTTTAAATTTTTTCCCATACAAAAATTTATACATATGTTGTTATGTGACTCTAATTGCTCTCCACATACTGTGACAGCACACTCCTCCTTTCCACCCCTGATTCCCCATGTCCGTTCAACCAGCTCCTAACCGTCTCTGCCTTCCCATCTCACCTCTGGACAGAAGCTGCCCATTTAGTTCCTTGTAACTACTTGAGCTAAGAGGCATACTCCTCAAGAGTATCACTTTATGTCCCACAGTCCAGTCCAATCCCTGTCTGAAGAGTTGGCCTTGGAAATTGTTTTAATTCTGGGCTGATAGAGAATCCAGGGGCCATGTTTTCTGGGGTTCCTCCAGTCTCAGTCAGACCATTAAGTCTGATCTTCTTACTAGATTTGAGTTCTGCACTCCACCTTTCTCCTGCTTCATCCAGAACTCTCTGTTGAGTTCCCTGTCAGGGCGGTCATTGGTGGTAGCCAGGCACCATCTAGATCTTCTGGTCTCAGGCTGATGAAGTCTCTGGTTTATGTGGCCCTTTCTATCTCTTGGGCTACTGCTTTCCTTGTGTTTTTGGTGTTCTTCATTCTCCTTTACTCCAGGTGGTTGGGACCCACTGATGCATCTTAGATGGCCGCTTGCAAGCTTTTAAGACCCCAGATGCCACTCACCAAAGTAGGATGCAGAACATTTTCTTAATAAGCTTTGCTATGCCAATCAACCTCAATATCCCCTGAAAGCATGGTCCCCAGACACCTACCCCTGCTACTCTATCCCTCAAAGTCTTTGATTGTACTCAGGAAACTTCTTAGCTTTGGTTTAGTCCAGTTGTGCTGACTTTCCCTGTAGTGAGTGCCATCCTTCCTTTCACCTAAGATAATTCTTGTCTACTATCTAGTTAGTAAATTACACTCCTCCTCCCTCCTCACCCTTGTAACCATCAAAGAATGTGTTCTGTGTTTAAACCTTTTCTTGAGTTCCTATAATAGAGGTTTTATGCAATATTTGTCCTTCTGTGACTGACTAAATTCACTCAGCATAATGACCTCCAGCTTTCTCCATGTTATAAGATGTTTCACGGCTTCATCGTTGTTCTTTACCATTGCGTAGTATTCCATTGTGTAGATATACTATAATTTGTTTATCCATTCGTCCGTTGATGGACATCTAGGTTGCTTCCATCTTTTTGCAATTGTGAATAGTGCTGCAATGAACAAGAGTGTGCATATATCTATTCGTGTGATGGCTCTTATTTCTCAAGGATATATTCCAAGGAGTGGGATAGCTGGATCGTATGGTACATCTATTTCTAGCTTTTTAAGGAAGTGCCAAATCGATTTCTAAAGTGGTTGTACCATTTTACATTCCCACCAACAGTGTATAAGGTTCCAGTCTCTCCACAACGTCTCCAGCATTTATTATTTTGTGTTTTTTGGATTAGTGCTAACCTTGTTGGGGTGAGATGATATCTCATTGTACTTTTGATCTGCATTTCTCTAATGGCTAATGATTGTGAACATTTCTTCATGTGTCTGTTAGCCTCCTGAATATCTTCTTTGGAAAACTGCCTATTCATATCATTTGCCCATTTTTTAATTGGGTTGTCTTTTTGTTGTTGAGGTTTTGCAGTATTTTGTAGATTTTAGAGATTAGATGCTGATTGGATTTGTTGTAGCCAAAATTTTTTCCCAGTCTGTAGGTTGTCTTTTTACTCTTTTGGTGAAGTCTTTTGATGAGCATAGGTGTTTGATTTTTTAGGCGCTCCCATTTATCTAGTCTGTCTTCTGGTGCTTGTGCATTGTTACTTATGGTACGTATTGTGTTTGTGCCATGTATTAGGGCTCCTAGCATTGTCCCTATTTTTTCTTCCATGACCTTTATCATTTTCAATTTTATATTTAAGTCTTTGATCCATTTTGAGTTAGTTTTTGTGCATGGTGTAAGGTATGGGTCTTGTTTCAGTTTTTTGCAGATGGATATTCAGTTATGCCAGCACCATTTGTTAAAGAGACTGTCTTTTCCCCAGTTAATGGACTTTGGGCCTTTGTCAAATATCAGCTGCTCACAGGTGGATGAATTTACGTCTGGATTCTCAATTCTGTTCCATTGGTTTATGTATCTGTTGTTGTACTAGTACCAGGCTGTTTTGACTACCATGACAGTATACTGGGTTCTAATATCAGGTAGTGTGAGGCCTCTCACTTTGTTCTTCTTCTTGAGAAATGCTTTACTTATTCGAGGCCTCTTTCCTTTCAATATGAAGTTGGTGGTTTGTTTCTCCATCTCATTAAAAAATGCCAGTGGAATTTGGATTGGGATGGCATTGTATCTGTAGATTGCTTTGGGTAGAATAGACATTTTCATGATGTCGAGTCTACCTATCCATGAGCAAGGTATGTTTTTCCACTTCTCTTTTGGTTTCTTGCAGTATTCATTTTATAGGTTCTTTTACATCTCTGGTTAGATTTATCTCTAATTATTTTATCTTCTTGGGGGCTCTTATAAATGATATTGATTTGGTGATTTCTTCCTTGAGGTTCTCTTTGTTAGTGTAAAGGAATCTAACTGATTTTTGTCTGTTTATCTGGTATTCTGAAACTTTGCTGAAATCTTCTATTAGTTCCAGTATTTTTCTTGTGGATTTTTTGGAGTTTTCTGTGTATAAGATCATATCATCTGCAAATAGAGATACTTTGACTTCTTCCCTACCAATTTGGATGCTGTTTATTTCTTTCTCTAGCCTAATAGGGTCCTGCAAAATTCTATCATGTGATCTCCAGCATCATTTCTATCACCAAGGCCATATTTTCCAACTACCAATCTTTCTTCTTTGTTTCCAAGCTTTGCATTCCAATTACTGGTAATTATCAATGCATCCTGATTGCATGTTTGATCAATTTCAGACTGAAGAAGTTGGTAAAAATCTTCAATTGCTTCATCTTTGGCCTTAGTGGTTGGTGAGTAAATTTGAATAGTAGTATTAACTGGTCTTCCTTGTAGGCATATAGATATTATCCTATCACTGATAGCATTGTACTTTAGGATAGATCTTGAAATGTTCTTTTTGACGACGAATGCAACACCATTCCTCTTCAATTTGTCATTCCCACAATAGTAGACCATATGATTGTTTGACTCCAAATGGCCAATACCAGTCCATTTCAGCTCACTAATGCCTAGGATATTGATGTTTATGTGTTCCATTTCATTTTTGACGATTTCCAATTTTCCTAGATTCATACTTTGTACATTCCACATTCCGATTATTATTGAATATTTTCAGCTGTTTCTTCTCATTTTGAGTTGTGTGACATCAATAAATGAAACTCCCAAAAGCTTGACATCCACATCTTTAAGGTTGACTCTAATTTGAGGAGGCAGCTCTTCCTCAGTTGTATTTTGAGTGCCTTCCAACCTGAGGGGCTCATAATCCTGCACTATATCAGACAATGTTCTGCTGCTATTCATAAGGTTTATACTGGCTAATTCTTTTCAGAAGAAGACTGCCGGACCCTTCCTCCTGGTCTGTCTTAGTGTGGAAGCTCAGCTGAAACCTGTCTGCCATGGGTGATCCTGTTGGTATTTGAGTATCAGTGGTAAAGCTTCCAACATTACAGCAACATGCAAGTCCCCACAGTATGACAAACTGACAGACTCGTGCGGTTCTGTTTTCATTAGAAGACCAAAATGATCTCTTCCTTCTCATATGATAGGACTTTGGGCAAAAATTGGTTAGTATTGTCACATACACTATCACATACACACACACATACACACACACACGCAACGAGAGTGAGAGAACTTGTTGGGTTAGCTGGAGTGAGAGTAGATGAGGGATATGGTTAGATGTCTTTTGAATTGTTCCAGGAGAAGATACAGAGAAGTTTCAGGGCTAGGTAGCAGGAATTTGAGAGTGTTCTTGATATGGGTTGGATATTTGTAAGAATGGCATTTCCAACCAGGGAACTTTCTCAAACTGCAGCCACCAAGTCTATAAACCTACTGTGTTTTCCCTCATTTTTCTTTGCTCCTGTTACAGCAGACCACATGTGAAGGCCCGTCCTCCATGTGCCAGATGGACGCTTTCCCTTCCTGCCTCCCCTCTACAGGGTGGGTCTTCCTCCTTAACCCAATTCCCTTTTCTAGCAGCTGCTCTTTTTCTCTTCTGCCCCTCACAGTTGAGATGTCTATGCTTGCTGCTTCCGTTTCTTCATCTTATCTGTCTCAGTGTATTTTATCCTTACTTCTACGAGTCATCCAGAGTAACACTCAATGAGAGAGAGGCCCAGGTCAGTAAATCCAAGGGCTGTTCTGTCGTTCTTTTATTACTTGAAATCTCAGTAACAGTCCACCCAACACTCCCACCATCTTGAGCTGTTGACACAACACTCTCCTGGCTTTCCAGCAACCTTCTGCCCACTTGAGTTTGTTTCTCTGGATTTATAATGTTGAAATAATTGAAAGATCACTCCTGGGCCCCACTGTCTTCTTCCTTAATATTTTCCAAAGCTGTCTCATGTGTCCCTCAACCATCTGTCGGTTTGGCGGAGAGTGGTAGCTTGTGTGTTTCTATGATGCTGAAAGCTATGCCAGTTATGATTTAAGTTATTATAATTATAATTACATAAATTTATAATATATAAGATAATTTGATAGGGAGGAAATTGTTTGTTAGTTTTGTCTGTTTGTTTTTTTACTACTGAATCTCTGTGCATTGTGCATGTTGTTGTTATTTATTATTAGTTGCCCTCAAGTTAGCTCCAACTCCTGGAGAAAAGAGAATGAAATGATGCCTGGTTCTAAGCCATTTTCATGATCATTGGGCTATTTGAATCCATTTTTCCAGGTATTGTGTCAATCCATTTCACTGAGAATTTCCCTCCTTTAAGCAGTTGCCTAATAATATGAGAATTTTCTTAAATATTTCATGCATTGTCATATTTCATTTAAAATGACTTTTATGGGGCGGGGGCCAGGGGACCATAGCTTTGGGGTACATCTAGGTCAGTTAGCTTAACAAAGTTTATTAAGAAAATGTTCTGCATCCCACTTTGATGAGTGGTGTCTGGGGTCTTAAAAGCTAGCAAATGGCCATCTAAGCTGCATCAATTGGTCCCATCCCACCTGGAGCAAATTGGAATGAAGAAAACCAAAGACACAAGGAAAATATTGGCCCAAGAGACTGAAGGACCACATAAACCAGAGACTCCACCAGCCCGAGTCCAGAAGAATTAGATGGTACTTGGCTACTACCAATGACCGCCCTGACAGGGAACACAACAGAGAATCCCAGATGGAATGGGAGAAAGGTGTGGAGTAGAACTCAAATTAATTAAAAAGGTTAGACTTAATGGTCTGACAGAAACTGGAGGAGCCCCCGAAACTATGGCCCTTTGACACTCTACTAACCCATAACTAAAACCATCCCTGAAGCCCATTCTTCAGACAAAGATTAGACAGGACTCAGCATCTAACAGCAACAACATAAAACAAAAAATAATACATGTGAGGAGTGTGTCTCTTAGTTCAATCAGATACATGAGACCAAATGGATGGCTGCTGTCCAGAGGCAGGATGAGAAGGCAGAAAGGGCAGGAACTGGTTGAATGGACACAGGGAACCCAGGGTGGAAAGGGGGAGTGTGCTGTCACACTGTGGGGATTGCAACTAATGTCACAAAACAATATGTGTATAAATTTTTGTGTGAGAAATTAACTTGAGCTGTAAACTTAATAAAATAAAATAAAATGAGTTTTAAATGATGTTACAGATATTTAGGTAAAAAATCCAGTTATTGTAATTATAATTAGTACATTTACAATACCTACACTAATTTGACCTATTGCTATCACAGCTGGACAGTTGAGGCCAAGCTGGCTGAATAGGGACCAAAGAAAAAATAAAAGCCAATAAGAGTAACCGTTGAAGTACTAAAATATTATTGACAACTTTGCAATTATAGTTATCTTCCTGAGATGTACAAATAGAAATACTTAATTTAATCCCTTTTAATGCAAATAGAGCAGAGTTTCTCAGCCTTTTTTTTCACTATTGTCTGCTTAAAGAGCCATGTTGGACATTTTTTCCTACTCACTCCTCCCCATGATAATTTACTAGCCCAGATACACTATATTATCTGTTTGTGTACTATGTTCAGATACTGTATGTACTGCATATGCATCTGCACTTTGTACATAAAAAGTAGAATTTTTCACCCTCAAGAACCACTTATTGCCTTTTGGTGATGGCACTGCCCCTGATGAGAATGTGTGAACCAGACGGACTCTTTGAAGATAACAATGCATAATCAATAAATTAATAAGGACCTAAAAATAACTGTACTAGAACTAAAAGATGCAGACCATGTCTTTGCTATCGTCTCAACTCTAGAGAGTTGGCTCTGGTTAACTGGTCCAATACAGGGAGCAAGTTATTTCTTGTTATGCTAATCCACTGCTCCATATGGGCACAATGGTACAAATAACGCTGTCTTCAGGGATAGAAGTGTATTTTGTTCCAAATGAATTGCTCTATATCTGTCGTTGTTGTTAGTGGCTGGTGAGTCAGCTCTGATCCATGGTGACCTTACTTTCAACAGACTGAAATGTTACGTGATCCTATGACATTCTCATAATCACCAGCACATTTGCTTCCATTGCTGGAACTATTGTGCCAATCCATCTAAACTGAGGGTCTTCCATGCCCTCATCAGCCCTCTACTTCACCAAACATGATGTCATCCTCCAGCAATTGATCCCTTTTGATGATGAATCCAAAGCAAGCAAGTCAGACAATGTTCTGGTGGGATTCATAAGGATTTCACTGGCTAATTTATGAAAGTAGATCACCAGGCCTTTTTTCCTAGTTTGTCTTAGTCTGGAAGCTCTGCAGAAACCTGTCCACCATGGGTGACTCTGCTGGTATTTGAAATACCAGTGGCATAGCTTCCATTATCATAGCAACATGCAAGCCACCACAGTACAACAAACTAAAAACGGATGGTGGAATTGCTGTATACAGAAATTCTGAATTACTGAAAACTTTCGATAGCCTGAAATATTGTAAAAATAATTTAACAAAAGTAACCTTGAGGACATAGTACAAAAATAATACCACAAAGGAAAGAATATCTGGGTAGAAAACTGAAAGTTTTTGCTCAACTTAGCGTTATTATAAAATACAGAACCATGGAGGAAATATCAAATAGAACATTATATTAAGCAAATATTCTCTTCCCTGTAAAACAACCTACTACCCGCCAATGACAAAATGGTAAACATCAGGGAATCAACCATAATTATCATTTGAATCTCTCTCTGCAGTTGATTCATCTGCTCTATTTCCGCTGTCTAGAATGCTGCTCCTCGAGGCCTTTTTCTATCCTTTAAGAAAGGTTTTTAAAATAGTAGAAGTTTTATGTTTAAGACTCTAACTTTTCATTGACCAAGTCTTCAGGCTTCCAGGGGCTTTGAAGCTGGAAACCATGGTAACAGCTTTTGTACATATCCCACTAGCATAATAAGCACTTGGTTTTTATTTTGAAGTGGGAATACACATTTTATCCAGTACTACAAATAGATTATTTTACAACTAATTTTAGTAACCGCTACACATAACACAGATCACATGGAAAGATCATGTGTTTCAAGTGAGGTTACTGCTCTAAAAACCTAGTTGTTGTGCTGTGGGACACTCATTTATCTAGTGTTCAGAGCTCTCAGACAAAATAACTTCTTTTAATGAGTAATTACATTTACAAAAGAAAATGACCTCATCTCACTGGATTATCTGAAACCACATAAACTTATTAAAAAAAAAAAACAAACTGAAAACAATAAGGACAACAGTAGACAAACGGTTCGTTTTGTATGCACCTTTCTTTTCTGTGCTTATTAGTATTTTTTTAAGGTGTTATATTTTAAATGCAAGCATGGTGATGAAATACTAGTGAAGACTAAATGAACTACCTATCACCTGCTTAGAAGATTTTGTATTTCTTGTTGATAACAATATCAAAAGCAATTTATTAATGTTGTTGTTAGCTGCTGTCAAGTCGGCCCCCAACTCATGGTGACCTCATGCGCAACAGCAATAAATGCTGCCTGGTCCTGTGCCATCCCCGTGATTAGTTGCAGATCAGACCATTGTGATCCATAGGGTTTTCACTGGCTGATTTCTGGAAATAGATCACCACACCTTTCTACCTAGTTTGTCTTAGTTTGGAAGCTCAACTGAAACCTGTTCAGCATCATAGACACTCAGAGGCTCCACCGACAGATGGGCGGTGGTTGCACATGAGGTCCATTGGCTGGGAATCCAACCGCAGTCTCCCTTATCAAAGGCTAAATTTCAACCATTGAACAATTGTTGCCCCCTTAATTTATTATTACATGCTGGTATATTTCATCCTATTTGTGGGTCTTTGAGTATTCATATCTGTGTTACCTTTAATGAAGACAGCAGGTAAATCTTCACTTATATCCTTTGTGATTCTCACAGTGTACCAAGGATCAATGGAACCATTGGAAAAGATGATTTTGCTTCCATTCACATTGAAGTCACCATAGTGCTTGTTGGTAGCTTTAACACCCTGAGCCACTGAATCACTATTGAACTCAGGAACAAAGATATCTGAACATTTCTGAAGAAAATACCTGCAAAGAAGATCAGACAAAATTATAGGTGCTGGAGAACAAGGTTGTAGAGTGTATGAAAGATATCTACAGGAAGAGTGTGGTGGTGGTTTTTTACTGTTCTTTTTTTTAATAATTTTTTTTTCATTGTGCTTTAAGCAAAAGTTTACAGTTCAAGTTAGTTTCTCATACAAAAATTTATACACACACTGTTATGCGACCCTAGTTGCTCTCCCTATACTGTGACAGAACACTCCTCCTTTCTACCCCGAATTTCCTGTGTCCATTCAGCCAGCTCCTGTCCCTTTTTGCCTTCTCTTCTTGCTTCCAGATAGGAGCTGCCCATTTAGTCTGATGTATCTACTTGAGCTAAGAAGCACTCTTCTCACGAGTATCATTTTATGTCCCATAGTCCAGTCTAATCTTTGTCTGAAGAGTTGGCTTTGGTAATGGTCTCAGTTCTGGGCTAACAGAGAGTCCAGGAGCCATGTCTTCTGGGGTCCCTCCAGTCTCAGTCAGACCATTAAGTCTGATCTTCTTAAACTAGAATTTAAGTTCTGCACCCCACTTTTCTCCCGTTCCTTCAGGGACTCTCTGTTGTGTTCCCTGTCAGGGCGGTCATTGGTGGTAGCCAGACACCATCTAGTTCTTCTGGTCTCAGGCTGATGGAGTCTCTGGTTTATGTGGCCCTTTTTGTCTCTTGGGCTAATATTTTCCTTGTGTCTTTGGTTTTCTTCATTCTCCTTTGCTCCACGTGTGTTGGGACCAATTGATACAGCTTAAAGGCCACTCGCTACCTTTTAAGATCCCAGACGCCACTCATCAAAGTGGGATGCAGAACATTTTCTTAATAAACTTTGTTATGCCAATTGACCTACATGTCCCCTGAAACCATGGTTCCCAGACCCCCACCCCTGCTACTCTATCCCTTGAAGTGTTTGGTTGTATTTAGGAAACTTCTTAGCTTTTGGTTTAGTCCAGTTGTGCTGACTTCCCTTGTAGTGTTTTTTGTCTTTCTCTTCACCTAAGATAATTCTTATCTACTATCTAGTTAGTGAATACCCCCTCCCTCCTTCCCCACTCTTGTAACCATCAAAGAATGTTTTCTTCTGTGTTTAAATCTTTTAATGAGTTCTTATAACAGTGATCTCATACAATATTTCTTTTGCGACTGACTAATTTCTATCTCTCTACAATATATTCCAAGGAGTGGGAATGCTGGATTGTATCGTACTTCTATTTCTAGCTTTTTAAAGAAGCATCAAATTGATTTCCAAAGTGGTTGTACCATTTTACATTCCCACCAGCAGTGTATAAGTGTTCCAGTCTCTCCACAACCTCTCCAACATTTATTATTTTTTGTTTTGGGATTAATGCTAGCCTTGTTAGAATGAGATGGTATCTCATTGTAGTTTTGATTTGCATTCTCTAATGGCTAATAATCGTGAGCATTTCCTCATGTATCTGTTAGCCACCTGAATGTCTATTTTGGTGAAGTGCCTTTTCATATCCTTTGCCCATTTTTTAATTGAGTTATTTGCCTTTTTGTTGTTGAGGTTTTGCAGTATCTTGTAGATTTTAGAAATTAGACACTGATTGGATTTGTCGTAGCCAAAATTTTTTTCCCAGTCTGTAGGTTGTCTTTTTACTCTTTTGGTGAAGTCTTTTGATGAGCATAAGTGTTTGATTTTTACGAGCTCTCAGTTATCTAGTTTCTCTTCTGGTGTTTGTGCATCATTAGTAATGCTTTGTATTCTGTTTATGCCATGTATTAGGGTTCCTAGCATTGTCCCTATTTTTTCTTCCATGATCTTTATTGTTTTAGATTTTATATTTAGGTCTTTGATCCATTTTGAGTTAGTTTTTGTGCATGGTGTGAGGTATGGATCTTGTTCCATTTTTTTGCAGATGGATATCCAGTTATGCCAGCACTGTTTTTTAAAGAGACCGTCTTTTCCCCAGTTAATGGACTTTGGGCCTTTGCCAAATATCAGCTGCTCACAGGTAGATGAATTTATGTCTGGATTCTCAATTCTGTTCCATTGGTCTATGTATCTGTTGTTACAGTACAGTACCAGTACCAGGCTGTTTTGACTACAGTGGCAGTATAATAGGTTCTAATATCAGGTAGTGTGAGGCCTCCCACTTTGTTCTTCTTCAGTAATGCTTTACTTACCCGAGGCCTCAAATTTGCTGATTTGTTTCTCTATGTCGTTAAAAAATGCCATTGGAATTTGGATCGGGATTGCATTGTATCCATAGATCACTTTGGGTAGAATAGACATTTTCACAATGTGGAGTCTTCCTATCCATGAGCAAGGTATGTTTTTCCACATATGTACGTCTCTTTTGGTTTCTTGCAGAAGTATCTTGTAGTTTTCTTTGTATAGGTCCTTTACGTCTCTGGTTAGATTTATTCCTAAGTATTTTATCTTCTTGGGGGTTATTGTAAATGGTAATGATTTGGTGATTTCCTCTTTGACGTTCTCTTTGTTGGTGTAGAGGAATCCAACTGATTTTTGTATGTTTATCTCGTATCCTGATACTTTGCTGAAATCTTCTATTACTTCCAGTAGTTTTCTTGTGGATTCTTCGGGGTTTTCTATGTATAAGATCATATTGTCTGCAAATAGATACTTTGACTTCTTCCTTACCAATTTGGATGCCTTTTATTTCTTTTTCTAGCCTAATTGCTCTGGCTAGGACCTCCTGCACAGAGTTGAATAAGAGTGGGGATAAAAAGCATCCTTGTTGGTTCCTGTTCTCAAGAGGAATACTTTCAGACTCTCCATTTAGGATGATGTTGGCTGTTGGCTTTGTATAAATGCCCTTTATTATGTTGAAGAATTTCCCTTCTATTCCTATTTTGTTGACAGTTATCATGAATGGGTGTTGGACTTTGTCAAAAAACTCTTCTGCATCAGTTGATAAGATCATGTGGTTATTCTGTTTTATTTATGTGATAGATTACGTTGATTGTTTTTCTAATGTTGAACCATTCCTGCACACCTGGTATGAATCCCACTTGGTCATGGTGAGTTATTTTTTTTGATATGTTGTTGAATTCTGTTGGCTAGAATTTTGTTGAGAATATTCGTGTCTACGTTCATGAGGGATATGGGTCTGTAATTGGTCTTTTGTTTTTTTTAAGTTGTTGTGTTTTCCCCTGAGAATCTGAGTTGCTTAAAATAGCTAAAATAATTTCTTCAATTTAAGAATGAAATTATCTATCTATCCAGCTTACCCACTCCTCTTATTAGGTTCTCTAGTAGTTAAGCTTGGAAGAATACGACCAGCAAAGTTCTTCTGTATTTGCACCCTGACCAACTCAATATAGAGCCTTTGTAAGGAGGCTGCAGTCACCACAGGCTGCTGTTTTCTGGACTTACGGCTTCAGAAAAGGAAAGCAGAAAAGCCTATTCTTTGCCTTCCCACTGAATCTACACTTAAACCTGGACTAGTAATCATTGAGGGAGGAAGAAAGCTCAATGCATAGCCTGTGTCATAGATTGAATTGTGCCCCCCCAAAATATCTGTCAACTTGGCTGTGCCATGATTCACAGTACTGTATGATTGTGTAATCTGATGTGCTTTCCTTATGCATTGTAAACTCTGTTACTATGATGAGATTATACGTGATCTCCTTGTGTGTTGTAAATTCTATCACTGTGATGAGGTTATACTGATGAAGTTGACAAGATTAGATAGTGTCTTAATGCAATCTCTTTTGAGATATAAAAGAGAGAAGCAAGCAGAGACACATGGGAACCTCATACCACCAAGAAAGCAGTGCCAGGAGCACAGCATGTCCTTTGGACCTGAGGTTCCTGCATAGAGAAGCTCCCAGACCAAAGGAAGACTGATGACACAGACCTTCCTCCAGAGCCAATGGAGAAAGTGTTCTCCTGGAGCTGACGCCCTGAATTTGGACTTGTAGCCTACTGGACTGTAAGAGAATAAACTTCTCTTTGTTGAGGCCATCCATTTGTGGTATTTCTGTTGGAGCAGCACTAGATGACTAAGACAGCCTGCCTGGCTGTTAAGGAGGAAGAGAGCCCAGAGGCAGTGAGAGCCAGAGACTGCCTCCAATGCTGAGAGGTGTGCCCCAAGGCTCTTCCATATACCCCATTTCAGTTGTTCTAGCCCCAAGGGTCTGGAACTCCAAAGAAAGACTGAAGAATGGAGCCAAGGAATAAGCAAGATTTTCCCTCTTGTGCCCTAGGAGCAAAAATGATGTGCAAAGGAGCAAAGGACTAAAAAGTTGGATGGGCCTTCTCACCACACTGGTGGAATAGACACCAAAAGAAGTGAGGCTACAGTAGGTGCTTGCCACAATACAGGTACGTTCACCCTAGACACCACTCTTAAAAATTGTGGTCCAGTTAATATACTTGACTTTGATTAAGTCATAGCTCCATTTTTCATTAGGGAATTTGAGGGTTTGGAGACTTTGATAGGAGAAACTATATGCTCCAAGTTCATACTTTCCCCCCCAACTTTATACTTTTATCATGATTTTATCCTTCAACATATTTTTGCATGTTATAATATCTATGCATTTTATGTACAAAATATCTACACACACACATACTCACTTATAAATAAAGAATCTCTTTCCTGCAATTTTAAGTGTCAAATTGCCTTGAAGGTTATTCATATTTATTAGCTTCTGTTTCTAGGGATAATTCTAGAATTCAGGAGTCACATCTTGCTCTACAAACACAGTAATATGAACAAAGTATCATAAACCAATGAGAATAAAGATGACTAAGGGAAATCTGTCCTGCTTTATACAACTGGCAAATCTTGGCTAACCTGAATTCAAAAGAGATGGACAAATTACCTTCTTTTATTTGCAAATTTGCTGTCACCATGTTATTTAATTGGATTTTTCAATAAACACACAAAGTACTTTCTTGGTAAAAGAGTATTACATAAAATAACCCTGTAATGCTAATAAGCAAGGTTAAGTCTACTAGTGTATTTATTCTTAATAATCCTCTAAAACTTACAGTCTGTTTCCTGGTAACTACTACATAAGGTAAATTCAGAAATCTGAGATTTTGTTCTATATATCATATTGGAATATTTTTGATTTCTCAAATTTCCATCCAGAAGATTTCTCCCTTAATTTTTGGCCAGTTTGGGATTGGCCAATCTGATAAATTTATTCTTCCCTTTACATATGGAAAAACAAAAACCCAAACCTCTGCAATCATGGTTTCTAGTAACAAACATAATTTAAGGCAGAGCCTTTACCTGAGAGGTGTTCCAGAGAAGGGCCGATTCTTTAACTCCGTGGTCTTAAAGAAGCCAAATTCAGTCCAACACTGATAGAACCATTGCTTGTCTAGAAAGCAAAACATCATTTGACTTAACCAGAAATGATATTTTTGTCCCTGACCAAATAAAAAGCTTAAAAAAATTTAAGAACTCTAATTTACATGCTGCTCCTGACCTTTTAAGACAAATTTGATTTCATCATTACTAAAATTATGGTGTCACATCCAACATTATGACACCAAGAACTGAAACTACGTCCAATGAAAAGGAGATGCTGGCGAGGACTCCATATGCCCCTGAAGTAAAACCTCTCTCAGTCCCACCAAGACCATCTTTATGAGCACCTCAGGTCTGTCCCACTGTCTGTCTTCTGTTTCCAGCCTCTGTGGGAATACGCTCCTTTTTCTCTGCTTCCCCCTCTAGTTAATGCCCTCTTAGAATCTCCCAGGCCCTTCTTGGAAAAGTTTCTTGAAGGAGGGATGCACACTTGATTCTCCTGTCCTTCACCATCTCCTCACCCTTAATCATGCTGTGACTGCAACTTCTTCCTCAGAGATCACCAATATTGGTAAGATAAGTAAATCAGTGGATCAGATTGTGGATAATAACTTAGAGGTTTGGTATATCGAAAGTATAGCAGCTATACAAGGATTCACATGTCTTTGAGCAATTTACCGTCTTTTTATGCAAATTACATGCATTTTACATTTGCTAAACACGCCCTCCCCCACCCCTCAGAGGTATTTTCACAACTGCCCCACATCAAATTTTTTTATCTGTTGCTGTAAAAATTTAGCATAGCGCATGATGGGGAGAGGGTGCGATTGGCAAACATAGAAAATGTGCATTATTTGTGTAAAAATACAGTACTTAACAACTTTAAGAACTCCTTGTACTGTAGATAGCTTGAAGTTGTTATTATATTGGATTTCAAATAGGCTAGTATATAGCAGAAAGTCCCTGCGTGATGCACATAGTTTGTGCTCAACTACTAACTAAAAGTAGGCAATTTGACCCCACTCAGCAGTTCCGCAGAAGAAAGGCCTAGCAATCTGCTTCCGAAAAGATTATCGTCAATAAAACCCTATGGTGCAGTTCTGCTCTGTAACATATGGGATCGCCATGAGTTGAATCAACTTGAAGGCAACAAATTAGGTCATTCGAGAGTGCAATCAGTTTGAAATCTGCTCCAGAATTTGAAGTGGGATGAGTTATTTTCTAGGCATCGGTGATCCTTGACTAATGTTGAAAAGTACTAAGGATCACCTTTTTTTATTTTGCATCTTGCATTCCTGAGCATTTGATATTTCTGCCTCTCTTTAATTAAGTGATTTAATCTGTGTATGCCCAGCTCATCGACTCACTCACTTTCTTTTCCTATCCTTGAGTAAAACCCTTAGCTGTGGTTCTTTCATAATCCTTCATGAGGCTTAATGCAGCCTCACAATTTGATGAGGGTTTAATGCACACCGTTGTGCTCACATTTCTCAACCCCAAAAGGAAAATTTTCTATTTTCACCAGATAATACTTTACCAACGTTGGTTGCCCAAGGAAGAGTTAGACAATTCTTCCACGGCATAACTGTAATTTACACGAAGGCAAGGCACGTGTTCATTCTTAACCAATAAATGTACAATTTTTGTGACTCTGTCATATAGTGAACAGAGTGAGGTGTCAATCATCTTGTCACATAGGTCATCAAAGCTGATCTCATCAGGTTCTCCCTGCAAAAACCTAGATTCAAATTATCCTTATGAGAATATACATAGGATGGCTTTCAGCTCCAAATGGAATTCACCTCCAAAAATTATTTTAAATGCTTCAAGTGATTGCTTTTAATTCAAATAAGGTGCAAATATTCTCTGATGACTTGGCCTGGAGATCAACTCCTGAAAACTATCAACTCCGCAGAGTCTCTTAGAAGCAAGTCAGCATCACTTGTGCAAGACACAAAGCTCAAAAAAGTACTTACTTTAACAAGGGCTTTATGTCTTTCAGATGGGTATTTGTTTTGAAAAGGTTTACAAATAAGGAAGCTTTGATTGAGCATCCTCTATCTTTCCAGAGCAGTGCTAGAACCTTTGGGAGGTGTAAAAGATGAGAACCAACCCTTCAAAAGGATCCAATTGAAGAAGACAAGATACGTACAATATGAAAACAGTAATGAGCTACTCCAGGAATTCTGAGTGAAGTCAATGAGGACTAGAATCATAAGAAAAGGCTTCTTGAGGAGTAGAAATTAAGGTGGACCGGGAAGATTGTGTAAGATTTAAATAAACAGAGATAAGTAGAGTGCATTTGTATGATTTCACTAATCTGGAGTACAGGTATAGAGATTAAATAGTGGTTACCAGAGGACTAGAGAAACAGAGAAAGAAGAACCATTGCTTAGGTAACAAAGTTTTGTTTATAAGGATGGAATATTTGGCAGTGGATATTGGCGATGCTTACACAATATGATTGATGTAATTGTTTTTATTGAATTGTACACATAAAAAGGTTGAACTGGCAAATATTCTGTTGTTTATATTTTCACAACCATAAAAATTAAAAAATCAAAAAAGGACAGTGCATTTTAGGCAAGGGGAACAATATGTCTGAAGAAGCGGTAGCAGGAATGTGCAATGTTTAAGAGGATGATCAAATAGGCATGAATGAGTGACCTTGAATTAGTTAACTGTCAGAGCCTCAGTTTGCTCATATGCTTAGTGGGGACGATAAGAATAAGACAATCAGATTAATGCATAAATTCATTGTGAGGCTTAAATGAAAGCAACTCTTAAGAGAGTACATAGAACAAAGTTTATTCAATAAAAAACAGCATTGTTATTATAATAATTATATTTTTTCTTCCCTTTTTTTACAACCTGTGATATGCAGATCCCACAACTTTGCTTGCTGAAAATGAAGAGGACTTGAAGCATTTACTGGTGAAGATCAAAGACTACAGTATGGATTATACCTCAACATAAAGAAAAAAAATCCTCACAACTGGACCAGTAAGCAACATCATGATAAATGGAGAAAAGATTGAAGTTGTCAAGGATTTCATTTTACTTGGATCCACAATCAATATCCATGGAAGCAGCGGTTAAGAAATCAAACAATGTATTACATTGGGCAAATCTGCTGCAAAAGACCTCTTTAAATTGTTGAAAAGCAAAGACGTCACTTTGAGGACTAAGGTGCTCCTGACCCAAGCCATGATATTTTCATTTGCCTCATATGCGTGAGAAAGCTGGATAATGAATAAGGAAGGCCAAAGAATTGATGCTTTGAATTATGGTTTTGGCAAAGAATATTGAATATACCATTGACTGACAGAAGAACGAACAAGTCTGTCTTGAAAGAAGTACAGCCGTAGTGCTCCCTGGAAGTGAGGATGGCAAGACTTCGTCTGTGAAAAAGAGGAGTACCCTCAGTGAGGTGGATTGATACAGTGGCTGCAACAATAGACTCAAACACACCAACGATTGTGAGGATGGTGCAGACCGGGCAGTGTTTCATTCTGTTGTACATAGGGTCACTGTGGGTCAGAACTGACTCTACAGCATCTAACAATATCGACAACAACATACAGGTAACAGATTCTACAATCTTCACGTGTACGGTTCAGTGACATTAATTAGGATCATCATGTTGTTCAATCATCACCATCTTATTAGTCTTTAGTTTAAGAGAAGTATCTAACAAGAAAAAAAGTGGAAATAGCCATGGACCATAGAACATGGTTAAATTATGGAACTCCTTAACTTTGAAGAGATGGAATAATAGGGAATCATTCAAAGTTTTGAACAGGTAAATAACTTAATGAAAAAGATACTCAAGGAGGATTGACCCAGGTGAAGGGGGTGGGTTGTATTTATAAGAGGTTGAGAGAAGTCCTAGCTTTCTGTTACTGACCAAGTTATTGACTTCAAGATATCCTTTCATGTAGGAATAACCAACTGAAATGCCACAGTCCACCAGAAAAAGGATTTAGGCAGAAATGCATGACTTTCTCACCTCATTTATTAAAAGTCATAAAAGTCCATTCTCTGTTATTCTTAGAAAGAAAAATGTATTGCTAATGACATACTAATTAGGGAACTGGCAGTATCTCATCTACACACCCGTTTTAGCAATGGTATTATTTTGTCATGCTGATACATCTATTTCCGGAGTTTGGTGGGGGGAGGTTTTATTTTGGTCTGGTATTGGTTTGGAGGCAAAAAGGAAATGATCTGACAGTAAAATGCTCTGTCTTGACAGAAACATTCATGTGGTTCTAATTAGGAAGCAGTGTAGTGTCTTTTCAGCTAAGCAGTACATCAAGGCTTTGTTGGGCCCAGCAGACACTGACAACTGAAACTTAGCTTCCGTATGTTTGAGAGAAGTCAGTCACTAGTCTTCACATTAACTGCAGACTGTGGTTGGGCTTTCCAATCACACTGTACCCTAATTCCACTAGCAAATATAGAAAAATAGAGCTAAACCTCAAGAAGACGAGAAAGACAAGAAAAGATCTCCCCTAGATCCTTTGGCGATAACATGATCGTACTGATACCCTGGATTAGGACGTCTAGCCTACAGAACTGCGAGATACTAAGTTTCTGTTGTTTAAAACCACCTGGTGGTGCAATGGTTGAGAGCTAGAGCTGTTAAACCAAAAGGTCAGCAGTTTGAATCCACCAGCTGCTCTTTGGAAACCTTATGGGGCAGTTCTACTCCTTCCTACAGGGTTTCTGTGAGTTGGAATCAGCTCAATGGCAAAGGATTTGATTATTATTTATTTAGTTTCCTTTGTGGTACTCTGTTATGGCAGCTCTAGGAAACTACTACCGTGCCCCATGATGTAGATACATTAGTCTCAAGACACTTGGAGCTAAGAAAACCTACCTCATGGGGTATCCTCTTATGAGTCACATAGATATCAAAAGGCAGAAACATGGAGATCTATCTTGACTCAAACCAGTGTTCCTTCTCCAGATACCAAAAGAAAAGAAAGCAAACAAACAAACAAACAAACAAACAAAAAAAAAACTGAACGGGAGCCAGGCAGAGTCTTTTTTCTAAAGAAGGGAATGATCTAGTAGCAGGAATGTACCCATAGGATGCCAAATGAGTTGAGAAAAATATATACAATAAGATCACAAATTAAATACTGTGAGTGGGGAGAAGTGAAGAAAGGAGAGGGTGCATCAGCTTGGACAATCAGGAGAGTTTCACAGAGGATTGAAATTGAAATAGAAAAGATACTAAACAAGCAAGGGAAAGAAGCAGAGACAGCGGAAGGAAGATGCCAAGACACGTGAAGATCACTCAAGAGCAGAAGTTCAAAGAGACAGGACCTTCCTCCAAAGAGAGAAAGCCTTCTCCTAGAGCTGGCATCCTGAATTCAGACTTCTAGCCTCTTAAATCATGAGAAAATAAATTTATGTTTGTTAAAGCCACCCACTTGGGGTATTTCTGTTATAGCAGCACTAGATAACTGAGATAGTACCAGAGCAGTAAAATGTAGAATTTGGCTAGAAGATAAGTTATGGACATTGGAAAATGTGACTTCCTATAATGGCAGACTGACACATGTTGTAGTAGTTCATTCTGTTGATGAAGAAGAGTTTTTTAAGGGTTCTCTAGCAAAGAAGAAGCTCTGGTGGTGCAGCAGTTAAGAGATTACGCTGCTAACAAAAAGTCTGGCAGTTCGAATCCACCAGTTGCTCGCTGAAAACTCTATGGGGGCAGGTCTACTCTGTTCTATAAGGTTGCTGTGAGTCAAAATCAACTCGATGGCAACAGGTTTGTTTTTCTGGTTTAGCAAGAAAACATATGAGATAATAAGTGTGCTTTAGGAAGATTAATCTAGAACTTTATAGAGGAAGGAGTGGGTTGGAGGGAGACAGGAGACTAGAAGACTAATCAGAATGCCTATTAAGGATCTGAATGAGCATAGGGGAAGGATAACAATGAAGGAGGGCATGGCCCAAAATGTCTGTCTTTACCAATGTTTCCCCAACACATAACACAATGCCTGGCACTAAACTGGTACTCAGTGTGGGAGGCTGGAAGCAAGGGAGGAAGAGAGAGACAAATTGTGAGAAGGAATGGAGAGAAAAAGAGAGGGAACAAGGGAAAGTATTAGAGACATTACCCATTAGGACCTTGGGAACTTGTCTGAAATGTTCTTAACTCATAACTGTCAAGTCTCACAAACACGCAAAAGAGTTCATGTAAAAACTGGTGAGATCCAAGTAAAATCTGTAGTCTAGTTAGCTATATTTTGAGAATGTCAATTGGTTTTTATAATGTACTATAGTTATATAAGACGCTAATATTGGATAAAGCTGGATGAAAGGAACATGCGACTTCTCAGTATACCTTATGTATTTGCTGGTTAGTTCATAGTTCAGAATAAAATAATTTTGAAAAATGTCATTGAAAGTTCCAAAACATTTCCATTCCTTTGTTCTATCAGACGTCTGTCCTTTTACTTACTCTCTTTAGCAGTTTACCAGGCTGGGTTAGAACAGGGTGACCCGTGGAGTGAGGCTGCCTTGGTTAGGTAACTCAGTTTCAGAGACACATCCCTTAATCTCTGACATTTCTCAAAAAAACAACAAAAAAAATACTATTTCCCTAATCTCCCAAAAAAGTTATTTTTCTAGTTATATCAAAGTTCACAAATTTCCATTTCAAAACCTGTTTTATTCCATGACCCAGTGCAAAAGAGCTAAAAATTTTTATCTTTATATTAAAATTTTCTTTTAAATTTCCTGTATATGAGAGTTATTCAAATCATTAAAATTCACCATGTCTTACTCATCAGTCCACACAAGACATAGTTCAATTCTCTGCTATTTGCTTATAATCGTTACTATGCAATAGGTCAAGTAAGTGGTACTCATACTTAGTGGGATAGCTTTCTCAATTTTTTGAAATAAAAGATTATAATGAAATAGTTGAATTCTAGCCTAAAGTAAATCCATTATTCTATTATTTGGAAAGAGCTTCTAAGTACATTTAGAATAAAAGATGAGTAAGAAGAGGCAGTTGTTGGAGTTTAAGATAATTTGGTAGCAGACATGTTTCATCATTTAGTTTGGTATTCAGACTGGCAGCTTGTATGCATGATTTTAATTTTTAAAGAAACACCCAAATATATTTTCCTACAACTAATTAATGACCCCTAGACAACTAGTGAATGCTTGCTTGAGCTTTTCTTTCTCCATGTTTTTCCCCCTTTCTTTCTTCATAGCGTCATTATTCTCAACAGTAAGGGAACCAAAAAGATGTATCACATTCTCTAGGAGAAAGGCTGTATCTGATAGTGAGTTAATTTTAAGAGGTTTGTAAACCTGTGGTAAAGACAAAACCAAAAAACCAAACCTGTTGCTGTCGAGTAGATTTTGACTCATAGCGATCCTATAGGACAGAGTAGAACTACTCCATAGAGTTTCGAAGAAGCGGCTGGTGGATCCAAACTACTGGCCTTTTGGTTAGCAGCAAGCTCTTAACCACTGCTCCTGTAAAGATTATAGCCTAGAAACCCTATAGGGCAGTTCTATTCTGTCCTATAGAGTCACTAGGAGTCGGAATTAACAGCACGCAACAACAAAACGAACAATCTCCCAAATAGGGGAAACCTGGAAAAGGAGTGGGTTCTGCCTTTTACAGTACAGCATGGAGGGAGGAGAGGTGATATATCCTGAGATATATCTCCAAGTAGCAGGAAGTCCTCAAAGACTGTGTCATGCTGAGAATGGAAGAAATGATGAAGTAAAAGAGCTGAACAGAAGATTTAAACGGGTGGTTGGAGAAGACAAAATAAAGTATTGTAATGAAAGATACAAAGACCTGAAGTTAGAAAACCAAAAGGGAAGAACACACTTGGCATTTCTCAAGCTGAAAGACCTGAAGAAAAAATTTAAGCATCAAGTTGTGATATTGAAGGATTCTATGGACAAAATATTGAATGATGCAGGAAGTATCAAAAGAAGATGGAAGGAATACACAGAGTCACTGTACCAAGAAGAACTGGTTGATGTTCAACCATTTCAGAAGATAGCATATGATCAAGAACCAATGGTAGTGAAGGGAGAAGTCTGTCCAAGCTGCACGGAAGGCACTGGCAAAAAACAAGATTCCAGGAATTGATGGGATACCAATTGAAATGTTTCAACAAATAGATGCAATGCTGGAAGTGCTCACTCACGTACGTCAAGAAATTTGGAAGACAGCTATATGGCCAGCCAACTGAAGAGATCCATATATGTGCCTATTCCAAAGAAAGGTGATCCAACAGAATGTTGAAATTATGGAACAATATCATTAAACTCACATGTAAGTAAAATATTGCTGATGATAATTCAAAAATGGTTGCAGCAGTGCATCTACAGGGAACTGCCAGAAATTCAAGCTGGATTCAGAAGGGACATGAAACAAGGGATTTCATTTCTGATGTCAGATGGATCTCAACTGAAAGCAGAGAATGCCAGAAAGATGTTTACCTGTTTTTTTTTTTTTTTGACTATGCAAAGGCATTTGACCATGTGGATCATAACAAATTATGAATAACATTGCGAAGCATGGGAATTCCAGAACACTTAATTGTGTTCATGCAGAACCTGTACACAGACCAAGAGGTAGTCCTTTGAACAGAACAAGGGGATAATGCACGGTTTAAAATCAGGAAAGGTGTGTGTCATGGTTGTATCTTTTTACCATACTTATTCAATCTGTATGCTGAGCAAATAACCCGGCTATTTGAACAAGAACATGTCATCAGGATTGGAGGAGCCCTCATTGACAATATTGCTTTCTGAAAGTGAAGAGGGCTTGAAACACTTACTGATGAAGATCAAAGCAAAGACCATAGCCTTCAATATGGATTGCACCTGAACATAAAGAAAACAAAAATCCTCACAACTGGACCAATAAGCAACATCATGATAAATGGAGAAAAGGTTGACATTGTCAAGGATTTCATTATACGTGGATCCACAATCAATGCCCATGCAAGTAGCAGTCAAGAAATCCAAGGACTCATTGCATTGCACATATCTGTTGCAAAATTTCTCTTTAAAGTGTTAAAAATCAAAGATATCACTTTGAGGGCTAAGATGAGCCTGAACCAAGACATGATATTTTCTATCACCTAATATGCATGCAAAAGCTGGACAATGAATAAGGAAGACCGAAGAAGAATTGATACCTTTGAATGATGGTGTAGGTGAAGGATATTAAATATACCATGGATTGCCAGTAGAACGAACAAATCTGTCTTGGAAAAAATACAGCCAGAATGCTCCTCAGAAGGGAGGATGGCAAGACTTGTTTTATGTACTTTGGACATGTGGTCAGGAGAGACCAGTCCGGGGAGAAGGATATCACGCTTAGTAAAGTAGACAGTCAGTGAAAAAGTGGAAGACCCTCAATGAGATAGATTGACACAGTGGCTGCAACAATGGGCTCAAGCAATGATTGTGAGGATGGTACAGGACCATGTACTATACTAGAATTGCTATGAGTCAAAGAGACTTGATAGTACCTGAGAATAACAACAGTTAAAGACTCAAAAATCTGTATGTTAAACATCACCGTATATCTTTGGGTCTTGTGGGTATACTACGCCTACTATTCATAGCAGTCTAGCTATTCTATGAGTCTAGGAAAACATTTTAACATAGTTATTAGATGCTAAGTTTTTTTTAAGTTTAAATAAATCAAGCCTGCATTTTCTAGAGGCAAAGCTTGGTGTAGTTAACTGGTAGTTGGAAAGTACAACATAATCCCAGAATTTTTGGAAGTGACTTTAGATAACACCATTTCTTTTTATAGATGAGGAAACTGAGGCCCAAAGAACTAAGGAACTTATTATCATATTCATTATACCTATACGTGTTGCTGTTGAGTTGATTCCGACTCATAGTGACCCTGTAATACAGAGTAGAACTGCCCTATAGAGTTTCCAAGGAGTGGCTGGTGGATTCAAACTGCCGATGTTTTGGTTAGCAGCTGAGCTCTTAACCACTCTGCCACTAGGGCTCCATTCATTATACATTAACTATAATATCAGAGGCCTTTGATAAGAAGAAACCTAGTCTTACATTTTGTATGGGTTGCTGAGTAGTGGTACGAAGGAGCCCTGGTGGCTGAGTGGTTAAGCATTTGGCTGCAAGCTGAAAAGTCAGCAGTTGAACCTACCAGCTGCTCTGTGGGAAAAAGATGTGGAAGTCTGCTTCTGTAAATTTAAAGCCTGGAAACCATACCGGTACAGTTTTACTCTTTCTTATAGGGTTGCTATGAGCTGGAGTCAACTTGATCTCAATGGGTTTTGTATAGTTTTTGGTTTTGATAGGGAGTTGGGTCAGATAATAGGAAGGACACAAGCCTACTGATTTGCTAAAACCTGGATCTTCTTCAGCAGGTGACAGAGGTACAGTCCTGAAATCTATTACAGCAACAAGAAATTGATTTCACTTGGACACAATCAAAGGTTTATGAAGGTGGCTGAGTCCCAGTGGACAAACGAGTGGCCTTGCCATGCAACTTGAGATATATTGGAATTTGCAATCTTATTACATTTGAGAAAATATCCATGATGTCACCAACCTCTCACCAGGCCTAAGTAGTGTCAAAATTGGACAGAATCTTATTTACTGTTATAATTAGAATTATATTCAGCCTTCCTATTAGCACAAGAAGGGACATGAGCAATTCCATACATCTAAGTAAAAACATACTTTAACAATATTGAACACTCCATCCCATGAAGCAAATTTGTTTTAGGTATTTGTATTTAGTCTGTTTTTGCTTGGAACATTTCTTCATCCAAGGTACAAAACTGATTACAAATGCAAGTGTCTTACATAGATCCTAAGACTTAATCAACTCTGGTTCTACCCACTCTTGATTTATAACTATTTAAAATAGAAATGCTGTAACAGCTGATTAATTTCTAGAATAAGTGCAGGGGGCGGATTGGCAAGAGGTTCTAATTTTGAAGCTCAGAATCAGGAAGCCAAGAGAGTTCTGGTCCCTTCTGTTCTACCCTTGGCAGGAGGGAAGAGGATGTCACAGCCTGACCACCTGAAGAGCTTTGAGGCAGGAAGACCTGCTGAGCCACAGGGTGGTGAGTCTCGGTGCCTGGGCAGGGAAGCAAACAAGGACATGTCAGCTGTGTCCCTAGTGTTTGCATGCACATCAGGCAGGGTTCAAGGCTGCAGAAGGCAGTACTCTCCCTGAAACTTTTGGCATACACAGAACAGCCGACTAGACTTGCATGGAGCAAACAGGCTGAGTCTCCCAGGAGACACCTACAGTGGACTGATGCCCTCAAGAACATCATTAGAAAAGTGAAGCACATGGTAAAGCCTTGAAAAAATTATCCATTAATGAGTCAACGGAATATTAAAATCTATAGTACCATATGTACCCAAGATTAATTCTGCAGACTGAAAGTAAAGTATATAATTTATAGTTTAAGTTTGAAGACTTTCTTCCTTCAACAACATTTAAAATTTATACATAATAAAATCTGAATGATTTAGTTTTAAAAGAAACAAATATCTTGATTTTCCACTGGACAATTGTGTTGAGATGGTTTCCCATGAAAGGTATTGGATCTCTATTAACCCTTTCACGTGATCTTCTCCTGCCCCCTTATGGACAAATGTGGACATTTATGAGGCATTTGCCTGGGGTAGATCTTTGTGGACAGCAGAGAACAGGTGAGGATGAAAGCCACTGGTTCCATCTCGTTACAATCACAGCTAATCTTGTGCCGTGACTGTTGTTGTTAGGTGCCGTCAAGTAGGTTTCGACTCATCCCAACCCGATGTACAATGGAACGAAAAACTGCTGGGTCCTGCATCATCCTCATAATCATTGTTATGTTTCAGCCCATTGTTGCAGCCACTGGGTCAATCCATCTCATTGAAGGTCTTCCTCCTATTCGATGACCCTCTACCAAAAATAATATCCTTCTCCAGGGGCTGGCCACTCCGCATAACATGTCCAAAGTCTCCTCATCCTCCCTTCTAAGGAGCACTCTGGCTGTACTTCTTCCAAGACAAATTCGTTCCTCTGGCAGTCCATGGTATATTCAATATTGTTCGCCAACATCATAATTCAAAGGCATCAATTCTCCTTCGGTCTTCCTTATTCATTGTCCAGCTTTCGCATGTATACGAGGTGACTGAAAATACAATCGGTTGGTTCAGGTGCACCATATTCCTCAATGTGACATCTTTGCTTTCCAATCCTTTGAAGAGGTCTTTTGCAGCAGGTTTTCCCAATGCAATATGTTGTTGAATTTCTTGACTGCTGCTTCTGTGGGCATTGATTGTGGAGCCAAGTAACATGACAACTTTGCCAATTTAAATATTTTCTCCATTTATCATGATGTTGCTTATTGATCCAATTGTGAAGATTTATATACCCTTTATGTTAAGGTATAATCCATACTGAAGGCCACAACCAAGAGACCTAAATTATTTTGTTAACTTATGTTCACAGCCTTGAAGACCCTATGCAGCAGTTCTATCCTGCATATATGGGGTCTCTATGAGTCGAATCAATTTGAAGCCCACTGGCAATAACAACAGAACAATAAATCTGCAGAAACATAAAAGCTTTTGATTTGACTGTTAACTATCAGATGGTTTTTATAATCCACAGAAGGGAACTTTAAGGTGATGGCTCTCCCTGCTGGTGAGCTTTATCAACATCGTAATTTAGCACCTGGGAAGCTAAAGAAGGTGAGTGTGGTTATGAAAACCCTATGGATCACAACTGTCCAATTTGCATCCAGTCATGGGATGGCACAGGAAAGATCAGCATTGTGTTTGGTTGTGCACAGGGTCGACATGAGTCAACAGCAGCTAACAACAACAACACGGTTAATATGAGACCTTCAAGCAAAATTGTGATTCCTCCCATCAAATTCTCTGAAGGTTCCAGAACTTCCCCTCACCCATTCTTCAATACTTGGCCTGGTATGATATTAATCTTTAGGTGTTCACTGTCTCCTTTTTCCACCTGTAACCTAAGTACCGTTAAGAGTAAAACACGTGATGCCTTTGAATGCTTCTCTCCCACTGCATCTTATTCCATTCCTCAAGGTAAAGGCAAATGTCAAAATTTCTTATGCTTCATTTATAGCTTATCTACTTTTCCCAAATTCACTTTCCGGGGGATTCTCCTACTTTCAAAAAAGAACATCCTCCACTACCATGGAAATCTCTAGTCTAGATCTTAAACAGCAAAGGCTGCCTTATTCAATGGGGAAAAAAATCCAAACATAAAAACACTGTTGTTCGGTTTCTGAAATGCTCCAGTACCACACTATGTTTTAATAGTCCAAACCGTGTGGAAAACCACTATTCTTTGGTTCATGGAAATGGCAAGATTTGTCCTCAGGGCCTCCTCTCCTCTTTGGTTGCCCCCTCTTCTCCAGGGGTAAGTGTTTCAGCATGCCCCTTGACTGCCCTAGGACCCCAAGGGTGGGACCCACTCTTTCCTGCCCTCTGATCTGCACTCCCACTGGACTTAAAAACATCCACAGAGGTCCCAGCCATGCCTCTTATAATAATGTAGTAATTGCTGATATAAATAATATCCAAAAAGAACTAAACTGTTAAGAATCTCCCTTTCTTTTCAGGTAAGTAGCCTTAATGTAAGAAAATGACATTAATGGTGTAAATTCAAGTAAATACCAGACTGTATTTAGGCAGAGACCCTCTCACACACAAATCAACCCACTTACATGAAATTGTCTGTAAGCTTACTGCAGTTTTCTGGAAGTTTCAGCATCTGCACGAGAATATCAAAAGCTTCTTTGACTGCTTTGGGACATTTGCTGTTATGAGCAGATGGAATCCTTCCAACTACTTCATAGTACTCTAAGAACATGAAAAAGAAAAAAAAAAGTACATTTAGTATGGTTTAATTGTAGCCATTTATCAGATATAATTTTTTCAAGTTTGCAATTACTTCCTTTTTATAATATAACAAAGTTAAGAAACTATAAAATTAAAAGATTTGCCAGAATGCCAAGTAAAATCAGTAGTAAACAATGACTGATAACCATACTCTGAAAATCCTGATGCATTCATGAACTAAAAACGGTTTTACTCCTTAAAAAAGAAAGGGAGAAAAATGCCTCAGTGTTACAGCTTTCAGATTTATTGGCCTAGATAAGATTCTATCAAAGCTACAGGCAGCTGAACTGGAATGATGAATGAATATTTGCTTACCTTTGAAAAGTTCAAATATTAAAGGAAAATTTACCCAAAATTTATCTTTTTTTTTTGGGAGGGGGGATAGTTTTGTTTTTAAAAGAAAAACTTAATTAAGTAAAAATTTTATACTTTACACATTTTAATGGGAACATGTATTCAGAGGCCCAAATTGCCAGTCACAAGTGTTTGTCTACCTGGAAAAATCCTAAGGCCGTTAATTATAAATGCTTTATCATAAAATCAGGTTGTTGTTATTGTTAGGTACCGTGAAGTTGGTTCCGACTCATAGCAACCCTATGCACTACAGAACGAAACACTGCCCGGTCCTGCACCATGCCCAAAATCGTTGTTATGCTTGAGCCTGTTGTTGCAGCCACTGTGTCAATCCATCTCATTGAGGGTCTTCCTGTTTTTCGCTGACCCTCTACTGTACCAAGCATGATGTCCTTCTCCAGGGACTGATCCCTCCTGACAACATGTCCAGAGTATGTGAGACGTAGTCTTGCCATCCTTCCTTCTAAGGAACATCCTGGTTGTACTTCTTCCAAGACAGATTTTGGTTCTTTTGGCAGTCCATGATATATTCAATATTCTTCACCAGCACCACAATTCAAAGGTGTCAATTCTTCTTTGATCTTCCTTATACATTGTCCAGCTTTTGCATGCATATGATGTGATTGAAAATACCGTGGCTTGGGTCAGGTGCAGCTTAGTCTTGAAGGTGACATTAAAGAGGTCTTTTGCAGCAGATTTGCCCAATGCTATGCATCTTTTGATTTCTTAGCTGCTGCTTCCATGGGTGTTGATTGTGGATCCAAGTAAAATGAAATCCTTGACAACTTCAATCTTTTCTCCATTTATTATGATATTGCTTATTGGTCCAGTTGTGAGGATTTTTGTTTTCTTTATGTTGAGGTGTAATCCTTACTGAAGTCTGTGGTCTTTGATCTTCACCAGTGAGTGCTTCAAATTCTCTTCACTTTCAGCAAGCAAAGTGGTGTCATCTGCATACTGCAGGTTGTTAAGGAGTCTTCCTCCAATCCTGATGCCCCTTTCTTCTTCATATAGTCCAGCTTCTCTGATTATTTGCTCAGCACACAGATTGAATAGGTATGGTGAAAGGACGCAACCCTGACGCACACCTTTCCTGACTTAAACCACACAGTATCCCCTTGTTCTGTCTGAACAACTGTCTTTGATCTGTGTACAGGTTCCTCATGAGCACAATTAAATGTTCTGGAATTCCCATTCTGCAATGTTACCATAATTTGTTATGATCCACACAATCGAATGCCTTTGCATAGTCAATAAAACACAGATAAACATCTTTCTGGTATTCTCTGCTTTCAGCCAGGATCCATCTGACGTCAGCAATGATATCCCTTGTTCCATGTCTTCTTCTGAATCCTGCCTGAATTTTTGGCATTTCCCTGTAGGTATATTCCTGCAGCCACTTTCGAATGATCTTCAGCAAAATTTTACTTGTGTGTGATATTAATGATATTGTTCGATAATTTCCACATTTGGTTGGATCACCTTTCTTGGGAATAGGAATAAATATGGATCTCTTCCAGTCGGTTGGCCAGGTAGCTATCTGCCAAATTTCTTGGCATTGACAAGTGAGCACTTCCAGTGCTGCATCAGTTTGTTGAAACATCTCAATTGATATTCCATCAATTCCTGCAGCCTTGTTTTTCAACAATGCCTTCAGTGCAGCTGGATTTCTTCCTTCAGTGCCATCAGTTCCTGATCATATGCTACCTCTTGAAATGGTTTGAACGTTAACCAGGTCTTTTTGGTATAATGACTCTGTGTATTCCTTCCATCTTCTTTTGATGCTTCCTGCATTGTTTAATATTTTCCTCATAGAATCCTTCACTATTGCAACTCGAGGCTTGAATATTTTGTTCAGTTCTTTCAGCTTGAGGAACGCCGAGTGTGTTCTTCCCTTTTGGTTTTCTATCTCCAGCTCTTTGCACATTATAATACTTTACTTTGTCTTCTCAAGTCGCCCTCTGAAATCTTCTGTTCAGTTCTTTTACTTCATCATTTCTTCCTTTTGCTTTAGCTACTCTCGTTCCAGAGCAAGTTTCAGAGTTTCTTCTGACATCCATTTTGGTCTTTTCTTTCTTTCCTGTCTTTTTAATGACCTGTTGCTTTCTTCATGTATGATGTCCTTGATGTCATTCCACAACTCGTCTGGTCTTCGGTCATTAGTGTTCAACGCATCAGACCTATTCTTGAGATTGTCTTTAAATTCAGGTGGGATATACTCAAGGTTGTACTTTCCTTTCGTGGACTTGTTCTAATTTTCTTCAGTTCAGCTTGAACTTGCATATGAGCAATTGATGGTCTCTTCTTCAGTCAGCCCCTGACCTTGTTCTGACTGATCATATTGAGCTTTTCCATTGTCTCTTTCCAGATACGTAGTCGATTTGATTCCTGTGTATTCCATCTGGCGAGGTCCACATGTATATTCATTGTTTGTGTTGGTGAAAAAAGGAATTCGCAATGAGGAAGTCATTGGTCTTGCAAAATTCTATCATGTAATCTCTGGCATCATTTCTATCATCAAGGCCATATTTTCCAACTACTGATCCTTATTCTTTGTTTCCAACTTTCGCATTCCAGTCACCAGTAATTATCAATGCATCCTGATCGCATGTTTGATCAATTTCAGACTGAAGAAGTTGGTAAAAATTTTCAATTTCTTCATCTTTGGCCTTAGTGATTGGTGCATAAATTTGAATAATAGTAGTATTAACTGATCTTCCGTGTAGGCGTATAGATATTATTCTATCACTGACAGTGTTGTACTTCAGGATAGATCTTGAAATGTTCTTTTTGATGATGAATGCAACGCCATTCCTCTTCAAGTTGTCATTCCTGGCATAGTAGACCATATGTTTGTCCAATTCAAAATGGCCAGTACCAGTCCATTTCAGCTCACTAATGCCTAAGATATCGATGTTTATACATTCCATTTCATTTTTGATGATTTCCAATTTTCCTAGATTCATACTTCGTAATTCCATGTTCCGATTGTTAATGGATGTATGCAGCTGTTTCTTCTCATTTTCAGTCTTGCCACATCAGCAAATGAAGGTCCCAAAAGCTTGACTCCATCCACATCATTAAGGTCGACTCTACTCTGAGGAGGCTGCTCTTCCCCAGTTGTCTTTTGAGCACCTTCCTACCTGTGGTGGGGGCTCATCTTCTGGCACTATATCAGACAATGTTCTGCTGCTATTCGTAAGGTTTTCACTGGCTAATTCTTTTCAGAAGTAGACTGCTGGGTCCTTCTTCCTAGTCTGTCTTAGTCTGGAAACTCAGCTGAAAATTGTCTGCCATTGGTGACCCTGCTGGTATCTGAATACCAGTGGCATAGCTTCCAGAATCACAGCAACATGCAAGCTCCCAGAGTACGACAAACCGACAGACACGTGGGAGAAAGTCAGGTAGTAGGAAGGAAAATTGAAAGGCAACTTCAATATAAGTAATTTCTGTACTTCAAAAATAAGAGCTTTTCATTTACTTCTTTGGAAATAGTTAAATCATGATTTCTTTCACTATCAAATCAACAGCTAAGACTTGTCACATCATTTCCATCTTTTAAGAAGCTATCACCCACCATATGGCGGCAAATATAGATACCAAGTACCAACTGCAGGTAACATATAAGTCTCTCGTGGAACCCTATCATATAGGAAGGGAGGTAGACTTAAGTCCAGTTGGGAGACCCTATGTTATTAGGTCAGGCTTGTTAGGGTAATCACTGACTTAGAGATACTTTTCTTATTTTATATATATATATATATATATATATATATTTACATATATATACTACACACACACACACACACACACACACACACACATATATACATACAATAAAAACCAGAAGTTGATTCCAACTCATGATGACTTCGTGTGTGTCAGAGTAGAAAAATCATGGCTGATTTTTGGAAGCAGATTGCCAGACATTTCTTCCAAGGTGCCTCTGTGTGGACTTGAACCTCCAGCCTTTCAGTTATCAGCTGAGTGCATTAACGTTTTGCCACACCCAAGGATTCCCATATATAGATGATACTCACCATAAAAATTAAGTTTTGCTTGAACTGGTGCACAGCTGCCCACTGCTGCAGCAAACAGATTGGGATGTTTTATTCTAGACCACACTGCAAGGGAACCACCATAAGAGCCGCCAAATGTAACCCATTTATTTTTGGTGAGTTCCCGTTTCCTTGCTATTTCAGTTCGGAAGTTGACGATGTCAGCCAAGGCTTGCCTGCTGCTGAGGTAGCGGAGGCTGGCAGTGCTCAGATCTCTATAATTAAAGCATAAACACATGCTGTTTGTGACAACAATTAAAGCAGAAAATATGCTGCTTAACATTAGCTTGACTATAAAGTAAAAGTGTATGTTTTGAAAACATGTTGAGTATTTATACCAGGTCCAACCTGAAATTTTAATTAGAATAATCTGAGTTACAGTGACACTTAATTGCAGGAGCTAGCAATCATTGTTAGAATTGTCTCGTTTTAATTATGTCATTTCCTCTTGTCACCACTGTGAAGAAGCTTGAAATGCCTGTCGCCACCCATATGGTGACCTTTCTCCACACACAGATCTGAAGCACAGCTATCACACTATTACCCTGACTTAGAGAGGAGCCATTTTTAAAAGGGCTAAAATGCCAGTAATTTAATTATTTCCAAGGTATTACAAAAACCTAGTTGATTGTGCTGATGCTATTTTCCATTCTTTCTGGTTTGCTGCTACAACCAGACAGAACCCTATTTGAATCTAAGTTTCTCATCATAAGAAAACTAAATAAAATTTATTTACTTTTCAGTGGTGTTTCCTCCATAATAAGGTTTCCTGTAAACCTAGGATGTCTTCAATCTTTATTATTAAAAAAAGAACTCCCTGCCCCTACATGATGCTATAACTGGCTGATTGTGAATTTAAAAGTAGACAAAGGACGTAGAATAGTCACAAAGAATAAACAGAAACGGCCAGCAAATATGTGAAAATATTTACTACTCCATTCTATTATCTAAGTAACATAAATATGAATATATTTGTCCCTCCTATCAAACTGGTAAGATTTACTTTAGTATTCAGGGTTGGCATGGATGTGATGAGTCAGGCTCTCTCCTGTACCACTCGTGGAAGTATCGAATGGTAAGATCATTCCAAAAACAATTTGTCCTCATATAATAAGGGCTTTAAGAGGCAAAATGTTTGTCTTGGTTCAGCAATTATCCTAATGAAAAGCTACAGCAAAGCCTTTCCCCCTAATATTCACTCTCCCTTTCAGCTTTAGGGAGCCCTGGTGGCACAGTGGTTAAGAGCTTGGCTAGTAACCAAAAGGTCAGCAGTTTGAGTCCACCAGCTGCTCTTTGGAAACCCTACAGGGCAGTTCTACTCTTTTCTATAGGGTCACTATCAGTCTAAATCGACTTGATGGCAACTGGTTTGGTTTGGTTTCAGCTTTAGGTAATTAAACCCCTGTGTTTTAGCTGGAGCCAGAGTAAATACTACATGTCCCAGCCACCCTTCCAGCCAGATGTGGACTTGCTGATTAAGTTCAAGCCAATAGAATGTAACTGGAAAACTGTAGATAAGATTTATGCAAATACTCAATCATAGAATTCCCCTCACTTTCTAATAGCAAATGCTCATATCTTTAGATTCTCCCCCAAATTACTCAAAATCCAAATTCTATTGTAGGTTCTTTCTAGCACCCTCCTACTGAGACGCACCACATGAAGTTAATTTGGATTAAAAAACAAATTTTCTGTAATACAGGTTATTCCATTTTTGAACAGCATTTTACTTCCTTAGAGAGATTAGTAAAGAAATCTCATACTTAAGACTATTCATAGGCTATCATAATATCATTAACATACACACATACAAATCAAAGTTTCTAACAAAGAAATGTAGAAGTGATGGGGTTATTGGAGTGTCACCTTACTACCAAAAGTTAAGTGACTTGGAATTCAAAACTCAGACTTGTGGAGTCACAGCAAGAAAGAAGCAGGTGAAACTTCTAGTAATTATTAGTGTGCTGTGATAAACGGTACCAAGAATCATGACTTATATAAAAAAAGTATCATTTCACGGACACTAATCACATTCTCAGGGTTGTAAAAATCAATCCTTACTTTTTATTTTAATGAGAATAAGATACCTTGACATTAAATTGGCTTTATCATAACCTGCAGAGGTACTTTATAAACTTCTTCCTATTTGCTTGACTTCATATAATAAACAGTTTGTAACTGTAAGCAAGGACGCTAAAAACATATCTTTCCACTGGGGGAAAGGGCAAAAATAGTAAATGGCAAGAAAAAGCTATTGAGGCAAAAAAAAGGTCTCATATTCTTGCTTCTTGCCCTGACACTGCAAGCTGAAATTTAATATGACTACCAGTTTCCTTTGATGAGTTGTTTTAACAAAAAGGTCTCCTCTGTTTCCATGGGGAGAGTAGTTTTCATGGTTTAAAATTCTACTGGAGTAGAAAAAAATTAATAGTTATGACATTTTGTTTAAGTATGTTCAGGAAAATACAAAGTTTCAACATGAAATTATAGAACATGAGGAATACTTTTTATTCAAAGGATATTTCATATGAATTTTTTTAATCAAGAAAGTTGCTGCTACACCAAACCTCCACCTAAAGTTTTTCTTTCTTATCACTTGAATTTTCAAGTATTCAGCTTCCCGAAAGAGGAATATATTTTAGATTTAATTGCCAAAATTAAAAAGAGAGAGAGAATAGCACCAGCAATGAGAACAACCACAAAAAGGAAATCCTTAAATTTACCCTGTTGGTTGGCTCTGTCCATAAAATCTGTGTTCCAGAAGTAACAAGAGGGCACCCAGTCTCTCAGCATATGTATTCCAGGTAAAAGTTCTTGATATGGAAATTCTTTTGGCAGCCCACTCTGGGAATTCCAGAACACTTAATTGTGCTCATGAGGAACCTGTACATAGATCAAGAAGCAGTCATTCAAACAGAACAAGGGGATAGTGCATGGTTTAAAGTCAGGAAAGGTGTGCATCAGGGTTGTATCCTTTCACCATACTTACTCAACCTGTATGCTGAGCAAATAATCAGAGAAGCTGAACTATGTGAAGAACAGATCATCAGGACTGGCGGAAGACTCATCAACAACCTGGGATATGCAGATGATGAAACCTTGCTTGCTGAAAGCAAAGAGGACTTGAAACACTTAGGCAAAGATCATAGACTACTGCCTTCAGTATGGATTACACCTCAACATAAAGAAAACAAAAATCCTCACAATTGGACCAGTAAGTGCATCATGATAAACGGAGAAAAGATTGAAGTTGTCAAGGAATTCATTTTACTTGGGTCTGTAATCTATGCCCATGGAAGCAGCAGTCAGGAAATCAAATGAGGTATCGCATTGGGCAAATCTGCTGCAAAAGACCTCTTTAAAGTGTTAAAAAGCAAAAATGTCACTTTAACGACTAAGGTGTGCCTGACTCAAGCCATGGTGTTTTCAGTCACCTCATATGCATGCGAAAGGTGAGCAACGAATAAGGAAGACCGAAGAATTGACGTCTTTGAATTAGGGTGTTGATGAAGAATACTGAATATACCATGGACTGCCCAAAGAACGAAGAAACCTGTCTTGGAAGAAGTACAGCCAGAATGCTCCTTGGAGGCAAGGAGAGTGAGAATTCATCTCACATACTTTGGACATGTTATTAGAAGAGATCAGTCCCAGGAGAAGGATATCATGCTTGGTAAAATAGACAGTCAGTGAAAAAGAGTAAGATCCTTAATGAGATGGATTGACAGTGGCTGCAACAATGGGCTCAAGAATAACAAGGTTCATGAAGATGTCACAGGACTGGGCAGTGTTTCATTCTGTTGTACATAGGCTCACTATAAGCTCAAACCAACTAGGTAATTATAAGATAAAATTGAATTTTACAAAACCAATTTTTAAAAATAGTAAAATGAAACAAATAGATGCAAATGATATCTTATTTGTCACATAACCACACAGAGAGAAACAATTCTGAGTGACTGTTGGAAAACCAGTAATTTAACTGTATGTACATCTTTAGAAGAATCAACCTCATGGACGAATAGACTGCAAAGAAAATTTTTAATAATCTTTCAGTAATTATAATATTGGTGGCCGTGTTGGTATTATTCTGAGACTGCTGTGTAAGAAGAGGTAAAGAAAACGAATAATTCTGTGATATTCTAAATATATTATCCTTACTGTTTTTTTAAAATCTGGTTAAAAAAAGGGAATGAATCAAGCATTTATACTGTCTTTGCAATACAAATTTTGTCACCAAGTAACCAAATAATAGATGGGAAGACTCTTTTATACATGTATTCCAGCTAATAAAGGAAGAATGATAAAATTAGAATATTGTCACTTTGCAAACCCCCAATGAATTGATAGATCTAGACATTGGGCATCAGCAGTTTCTACCATAATAATAATAATAAAAAAGACTTTTCAGGCCTTACATATTTCTGCATGAAACAACTTGTCATTATCTATGAAGCAGTCTTCCTCCCACGCTCTTGAAAAACAAAAAGAAACTGAATTGGGTCAACCTTCTAGTTCTAGCAACCAATTTATAGAAAATTTATGCAACTGGGAAAGCAGATAAAACAAAAAGTAACTGAAAATATTCCTCCAAAACTAAATGGTTCAGCGAAGGTTGGCATGTTAGTTCAGTGAAATGTTCGCAAATCATAAGACCAAACAAGTGTCCATTAAGTCGATTCTGACTCATGGCTACTGCGGAGTGCAGAATAGGACTGTACTTCACAGGGTTTTCAAGGTTGTGACCTTTCTGAAGCAGATTGCCAGGTTTTTCCGAGGTGCCTCTGGGTGGGTTCAAAGCACCAACTTTTCAGCTAATAGTTGACTGTTTAACCATTTGTGCCACCACACCCAGGACTCCTGAAAGGTCCTTAGGCCCCTCTAGAAACTACTATTAAGTTGATGAAGCAGAAGTTAAAGTTATAAACTAATCCTTGGTGAACTAGTTCGGGAGACAGAATACAAAATTACATAGACCTTATATTTCAGTTGGATAAAATGTTAAACAAAAGATAAAAATCCATGTAAACAGAAAAATTTAAAACCTGTGAGCTTTATTCATGTCTGTAAGATTTGAGTGAAATTACTTTTAACAACGAAACTAAAAACAAACATTAACACTGATATAAGAATGAACAATAACAAGAAAAATGAATTAAAAATAAGCAAAGATTATTTATTTAAACTGAGTCCAGGTTTGAAAGCATGGTAAGGGCTCTACCTCCCTCCCTACCGTTGCGAGATGTCTATTCCACTAACACACGCTACACCACCCAGGTCTTTGTCCCTCAGGCAGTGACTTAAACATGTCATTCTTCTGCACAAAACCTTCCAGTCGCTCCACATTGTTTCCTGCATGAGATCAAAATTTCTAAACAAGCTCAAAGCCCTTCAGTATCTGATATCCAAACAGAGCAAATATTTTAGAAATTCTGTTTGGACAGAGTAGAAAGAGCATTGGGTTAAGAGTCAAATGACTGGGATTCTAAACTCAGTTCTTCCACTTACTTGCTGTAGGCAGTCCTTCAGCAAGCATTTTAGCTCTTTGTAATCTCAGTTTGCTCCCAGGCATAGCAATACTTGCCCTTCCTATGTTATGGAGTTGTCTTAGGAATTGTGATGAATTGAATTGTGTCCCCCAAAATATGCACCCCACTGAAAAAAAACCCATTGCTGTCAAGTTGATTCAGACTGATAGTGAACCTATAGGACAGAGTAGAACTGCCACATAGAGTTTCCAAGGAGCAGCTCATGGATTTAAACTGCTGATCTTTTGATTAGTAGCCATAGCTCTTAACCACTGTGCTACCAGGGATCTTGTTTGGAAAGAGGAACTTTTCTTTTGTTACGCTAATGAGTTCATACCAGAGGAGGGTTGGCCCTACACCTAATCACTTCTGAGTTGTAAAAAGTGCAGAGTAGACATAGTGACACACACCCAGGAAGAAGACAATGCCAAGGAATGCCAAGGATCACCAGCGGACCCAGATAACTAAGAGAGAGGCTCACAGAAGGAATCAACATGGCCAAGAACCTGATTTGGACTTTTAGCCTCCATAACTGTGAGAAAATATATTTCTGTTCTTTAAAGCCAAAAATAAAATAAAACAAGAAACACATCAGAATTCATCTTTGCAGCAACCCTCTCTGAGTTTCTGCTGGCTTGCTCATCTGCTAGTATCTGGGCCTTGGCCAAGTGCCCCCAAGCAACCCCTTCAAGGCTCCCACATAAAAAAAATCGTAGAATAGATCGGAATAACTATGACAAAATGCTACCAGTAGTTAACCTCAATAGGCACACACATGGTTGTCCCTATATTTCTATATATTTAAAATATTTCATAATGAAAACAAAAAAAGTAAAAAAAAATACTAAAAAAATGCAAGGTGATGTAAAATACCTAGCACAATGTCTAGTACAGAGTAAAACAAAACAAAACAAAACAAATGAAAAACAAACCAGAAGCCACATAGTCTATTCTGACTCATGGTGTGTCCATGAAATTCAGAGTAGAACTGTGCTCCATAGGGTTTTCAAGGCTGTGAACTTTCAGAAGCAGATCGTCAGGTCTTTCATCCAGGGTGCCTCTGGATGGGTTTGAACTGCAAACCTTCCAGGGATTGAAAACGCTCCCCATGTTTCCTCCTATATCTCCCAGACCTCAACGGCACCCTCCTCAATGCCTCAAGCTCACATCATTCCCCACTTGTCATTACCTGCACTGGTCATTAGGTTTTACCTGTAGCCAGAATTGTGACCTTCTTTTTTTTAAAATTTTTTAAATTTATTTTTTGTATTCTTTTTTTTTTTTTTT
>NW_004443977.1:15528261-15547702 GCF_000243295.1 Trichechus manatus latirostris
ATCTTTGTTGTGGAGGGACGGCGTGGTGCTTCTGCCTAGAGTGCCATCTTGCTGGAGTCCTGTGACCTTCTTTTGCTGAAATGGTCAAGCTTTTGCTTGAACAAGCCACTACTATGGTGCTTTGCTGTGCTGGATGGATCACCCCGAGTCTGTCTCTTGAGGAAACTCTGGGCACAGGAACAGAGGAGCAGCAGAAGAAGCGACAGCAGCAACCACCTAAGAGCTCGGGCCATGGAATCTTGTGGGAAGCAGTTTCCACAGCTTGGGTTATTTCTCCTGCAATAGCATTCCCTTCACCCCCACCCCCGCCTCCCTGGTGCAAGACTGATGGAAACTGGTACTGGATCTCGGCCCCTGGGGCTACATGATAATATCTCTGCCTAAAAGTATAGGTGTTGCCATCCACCCCACCTTCGGAGACTATGGGAACATTCTAGTAGAAAAGATCCCCATAGGAAAGATGCCTGCTAGCGACTTTCTACCCCACCTGCTAAGGTGGAAACCCTGGTTCATGGTCTGCAAAAACCACCAGACAGCAGCCCAAGGTAAGAGGGAGATGCTGAGAAACTCATCCTCTGTTGAATGATTACCTTGTCTTTGCTTGCTTGCCTCTTGCTGGGTCTTCTGGTAGGACTCCAAGACAGCATACATAGAGTGACAGGACAAAATGAAAGCCCAGATTCCAACTAGTGCAACAAATCTGTGCAGAAACCTAAGCATTGAAACTTTGGTGTCAGTTTCACACTCGTGGTCCCTGTAATTCTCTCATTGTAGAACTGGCACTACTATTGCTCTGTCTTCCTAATCTTCATCACTATCACCATCATCATCCATTTTTCAACGTCATCACCATCATAAACATGTTCTGAGATGCGCGAACCCTGCTGACCTCCTAGAGAGATAAGAAGTTACCGCAGCTTTTCTGTCTTGGAATGTCTTGTAGTAGAGGTAAGAATGCAACATCTGCTCAGGAAAGGGAGAGAAAGAGAGAAAGGTATATGAGGAATAGCCTGGGAGGGCTTTAATTCAACATGTGGTTATGTCAGTATGAAACTGGAGGGTTTTAAATGGTGCAAGGATTCCCATGGAGGTGGAGAGTGGGAGTGATGTCTTTAGTGCTCAGTGGTATTTTTTCATGCCCAGCACCACTGGTTTAGATGTCAGACTGCCTGGGTTTGAAGCTCCAACTTATGGTGACCTTATGTATAACAGAACAAAACATTCCCTGTTCTAGTGCCATCCTCACAACTTTGATATGTTTGATTTCATTTATGCAACCACTTGTCACTCCATCTCATGGTGGATTTTCCTCATTTTCACTGACCCTCTACTTTACCAAACATGATGTCCTTTTCTAGCCATTGGTCGTTCCTAATGACGTGTCCAAAGTAAGCTTGACAAAGTCTCATTATTCCCCATCACATTTAAAGAGCATTCTAGTTATGCCTTATATTTTATGTGTTAGCTATTATTTTATTATATGCAAGAGTAGTGCTTATGCTAGAAGTTTTAGACCTGCTCTGAACCTAGATCTCCTAAAATATTTAACTAGTCATCAAGCCCCTCTGCAGAGAAATATTTACGAGCAGAAATACATACTTTCTCCTTAAGGGACCCTGACTCTTTTATTTGAATTTTATCATGCAGCAGTTAAACGCTTTGCATCTTTCTGGTTCCATTTCCATCCAGCCTCAGAGACTCACAGAGGATGGAAACAAGCATTTGAGAATTGATCCCAGGAAAGTTTCTTGTCCCAGTCATTTAATTCTTTCCCCTTAGAACTTCAAGGTTATGTATTTATATGGAGATTGACCTCAAACTAAAAATCCCGACTTTTTCAATCATTTCATCAGGAAATTCTCCTTCCAGAAGTGTAAAATTGTTTTTTGAATAATAATATTAGAAAATAAACAATGATATTAGGATCCTCAGTGATTTACTCTACTGTTGAGCCTGTCTGAAGGAGGCCTATTTGATATTTTAACTGTTAAAAATAGAATGTCCCAGTATCCTATCCTTACTGCTTTCATGCTTAGCAAAGAATATTTCCTGTTCAATAATAGAAAATACTATATAATATTAAGGATGCTATAAGGGAAATTTTAGGGGTAATGGAAATATTCTAGATCTTGATGATGTTGGTAGTTATATGACCAGCCATTTATCAAACTCATTGAATTATAAATGTAAAATTGGTAAATTTTATTGTGTGTAACTAATTCCAAATTAAAGCGGTTTTTTTAAGAATTCATGGAACAAAAGACTTTAAATGTGGGCATTTGATTGAGTATAAACTTATAACTCAGTAAAGTGAATATAAAAATAATAGATCACCACCTACCAAAAAGAAGTTATAGAATGTAGAGCTGAAAACATTAAAAAGAGGGAGTAAAAAGGTCAGCCTGGGAAAAAGAAAAAGAGGAGGAATAAATATAGGCTACCATCTTGTTCACAGAAATAGTGACCACCGCACAGGAATGATCTCCAAGAGCAGGTGCTGCTTCACAATACGTAGGTAATGTTAACAACAGATGAGAAGAATTTAATGTATGAATGATATATAATGTTTCTGTTGTGTGACAACTTTCAGTTCCTAGCACTTTCCTCAATATATAAAAGATTTATATTACTTTTAGAGTTAATGTGACATTATTCCTGTTGGCAGTATGTTTGTATGTTTGTTTCACTTTCAGTTGTGGGAAGCATTGTCTTCAGATGAGCACTGCAAATTACTAAACCTTTCACACAAAAGAACTGCTATTTCCAGTACTTGGGTTCCTAAATCAAGACAAAGAAGCAGGATAGAAATAGAATTTTGATAATTCATCACAAGAAAGATGGGCTTGTAAATAAAATTTATGAGGGGATTTATTATAATAACTCCAGGGTTTGACTATTTTCCCCAAATATATCAGATTAGAGTTGGCCTATCAGAGAGGTGGACATGTGCACCATAAACTCCTTCCTTTCACTACAATGTCTAGTCTACACTCAAGATTTGTTGTTTATTCTTTTCCCTCTTAAGGACAAGAAAATTCTTGAGTTCTTAATTAAAATGCTTGTAAATTGTAGCAAAATGGAGACAGAAATGAAGCAAATGTGAGAAGAATATGTCACTTTTGGCAGATACTACTCAATAACCTTTTTCTACTTTCTCTATTCACAATGGTGTGGCTCTTCGCAAATTCAAAGGGAATTTGCAAAAGTTAAATACTACAAAACTGAATGAAGAGTGCTTACTATAATGGACCACCACCTGTCTGTCAGTTTGTCATACTATGGAGGCTTGCATGCTGCTACGATGCTGGGAGCTATCCCATGGGTATTTCAACCACCAGCAGGGTCACCCATAGTGGGCAGGTTTCAGTGGAGTTTCCAGACTATCTGCGACTAGGAAGAAAGTCTTGGTAATCGACTCCAAAAACTAACCAATGAAAACCCTATGGATCACATTAGAAAATTGTCCGATATGTCCTGGAAGATGAGTCCCCTGGGATGGAAGGCACTATACAATGGCTACAATAATGGACTCAAACATGCCAATGATCGTGACGATGGCTCAGGACTGGGCAATGTTTCATTCTGTTATACGTAAGATTGCCATGAGTGAAAACCAAGTCGGCAGCAACTAACAAGAACAGCATTTTAATAGGAATAGAATATCATAAATACATGACATCTTTTTCTCACTGATATTTATATTTTTAAAGATAATCAAATTGATGGAATGAATATTGGTTGGCAGTTTAACGGAGGCCCAGTGATGCTTAGTTTGATGTAGTCCTTCCAGACTTACCCTCAACCTGACTAACACAGGACCGTGGCTTCTATAATAAAGTCAAATCTGCAGAAGGCACCTGGGGTGTTTTTTGGCTAAAGTGGTTAGAGCACCATAATAGGCATAATCTGCTACTTTTCTGATGATTTCATTCTAAACTGATCTTTATTTTCCCCTGAGAAGTTACCTATATTGCAAACCACATCATGGCAAGGAAAGTCTGTGCAGTGACATTCTTCAGGGAGAATTCTGGCCCCATACCTCAGCCAACTGGTTAAACCCAGCCCCTAATTCCCAAGACTGAAAAGTCCAGTAAGACAGCCTTTATCCATGTGTGGCTATTGAACATTTGAAATGTGTGTAGTCTGAATAAAAAGAATCTTCTGAATAATTTACATTTTCTATTAATTAGGTCAGATTCAGTCACCCCTCTGACAACATCACTTCAATGCACTTACATTGTGATTTTAAAAGAAGATACTAGCCTTCATGTACCAAGATGTGATTTTGCAGTCATACCTGCTTTTACAAAATTCATTTTAATCAGTGATAAATTCGCATTAAGGGAAGGTCAAGGACAGATGATCAACCTGCAGATAGTGCATGTACGCCTACATTACCGGGTGCAAAAACTACGTATGGTGTGAAAATTCCTAATAAGACAACTTAAACATATTTATATGAAAAAAAATAATGAGGTAACTAAGATTGGCAATAATTTTATTACTTGCATTAAAAATTTAATTTTTATTTATCAGTACCATATATGATACTTTCATGATGAAATAACGTATATTTAAGTTTATTCTTCAATAATAGAGTTTTGTTAGTCTTGTTAATATGAGCCTTTGAGTGGAAGTAATATCATTCATTAAAACAATAAAAAACTGAGACAAAAACTAAAAATGCAGAAACAGTAGAAGATGAACTACGTAAATGGGACCTCCTTAACATTAAACACTCATGCTTATCAAAAGACTTCTCCAAAAGAGTGAAAAGAGAACCTACAGACTGGGTCTAATCTCTAAAATTTATAGAAAACTTCAACACCTCAACAACAAAAAGACAAACAATCCAATTAAAAAGTGGGCAAAGAATATGAACAGAAACTTCACTAAAGGAGACATTTAAACAGCTAACAAACACTTGAAGAAATGCTCACTATCAGTAGCTATTAAACCCATTGCTGTTGAGTGGATTCTGACTCATAGCGACCCTATAAGGACAGAGTAGAATTGCCCCACAGGGTTTCCAAGCAGCACCTGGTGCATTCAAACTGCCAACCTTTTGGTTAGCAGCCATAGCTCTTAACCACTACTCCACCAGAGAGAGGCAAATCAAAACTATAATGAGGTACCATCTCACCCCAACATTACTGGCAGTAATAAAAAAAGAAAATAAGTGTTGGAGAGGTTGTGGGGAGATTGGAACTCCTATACACTGCTGGTGGGAATGTAAAGTGGTGCAATTACTATGGAAAATTCTACGGCACTTCTTTAAAAAGCTAGAAATAGAAGTATTATATGTGACTCAGCAATCCCACTCCTAGGTATGTACTCCAAAGAAATAACTATGACATGAATAGACACATGCATATCCATGTTCACTGCAGCATTATTCACAATGGCAAAAATAAAGAAACAACATTTAAGTGCCCATCAGCAGATATAAGGGTTAACAACTGTGGTAAATACACACTATGATAGAGAACAATGACGAATCCACAAAACATCTCACAACATGAATGAACTATTGATGGAAGCACCACACCGTCTTTCCACAGCAAAGACCTGAAAAACTAAAACAAATACAAACATCAATCCTGGAACACTACGCGTCAATCGAAGGGTTAAAGAACTTACCACTGAATGGAAAAAGAAACTGACAGAGAACAGAGAAAGAGGAGAGCTATGGAGTGGAGGTCCCCTATCAGCTAAAGCGGCCCAGATTCGCCATCTTGAACCCCTCAGCCACCAAGAAGACAACTTCCTTGTGCTCCCAGCAGGAGACAGTGCACCCGGTAACCAGAGATGCAAGCTTTCCCACCCAACCCCCACTTTTCTTCCCTCTGCACTGCCTTTGCCACTTGCGGCCGGCCAAGGTCCCTTGACCAGGGAGATGCTGGCTCCTTGTGGCTTGGTTCACCCCGCCCACACCCGTAGGCTCCTTCAGTGCCATTTTTTGTTGCTGCTATTGCTTTTTTGCCTTCTTTTGCTTTCTTCTCTCTCTCTCACTCCCTACCTTTCATTTCTAACACACATCTGGCACCGTGTGCCATCTGCTTTCCTTGCCGAGAGGCTGTGCAGTGCTGGTCAGCTGGGGAGCTACTTCCCCGACTGTACCACTATGCTGGTGGGCTCCCTTGGGCCATTTTTCTTTTTTTATCAGTATCTTGTCTTTATATATTCCTTCCTTTCCTTTCTCCCAACCACCTGGAGCTGTGTGCCATTTCTGTTCTTTCTTGATGGGCTTTGCCGGGCCACTCAAGAGAGGGAGCTGCTTCTCCATTCCACGATGCCATGCAAGTGGGCTCCCTCAGGTAACTTTGTTTCTCTTTTTTCTTTGTTTCTTGTCTCTCTCTGCCTTCCTTCCTTTTCTTTCTCCCACTCACCTAGCTGTGTGTGCCATCTCTGCTCCTTCTTGATGGGCTGTGTCACACCGTGGGGCTAGAAAGTCACCGGCATATGGCTTCCCTGGGTCTGTGCCAAGTCATTGGCAGGTTCCTTCAGTACTTTTCTTTTTTTTTAACTTTTTCTCTGTCTACTTTCTCTCCTTTCCCACACCCACTTAGCTCCACACATCACATCCTCCCCCTTCCCTCCTGCCTATCTGAATCACACACTTAACACTGCACCTCTGAGCAGCACAGGTGGGAAACACTGGACTCTGCCCTAAAACCCGTCCCCAGCCCCGGCCTGTCAGCCTAAGCATGTGCCACAAACGATCCATGCCAACCCTCCCTCCTCCACTGGACCTTTCTGCTGTACCATAGCTGAGTGACTGGCCTTGACCACCTGGACAAGGTGGTGAGAAGTATCATGTCCACAGATGAGCAAACAACAAAGAATTCTCACCCTGCCTGCACAGACATAATCAAATAAAACAAAGAAACTGGATGGAACAAACAAATCTACAATCAATAAATGAAGAAAGTAATTACTGAATGTCCCAAAGACAGCAGACAATATCAAAACACTATATAAAAAAAAAACAGGACAGGATGGCTCTAGTAACTGTCCAAAATAAAACACCAGACTACCTTCTTGCAGTAGAAAAGGCACTGAAACTACTGGATAGGGAATTCAAAACTCTAATACTCAAGCCTCTTCAAGAGATGAATTAAAACGCAGACAAAAATAAGGAAAAAATAGACAATATGATCAAAAATATATACAAAATCATGGAAAAGACAGACAAAACAATTGAATAATTCAGAAAAACTATACAAGAACAAAATTTCAAAATAAACAACTGGAAATCATACAAAAATAACAATTAGAAATCCCATAAGATTTCAGAAATGGACAGTGTCATAGAAGGTTTGAGGAGCAAGTTTGAAACAATAGGAGACAGGACCAGCAAAACTGAAGACAAATCTTTGGATACCACTTTGTCTGAGGAAAAATGAGAGAAAAGAAAGAAGAAAAATGAAGAAACCCTGAGAAAGACATGGGATACAATTAAAAGCAAAATTTTGCAAGTGATCAGAGAGAAAACAGAAAACAGAGGATCACTGAAGAATTGCTGACAGAAAACTTCCCTAATATCATGAAAGATGAAAAGCCAACCATTTAAGAAGCTCAATTAACCCCATATAGGATAGACCTCAAAAGAAAATTGCCAAGATATATCATAATCACGCTCACTCAAACCAAAGATGAAGAAAGAATCCTGAGAGCAGCTCAAGAAAAATGAAAAGTCACATATGGAGGGAAAACAATAAGACTAAGCTCTGATTACTCAGGAGAAACCAGTAAGCATGAAGGCAATGGGATGACATATATAAAATGCTGGAAGAAAAAAATTGCCAACCAAGAATAATATATCCTGCAAAACTCTTGCTCAAATACGATGGTGAAATTAGGAAGTTTCCAGACCAACAGAAATTAAGGAAATATGTAAAAAACAAACCAAACTTACAAGAATTATTAAAGGGAGTCCTTCTGTTATAGAGCCAACAACATCAGACAACATCCTGAATCTAGGATACAAGACCATATTAGACAGATAACAACCTAGGTAATGAACTTTCAAGATTTACAACAGGGGAACAGAGAGGTTAATCTGCAAATGACAACAATGTCAGAAAAATAAAAGAGAGACTAAATGATGTAGGTTTAGAACTTTCAGATTGAGAGGAAATCAAGGTGATATCATATAAAAAATGACTGGTTCAAACTTAGGAAGACAGGGGTAAATTTCAAGATAACCAGAAAGAAAGTTAACAAACCCACTCATCAAAATAAAGAAGAAAAACATAAAGTCTCAGTAAACACAAAATCTATGAAAATGAAAGAAACAGAAAAAAAAAAAAATCCAGAGACAAAAGGAATTCACCACAGAAGAGTAAGAGGAACAAAGAAAACATCAACACCACACACAAAAAAAAAAAGCACTAAAAATGACAATAAACTCACACTATCAATAATCACAGTCAATGTAAATGGCTTAAATGCACTCATAAGGAGGCAAAAAGTGACAGAATGGATAAAAATACAGGACTTATCAATATGCTGTTTACAAGAGACACACCTTAGAAACAAAGATGTAAATTTATTAAAAATCAAAAGATGGAAAAAATATATCAAGCACACTACCAAACAAAAGGAGGAGTGGCAATACTAATCTCAGATAAAATAGACTTTAAAACAAAATATACCATAAAAGACAAAGAAGGACATTATATAATAATTAAAGAGACAATCCATCATGAAGACATGTTGTTGTTGTTAGGTGCCAACCAGCTGGTTCCCACTCATAGTGACCCTATGTATAACAGAATGAAACACTGCCCGGTCCTGCACCATCCTCACAGTCTTAGTCATGCTAACGCCTATTGTTGCAGCCACTGTATCAATCCATCTCATTGAGGGTCTTCCTCTTTTTTGCTGACACTCTACTTTACCAAACATGGTGTCCTTCTCCAGGGATTGATCACTCCTGATAACTTGTCCAAAGTATGTGAGACATAGTCTCACCATTCTTGCTTCTAAGGAGCATTCTGGCACTACTTCTTTCAAGACAGATTTGTTCATTCTTTTGGCAGTCCGTGGTATATTCAATACTGTTTGCCAACACCACAATTCAAAAGCATCAATTCTTCTTTGATCTTCTGTATTCATAGTCCAGCTTTTGCATGCATATGAGGTGATTGAAAACACAAACTCCTGGGTCAGGCACACCTTAGTCTTCAAGGTAACATCTGAAGACATAGCCATAATAAATATATACATACCCAATATCAGGGCTCCAAAAAACATAAACTCTAACAGCACTGTAAGAAAAATTGACAGCTCCACAATAATAGTAGAAGACTTCAACACATCACTCTCAGTAAAGGATAGAACATCTAGAAAGAAACTCACCAAAGATACAGAAGATCTAAAGGCCACAATCAACCAACTTGACCTCATAGATATATATAGAACACCCCATCCAACAGCAGCAAAGTACACATTGTTTTTCAATGCACATGGAAGGTTCTCCAGAATAGACCACATCTTAGGCCATAAAGCAATCCTAAGCAAAATCCAAAACACTGAGATAATACAAAATATCTTCTCTCATCACAATGCCATCAAAGTAGAAATTAACAAGAGGAAGCGTAAGGAAAAAAATCACATACATGGATACTGAATAACAACCTGCTTAAAAACCACTGGATAATAGAAGAAAACAAAGATGGAATCAGAAAATTCCTAGAATCAAATAAGAATTAAAACATATCATACCAAAACCTTTGGGACAGCGCAAAGGCAGCACTCAGCGGTCAATATCTAGCAATGAAGCCAAGATATCCCTGATACCAAAATCAGGCAAAGACACAACAAAAAAAGAGATTTACACACCAGTATCTCTCATGAATATAGATGCAAAAATTCTCAACAAAATTCTAGCCAATAGAATTCAGCATCATATCAAAAAAATAATACACCACTACCAAGTGGGATTCATACCAGGTATGCAAAGATGGTTCAAAATTAGAAAATCAACCCACCACATAAAATAAAATAAAAGAATCAAATGATCATCTCAACTGATGAAGAAAAGGCATTCAACAAAGTCCAACACCCATTCCTGATCAAACTCTCAGTAAAATTAGTATAGAAGGGAAATTCCTCAACATAAGAAAGGGCATCTATGCAAAACAAACGGCCAACATCATTCTTAATGAAGAGAGGCTAAAAACATTCCCCTTGAGAACAGGAACAAGACAAGGATGCCCTTTATCTGCACTCCTATTTAACATTGTTCTGGAAGTCTCAGCTAGACCAATAAGGCAAGAAAAAGAAATAAACGGAATCCAAATTGGTAAAGAAGAAGTAAAACTCTCCTTATTTGCGAATGATATGATACTCTACATAGAAAACCCAAAAGACTCCATGAGAAAACTATTGGTACTAATAGAAAGATTCAGCAGAGTAGCAGGATACAAGATAAGCATACAAAAATCAGTTGGATTCCTATACACCAATAAAGAGAACTACAAAAAGGAGATTGGGAAAACAACACCATTTATAATAGGACATAAAAAAAAATAAAATACTTAGAAGTAAGTCTAACGAGAGATGTAAAAGACGTATACAAAGAAAACTACAGAACACGACAGCAAGAAACCGAAAGAGACCTACATAAATGAAAAAACATATCACGCTCATGAATAGGTAGACTCAATATTGTGAAAATGTCAATTCTACCCGAAGCAATCTACAAATACAATGCATCCTGATCCAAATACCAACGGAAGTCTTTAAAGAGTTGGAAAAACTAATTATTAACTTTATATGGAAAGGAAAGGGGCCTTAGATAAGTAAAGACCGATATGATAAGATTGATATGTTCATTGTTTTATTTGAGGTTTCATGGGGGAAGCGTCTGTGAGCTAAGCCAAGAATTACTGTATGTCCCAAAACAACAATTTAATATTTGCCTGAAGAAAGATTTTACAAGTACTAAAAGACTCAGTCTCTTGTATATAAAATTTTCAAATTCTTCCTTAGCAATTAGCATTATTTAAAATCAGATTCTAACTATGCTCCAAAATTTACCAAATTTCTCCATAACCAATTTGCAGAAAGAATGAGACAAAAACAGAAGTCATAGAGACATTCTGCCATTTTTAAGCTTCCAGTTCTCAGAAGCAATAAAATTAAAAACTCTCACGGTTACAAAATCAGAACGCTTATACGTCTTGCTCTCGCTCTATACTTGAAGATCCTGAGAATTTAAATGTCTACTTCCGTCTGTCATAGGGTCACTATGAGTCGAAACTGACTCCACAGCACATAACAACAACAACAACAATTCCATCCATACATTTTAGAAATAAAACTGGGATCCAAAGAGTTAATTGACTTATATAAACTACATCCTTCTTCTTTACTATCTTTCTTGGATTCTTTCTTGGATACATGTTGTCATATAGTTAATTAGGCAGATTTGTAAACAGGCTTGCTGAGTGTGGCAATAAAGTGAAAGATATCGAAATGACAGAGGTTACCACATTTGCAGATGTGGAAAGGACCTTGCCTAGTTTATCTCTCTGGGCAGGCCCCACACATTCTAAAAAACTGTGGTAGGCAGAAAAATGCCCCCCAAAGGTGTCCACGTTCTAATCCCTAGGACCTGTGAATATGTTAAATTACATGGCAAAAGGGAATTAAGGTTGTAGAAGGAATATAGGTTGCTGAACAGCAGACAGGAGATTATCCTGGATTACCAAGTGGAGATTTTATGTGGTGAGGGAGGTCAGGTGAGGTTTTCTTTGGAAGAGACATTTGAGCTGGGTTCTCAAGGATGAACAGTATTTAACTATGTAATAAAATCCAGGAGAAATGATCCAGGCTATAAAAAAAGCACAGGCAAAAGTCCTAAAGCTGGTCAAGCTTGGCAAATATGAGATACTGAAGAAGACAGTGGGGCTGGAGGGGAGAGATCACAAGCAAAGTGGTATGAAACAAAGTTGGGGAAGCAAAAGTGGGTGACCATGCCCAGTTAAACACCAGCTGCCATCTGAATATATTCTAGCATTGTCAGTGGCTGATTTTTCAAAAGTAGATTGCCAGAAATTTCTTCCAACCATGCAGAGTCCTATAAACCATATAAACAAATTCTATCATCAGGGGCAAACCATTGAATGATTTCAAGCTGACCGCGTATGTTGTTTGAATTAATTAGATATTGGCTTTGAAATGACCATGTGGTTTGCTTATTGATTTTTGACATCATAGCCAGTGCAGTTGAGCAAGAGGAAGCCAAGCCTCACACCCTAACCACAGGTACCATGAACCTTGTTGAACCTGAATGACCATTGTGCCTCCCCTCTCTTCCATCACCTTCTGAACTCTTGTCCTCCTACTGCTCTGTACATTCTGGGACAGTTCTTTCACTTCTCCACTCCGAAAACCTCCACCCAGGCAAACATGCTGATCAGCCAACTTCCTTCTAACTTCAACCTCTTTTCCATAGGTTTTCTCTAGCTGCTTTCCTTTGAGTTAAGCCTGGCTATACCGTGAAGACATGAGTTCAAATGCAGCCCTCTCAAACTGATGCTGTTTATTCTCCATTACCTTAAGAGCAATGATATTTTTTCCTAGTAACTAGAAAAAGAATTCCGGAAAGTTTTAAATATTCTATTGTACAAGGTTTTATGACCTAGAAGAGCAGTTTGGTCTCTTTTCTTAGATGTAATCTTGACATGTCTAAACATTACCACACTGAGATCTATGTCTTCTGAGCAAGAAATGCTGTCGAGAACCTCACATGCTTTCGAAGTAACCCTCTCTTTTTCCCTTCAGGACATCTCTATGAGCACCGCGTGTCTGTCCCACTGTCTGTTTTGTATTTCCAGCTTCTGCTGGGAACATGCTTCATTCTCTCTGCATGGAGGAAGAACACCAGAGAAGAGATTGGATTCTGGAAATTATGACTCCAGAAGACTAAGCACAGTTGCTTTGGATTGAATTATGTCTCACAAAATTTATATTGACATCCTAACCCTTGTACCTGTTGATGTGATCTTGTTTGTAAATAGAGTTTTCTTCTGATATGTTGATGAGGTCATACCAATGTAGGGTGGATTCTAAAACTAATTCCTTCTCAGTTATAAAAAGAACAGAATAGACACAGATCATGGCCAAGAAGCTGATCTGGACTTTTAACCTCCCAAACTGAGGAAATGAGTTTCTCTTCTTTAAAGCCACTCACTTGTGGTATTTGTGTTACAGAAGCACTAGGCAATGAGGACAACAGTCTTGTAAATAGAGTTGGGATTTTCCAAGTACAGACTCCTTGAGATATGGTCTTAAGAACATTTCTGTCTATTACCTAGACAAAATATTTAGAAGCTTTGATGAGACTAATGTACTTCTTGTTTTCCTGTTAACTTCTCAACTACTTTCTTGGTAATTATTCTTTTATATTTACATTTGTACATTTGATAAGGCTATGCAATCAAACTACTCTACAGTAATGCACATTAAAACTGTTGCCCATCCAACAGTCTTATATATATGTGTGTGTATACACACACACACACACACACACACACACAGAGCCCTGGTGGCACAGTGGTTAAGAGCTACAGCATGCTATGGCTGCTAACCAAAAAGGTCAACAGTTCAAATTCACCAGCTTCTCCTTGGAAATCCTATGGAGTGTTTCTATTCTGTGCTATAGGGTCACTACAAGTTGGAATCCACCCAATGGCAAGGGAAAATACATACACATACACCATGAATTTACTACACATAATTATATACCTGGTGGTTTATCTAAATGTGTTGTGTGCTAACAGTGTCTAGTATTTGAATTGTTAAATTGTCACTCACTATGAGAAACTAAGCTCACTGGGTGGCACAATGAAGTGCTGGCTACTAACCAAAAAGTTGGCGGTTCAGTTCAAACCCACCCAGAGATGCCTTGGAAGAAAGACCTGCAGATCTACTTCCAAAAGTTCACAGCTATTGAAAACTCAGTGGAGCACAGTTCTACCCTGCAACACATGGTTTTTCCTTGACTTGGAACCAACTCAACAGCAACCGTTTTGGATTTTGTTTTTTTGTTTTGATTATGAGAAATTAGGGAGAAGCTGGGTGGTCCAAATAGATAATATGCTAGGCTGCTGACAAAAAGGTTGGAGGTTCCTGCCTACCCACAGGTGCCTCAGAAGAAAGGCCTGGCAATCTACTTACAAAAACACAGCCATCGAAAGCCTATAGAGCGCAGATTCTACTCTGACACATATGGGGTCACCATGAGTCAAAATCTTCTCAGCTGCAATTGGTTATAAGAAGCTAGTGTTAAGTATAACTAAAGAAATCAAAAACTCAGTGATCAGATACTGAACTCTATTTTCAATATGAGAAATGCTTTCCTGAAGCTCATCAGTCTTTCAATAACTCCATCAACACTACTGTTGTTGTTAGATGCCATCGAGCAGGTTCCAACTCATAGTGACCCTATGTACAACAAAACAAAACACTCCCAGTTCTGTGCCGTCCTCACAATCATTGTTATGCTTGAGACCTTTGTTGCAGCCACTGTGTCAATCCATGTTGTTGAGGGTCTTCCTCTTTTTTGCTGGCCCTCTACCACCAACACTGGTGAGTGTTATCTTTGCCAAGCATTATTTATCCCAATCGTGTTCATACAAAAATGAACGGGCCCTTACCTTCAGCCTCAGACTGCCAACGGTCTAGCAGGAGAAGAAAATAAACTTAAAATTCAACCTCTCTATGAAGACTTCTTTCGTTTAAACCAATTCCTTCTGCAAACTGGTGGCAATGTAACCTTCACACTCATTCCTAGCTGGAGACCGGAGGCATGATCATATGCAGTCACCAGAAATGAATTAAAAAATATAAACACTTGGCCAGCAGGAGGCACTATGCACTCTTTGGTCACAGTGGCTTCTTCATTCTCAGGAGATGGGTGGGCCTGTTTTAGTCAGCTTGGGCTTTCATCTACCCTGAGAGCAATGAACAGAAATGAGCACAGAATAAAACTGTTTCCTCCTAGGGTTAAGAAAGCAAGAGGTCATTAAAAAGACAGGAAAGAAAGGAAAGACCAAAATGGATGTCAGAAGAGACTCTGAAACTTGCTCTTGAATGTTGAGTAGCTAAAGCGAATGGAAGAAATGATTGAATAAAAGAGCTGAACAGATTTCAAAGGGCAGCTGGAGAAGACAAAGTAAAGTATTATAATGATATATGCAAAGACCTGGAGTTAGAAAACCAAAAGGAAGAACACGTTCAGCATTTCTTAAGCTGAAAGAACTGAAGAAAAAATTCAAGCCTCGAGTTGCGCTAGTGAAAGTCTCTATGGGCAAAATACTGAATGACACAGGAAGCATCAAAAGAAGATGGAAGGAATACACAGAATCACTGTACCAAAAAGAACTGGTTGATGTTCAGTCATTTAAGCATGTGATCAAGAACCAACGTCAGTGAAGGAAGAAGTCCAAGCTGCACTGAAGACATTGGTGAAAAACAAGGCTCCATAAATTGACCCAATGCCAACTGAGATGTTTCAGCAGAAGGATACAATGCTGGAAGTACTCACTAGTCAATGCCAAAAACTTGGGAAGACAGCTACCTGACCAACCGACTGGAAGAGATCCATATTTATGCCTATTCCAAAGAAAGGTGATCCAACTGAATTTGGAAATTATCTAACAATATCATTACTATCACATGGAAGTAAAATTTTGCTGAAGATCATTCAAAAGCTGTTAGGGCAGTACACCCACAGAGAACTTCCAGAAATTCAAGCCAGATTCAGAAAAGGACTTGGAACCAGGGATATCATTGCTGATGTCAGATGGATCATGGCTGAAAGCAGAGAATATCAAAAGATATTCATCTCCGTTTTACTGACTATGCAAAGGTGTTTGACCGTGTGGTTCATAACAAATTATGGATAACATTTTGAAGAATGAGAATTCCAGAACACTTAATTGTGCTCATGAGGAACCTGTACATATATCAAGAAGCAGTTGTTCGAACAGAACAAGAGGATATTGCGTGGTTTAAAGTCAGGGTTGTATCCTTTCACCATACTTATTCAATCTGTATGCTGAGCAAATAATCCGAGAAGCTGGAGTATATGAAGAAGAAGGGGGCATCAAGATTGGAGGAAGACTCATTAACAACCTGGTTATGCAGATGACACAACCTTGTTTGCTGAAAGTGAAGAGGACTTGGAGCACTTACCGATAAAGATGAAAGAGTACATACAGCACTCAGTTAGGATTACACATCAACATAAAGAAAAAATATCCTCACAACCGGACCAGTAAGCAACATCATGGTAAATGGGGAAAAGATTGACGTTGTCAAGAATTTCATTTTAGTTGGATCCACAATCAATGTCCATGGAAGCAGCAGTCAAGAGATCAAACTACGTATTGCATTCATAAAATCTGCTTCAAAAAACCTCTGTAAAGTGTTGAAAAGCAAAGATGTCACTTTATTTAAAAAAATTTTTTATTGTAGTATAGATGAAGGTTTACAGAACAAATAGTTTCACATTAAACAGTACCCATATTGTTTTATGACATTAGTTAACAACCCCACGACATGTCAACACTCTCCCTTCTGGACCTTGGGTTCCCTATTATCAGCTTCCCTGTCCCCTGCTGCCTTCTAGCCTTTGTCTCTGGGCTGTTGTGTCCCATTAGTCTTGTTTTGTTTTATCGCCCTGTCTAATCTTTGGCTGAAGAGTGAATCTGGGGGTGACTTCATTACTGAGATAAAAGGGTGTCCAAGGCCTATACTCTTGGAGTTTCTCTAGTCTCTGTCAGGCCAGTAAGTCTGATCTTTATTTGTGAGTTAGAATTTTGTTCTACATTTTTCTCCAGCTCTATCTGGGACCCTCTGTCTTGATCCCTGTCAGAGCAGTCAGTGGTGTTAGCCGGGCACCATCTAGTTGTACTGGACTCAGTATGGTGGAAGCCGTGGTAGTTGTGGTCCATTAGTCCTTTGGACTAATCTTTCCCTTGTGTCTTTGGTTTTCTTCTTTCTCCCTGGCTCAAGATGGGGGTTAGACCATCAGAGTATCTTAGATGGCTGCTCACAGGATTTTAAGACCCCAGACACTACTCACCAAGGTAGAATGTAGAACATTTCTTTGTATGCCAATTAAGCTATGTTATGCCAATTGAGCTATGTTATGCCAATTGAACTAGATGTTCCTGAGACCATGGTCCCTACAGCCCTCCACCCAGCAGTTTGGTCCCTCAGGGAGTTTGGATGTGTCTATGGAGCTTCCATGACATTTCCTTGTATAAGCTGTGCTGGCTTCCCCAGTATTGTGTATTGGCTTACCCTTCACCAAAGTTACCACTTATCTACTGTCTATTGCTGCCCCTAGCCCTTCCATCCCTCATAACCATCAAAGATTGTTTCTTTTTGTGTCTAAACCTTCTAATGAGTTTTTACAGTAGTAGTGTCATACAATATTTGTCCTTTTGTGATTCACTTATTTCACTCAACATAATGTCCTGCAGATTCATCCATGTTATGAGATGCTTGGCAGATTCATCATTGTTCTTTATCATTGTGTAATACTCCACTGTGTGTATGTACCATAGTTTCTTTATCCATTCATGTGTCGATGGGCATCTAGGTTGTTTCCATCTTTTTGCTATTGTGAACAATGCTGCAATGAACATGGGTGTGCATATGCCTATTCATGTGACCACTCTTATTTCTCTAGGATATATCCTAGGAGTGGGATTGCAGGATTCTATGGTATTTCTATTTATCTCTTTCTAAGGGAGTGCCAAATCGTTTTCCAAATGGTTTGTATCATTTTGCATTCCCACCAGCAGTACATAAGAGTTCCCATCTTCCCACAGACTCTCCAACATATGTTCTTTCCTGTTTTTTTGATTTGTGCCAGTAATGCTGGGGTGAGATGGTATCTCATTGTGGTTTTTATTTGCATTTCTCTAATGGCTAGTGATCAGAATCATTTCCTCATGTGTCTATTGGCTGCTTGAATGTCTTCTTTGGTGAAGTGTCTGTTCATTTCCTTTGCCCATTTTTTAATTGATTATTTATCTTTTTGATGTAGAGGTGTTGGATTTTCTTGTAGATTTTAGAGATGAGACTTGGTCTGACTTGTCCAAAATTTTTTTCCCAGTCTAGGTTCTCTTTTCACTCTTTTGGTGAAGTCTTTTCATGAGCCTAAGTGTTTAATTTTTAGAAGATCCCAGTTATCTAGCTTATCTTCAGGAGTTTGTGTGTTGTTGGTTATGGTTTGTATCTTGTTAATGCCGTGTATTAGGGCCTCTAGCGTTCGTCCTATTTTTTTCTTCTATGAACTTTACAGTTTTTGGCTTTATATGTAGGTTTTTGATCCCTTTTGAATTAGTTTTTGTATATGGCGTGAGGTATGGGTTCTTTTCATATTTTGCAGATGGACATCAAGTTTTTCCAGCACCATTTGTTAAAAAGACTGTCTTTTCCCCATTTGGTGGACTTCGGGCCTTTGTTGAAGATCAGGTGACTATGGTGGATGGGTTTACATCTGCCTTCTCAGTTCTTTCCATTGGTCAATGTATTTTTCATTGTACCAGTACCAGGCTGTTTTGAATACCATAGCTGTATAGTAGGTTCTGAGGTCAGGTAGTGTGAGTGCTCCTACTTTATTCTTCTTCAATAGTGCTTTACTTATTCACGGCTTCTTCCCTTTCCATATAAAGTTAATGATTACGTTTAACATCTCTTTAAGGAAGGTTGTTGGTATTTGGACTGAGATTGCATTGTATTTATAAATTGCTTTGAGTAGAATTGTCATTTTCACAATGTAGAGTCTACCCATCCATGAGCATGGTGTTTTTCCATATAAGTAGATCTCTTTTGGTTTCTTTGCAACAGTGTTTTGTTGTTTTCTTTGTATATGTCTTTTACATCCCTGCTTAGATTTATTCCTAAGTATTTTATTTTTTTAGGGGCTATTGTAAATGGTATTGTTTTTCCCGATTTCCTTTTTGTAGTTCTCTTTATTGGTGTATTGGAAGCCAACTCATTTTTGTATGTTTATCTTTTATCCTGCTACTCTGCTGAATCTTTCTATTAGTTCCAGTAGTTTTCTCATGGAGTCTTTTCAGTTTTCTATGTATAGTGTTATATCATCTGTAAATAAGGACAGTTTAACTTCTTCATTACCAGTTTGGATGCCCTTTATTTTTTTTTTTTTCTTGCCTTATTGCTCTAGCTAGAACTTCCAGCACAATGTTAAATTGGAGTAGTGATAAGGGACATCCTTGTGTTCCTGTCCTCAAGGGGAATGTTTTCAGCCTTTCTCCATTAAAAATGATGTTGGCCATTGGTTTTGCACAGATGCCCTTTATTATGTTGGGAAATTTTCCTCCTATACATATTTTATTGAGAGTTTTTATCAGGAATGGGTGTTGGACTTTGTCAAATGCCTTTTCTG
>NW_004443977.1:15548655-15571120 GCF_000243295.1 Trichechus manatus latirostris
TTTGATTCTAGGAATTTTTTAAATTCCATCTCTGATTTCTTTTATTATCCAGTGGTTTGTAAGGAAAATGTTATTCAGTTTCCATGTAATTGATTTTTTTTCCTTGCTCTTCCTGTTGTTAATTTCTACCTTGATGACATTGTGGTCAGAGAAGATACTTTGTATTATCACAGTGTTTTGAATTTTGTTGAGGGTTGCTCTGTGGCTTAAAATGTGGTCTATTTTGGAGAATGTTCCATGTACATTGGAAAAGAATGTGTACTTTGCAGCTGTTTGGTGGAGTGTTCTATATGTCTATGAGGTAAGTTGTCTGACTGTGCCTTTTAGTTCTTCTGTATCTTTGTTGAGTTTCTTTCTAGATGTTCTGTCCTTTACCAAGAGTGGTATGTTGAAGTCTCCTACTATTAGTTTGGAACAGTCAATTTCACTTTTCAGTGCTGTTAGAGAGTTTGTTTTATGTATTTTGGAGCCCTGCCATTGGGTGCATTTGTGTTTATTAGCATTATGTCTTCATGATGGATCATCCCTTTAATCACTAGATAGTGTCTTTCTTTTTCTTTTATGGTGGATTTTGTTTTAAAGTTTGTTTTATGTGAGATTAGTATTGCCACTTCAGCTTTTTTTTGGTAGCTCTTTGCTTGATACATTTTTTTTTCATCCTTTGATTTTTAGTAAATTTACATCTTTGTTTCTAATGTGTGTCTCTTGTAGACAGCATGTTGATGAATCCTGTTTTTTCATCCATTCTGTCACTCTCTGTCTCTTTATGGGTGCATTTAGTCCATTTACATTCAGTGTAATTATTGATAGGCATGAGTTTATTGCTGTCATTTTGTAGTGCTTTTTTTTTTTTGTGGTGCTGATGTTTTCTTTGTTCCCCTTACTCTGCTGTGCTGAATTCCTTTTGTTTGTGGATTTTTTCCATTTCTTTTGTTTTTGGAGTTTTTGTTTTTACTGAGACTTTGTTTTTGATGAGTATGTTCATTAACTTTCTTTGTGGTTACCTTGAAATTTACCCTTATCTTCCCAGGTTTGAACCAGTCTATTATTACTTAGTATTGCTTTGCCTTCCTCTCCATTAGAAGGTTCTATACCTACACTGTTGATTCCTTCTTTGATTGTTCTGGTGTTCTTGTCATTTACAGATTAACCAATCTGGTTCTCTGTTGTAATTCTTTTGGTTTCAGATAGTCCTTGAGAGTTCATTTCCTAGGTTGGTATCTGGCTGGTACGATCCTGCATCCTAGATTCTGGCTGTGAGCGGAAGTTGTGTGTTCTCAGATCGAAGGACTCCCTTTAATAATTCTTATAAGTTTGGTTTTCACATAGTGCTTTAATTTATGTTTATCTGGAAATGTCCTAATTTCACCATCATATTTCAATGAGAGTTTTGCAGGATATATTAATCTTGGCTGACAATTTTTTTCTTTTGATGTTTTATGTATGTCATCCCATTGCCTTCTTGCCTGCATGGTCTCTGCTGAATAATCCAAGCTTAGTCTTATTGTTTCTCCTCTGTATGTGAGTTTTTGTTTTTCTTGAGCTGCTCTCAGGATTTTTTATTTGTCTTTGGTTTAGCGAGTGTGATTATGATATGCATTGGTGATTTTCTTTTGGGGCCTATCCTATATGGTGTTTGTTAAACTTCTTGGATGGTCAGCTTTTAATCTTTCATGATATTGGGAGTTTTCTGTCAGTAGTTCTACCATGATCCTCTCTGAGTTTTCTGTATTCTCTCCCAGTTCTGGAACCCCAATCACTTGCAAATTTTTGCTTTCGGCTGTATCCCACATACTTCTCACCGTTTCTTCCTTTTTGTTCATTCTTTCTGTGATTTTTCCTCACAGTTGTTATCAAGTGTTTGTCTTCAATTTTACTAATCCTGTCTTCCATTATTTGAAACCTGCTCCTCAGCCCTTCTACGACACTGTCCATTTCTGAAATCTTGTTGTTTATCTTTTGGATTTCTAACTGTTGTTTTTGTATGATTCTGGTTGTGAATTTATTTTAGCATTTTGTTCCTGTATTATTTTCCTGAATTCTTTCCTTTTTTTGCCTATATTTTCCATGAATTTGTCTGCCTTTTCCATGAATTTGTCTATTTTTTCCTCATTTTTGTCTGCTTTTTGCTTCAACTTTTGGATAGCTGTAAATATTAGAGGTTTGAATTCTGTATCAGTTAGTTCCAGTGCCTTTTCTCCTACTGGAAAGTCATCTGGTGTTTTATTTTGGATGCCTACTGGAACCATCTTTTCCCATTTTTTTTATATGTTTTGATATTGTCTGCTGTCTTTGGTTTCTTCAGTAGTTATTTTCCTTGTTTATTGATTGTAGATTTATTTGTTTTGTCTTGATTTTTTCTTTTATTTGGTTATGTCTGAGTAGGCAGGCTGTGTGTTCGTTGTTGTTTGCTCGTCTTTGGGCATGATACTTTTCACCTACTTGTCCAACTGGCAGGGTAAGTCACTCACCTATGGTGCAGCAAGGCAGGTCCAACTGAAGGGGAGTTGCTGGAATGAGTTGTTCGTGGCACATACTAGGACTGGCTGGGCGGGCCAGGAATCAGTGCAGGGAAGGTTCCAGTAGTCCAAGCCTATGCTTTTCTGGGGTGTTATGTTCAGCACACTGTGCAGGTAGGCAAGAAGAAGTGGGGAGATTGTGATATGTGGAGCTGAGATGGGTATGGGAAAGAAGAGAGGGAGGAGAGTGAAATAAGCCAAAAACAAACAAAGAAACAAAAAAGAGTGTTAAGGGAGCTTGCCATTGGAGTAGAGAGATGAGAGACTGAGGAATGAAGAAAAGCAAAATGAAAAAAAAGAAAAGGGGTAAGTGAAAATAAATAAATAAATAAAAATTAGGGGGGAAAAAAAAAGCAGAACCCCCAGAGATTCCACCAGTGTGGCTGCAAAGACTGAAAAAGTGGCTTCAAGGCTGCAAAGTATAGCCTGGCCAGAAGGGGTAGAGATGTCACACAGCACTAGGTATTCAGGAGATGGGAAGAAAAGCTAAGTATAGAGAAATGAAAAACTGAGAAATGAAGAGAGACAACAAGAGAAAAAGAGAGAAAAGAAAACAAACAAAAAAAAAAAAAAAAGAAAAGAGAAATGTCCCTTGGATTATACCCTGCAGCTGTGCAGATTGAGGAAGCAGCTCCCAAGCTGTGTAGTACAGTTTGGCTAGAAGCGGCTCTCAAGCCAAGAAAAGAAAAGGAAAACAAACAAAGAAATGAAAACAAACAAACAAACAAACAAAAAAAGCCCTGAGGATCCCACCAACATGGTGGTGTGGGCTAGGAAGCAGTTCCACAGTGGAGAGGCGTTTCACAGCCTTTTAAGAAGAAGCAAAGATGGCACACAGAGCCAGGTATTTGAGAGAAAAGAGGGGAGGTGGTGAGAGGTATAGAAGAAAGCAAAAGAAGCAGAAAAAAGCAACATCAACAACAAAGAAATGGCACTTGGGGAGCCAGCCATTGTAGGTGGGTGGAATCCAAGTGACACAGGGCTGAAGCTAGTGTCTTCCGGCCAACAGACTGTGGCCACAGGAAGCAGTGGATTCCAAGTAGGGGTGAAGAAGGGGGGGTGGTGGGAAAGCATATATCACTGGTTACTGGTTGTTCTGACTCCTGCTAGGAGCTCCATGAAGCTACTTTCCCATACTTCCTGTTCACCAATCTCCAACAGGAGTCCAAGATGGCGAATCAGTGTTGTGTGAGTTGGTAGGGGATCTCTGCATGTATCTCTTCTCGCTCTCTGTTCTCCGTCACTTTCTTAATCCATTGTTTGCTTGGCTGAGTTGTTTATCTGTTCATTTGATGCTTAGGGTTTCAGGACTGATGTTTATCTCTGTTTGACGTAGTTTTTCATGTCTTTGCTGTGGAGGGATGGAGTGTTGCTTCTGTCTATAGTGCCATGTTGCCCAAAGATGTCACTTTAAAGACTAAGGTGCATCTGACCCAAGCCATGGTGTTTTCAGTCACCTCACATGCATGCAAAAGCTAGGCAATGAATAAGGAAGTCTGAAGAATTGATGCCTTCGACTTATGGTGTTGGCAAAGAATATTGAACATACTGTGGACTTCCAAAAGAATGAACAAATCTTTCCTGGAAGAAATACAGCCAGAATGTTCCTTAGAAATGAGGATGATGAGACTTTGTTCACATAATTTGGACATGTATCAGTCCCTGGAAAAAGACATCATGCTTGGTAAAGTAGAGGGTCAGCAAAAAAGAGGAAGACCCTCAACAAGATGGATTGACACAGTGGCTACAACAATGGGCTCAAGCATAACAAGGATCATGAGGATGGCACAGGACCAGAAAGCATTTCATTTTATTTTGTATTGGGTTGCTATGAGTTGGAATTGATTCAATGGCATCTAACAACAACAACAACAGGGTGATTCTAAAATTTGATAAAGGCTAACTAACCCTCTGAGGTGAAGCCCAGGCATTGGTATAATTTTTCAAAGCTTCCCAGGGATTCCATGGCATAGTAGGCAAGACTAGAAATCTCTACAAGGAACTTCAGATGGTATAACAAAATAGGTCTTGGTTTCAGGTGGTTAACAGATAACGGTACCTTTTTGAAACGTACTAAGGGGAAGTGTTCTTGACTCTTCTTTAAACTCTGGACAATTGAGTGTTTCTGATGTCCTCCACCCCCTTCACTCTCTCCTCCTGTTCAGGGGCACATAGCTTCTGTTTCTTCAGTAATTCCTTGTTGCACTTAATTCAGTTTTCATAATTTGAGCACGAGGAATGTTTCATGCACAGTTTGATGGCCTATGCTCACATTTTTCAACCTCCAGGTAAAAATTTGGAATGTCACCAGACACTGCTGGATCTTCTCCTACACTTCACCTTTCCCATGAAGGGCGAGTCAGTTCCTCCATGTATTTCTTGTAACTTGGGTCCTGGCAGGGAACACCACTCTTTCCAAACGTTTGATACACAGTGGCTGCAGATCTATCATAGGATGAACCAAAGGAAGCATCTGTCATTGTGGTGCATAGGTCAACAATAGTGATTCAGTTACTGGCATTCTGTGTAAAAGAAAATTCCAGATATACTAAAGAGAATATACATGCACAGCAACAACAACAACAAAAAGGAATAAACTATTGATAAATACAACAACTTCGATGAATCTCAAAGGAATTATACTATGTGAAGAAGACAGACTCAAAAGGCTATATACTGCATTATTCCTTTAATGATCAGTTGGCTGGGGGTGAGGGAAAGGTTAACTATCAAGGATTGTGAGAATTTCCAGTGAGGGGGTGTCTTAGACTGGGTTCTCTAGAGAAACAAAACCAGTAAAGTGTATAAATATATATATAGAGAGATTTAGACCAAAGAAACAGCTCACACGATTGTAGAGGCTGGAACATCCCAAGTCCTTGTATTAGGATACAGGCTTCTCCCAATTCATGTAGCCCCAGGGGCTGGTGAACTGAAGATTGGCAGGTTAGAAAGCAGAACTCTGCTCACAGGCTCTGAAGACTGTTGAATCCCAGGGTTGGAAGATAAGCTGATAGCTCAAGTCCCAAGAATTGGAGGCCAGACAAACAGGAGGCAGCCACAGGATCCAGAGCGAACAAAAAGCCAGAAAGTCTGCTTATATTTGGATGCAGGCCACACCGCCAGGGAAACTCCCTTTCAACTGATTGGCTACTCACAGCATACTCAATCATGGGAGTGATCACATATAAACACTGAGAATCATGGCTCAGCCAAATTGACACAGAATCTTAACCATCACAGGAGGAGTTATGAAGGTGGTCAGTATCTTGATTGTGGTGGGGATTCTCAACTCTCCATGTTTGTCAAAACTCAGAATCACACACTAAAAAGAGTGAAATTAATGGTGTGTAAATTACACCTCAATTCCTCAATTTTAATATATACATGGAACTACATTTCAAGTCTAAACCAAAATTAAATTTGAAACTTGTTTAAATTTACATAATAACTTTTATTCAAGTGAGATAGAAGCAAAATAAAAATAAAATAAATTGTATTAAAATAAAATAAATAAAAATTCTTACAATCATTCAGGACGATGATTGTAAAAAGTTGTTGCTTGTCCAAATCCATTGTCATCAAGTCAATTCTGATTCAGAGAGATCCTGTAGAATCTAGTAGAACTGCCTCATAGGGTTTCCAAGGAGAAGCTGGTGTATTTGAACTGTCGACCTTTTGATTAGCAGCCAAACACTTATCACTGCACCACCAGGGCCCATTCCTTATAAAAGATGGGGAGTGGGGGACCTAATTAGTTTGCTGGATATACTTAAAAAAAAAAAGTTGAAAATGCCCTTGTCTGAGACATAGCTCTTACAACTGCTAATTTACTTTAGCAGTGGCATGGAAATCCTTGGCCTTTCACCTTTGAGTAAATTATCTACTTGAAGAGTTTCTAAAGTTATAAAACTTTGAACACTGTACTCAGGACTATGCTAGATCCACTGGGATACACAAAAGAAGCATAAATAACATGCTTGCCCCTGAGAAAGCCAAACCCATTACAATCGAGTACATTCCAGCTCATAGCAACCCTACAAGACACAATAGAACTGCCCCATTAGGGTTTCCAAGGAGCGGCTGGTGGATTCCAACTGCCAACCTTTAGATTAGCAGCCAAGTTCTAAACCACTGTGCTACCAGGGCATAAAATGACAAATATTGCCGTCTAGTTATTTCTGAATCGTGAAGACCCTATATGTACAGAGTAGAACTTCCCCATAAAGTTTTCAAGGCTCTGAACTTTTAGAAGCAAATCACCAGGCCTGTCTTTTAAGGTGCCTCTGGGTGAGTTAGAAACACCAACTTTTCAGATAATAGTTGAGTTCTTAACCTTTTGCGTCACCCAGGGAGTCCTAAAATAGCAAATAATACATGCTGGTGCATAATAACAAACATAATAACTAGTAATGGTTAAGTGCTTTGCAGCTAACCTAAAGATTGGTGGTTCAAACCCCCCTAGTGGCTCTGCTCCAGAAAGACCTGATGATCTGATTTCATAAAGATTATAGCCTAGAAAATCCTGTGGGTCAGTTTCATTCTGTCACATGGGGTCACTATGAGTCGAAGTTGACTTGACAACACCTAACAACAACACATGAAAATTAGCTGCTGATGGGACTTTGACTCCAATATGGGGTTGAATAATTACAGGAAACTTTTGGGAGGAGATAGAAATTGTGCTAAACCCGGAAGGTTGTTTAGAATTTGTTCAGTTGGAGACAATAAAACAGGACATCCTGCCGGTAGGAATAGTTGGTGTCTAAGAACAGTCCAAAGAAGGGGAACAGAGGAAATGATCCAGCACTGAAATTTCCCTTCACCTCAGAAGCAACCAGTGTCTTCCTAGCTAAGCAGTAAATCTGAACTTTGATGGGTCTGGCAAACCCTGAGGCCTGAAGATCAGCTTCCTTACATTTGGGACAATTCAGCTGCCAAACCTAACTTCAACCAGGTCAACATTCACTACCATATAGCTCATGTAAAGAATGTCTCCGGGGAATTAAGTGACAAAATATGGCTGAAGCTCCATCCTGACAAGGAGCAGATTAGATGTTTTTGATTGAACAGGGGACAAATTCTTCAATAACATATTTGCAGATTGTACCTAGTGTGAAAGGCGCTAGATTAGATGTCATGGGAGAAGTGGTTTTTCCTCAGTTCTCTAAGGTTCTCCAGGGAAAAATATCATATTTTTCAGTAGAAACATACATTTAAAACAGGATCATGAAAGCCAAAAAATTGTTCAACTACTCTCCACCTGTTATGGATTGAAGAGTGTCCCCCCCAGAATATGTATCAACTTTGCTAGGCCAGGATTCCCAGTATCGTGTGATTGTCCACCATTTTGTGATCTGATGTGATTATCCTATGTGTTGTAAATCCCAACCCCTATGATGTTAATGAGGCAGGAGTAGAGGCAGTTATGTTAAGGAGGCAGGACTCAATCTACAGGATTATGTTGTATCATCTCTTTTGAGATACAAAAGAGAGAATCAAGCAGAGAATGGGGACCCCATGCCACCAAAAATGAAGAGCCAGGATGGGAGCACATCCTTTAGACCCATGGTCCATGTGCTGAGAAGCTCCTAGACCAGGGGAAGATTGATGACAGGGACCTTCCCCCAGAGCCAACAGAGAGAGAGGGCCTTCCCCTGGAGCTGGCACCCTGAATTCAGAATTCTAGCCTCCTAGACTGTGAGAGAATACATTTCTCTTTGTTAAAGCCATCCACTTGTGGTATTTCTGTGATAGCAGCACTAGATACTTTAGACAGAATTTGGTACCAGAAGTGGGGTGCTGCTCTAACAGATATCTAAAATGTGGAAGTGATTTTGATGCTTTGAATGAGTAGAGGGTGGAAGAGTTTTAAAGTAACTAATAATAAAAGCCCAGATTGCCATGCAAAGACTATTGGTGGAATTATGGATGTCAGGGGAAATTCTGGTGAGGATTCAGAAGGAAATGAGGAGAGCGATAACACTGGAGATGGCACAGACTGGGAGGTGCAGCAGCAGAGAAACAGTAGCAGCAGAACCTGGAGACCAGTGTGAGATGGTTCGGGAGCTGACCCACAGAGCAGGAGAGCCGAGTGCCTGGGGACAAGAGGCTTCCTGGAGGAGCAGGGTGCATCTGGCCGCTTATCAATGAAGTTAGACTTGCTGACCCACTGGCCAAGAGAGCTGAGTGCCTTCCAGCTGAGGTTTACTGGCAGAGCTGGCTGCCTTCAGCCACTTACTGGTAGAGCTAAAGAACTTTGGAACACTTTCATGAGCAGGGCAGATGGTGGGTTGGCCCAAGGGCTTAAAGGGCTAAGAGGCCAAGAAACCAGGATGCAGAAGCTAAAAGAACAAGGAACACAGAAAGCAGAGCTCCCTCAGTTTCAAAAGATAGAGTCACGACCTCTGGGGTCTCAAAATGTGGAGCCATAGCCTCTTGGGTTTCAAAGGGTGGGGTCACAGAGTCCTAAGTTTCAAACAGGCAGACCTTGACCAATTCAGTTCCAGAGTGAGGGGTTGCCTTTCATGAGTGCCAGTGGAATAGGGCCAGATCCACTGCCCTAAGCTAATGGTGTGAGGCTACTATGCTTAAGGGGCAGAAGAATGGGGACGGCTGGGGCTGAGGGGTAGGGTTACCACTCAGACTTACTAGGAGAACATGGCCACCCAAATGCAAGGGAGAGGATTTGCCATTTCAGTGGGTCTGGATGGCCAAGCTGAAGCCCAGGGCTGAGGGACTTCCACCCAGAATCAGGAGAGTCTGGCCAACACCCCGAGTCTGGAGTGCAAGGCCATTGCCTAAATGGTCTCAGAGAACACGGGATTATTTTCAAACCTTTAGAGCTAATGTAATGTGTTCTGCTGACTTGCTTGGTGCCTGTTATCCCTTCTTTCTCTCCAATTTCTCTCATTTTTAGTGGAAATATCTACCTTGTCAGTATTCCACCATTGTGCTTCAAAGGCAGATATGTTATATTCTAGATTTCACAGATGATGTAGAATTTTTCAGAAAACGGAAGTTACAGTTGGAATTGATTTAAGACTTTTACTATGATGTGATGGGATGAATGTGTTTTACATGTCACAGAGACTTGAATATTTGGGGGCCAAAGTGTGGAATGTTATACTAGATTGAATAGTGTCCCCCCAAGATGTGTGTCAACATGGCTAGACCATGATTCTCAGTATTGTGTGATTGTCTACCATTTTGTGATCTGGTGTGATATATCTTATGTGTTGTAAATCCTAACCTCTATGATGTTAATGAGGCAGGATTAGAGGCAGTTATGTTAATGAGGCAGAACTCAATCTACAGGATTAAGTTGTATTTCGAGTCAATCTCTTGAGATATAAAAGAGAGAATAGAACAGAGATGGTGGGGCCTCATGCCACCAAAAATGAAGGACCAGGAGGGGAGTGCCTCCTTTGGACCCAGGGTCACTGTGCTGAGAAAATCCTAGACCTGGGGAAGATTGATGACAGGGACCTTCCCCCAGAGAGGAAAGAGAAGGTCTTCCCCTGGAGCTGCACCCTGAATTTGGACTTTTAGCCTCCTAGAGTGTGAGAGAATACATTTCTCTTTGTTAAAGCCATCCACTTGTGGTATTTGTGTTACAGCAGCACTAGATAAGTAAGGAAGTACCCCTTCATGCCAAAAAGAACCTCCATATCTCATTTTTGTGTATTTTCAGAATTGTTTAATTTTTATTTTAAAAAAGAAGGCAGGCTAGAAGATTTTAAATTTGTATTTACTCATACATCTAAAATGGTTCTCAGATTTTTTTGTCCTAAATCAGAAGGTATAGCCCCTTATTTTATATATATATATATATACATACATACATATGTATATATGTGTGTGTATATATACACACATATAGACATACATATATACACCTCCTCCTCGCTTATCAACTCTGACATTTCGCATTTGTGACAATAGGAAAAAATTTACTAACTATTTTGCACATTAATGATGTACCTCTGGCAGTAATTAAAGCCAAGAAGTGGTGAGAGGTAGGCAGGGCCTAGATGGCAGAATAGTCAGATGGGTCATGTTGTCCCTCTTATAACAAAGACACAAAAAAACAAGTGAATCGAATATATATGACAATCTAGAAACCTTAATAATCAAGGACAAAGCTGAAGAATCAGACTGAACAACAGGTGGAAGGAAAGACAATTCAAAAGCAGCAGAAATGGGAAACTACAGATTGCAGATCACCAGCACACTGCTAGCTGAGTCTGTACAGCACACACGGGCTGAGGCAAGGAGCAACATCCCAAGCAGGGGCCCACCATATCTTCTGCAGCAAAGCGAAAAAAAAGTGAGAATAAACAATGTACTCATAGAACTTCCATAAGGAGAGGAAGTTAAGGCAATATCAAGAAATAAAAGTCTCACCTAAACTTAGAAAAATGAAGGTAAATTTCAAGTTAACCACAAAGGAAGCTAACAAACATACCCATCAAAATAAAAAAGAAGAAAAACATAAAAACTCGGCAAACACAAAATCAACGATAATGAAAGATATGAAAAGAAAGTACAGGAAAAAAATGATTTCTGCACAAGAAAATTAAGTGGAATAAAGAAACTGTCGACACCAGAAAAAAAAGAAAACCATCAAAATGATAGCAGTAAACTCAGACCTATCAATAATTACACTGAATGTAAATGGGCTAAAAGCACCAGTAAAGAGACAGAAAAGGGCAGAATGGATTAAAAAACATGATCTGTCTTTATGTTGTCTACAAGGGACAATATTAAATACAATGACATAAACAAGCTAAAACTCAAAGGATGGAAAATATATATATAAAGCAAACAAGAAGCTAAAAACAGCAGAAGTGGCAATATTAATCTCTGATACAATATTCTTTAAAGCAAAATTCAACATAAAGGATAAAGAACACTATACCAGGAGGACATAACCATAATAAATATATACCCACCCAATCGCAGGGCTCCAACATATATAAAACAAACTCTAACAGCATTGAAAAGAGAAACGGATAGCTTCACAATAATAGTAGGGGACTTCAACACACCACTTTTGGTGAAGGACAGAACATCTAGAAAGGAACTCAAGAAAGATATGGAGGATCTAAATGCCAGAATCAACCAACTTGAAATCACAGACATTTACAGAACACTCCTTCCAACAGCAACAAAGTATACATTCTTTTCCAATGCATATGGAGCATTCTCCAGAATAGACCACATATTAGGCCACAAAGTAAGCCTCAACAAAATCAAAAACATTGAAATAATATAAAGCATCCTTTCTGATCCTAATGACTTAAAAGTAAAAATCAATAACAGAAACAGCAAGGAAAAAAATCAAATACACGGAAACTGAGCAACACCCTCCTTAAAAAGTACTGAGTGATAGAAAAAAACAAGGATACAATAAAGAAATTTATAGAATCAAATGAGAATGAAAACACATCTTACCAAACCTTTGGGACACAGAAAAAGTGGTTCTTAGAGGTCAATGTATAGCAATAAACACACACATCGAAAAAGAAGAAATGGTCAAAATCAAAACAATCCTACAACTTGAACAAATAGAAACAGAGCAGCAAAAGAAGCCCTCAGAAACCACAAGACAGGAAATAATAAAGATTAGAGCAGAAAAAAACATGTAATAGAGAGTAGAAAAGCAATTGAAAGAATCATCCAGACCAAAAGTTGGTTCTTTGCAAATATCAACAAAATCTACAGATCACTTGCCAGACTGACAAAAGAAAAACAGGATAGGAAGTAAACAGCCCAAATAAGAAATGAGGTGGGTGATACCACAACAGATCAAAGTGAAATAAAAAGGATCATAACAGAATACTAAGAAAAGTTGTACTCCAACAAATTTGAAAACCTATAGGAAGTGGACTAATTTCTAGAAACACACCACCTACCTAAACTAACACAAACCGAGGTAGAAAAAGTAAAAAAAAAAAAAATCCATAACAAAAGATGAGGTTGAAGGGGTAATAAATAAACTTCCAACAAAAAAACAGCTCTGGCCCAGATGGCTTCACTGGAGAATTCTACCAAACTGTTACAGAAGAGCTAACATTAATACTACTAAAGCTATTTCAGAGCATAGAAAAGGAGAGAAAGAAAAAGAAAAAAAGAAAGAAAAAGGAAAAAAAAAAAAAAAAGAACAAAACTAACTAAAAAATTACAGCCTGTCAACTAGGGGAAGGGATGGCACATGAGACTAGCGGGGCAGGAGAAAGAAAAGGAAGGAAGGGAGAGAGAGAAAAGCAACAAAAAAGGGGGAAAAGTCAATAAACAGAAAAAAGAAACAAAAAATAAAACAAAAAAGGAAAACAAAGCAAAAAATCTGAAAAATCTCAGCCTGTCAGGAAGGGGGGAGGGGGGGATAGCACACAGGGCTAGCTGGGTGGGGGAAAGAGTAGGAAGGAAGGGAGAGAGAGAAAAGCAACAAAAAAAAAAAAAGACAAGAAATTCTCAAAAAATGAACAACAAAAGAAAAAACACAAAAAGAAAAAAGCAACCAAACCAAACAACCAAAGACTGTCAAGAAGGAGAGGGGATGGCCTACAGTGCTAGAGAAGCAACCAGAAAAAGCAGAAAAAATATTAAAAAGACAAAAAATAGAAATTAAAACCAAAAAAAGAAAAAACTAGCAAACAAAAAAACGGGGCTGAAGGGGCTGGCCAGTGGAGACCGGCTGTATCCCGGCGGCAGTGAGGTAGTATCACTCCAGCCGAGAAACCATGACCCTTTGGTAAGCAGAGGAGGCCTCCTAGAGGTAAAAAGGATGGCAGATGGGGAAGAGTGTATCCCTGGCTACTGGGTGCTCTGTCTCCTGCTGGGGAGCTCTGTGAAGTTGCCTTCCCATACTCCTTGTTCAGAGTTCTTTGGCTGGTGTAGCCCAAGATGGCAACTCCAGCCATGTTAGCTGGTATGAGACCTCCACTCCATAGCCCTCCTTGTTCTCTGTTCTCTGTTTCTTATTCCATTCAGTGCTTGATCAAGTTCTTTATTTCTTCAGTTGGTACTTAGGGTTCAAGGATTGACGTTTTTATCTGTTTTACTTAGTTTTTTTTGGGCTTTGCTGCAGAGGGAAGGCATGATACTTCTGTCTATAGCATCATGCTGGCTCTGCCTTGTAACATTGTAATTTCTAATATTAAATATGCTTTAAATTAATTCTATAGTCTGAAGATAAGCTATATATCATGATTTAATTTAGATTCTTTTTTCATAAACAATTTTTAAATTTATAAACTTGATAAATATAAAAAGTAGAGTTGTAACTAAATTTTGATATTGGTTTAAAATAGACTCTAACTTACTTAAAATAGGAAAACTGAATCTAACACCATTTTTCATTATCACAGAAATTTCTACATTTCCACAATATTTAGGCAGAATTGATGTGGTGACAGAATTGGGCAACTCACTTCACTTCCCAAGACCTCAGTTTTCACGTCTGTAAAATGGAAATAATACCCAATTCATAGAGTTAATAAAGAATAAACGAGATCATGCATATGAAAGTCACTATATAAGTGTTCAGGACTAATGGTGTTGGGAGTAACACATAAATGTTGAAGTAAAGAAAAGGCAAAATTCTGATTTTTGAGAATTTTTAAAAAAATCTTGAGGATTAATTTTTTTGTTAATCTTATTGTTTTGTTCAGTAAATTTTTATAGAAGAGAAGAAATACACTTCTGCCCTGAATCTAAACTCCCATATTAAAGGTTGCAAGCACTTTGGGGATAATATAACATTTTTCAAAGGAACAAAGCCTTTCATCTGAAACCATCAGGAAATCAGGAGTCTAGAAATTGGATAACCACTGCAGTTAAAATTTATTTCTATAGCAACAGTAGTGAGTTGAATAGTGGTGTCCAAAAAGATATGTCCAAGTTCTAACCCCTGGAACCTGTGAATGTGATCTTATCTGGAAAAAATGATCTGTGCAGATGTAATGAAATTAATGATCTCAGGTTGAGTCACCAAGAACTTAGGATGGGCCCTAAATCCAATTACAGATTTCTTTATAAGAGAAAAGTAGATGAAGATTTGGGAGACAGACATAGAGAAGAATTTTGTGTGAAGACAGGCAGAGATTAAGGTTAAGCGGCCAAGAAGCAAGGACTGTGGGAATCACCAGAAGGTGGAATTGGCAAGGAATGATTCTCCCCTAGAGCCTTCAGAAGAAGTGTGGCTCTGCTGACACCACAGTTTTGGCCTTATGGCCATAGGAGCTATGAGAGAATAAATTTTTCTGTTGTTTTCTGCAACCAAGTTTGTGGTAATTTGTTATGGTGACCGTAAGAAACTCGTACAGCAGCTTTGCTGAAAAATACGTTTTCTAGGAATACAACATTGCTTCAGCTGCTAATTAGGGACAGAATTATTTATAAATTTTTTTTTTAATATAAAATCAAAGCACAGCACATTCTAAGTCAGGACAAGTTCAATTTGTTGATACCAGACTTAGAGTATTAGAGGCTTAACCTTATGAATGAAAACCAAGCTTAAGGGAAACATTTGTAGCCAACTTCTGAGTATTGAGGGAAAACTGCTTTTACTGAAATGAAACAAATAAAAGTCAGAACTAAAATGCAAAACCAACAGCCAACAGCATTCTTAATGAGAGAGGCTGAAAACATTCTCTTTGAGAACAGGAACAAGACAAGGATGTCCTTTATCACCACTCCTATTTAACATTGTTCTGGAAGTTCTAGCTAGAGCAATAAAGCAAGAAAAAGAAATAAACAGCATCCAAATTGGTAATGAAGAAGTTAAACTGTCCCTGTTTGTGGATGATATGATAGTATACATAGAATACCCTAAAGACTGCATGAGAAATCTACTGGAACTTGTAGAAATATTCAGCAGAGTAGCAGGATACAAGATAAACCCACAAAAATCAGTTGGATTCCTATACACCAATAAAGAGAATGATGAAAAGGAAATCAGGAAAACAATACCATTTATAATAGCTGCTAAAAAAATAATATACTTCAGAATAAATCTAACCAGGGATGCAAAAGACCTACGCAAAGAAAACTACAAAACACTACTGCAAGAAACCAAAAGGGATCTACATAAATGGAAAAACATACCATGCTCATTGATAGGTAGACTCAACATTGTGAAAATGACAATTCTACCCAAAACAATTTACAAATACAATGCAATGCCCATCCAAATACCAACAACATTCTTCAAAGAGATGGAAAAACTAATCATTAACTTTATATGGAAAGGGACGAAGCCCTGAATAAGTAAAGCACTATAGAAGAGGAAGAATAAAGTAGGAGCACTCACACTACATGACCTCAGAACCTACTATACAGCTACGGTGGCCAAAACAGCCTGGTACTGGTACAACAACAGATACATTGACCAATGGAACAGAATTGAGAACCCAGATGTAAATCCATCCACCTACAGTCACCTGATCTTCGACAAGGGCCCAAAGTCCATCAAATGGGGAAAAGACAGTCTTTTTAACAAATGGTGCTGGCAAAACTGGATATCCATCTGCAAAAAAATGAAACAGGACCCATACCTCATGCCATATACAAAAACTAATTCAAAATGTATCAAAGACCTAACTATAAAGCCAAAAACTATAAAGTTCATAGAAGAAAAAATAGGACTAGCGCTACAGGCCCTAATACACGGCATTAACAGGATACAAACCATAACCATCAACACACAAACTCCAGAAAATAAGCTAGATAACTGAGATCTTCTAAAACTCAAACACCTATGCTCTTCAAAAGACTTCACCAAAAGAGTCAAAAGAGAACCTATAGACTGGGAAAAAAATTTTGGACATTATAAGTCAGACAGAGGTCTAATCTCCATAATCTACAAGAAAATCCAACACCTCTACAACAAAAAGACAAATAATCCTATTAAAAAATGGGCAAAGGAAATGAACAGACACTTCACCAAAGAAGACATTCAAGCTGCCAGCAGACACATGAGGAAATGCTCACGATCACTAGCCTTTAGAGAAATTAAAATCAAAATTACAATGAGATATCACTCACCCCAGCATTACTGGCATGAATCAAAAAAACCAGAAACAACAAATGTTGGAGAGGCTGTGGGGAGATCGGAACTCTTATGCATTGCTGGTGGGAATGCATAATGATACAACCATTTTGGAAAGTGATATGGTGCTTCCTTGGAAAGCTAGAAATAGAAATACCATACGATCCGGCAATCCCACTCCTAGGAATATATCCTAGAGAAATAAGAATAGACATATATACACCCATGTTCATGGCAGCGTTGTTCACAACAGCAAAAAGATGGAAACAACCTAGATGCCCATCAACAGATGAATGAATAAACAAACTATGGTATATACACACAATGGAGTATTATGCAACGAGAAAAACAATGATGAATCTTTGAAGCATCTCATAACATGGATGAAACTGGAGGACATTATGCTGAGTGAAATAAGTCAATCACAAAAGGACAAATAATGTATGAGACCTCTACTGTAAAAACCCATGAAAAATTTACACACAAAAAGGGGGAAATACTAAGTAGACAATAGATAAGTGGTAACTTTCGTGAAGGGTAGGACAGTACACAATACTGTGGAAGCCAGCACAACTTGTACAAGAGAAGGTCATGGAAGCTCCATAGACACATCCAAACTCCCTGAGGGACTCAAATGCTGGGCAGAGGGCTGTGGGGACCACGGTCTCGGAGAACATCTAACTCAATTGGCATAACACAGTTTATAAAGACATTGTTCTACATTCTACCTTGGTGAGTAGTGTCTGGGGTCCTAAAAGCCTGTGAGCGGCCATCTAAGATACTCCACTCGTCTCACTCCTTCAGGAGCAAGGGAGAATGAAGAGAACAAGATACAAGGAAAAGATTGGTCCAAAGGACTAATGGACCACAGCTACCAAGGCCTCCACCAGACTGAATCCAGTACAGCTAGATGGTGCCCGGCTACCATCACTGACTGCTCTGACCGGGATCACAACAGCGGGTTCTGGACAAAGCTGGAGGAGGATGTAGGGCAAAATTCTAACACAAAAAAAAAGACCAGATTTACTGGCCTGACGGAGACTGGAGAAACCCTGAGAGTATGGCCGCCGGACACCCTTGTAGCTCAGTGGTGAAGTCACTCCTGAGGTTCACTGTTTAGCCAGGGATTGGACAGCCCCGTGAAACAAAATGGGACTCATGAGGCACAGCAGTCCAGGGACAAGGACTAGAAGGCAGAAGGGGGCAGGAAAGCTGTTGATAAGGAACTCAAGGTTGAGTAAGGACAGTGTGGACATATAGTGGGGTTCTTAAACATTGTCACAGGGAAACATGTGTACTGTTTAATGAGAAACTATTTTATTCTGTAAACCTTCATCTAAAGTGAGAATAGCAGCACAACTGGAAGAACGAAATCGATGTAACTGAATTGTACATGTAGAAATTTTTGAAATTATGTATCTTTGGCTATGTATATTTTCACCAAAAAAGGGTCTTCCAAGCCCAAGAAAGAAGCGTGTTGACATGTCATGGGGTTGTTAACCAATGTCATAAAACAATATGTGTACTGACTGTTTAATGAGAAATATTTGTTCTGTAAACCTTCACCTAAAGTAGAATAAAAAAATAAGTCGGAACTAAAGGCCATGAGACTTTATAATGAATCTTGTCCTGACACCAAAGCAAGAACAACAACAAAAAAATAGATAAACTGGACTTCATCAAAATTAAAAACTTTTGTGTATCAAGGGACATTATTAAGAAAGTGAAAAGACAATCTACAGAATGTGAGAAAATGTTTGGAAACCATATATTGGATAATGGTTTAATATCCAGAATATATAACGAATTCCTACAACTGGACATTAAAAAGACAAACAACCCAATTAAAAAATGGGCCAAGGACCTGAATAGACATTTCTCCAAAGAACATACACAAATGGCAAAGGTCAACAAGTACATGAAAAGATGCTCAATGTCAGTAGTCATTACAGAAATGCAATCAAAAGCACAATGACATAACATTTCACACTCAGGAGGATGGCTAATATAAAACAAAACAGAAAATAAGAAGTATTGAAGAGGATGTGGAGAAATTGGAACACTCGTGCATTGCTTGTAAGAATGCAAAATTGTGCAGCTGCTGTGGAAAACAGTTTGGTGGCTCCTCAAAACACTAACCAGAATTATCAGATGACCCAGGAATTCCATACCTAGATACATACCAAAAAGAAGTGAAAGCAGAGACTCAAAAAGATACTTGTACACTAATGTTCTTAGGAGCATTATTCACAGTAGCCAAAATGTGAAAACAACCCAAATATCCATCAATGGATGAATGGATAAACAATATGTGTTATAGACATACAATGGAATATTATTTATCCATAAAAAGGAATGAAGTTCTCATATATTCTATCTCATGGTTGAATCATGAAAGCATATTATACTAAGTGAAATAATTCAGACACGGAAGAACAAATATTGTATGACCCCACTTATACGAACTATTTAGACTATTCAAACACATTGAGGTAAAAGTAGACTGCTGGTAACCAGGGGCTGAGGAAGAGGGGGAATAAGGGGCAAAAAATTTTAAAAAGATTTGTTGTTCCATATATATATATATGTGGAATATATATATATACGTAATTCCATTTATAGAAAATTCTAGAAAATGTGTACTATGAGGGCAGTGGGAGAAGGAGTGATTGCCAAGAGGAACAGGGAAACTTTTGGGGATGATGCACATGTTCATTATCTTGACTGTGGTGATGATTTCTCCTCATATGTAAAAAAAATAAAGTGACATCTGACTAGAATGGTGATTGTGGTATGAAGACAGCATTAGTATTTAAACAGTTTGATATATAAAATCCTCACATCTCCCCAGGAAGCGTGATGTTAGATCATCTTACGTACTTGCAAAACAAAGAAGAAAAAGATGCGTATCCAGGAAGCAGCCCAGTGATTCTGAGAGCTACTTGTGATCCAGGATGGCTGGGATGAGGGTGGGAGGATAGGAGCAGAGAACCAATAATACAGGGGTCTATGGGGTGGTGGTGGTTAGGGCAGACAGGTTGACACAATTCCTGCAAACAGACTTTAAAGACAGTCCAAGCCATCATATCTATAACCAAATCCCATAGAAGTACTCTGATTAGCCCACTTTGGTTCATATGCTCCTTCCTGGGGCAGAGGAAGAGGGCAGTAGTTTTCAATCCTGGCTACATTTTAGAATCACTTGAGAATTTCTTAAAAATCCGTATGCTCAGATCACAAATCAAACCAGTTAAATCAGAATTTCTGGGACTACCCTACCTGAACCATGTGAAATGAGGAGGGGAAGCTCCTTATAGAAAAGGTTAGAGGTCACTGTTATCAGAGAAAGTGGGGAAGAAAGGTTGGACCAAAGGAGAATACAGTCCAGGTGTAGGTAATGAGCAGGTGGATGTGGTCAGAAGACAGTGCACGTATAGGAAGTGTAAAAGTGAGAGGAGTTAGGAGAATGCCCAAGTGTGGGTAATGAGCAAGTGGGAGGAGTCAGAAAAATACCACATGAAATCTTATCCTTAAGTTTGTGACTTTTAAAAAAGTCTTTGTTCATATGGGCCTCTGTCCCAAAAGCGATGATGTCACCTTCTCCTCAGGATAAGCCATGGTGATATTACACTAATAATAACCTACGTGTATTAGATTTCTTTTCAAATAAACTTTTTTGACAAGCATATTCACAGATGCCTCCTCTCCTCCTAGATGATTCTTCATTCCATTTGTCCCAAAGCCATGTGAAAAGTTGGCTTTAAACCTAAGTCTTTAACTTATAATTTATGACTTACCTTCAGACTAGAGAATTAAGTTAAGGCACATCTGATATTGGAAATTTTGGCATGAAGTTAACTTATTAAATACTCTTCACAAAGGTAGCTTCTGTTTGCTTCACTTTCCTGTTTATGTTCTTCAAGGGTATCAGTCAATTCACTGTAGGGGTCTCCTTAGAGACTCAGCCTGATTGCTCCAGGTAAGTCCAGGCAACTGTCCTTACATGAGCTGAGCATTTTAGGGAAGGCACTGCCTGCTGAGAAGGCCCTGGGTGGTGCAAATCATTAAACACTTGACTAATAACCAAAAGTTTGGTTCAAATATATCTAGAGTTGCCTTGGAAGAAAGGCCTGGTGATCTACTTCCAGAGTGCAGTTCTACTCTGAAATACATGGGGTAGCCATGAATTGGAATCAACTTGATGGCAATAGGTTTGTTTGTTTGTTTTTTGGTTTCCCCCCACTACAACCTTGAACCTTGTAATATGTGCAGGCTCATACTAGGGGCACAGCTGCCACACTCTCTTTTCTTCCCTGTCCAGGCTCCTAGACAAGTAAACCTGCTGGCTCAGCAGATCTCCCTTTACCAAAGCTCCGAAGATACTCAGGCTGTAACTCCTCAGTGCCATGGGCTGAACAGAGGGATCAGAATTTTCTCGGCTTCCAGAATCCAAGCTCCAAAGTTTGGATCAAATTCCATACTTGAGTTGGAATCTGACTCAGTGTTTAGATATCCTCCACACTGGGAGAATCTAGTTTTCTCCAGGAGAGAATTCATTCCAAAAAAAGCAGAAGATGTGCTTTTTGGAAGCTGCATTCACTATCATGTGTTTCTAAAATTTGCTGTGGATTTGCAGTCTTAAATGCAGCTTTGGTTATGTGCACTTGATGATTAAGACACAGTTTGACACCATGTATTTTACACAAAGGACAAAATGTCCCTCAGTCTCAATTGCAATCTTTTCTTTTAAATTTTTTTATCATACTTTAGATGAAGGTTTACAGAACAAGCAGTTTCTCATTAAACAGTCAGTACACATATTGTTTTACGACATTGGTTAACAACTCCACTACATGTCAACACTCTCCCTTCTCGACCTTGAGGACCTTTTTTTTTGGTGAAAATATACATAGCTAAAGTTACACCATTTTGAAAGTTTCTACATGTACAATTCAGTGACATCGATTACATTCTTCCAGTTGTGCTGCTATTCTCACTATCCTTTTCCAAATTATTCCATCACCACTATTTTCAACTCACTGTCCCCTAGGCTTACCATCAAACCTTTTGAGTTGCTGTTGTCAATTTGATCTCACATAGATAATTCTTTTTTTTTGTACCTTAGATGAAAGTTTGCAGAACAGATAGTTTCTCATTAAACAGTTAGCACACATATTGCCCTATGACAATGGTTAATAACCCCACGACATGTCAACACTGTCCCTTCTCAACCTTGGGTTCCCTATCAACAGCTTTCCTGTCCCCTCTTGCCTTCTAGTCCTTGTCCCTAGACTGTTGTGCCTCATTAGTCCTGTTTTGTTTTATGAGACTGTCCAATCCCCGGCTGAATGGTGAATTTCAGGAGGGGCTTCACCACTGGGCTAAAAAAGGGTCTGGGGGCCATACTCTGGGGGTTTCTCCAGTCTGTCAGGCCAGTAAATCTGGTCTTTTTTTGTGAGTTAGAATTCTGTTCTACATCCTTTGCCAGCTCTGTCCAGGACCCTCTCTTGTGATCACTGTCAGAAAAGTCAGTAATGGTAGCTGGGCACCATCTAGCTGTACTGAACTCAGTCTGGTGGAGGCCTTGGTAGCTGTAGTCCATTAGTCCTTTGGACTAATCTTTTCCTTGTATCTTGTTCTCTTCAATCTCACTTGCTCCTCAAGGGGTGAGACCAGTGGAGTATTTTAGATGGCTGTTTACAGGCTTTTAAGACCTCAGACGCTACTCACCAAGGTAGAATGTAGAACATTGTCTTTATAAACGGTGTTATGCCAGTTGAGCTAGATGTTCCTAGAGACCGTGGTGCCCACAGCCCTCTGCCCAGCAATTCAGTCCCTCAGGGAGTTTGGAAGTGTGTATAGAGCTTCCATGACCTTTGCTTGTACAAGTTGT
>NW_004443977.1:15572200-15587605 GCF_000243295.1 Trichechus manatus latirostris
GAGTTGTATCCAAGTGTTTGTCCTCAATTCCGCTGACCTTGTCTTCCACCATTTCAAATCTGCTCCTCAGCCCTTCTATGACACTGTCCATTTCTGAAATCTTGCTGTTTATCTTTTGGATTTCTAATGGTTATTTTTGTATAATTTCTAGTTGTGAATTTATTTTGGCATTTTGTTTCTGCATTATTTTCCTGAACTATTCCATTTTTTTGTCTGTATTTTCCATGAATTTCTCTGCCTTTTCCACGAATTTGTCTATTTTTTCCTCATTTTTGTCTGTTTTTTGCTTCAACTCTTGGATAATTCTAAGTATCAGAGATTTGAATTCCCTATCAGGTGGTTCTAGTGCCTCTTCTTCCACTGGAAAGTCATCTGGTGTTTTATTTTGGACACCTACTGGAAGCATCCTATCCTGTTTTTGTAAATGTTTTGATATTGTCTGCTGTCTTCGGGGCATTCAGTAGTTATTTTTCTCATTTATTGATTGTAGATTTGTTTGTTTTGTCCTTTTTTAAAAAATTTGGCTATGTCTGAGCAGGAGGGCTGTGTGTTCTTTGGCATTTGCTCCTCTGTGGGCACGATACTTTTCACCTCCTTCTCCAATTGGCCGGGTCAGTTGCTCAGATATGGTACAGCAGGGCAGGTCTAGCTGAAGAGGAGTTGCTGGGATGGGTTGTTTGTGGCAATTACTACAGCCACCAGGGAGGGTCAGTAATCAGTGCAGAGAAGGTTCCGGTAGGCCATGCCTGTGCTGCTTGCTGGTGTGATGTTAAGCGTGTGGTGCAGGTAGGCAGGATGTAGGGGGGAGATTGTGACGTGTGGAGCTAAGATGGGCGTGGGAGAGACGAGAGAGGAACAGGAGCCAAAAACATACAAACAAATAAAAAAGAGTGCTAGGGGAGCTTGCCGTTGGAGTGGAGAAATAAGAGACTATGAAATGGAGAAAAACAAAAAGGGAAAGAAGAAGAAAAAAAAGAAAAGAATGAATAATAAAAATTAGAAAGAAAAAAGAACAGCAAAGCTCCTAGGGATCCTACTGATGTGGTACGAGGTCTGGGGAAGTTGTTCCAAGGTGTTGCAGTACAGCCTGGCTAGCAGGCATAGAGGAATTCAGCGCTGGGTATTCAGGGGACAGGAGTAGAATGAAGGTATAGAGAGATGAGAAACTGAGTAATGAAGAAAGACAAAAAGGGAAAAAGAGGGAAAAGAAAACAAAACAAATTTTAAAAAACAAAGAACAAGAAAACCCCCCTAAAAAACAGAAGAAAAAAAGAAATACCCTCAGGGATCCCTCTGCACGTCCGCGCGAACTGAGTTGGTAGGTCCCAACCTGCGTAGAACTGCCCAGCCAGAACGGGCTCCCAAATCAATAAGAGGAAAAGAAAAGAAACAAACAATTCAAACAAACAAACAAAAAGCCCCGGGATCCCACCAGCGTGGCAGCCCAGACCAGGAAGCAGTTCCACACTCGAACAGAGCTCCATAGCCCCCCAGGAAGAAGCAAAGATGGTGCACGAAGCCAGGTATTTGAGCGAAAGGAGGGAGAGGTGGTGAGAGGTAAGGAAGAAATCAAAAGAAGTGGAAAAAAGCAACACCAGCAGCCAACAAAATGGCTCTCAGGGAGTCAGCCAGTGCGGGCGGGTGAAATCCAAGCAGCCGGTGCTTCCAGGTCAAGAGACTGTGGCCACAGGAAGCAGAGGAGGCCGAGTGGGAGTGAAGAAGGATGGGGGGTGGGAAAGCATATACTGCCAGTTACCCTATGCACAACAGAACAATATATAGCATGGTCCTATGCCATCCTCACAATCAGTACTATGTTTGAGCCCGTTGTTGAAACCACTGTGTCAGTCCATCTCATTGAGGGTCTTCCTATTTTTTTAATGACCCTTTACCTAACCAAGCATGATGTTCTTCTCCAGGAACGAGTCCCTCCTGACCATATGTCCAAAGTATGTTAGCTGAAGTGTTAAACGAGTACTCTTCCCTTAAAGGAGTACTCTGCCTGTACTTCTTCCAAGATGGATTTGACTGTTCCTCCGTAAATCCATGGTGTATTCAATAATCTTCCCCAACACCATAATTCAAAATCAGTAATTCTTTGGTCATCCTTATTCATTGTCTAGTTTTCTCATGCATATGAGGGGATAGAAAACACCACGACTTGGGTCAGGCTCATCTTAGTCTTTAAAGTGACGTCTTTGCATTTTAACGCTTCAAAGAGGTCTCTTGCAGTAGATTTGCACAATGCAATGTCTTGTTTGATTTCTTGTCTGCTACTTCCATGGGTGTTGATTGTGGATCCAAGTAAAATGAAGTCCTTAGCAACTTCAATATTTACTCCATTTATCATGATGTTGCTTATTGGTCCAGTTTTGAGGATCACGTTTCTTTGGAATGGGAAGAAATATTGATATCTTCCGTCAGTTGGCCACGTAACTGTTTTCCAAATTTCTTTGCATAGATGAGTGAGTGCCTCCATTGTTGCATCCCTTTGTTGAAACTTCTTGATTGATATTTTGTAATTTTCTGGAGTCTTATTTTTTGCCAATGCCTTCAGTACAGCTTGGACTTCTTCATCCAGTTCCATCAGTATTTGATCATATGGTACCTCCTGAAATGGTTTTACATCAACCATCAACTCTGTAAAATCCTCTGTCTCCTTTTGATGCTTCCTGTGTCATTCAATATTTTGCCCATAGAATCCTTCAATATTGCAAATGAGGGCTTAAATGTTTTTCTTCAGTTCTTTCAGTTTGAGAAATGATGAGCACGTTCTAACCTTTTGATTTTCTAACTCCAGGTCTTTGCATGTTGCATAACAGTATTATTACTTTATTGCAATACATTGTTTTCTCTAGCTGCTTTGAAATCTTCTGTTCAGCTCTTTTACTTCATCATTTATTCTATTAATTTTAGCTACTCTATATTTAAGAGGAAGTTGAAGAGTCTCTTCAGACATCCCTTTTGGTCTTTTCTATCTTCCTGTCTTTTAATGACCACCACTTGTCCGTCAGTTTGTTGTACTGGTGTGGCTTGCCTGTTGTTGTGATGCTGGAAACTGTGCCACCAGTATTTCAAATACCAGCAGGGTCATCCATGGTAGACAAGTTTCAGTGTAGCTTTCAGACTAAGATACTCTAGGAGATGGACTTGGCAATTTACTGCAAAAAACTTGGCCAGTGAAAACCTTATGAATAGCAGCAGAACATTGTCTGATAGAGTGCCGAAAGATGAACCCCTCAGGTTGGAAGGCACTCACAATACGTCTAGGGAAGAGCAATCTGTTCAAAGTAGAGTTGACTTTAATGATGTCAATGGAGTCAAGCTCTCAAGCATCTTCATTTGCTTATGTGGCACAGCTTAGAATGAGAAGAAACAGCTGCAAACACACATTAGTAATCAGAATGTGGGATGTATGAAGTATAAATCTAGCAAATTGGAAATCATCAAAAATGAAATGGAACACATAAACATCTATATCTCAGGCATTAGTGAGTAGAAATGGACTGGTATTGGACATTTTCAATTGGAAAACCACATAGTCTGCTAGGCTGGGAATCACAACTTGAAGAGGATTGGTGTTGCATTTATTGTTAAAAAGAACATTTCAAGATTTATCCTGAAGTTCAATGCTGTCAGTGATAGGATAACATCCAAACGCCTACAAGGAAGACCAGTTAATACAGCTATTATTCAAATTTACACACCAAGGACTAAGGCCAAAGATGAAAAAATCGAAGATTTTTACCAACTTCTGCAGTCTGAAAATGATCAAACATGCAGTCAGGATGCATTGATAATTACTGGTGATTGGAATGCGACAGCTGGAACCAGAGAAGAAGGATCAGTAGTTGGAAAATATGGCATTGGTGATAGAAACGATGCTGGAGATCGCATGTTAGAATTTTGCAAGACCAACAACTTCCTCATTGCAAATACCTTTTCTCACCAACATAAATGGTGGCTGTACGCATGGACCTCACCAGATGGAACACACAGGAATCAAGTTGACTATGTCTGTGGAAAGAGATGATGGAAAAGCTCAGATCATCAGTCAGAACAACTCTGGGGACTGACTGTGGAACAGACCACCAATTGCTCATATGCAAGTTCAAGCTGAAGCTGAAGAAAATTAGAACAAGTCTATGAGAGCCAAAGTACGACCTTGAGTATATCCCACCTGAATTTAGATATCATATCAAGAATACATTTGATGCTTTGAACACTAATGACTGAAGACCAGACAAGTTTGGAATGACATCAAGGACATCATACATGAAGAAAGCAAGAGGTCATTGAAAAGACAAGAAAGAAAGAAAAGACCAAAATAGATGTCAGAAGAGACTCTGAAACTTGCTCTTGAACGTTAACTAGCTAAAGCAAACGGAAGAAATGATGAAGTAAAAGAGCTGAACAGAAGATTTCAAAGGGTGGCTTAAGAAGACAAAGTAAAGTATTATAATGACATGTCCAAAGACCTGGAGATAGAAAACCAAAAGGAAGAACTCGCTCAGTGTTTCTCAAGCTGAAAAAATGAAGAGAACATTCAAGCCACGGATTACAATATTCAAGAGTTCTATGAGAAAGGATTATACGATGCAGGAAGCATTGAAAGAAGGTGGTAGGAATACACAGAGTCACTGTACCAAAAAGGATTGGTCGACGTTCAACTCATTTCAGAAGGTAGCATATGATCAGGAATTGAATGTACTGAAGGAAGAGGTCCACGCTGCACTGACAGCATTGGCAAAAAACAAGGCTCCAGGAATTGATGGAATACCAATTGTGCTGTTTCAACAAATGGATACAGCACTAGAAGTGCTCACTTAACTATGCCAAGAAATTTTGAAGGCAGCAACCTGGCCAACTGACTGGAAGAGATTCATATTTATGCCTATTCCCAAGAAAAGTGATCCAACGGAATTTGGAAATTAGCGAACAATGTCCTTAATATCATGTGCAAGTAAAATTTTGCTGAAGATCATTCAAAAGTGGCTGCAGCTGAATATCGAAGGGGAGCTGCCAGAAATTGAAACTGGATTCAGAAGAGAAGGTGGAATCAGGGATATCATTGATGATGTCAGATGGATCCTGGCAGAAACCAGATAATACCAGAAAGATGTTTACCTGTGTTTTATTGTGACATTCAACTGTGTGGATCATAATAAATTATGGATAACATTAGGAAGAATGGGAATTCCAGAACACTTCATTGTGCTCACGAGGAACCTGAACAGAGATCAAGAGGCAGTCATTTGAACAGAACAAGGAGATACTGGGTGGTTTAAAGTCAGGAAAGGTGTGTTCATTGTTGTATACTTTCATCATACCTATTCAATCTGTATGCTGAGGAAATAATCTGAGAAGCTGGACTATATGAAGAAGAACCGGGAACCATTAACAACCATCAGCAATCTGTGTTATGCAGATGACACAACCTTGCCTGCTGGAAGTGAAGAGGACTTGAAGCACTTACTGATGAAGATCAAAGACTAGAGCCTTCAGTATGGATTCCACTGCAACATAAAAAAAACAAGAACCCTCACAACTGGACTGATTAAGCAACATCAATATAAACGGAGAAAAGATTGAAGTTGTCAAGGATTTCATTGTATTGAATCCACAATCAACGCCCATGGAAGTAGGAGTCAAGAAATCAAAGGACGCACTGCACTGGACAAATGTGCTGCGAAAGACCTCTTTAAAGTATTGAAAAGCAAAAAAGTTACCTTGAAGAGTAAAGTGTGCCTAACCCAAGCCATGGTGTTTTCAATTTTCTCATATGCATGTGAATGCCGGATGATGAATAAAGAGGGACTGATGCCTTTGAATGGTGGTGCTGGTGAAGAATATAGAATATACCATGGACTGCCAAAAGAACGGAGAAATCCTGTCTTGGAAGAAGTACAACCAGAATGCTCCTTATAAGCAAGAATGGCAAAACTATGTTTCCCGTATTTTGGACACGTTCTCAGGAGGGATCAGTCCCTTGAGAAGGACATCATGCTTGGTAAACTAGAGGGTAATCGAAAAAGAGGAAGACCCTTGATGAGATGGATTCACACAGTGGCTGCAACAAAGGCCTCGGGCATTACAATGATTGTGAGGATCGTGCAGGACCGGGAAGTGTTTCATTCTGTTGTACGTAGGGTCACTATGAGTGGGAACCGACTCGACAGTAACAACAACAACGTACTAGTTGCCTGATTAAGGTAATGTTTTATTTATTTTTTATTATTACTATTTTTAGAGTAAGCTAACTTTAAAGACTTTATTTCAAACAAATGAAAAATTTCAGGAACTTTTGAAGTGCCGCATCTGCTCTTATGAAATGAAGCCTGAGTATTTGCATTTATGAAAAGATCACTGTGACTGTTGTCTTGGTGTTGCTGTTAGGTACCTATGAGTCAGTTCCACCTCATAGTGACCCCATGCAAGGAGAATGAAACACTCCCTGATCCTGTGCCATTCTCACAATCTTGCTATGTTTGAGCCCATTTTTGCGGCCACTGTGTCTCTTTGAGGCTCTTCCTCTTTTTCAAGGACCCTCTAGCTTACCAAACATGATTTCCTTCTCCATGGACTGGTCCCTCCTGATAACAAGTCAAAGGACATGAGATGAAGTACCACCATCCTGTCTTCCAAGAATCACTCTGGCTGTAGTTCTTCCAAGACAGACTTTTTCATTCTTCTGGCAATCCCTGGTATTTTCAATATTCTTCATCAACACCATAATTAAAAGACATCAATTCTTCTTTGGTCTTCCTTATTCACTGTCCATTTTCACATGCATATGAGGCAATTGAAAATATCATGGCTTGGATCAGGTGCACCTTAGTCCTCAAATTGATGTCTTTGCTCTTCAGCACTTTGAAGAGGTCTTTTGCAGCATATTTGCCCAATGCAGTAAGTGTTTTGATTTCTTGACTTCTGCTCCCATGGACGTTGATTGTGGATCCAAGTAAAACGAAATCCTTGAGAACTTCATATTTTCTCCATTTATCATGATGTTGCTTATTGGTCCAGTTGTGAGGACTTTTGTTTTCTTTATGTTGAGATGTAATCCATACTGAAGGCTGTAGTCTTTGATCTTCATTAGTAAGTGCTTCAAGTCTTCTTTGCTTTCAGCAAGCAAAGTTGTGTCATCTGCGTGTCACAGGTTTGTAATGAGTCTTCCACCAATTCAGATGCTGCGTACTTCTTCATATGGTCCAGCTTCTCGGGTATCCTATAGACACAGTTAATATTATTTTAAGAGTATTTCTAGACCCTTTTCCCCACTCCTGTCTTCCTTGTTTCATTCATGGCTCTGTTCACCCCAGTCCACGTCTATCAACATCTCCTTGTTGTTGTTAGCTACTTTCAAGTCAGCCCCCAACTCATGGCAACCCCATTCACAATGGAACAAAATGCTGTCCAGTCCTGCACCATCCTCATAATTTGAGATTGTGGATTAGACCCTGTATCCCCTTACCCTGCTTCATTCTCCTCCATTGCAGTAACAACATAGGACATGCTAGATGTTTACTTTTCCATTGTCAATCAAAATACAAGCTCTTTGAGGGCAGGAAATTTTTCTTCTTTTGTTCATTGAGGTATCTCCAGTGCCTAGAAGAGTGTCTGGTACAAAGTAAGTGCTCAATTAACCTTTGTTGAATATATGACAGAATGTCAAATTTCAGGGCAACTCTTCCAGCTGTCAGTAAGAATAAGTAACATGCAAAATCACATGTCTTTGCATCAGTATTTATAGATCTGATATTTGTAATAATAATAATAATAAAACCTGGTGCAGTCAAGTCGATTCTAACTCATAGTAACGGTATAGGACAGAGAAGAACTGCCCCATAGTGTTTCCAAGGAGTGGCTGGTAGATTCAAACTACTGACCCTTTGGTTAGCAGCCAAGCTCTTAACCACTGCATCACCAGGGCTCTGATTTTGTAGTAGACAGCATTATTCCTTTACACTGCTATCATTAATACTAAGATATAGAACATCTCAGATTTTAAGCCTAACAGTTTGGAAAGCACCAGCAGTTGCACCAATTTGCTTTATCTGGAATGATCAGCCAAACCCATTTCAGCTACAGTCCTGTAACATCCTTTAAGGGCTTGACTCCACCATCCACCTTGCAGACTGGAAGTATGTTTAAGTGAGTTCTGCAAATTTCTTCTGTTAGTAACTGCCGAAAAGCCCTTTCCTTGAGTGAGTTGGCTTCTCACTTAAGGCACATATTTTGACTTGTAATTTCTCCAAACAGCCATTTCAGACATTTCACTTCCTGAAATTAAAGTGATTGTACATTTTAGGCCGTTTGCATCTCTTCCTATCCGTCAGAGATAGGAGGTAGAAGGAAGGAAGAGACAAAATTTCCTTTGGTCACGTTGGGCTTAATCAGTATGAACTTCACAAAGAACACCTTGCTCATTTCCCCTGGGCTCAGAGAGATTTAAGGAAGCTGTTATACAAAACAGCAATTGTATATTTGTCGTCCCTGTATTTTCTCAGGGAACCATGCATGGCCTGAGGTTGTTTTTGCATTGGGTGGCAAGATTTGACTTAAATCCCCACATATACTTCCTGGGGGCAGGGATTTAGTGCAGCATGTAGCAAAGAGCAGATGTGTAACAATTATCATGGTAAAAACTTTCACTAGGAGGTTTGAGGCCTTGGATTACTCTGGATAACTAAGATACATTCATGTCACCCAGCTGGTCCCGTCCTTGTTTTCCTATAAGTGAACCACTTAGAGTCACACGTGGAAATTACCAGTGTTTGCAAAATGTCTCTGAGGAAGAAACTTTACTTTTTAATTCTTCCTAAAATAATAACTGTAAATGATGTTCCTTCCACTCGCATCTCATCTGAAGATGAAAATGTAGCCTAGCACAATGCCGTTCTTCACCCTGGTGGGAGATTGGGACTTTTTGCCAGGGGACATCACAGGAAACTGCTTTCCTGGGATCTCTGGCTGGCAAAGCCTGAGGGTCTGCCTGCCTCCTGCTCCCTGCCTTCTTCCAGGTGGCCTGGGTTTTGGGGAATGAGACCAGCTTTCCTGAATAGAGATCTAATTTAAATAATGGCAGATTTAAATAATAGCGTATTCATTTGCTGCCACTAAATCAAGGTTGCCAGAAACTGCAAGGGTAGGATTTGCATTCAGAATGAGGCTAGGGGCTAGAAAGAGGTTGTTTCCACTAAAAGTAATGTCACTCAGGCTGAGTTTGAAATCGGGCTTCTCTTGGGACTGAAAGGGAGAGAGGCTTTCTCAGCTCTCTAGCCAGGGCAAGACGTTAGGGCAGAGTGGTAACAGTGCTGTAAGTGACTGTGATCAAAGACACCTTTGGAAAGGTTGGGAATGTGTCTTGGGGAAAAAAGCAGTGAATGGGTGCGTAGATTTTAAACAGTGTATACCTGTGTGTTTTTCTCTGTCTGTGTGATTGAGAGAGGGTGATCAAGAGAGAGCTATGGTGTAGCTGAATAGATCTGACAGCACCTTCTGATATTCTGGAAAGGTGAGCTCACCTTCAGAAAATCCCAGATATTTGTGGGGTTCTCCCTACATGGAAAGGATGTAGTACAAATGCCAGAGTTCTCAGAACAGATGGCTCCCCCAAGCTGAAACAGTGCCTATTGCCCTGCAGCTGATACTGGCTCTTTTATGTTGTTCTAAATCAAATTCAGAGCAACTCAGCCCAAGCCCAGAGTTCTATTATGTGTGCTTACTTGCACTAAATCTGTGTTTATGGGAACATAAAATACAGGTTGTTCCTGTTGTCAGATTTTATTAATGACCATGATTTCTAATGTAGGCCCATCAACTGCCTTTTTAATCACTGAGTCACTCTTTTCTATTGCAGTCAGATTTAAAAAGGCAGTGATGATTTTAAAATAAGGCCCTGCCTCAGCTGAACTGTATTTAGAGCTAAATAGTAGTGAATAAGCATTCCTGGCAAGGAATTGGAGCCCTAGTGGCACAATGGTTAAGAGCACAGCTACTAACCAAAAGGTCAGCGGTTTGAATCCATCAGCCACTCCTTGAAACCCTGTGGGATAGTTCTACTCTGTTGTATAGGGCCACTAAGAGTTGGAATCAACTCAACGGTAACGGGTTTAGTTTGGTTTGGCAAGGAGGGCAGAATCCTCGCAAATCTTTGACAAATGAGGCCCTTCTCGTGAGGAACATATTCCTGTCTGCTGCCAGTAAATATTTCCATAACAACCATAAGAAACTCTCTGTTTTCCTCCCGTTCAAAATATCATGCTGCTTTGATAGAAATGGAGAAAAATAAATGTCAGTCAAGGCCAGGAAGGAAAACACAAGAAGCATTTAATAAGAAAAAAACAAAACAAAACAAAACAAATATACAGAATTCCCTCTTTCTTCCCATGGATCCCAGTTCCATTTGGTGGTTGTCTTCAGTTGCATGAAGCAAATGAATGTAATCACAGGCTCTTAGCTCCCACTCAAGTCTGACATTTCCCCTAAATCTTTCCACCTCCTTCTACTCTCAGCCAGTCCATGATACAACACAATTCATTCATTATAGTTTGAAGGTTACAGTCAATTACTCCAAGACAAGAATGTAATATTGGTAGGTTCAGGCTTCCTGTCTTCCTGAGGTTCATCTTGATTTCAGCTCCGTAGGATCTCCTCTAATGTATTGCCCAAAAGACTTTCTAATATATTTTGCTTTGGCTGGGCTTTTTATTTCCCTTTTCAGCTAAAGATGAGACTTATGCTGCATTTCAAATTATAGATTTTAATGTTTCTTACATTTTCACTTACCATTGGACTCACAGTTACTGTTATGAATTTCTTCTAACTGATAAAAGTTCAGAAGAAATGCATTCCCAGCCTGGGGAAGGAGAAAGAAGTGCATTTAAAGATATATAATCTCAGAAAAAAATTGGACAAAGTGAGGAAAGTAAACTCTGAACTATCCATAATCACCCCAATTTATTAAATTTATAAGAAAACTGTCTTTTGAAATAGAGAGTTTCAACAAATTAACATAATGAAAGAACAAGGGCTTGGTGTTTATGCACATACACTTAAATAAGGAATTCTTATATGTTTCAACAAACAGTTGCTGAACATCAACAATGGAATACATTGCTCAGTCTTCTTTGCTGAAAATGTAAGAAATTTTGCTAGTTTCTTAACTCTAGTATTTTGTTGATTCCCCAAGAAGATTCTAGAAACATTTAAAACTCTTCAAAATTACTTTTAATTAGTAAATGATTATAGGCAGATCCCAGTTTACTGATGACTAGTTCCAGCCAGCTGTACTAAGTTTTCTGTATATTGTGATCATTTCTCAGTTCATACCTTCTTTCTACAACTATTTGTTGAGCAACTACTGTGTGTCAGGCAGAGTTCTAGGGACTGAGGATACAGGAATGAAAGAGATGAGGATGGAGAGAATGAGCATGGCCAGCTCCTATATATAGCCTTGTAGGCCATGGCAAGGATGTGGAACTTTAGTTTGATAGTGATTGGAAGCCTTCACTCAGACAAGTAGCATGACCTAATTTATATTTTACAGATGTCTCTACTTGGAGAATTGACTTTTAGAAAGGGTTGCCAGATACAACATGGGATGTCCAATTTAATTTGAAATTTTTAGTATAAGTATATCCCAAATATTGCATGGGATATACTTATATTAAAAAAAGTAACCTTTCATTTATTTGAAATTCAAATTTAACCAAAACTCTTGTGTTTTTATTTGCTAAATCTGGCAACTCTATGATTGGAGCACAAGAATGGAAGTGGAGAGACTAGGTCCAGGTGAGAGATGCTTGTAGCTTAGACTGGAATGGTGGCAGAGGAGGTGGGGCCAAGTGGTCTGATTCTAGATCTCTTTTGGAGGTAAAAAATAACAGAACCTGATAAAAGACTTGATGTGGGAAGGGAGGAAAAAAGAAAAGTCAGTGATGACTCTAAAGTCTCTGGCCTGAGCAGCTGGGTCAATGGTGGAGTATCTTCTGAGATGGGGGACACTGTAGGGGTACAGGCTGGGAGTGTGTGCAGTGTAGGAAGCAAGAGTTCTGGTCAGACATCTTCAGACTGAGATGCTCTTTAGACATCCAAGTACAGATACTGAACATGCAGTTAGATATAGTAGAATAGAGCTTGGGGAGAAGTGTGAGTGGTGTGGTCAGTTTCAGAGTCATCTGTATATAGATGGGTTTAAAGCCATGAGGGAGGACAGAACATCTGGTGAAGGCTGTAGATAGAGAAGCCATTCTAGAGCTGAAACCTTGGATATGCCCACATTTAGCGGTCCGATGAATGAGACGAGGAGTGAACAATTCAGTTGGAGAACAATCAGTGAGGGGCATATCCCAGAAGACCAGTGAGAGTGATTCAGTGAAAGAACCATCAGTCATGTCAAATACTGGGAGAGGCCAAGTAAGAGGAAGACTGAAAACTGATCATTGGATTTAGCAAGATGGAGGATTGTGGTATTCTTGACAAGAGAGTGATTTTTTAACTTGGAAATCATGATATATCTTCTCATAGATAAGCCCAGAAGGCTTAGACTCCAAGGCCAGAACCCCTGCAATAAAATGCTGTTACCAGTCACTGATCTCTGAATGGTTCACTGCTCTCTTGTTCTCCTGCTGCCCTCTCCTATCGCCTTCCATGTAAACTACTGCCCATGCTTCCCAGCCTGACTCAGAGCCTCTGGGGGAGAGGGGAGGACAAGGCTCTGGGTTCCTTTTCCTATTCTGTGTCTTTGACAACCTCTACCTACTTCCTCTTTCTACTTTCACTATCTAGTCTTCTGACTGATGGGTTTGCCTTCCTTGGGCCTATTTCCGAACACACTAAAATCTGAGTGTTGAGACTATTCTATTCCCAAGGAAATGGTGCTGGAACTTTGGGAGGGAAAACACACACACAGACACATTTTGATTAGGTAGCAGGTTACTATTTCCTCAGCACCCAGGGTAACATATTAAGTGTGATTGGGTACACATAGTTAGGCCTTGACTCTCTCCTCATCATTATTAACTCTGAGTATAAAATGATCCTCCACCCAAAGTAATATGTACCAATAAATAAGATAATCACAAAGATGACACTGAGGGGTAATTTTGGAGACTATGGATAATAGATGGAGAGCTAAGAGGAAGTTTTGATGAGAAACAAAAGAGGCACATTTTTAGTTTTCTTAGTACTTAACAAAACTAAATATTACAAAAATTTGAAGAACTAAAGCTGGTTTCTTTGTAGCGGCAGTTGAAGTCATCAGTAGCTGAGGCACTGAAGGGCCAAACTGGGTTCCCAGAAGAACAGAAGAGTAGGGCTCTGCTGGTGGGCTGGGCTGAGGAATAAATGAATGGAACACAGGGTCAGATGGCCAACCGAGTCCGGCAGCCTTCCAACCTAGAATGTGAAATACCAATTTTCTCATTAGATGAGTGGTTGCTTTTATATATTTTTTCCTCATTGGGAGTAAAACAGATTATAAAGATTTCTGAAATCATGCATAACACATTATTAGAGATTTAAATGTATATATCCCCTGATCTGTAAAGTTTGATAATCATCAACTGTGTTATTGTTGTTAGTTACTGTCGATTCCAACACATAGCAACCCCATATGACAGAGTAGAACTGCCCCATAGGGTTTTTTTTTGGCTGTAATGTGTATGTAAGCAGCTCTCCAGGTCTTTCTCCCCTAGAGCCGCTAAGTGGGTACAAGCTGTCAATCTTTTGTGTAGCAGCCGAGAGCACAACTGTTGAACAGCCAGGACTCCTTTCAAAAACCATAAACTATGTTAAAAAAAGTTTAAAACAGTTTGTTCATATGGCAATTTCCCAAGACTTTTGATGACAAGAGAGCAACAGGCACGAAAGAAAAATTGGAGAAGCACTGCCCAGAATAGTGCTTTATAGACTTTTCAAAAATTATAAATCTAAAGTCAGAAGAGAGTGAACTCCTGGGTGAGAGTAGGGGGAGAAATGAGTGGTTGTGTTTCATTATAAAAATGTATTGGAACATTACATTCATTTCCAAAACATACCTGTTTTTTATTTTAATAGAAAAACTATGCTACATGTTGTTTTCCAAATCCTCAAGCAAATTCGTGTTCCAAGAAGATGTATCATGTTTATCCTGCAGCTTTGCCTGAGCCCTGGCAAAACAGTTACACATCCCTCAGCTTATTTGTGCCCCAGTTTGAGAATCTTATCCCTCAGAGTCTTAGCTGTCCTCTGACAGAAGGGAGATGTCCTTTCAGACAAAAATTTGATGCACATCATCATTAAGCTTTGGCAACAGACTTACTACAGGAATCTTATGAGTAAATAAAATTTTAGATCCTAGGCAGACAAAGACAGAATTTCTCCTTTCCCATCCCAAGACATCCTCTCCAAAAATATCCCTGACCACTCAAGAGCTTCCACCATTTCATTGTCAGTTAATGTATCAGGTATCTGTTGCTACAGTTATGCTGTATAAAGAACAACTACAAAACATCAGTGACATAAAATAATAACATTTATTTTTCCTCATGATCCTACAAGTTCTATGGGTAGTTCTGCTGATCTTGGCTGGGCTAAACTAAGCAGTTTCAGTCTTGGCTAGGGATCACTCACTTGTCTAGCAATCGGTTGGCTGTTAGTTGTTGTAGGGTGGTGTTGGCTGGGCTGACTGGTTTTGGTCTACATGGTCTCTCTTCCTCCAGCAAGCTAGCCCAGGCTCATTCTCACGGCATAGGCAAGACAGAGATGTGCAAGGCTTAGGTTTATGGCTGAGGCCACATTCTACTGGCCAAAGCAGGTCAAAAGAGTAGCCTAGATTCAAGGGATGGGAAAGTAGACAACAAGTACACTTTTGATGGGAGAAGCAGCAAAGTCATGTTGTAAAGGGCATGGACTCAGGGAGGGGTTGAACATTGAGGCCATTTTTTCAATCACTTTACTACAAGTAGGCATTCTGAGTTATCTTTTCTGTAAGCAAATATGAGCATCTTTACTCTGTATTCATATTATTTATTTATGAAGCCCAGGGAACCTTGTTGGAACCTAGGATAGAACATTGGTGTGGGAACATTTTAAACCTTCTTTGAACATAGGTTTTAGCTACTTACACATACTCATTCCTGGTGGGGAAGAGGGAGACTGTGGATCTTCCTTAATAATGACTTTTCTGAAGTCTAGTGGTTGGCTGGTGATCGATTGCTCAGCTATATTTTACCAAATCCTCGATAAAAGTGAGACAGATAAGTGATAAAATTATCCAAACTATGACAATCTGGCATCTGCTTGAGAAATATTTCAATCATGTTAAGAAAGAAAAGAATGTCAACCAGGCTGAGTCAGGCACAAATAGATGGTGCCTGGCTACCACCACTGACTGCTCTGACATGGATCACAATAGGGGCT
>NW_004443977.1:15587705-15599540 GCF_000243295.1 Trichechus manatus latirostris
AGGTACATCCTTTAGCCAAAGATTAGACAGGCCCAAAAAAAAAGACCAGACTTACTGGTCTGACAGAGACTGGAGAAACTCTGAGACTATGGCCCCCGGACACCATTTTAACTCAGTATTGAAGTCACACCTGAGGTACATCCTTTAGCCAAAGATTAGACAGGCCCATAAAACAAAACGAGACTAAATGGGCACACTCACCCAGGGGCAAGGATGACAAGGCAGGAGGGGACAAGAAGGCTGGTAACGGCAACCCAAGGTCGCGAAGGGGAGAGTGTTGACATGTTGTAGGACTGGCAACCAATGTCACAAAACAATATATGTATTAATTGTTTAATGAGAGAAACTAATTTGCTCTGTAAACCTTCATCTAAAGCAAAATAAAAAAAATAAAGAAAAGGATGTTAAAAAAGTGGAGGAGAAAGATTACATAAGTCAGTAATACTTAGATGTATGAGGAAAATTATAGTTTTGAAGATAATTAAGAATAGTAATCATGATCCAGGTTTATAGCCTATAAAATACAGTCTTTTCATGGGATCACATCTCACAGTTAAAAGAGAATATACAAAAGACTCTTTTCTCAACATTTTAAACCTGTATATCATTACTGAATATTGAGTATACTGTAGACTGCCAAAAGAATGAACAAATCAGTCTTAAAAAAAATACAAACAGAATGTTCCTTAAAACCAAGGTTGGTCAACGAAAATGAAAGAAACCCTCTATGGGATGGATTGACACAATAGCCACAATAGCAGACTCAAATATTCCTATGATCATGAAGATTGAACAGGACCAGATGTTTTATTCTGTTGTACATAAGGTCACCATTAGCTGAAGCCACCTTGATGGCAACTAGTGACAACAAAATCAGTAACTTACTCAGATATTTCTTTCCCTTTATCCATAACTCAAGACGAAGTTTGAGGGAAGGAAGAAGAGGACTCTCATAGTTTCAGCAATGGCCATGCAAGGTAAATTGTGGCATTTAGTATGAAGAAACACAGCAAACTGATATATATTGAATATAATATTCCAGATGCCAGGTCCTGGAACACATTATCTCCTTTAATCTCCACCATGACACTGGGGATAGGTATTAATAGCTCCTGATTTTTCACCTGAGGAACAACCTGTTTCTCCCAGAGAGGACAAGCGACTTGCTCAAATTCATTCAACTGTGTTGTTAGGTGCCCTGGAGTTGATTCTACTCATAGTGACCCTATGAACAATAGAAGGAAACACTGCCCTGTCCTGCACTTTCCTCTCAATCATTATACTTGAGCTCATTGTTGGAGCCACTATGTCAATCCATTTTGTCAAGGGTCTTCCTCTTTTTTTGCTGACCATCTAATTTACGAGGCATGAGGCCCCTCTCCAGGCACTGTTACCTCCTGATAATATTTCCAAAGTATGTGACAAGTCTCGCCATCTTTGCTTCTAAGGAGTATTCTCACTGTACTTGTCCTAAGACAGATTTGTTCGTTCTCTTAGCAGCACACGGTATATTCAATATTCTTTGCCAACACCATATTTCAAAGAAATGAATTCTTCTTCAGTCTTCCTTATTCGTTATCCAGCTTTTGCATGCATAAGAGGCGATTGAAAACACCATGGCTTGGGTCAGGTGCACCTTAGTCCTTAAAGTGACATCTTTGCTTTTTTAACACTTTAAAGAGGTCCTTTGCAGCAGATTTGCCCAATGGACTGCTTGGTTTTCTTTTTCTTTTTCTTTTTATTGTACTTTAGATGAAGGTTTACAGAGCAAATTAGTTTCTTGTTAAACAATTCATACACATATTGTTTTGTGACATGGTTGCCAAACCAAAGACATGTCAACACTCTCCCTTCTTGACCTTGAGTTTTTCATTACCGGCTCTCCTGTCCCCTCTTGCCTTCTAGTCCTTGTCCCTGGGCCGGTGTGCCCTTTTTAGTCTCATTTTGTTTTATGAGCCTGTCTAATCTTTGGCTGAGGGGTGAAGCTCATGACTGACTCAGTAGTGGTTAAAAGAGTGTCTGGGACCATTCTCTGCGAGTTTCTCCAGTCTCTGTCGCACCAGTAAGTCTGGTCCAAAAAAGAGTTAGAATTCTCTTCTACATTTTTCTCCAGCTCTTCTTGGGACCGTCTATTGTGATCCCTGTCAAAGCAGTTGGTGGTGGTTCCCAGGCACCATCTAGTTGTGCTGGACTCAGTCTGGTGGAGATTGTAGTACTTGTGATCCATTAGTCCTTTGGACTAATCTTCTCTCATGTTTTTGGATTTCTTCATTCTGCCTTGATCCAAATGGGATGAGACGAGTAGAATATCTTAGACAGCTCTTCAAACGCTTTTAAGACCTCAGACACTACTCACCAAAGTAGGATGTAGAACATTTTCTTTATAAACTACGTCTTGCCAGTTGAGCTAGATGTCCTCTGAGACCATGGTCCCTGGCTCTCAGCCCAGTAATTCTGTCCCTCTGGGAGTTTGGATGTGTCTATGAACTTGGAACCCTGGTGGTGCAGTGGTTAAGAACTTGGCTGCTAAACAAAAAGGGTGGCAGTTCGAATCCACCAGCCACTCCTTGGAAACCATATGGGACAGTTCTACTCTGCCCTATAGGGTCGCTATGAGTTGGAATTGACCCAATGGCAACAGGCTTTTTTCTTTTTCCCTTTACAAACCTTCCATGGCCTTGCCTTGGTCAAGGTGTGCTGACTTCCCTAGTCTTGGGTACTGTCTTACCCTTCACCAACGTTACCACTTATCTATAGTGTGGCTATGAGTCGAAATCTACTGAACTGCAGCAAGTATTGTCTAGTTAGTGTTTTTCCATTCGTCTCCTCCCAGTGTTGTTAGGTGCCATTAAGTCAGTTCCAACTCATAGCAACAACAGAATGAAAAAACGTCTGGTCCTGCACCATCTCCAAAATTGTTGTTATGCTTGAGCCCATTGTTGCAACCACTGTGTCAATCCATTTCATCAAGGGTCTTCATCTTTTTTTCTGACTTTCTAGTTTATCAAGGAAAATGTCTTTCTCTAGGGACTGTTCCCTCTTGATAACATGTTCAAAAAATATGAGACGTAGTCTCACCATCCTTACCACATTCTGGTTGTATTTCTTCAAAGACAGATTTGTTCGTTCTCTTGGCAGTCCATGGTATATTCAATTTTCTTTGTCTGCACCCCAATTCAAAGGTGTCAATTCTTCTCTGATCTTCCTTTTTCTTCATTCAGCTTTCACATGCATATTAGGTGATTGAAAACACCATGGCTTGGGGCCGGTGCACCTTAGTCTTCAAGGTGACATCTTTGCTTTTTAGCACAGTAAAGAAGTTTTTTGCGGTAGATTTGCCCAATACAATGTGTTTTTTGATTTCTTGACTGCGACTTCCATGGGTGTTGATTGTGGATCTAAGAAAATGAAACCCTTGACAACTGTAATCTTTTCTACGTTTATCATGATGTTGTTTATCGGTTCAGTTACGAGGATTTTCTTTTCGTGATGTTGAGGTGCAATCCATACTGAAGCCTGTGGTCTTTAATCTGCATCGTAAGTGCTTCAAGTCCTCTTCACTTTCAGCAAGCAAGGTTGTGTAATCTGCATAACACAGGTTGTTAATGAGTCTTCCTCCAATTATTATGCCCTGTTCTTCTTCATAAAGTCCAGTTTCTTGGATTATTTTCTCAGCATACCGGTTGCATAAATTTCTTGAAATGATATAACCTTGAGACACACTTACCTGACGTTAAACAAAGCAGTATCCCTTTGTAATGTTCAAATGACTACCTCTTGATCTCTGTTCAGGTTCCTCATGAGCACAGTGAAGTTTTCTAGAATTCCCATTCTTTACAATATTGTCCATAATTTGTTATAAGCCACACAGTCAAATGCCTTTTTATAGTCAATAAAACACAGGTGAACTTATTTCTGGCATTCTCTACATTCAGTCAAGATAAGTCTGACATCAGCTATGACATCCCTCCTTCCACATTCTCTTCTGAATTCAGCTTGAATTTCTGGTAGTTCCTTGTCTAGTATACTGCTACAGCCCCTTTTGAATGATCTTCAGCAAAATTTTACTTGCGTGTGATATTAATGACAATGTTTGAAAAATTTCCGTATTCGGTTGGATCACTTTTCTTGGCAATAGGCATACATATGGCTCTCTTCCAGTTGGTTGGCCAGGTAATTGTCTTCCAAATTTCTTGACATAGACAAGTGAGCACTTCCAGAGCTGCATCCTTTTGTTGAAACATCTCAAGAGCTATTCTGTCAATACCTGGAGCCTTGTTTTTCCCCAATGCCTTCAGTGCCAGTTGGACTTTTTCCTTCAGTACCATTGATTCCTAATCATAGGCTGCCTCCGGAAATTGTTGAATATCAACCAGTTCTTTTTGGTATAGTGTCTGTGTGTATTCCTTCCATCTTCTTTTGATGCTTCTTGTGTCCTTTAGTATTTTCCCTTAGAATTCTTCACCATTGCAACTCGAGGCTTGATTTTTTTCTTCAGTTCTTTCAGCTTGAGAAATGCGGAGCGTGTTCTTCCCTTTTGGTTTTCTATCTCCAGGTCTTTGCACATCTCATTATAATATTTTACTTTGTCTTCTCGAGCCTCCCTTGGAAATCTTCTGTTTAGTTCCTTTACTTCATCATTTCTTCCTTTTGGTTTAGCTACTCAACATTTAACAGCAAGTTTCAGAGTCTCTTCTGACATCCATTTTGGTCTTTTCTCTCTTTCCTGTCTTTTTTAATGACCTCTTGCTTTCCTCATATGTGGCATCCTTGATGTCATTTCACAACCTGTCTACTCTTCGGTCATTAGCGTTCAATGCATCAAATCTATTCTTGAGGTGGTCTCTAAACTCAGGTGGGATATACTGAAGGTTGTACTTTGGCTCTTGCGGACTTTTTCTAATTTTCCTCAGTTTAAACTTGAACTTGCATATGAGCCTGTGACTGTCTGTTCCACAGTTGGCCCCAGCTTTGTTCTGACTGATGATATCGAGCTTTTCCATTGTTTCTTTCCACAGATATAGTCTATTTGATTCTTGTATACTCCATCTGGCGAGGTCCGCATGTCTAGTTGCTGTTTATGTTGTTGAAAAAAGGTATTTGCAGTGAAGAAGTTTTGGTCTTGCAAAATTCTATCATGCCATCTCCAGTATCATTTCTATCACCGAGGCCATAGAGCACTGATCCTTTGTCTTTGTTTCTGACTTTTGTAATCCAATCAGCAGGAATTATCAATGCAACCTGATTGCATGTTTGATCAATTTCAGACTGCAGAAGTTGGTAAAAATCTTCAACTTCTTCATCTTTGGCTTTAGTGGTTGATGCGTAAATTTGAATAACAGTTGTATTAATTGACCTTCCTTGTAGACGTATGGATATTATCCCATCACTGACAGCCTTGTACTTCGGGATAGATCTTGAAATGTTCTTTTGATGATGAATTCAAGGGCATTCCTCTTCAGGTTGTCATTCCAGCATAGTAGACCATATGATTATTGGATTTCAAATGGCCAATACCAGTCCATTCCAGCTTACTAATGCCTAGGATATAAACTTTTATGCATTCCATTTCATTTCTGTGGATTTCCAGTTTTCCTAGATTCATACTTCGTACATTGCATGTTCCAATTATTAAGTGATGTTTGCAGCTGTTTCTTCTCATTTTGTATTGTGCCACATCAGCAAATGAAGGTCCCGAAAGCTTGACTCCAAGTCATTAAGGTCGACTCTACTTTGAGGAGGCAGCTCTTCCCCAGTCATATTTTGAGTGCCTTCCAACCTGAGGGGCTCATCTTCCAGCACTCTATCAGAAAATGTTCTGCTGCTATTCATGGTGTTTTCACTGGCTAATTTCTTTTCAGAAGCAGACCACCAGGTCCTTCTTCGTATTCGTTCTTACTCTGGAAGCTCAATTGAAACTAGTCTGCCATGGATGATCCTGCTTGTATTTGAATACCGGTGGTGTAGCTTCCAGCATCACAGCAACACAAAGGTCCCCACAGTATGACTAACTGATAGACACATGGGGGCCCCCTTCCCTAATAACCATCAAAAATTATTTCTTTCTGTTTGTAAGCATTTTCATGATTTTTTATTTTGGTGGTCTCATGCAGTATTTGTCCTTTTGTGACTTATTTCACTCGGCATAGTGCCCTCAAGTTTCATCCACGTTGTGACATTTTTCAAAGATTCATCATTGTTCCTTGGTGAAAGCAGAAAATGTCAGAAAAATGTTTTCCTGTGTTTTATTTACTGTGCAATGGCTTTCCACTGTGCAGATCATAACAAATTCAGGATAACATTGGGAAGAATGGGAATTCTAGAACACTTAATTGTGTTCATGAGGAACCTGTACATAGATCAAGATCATTCAAACAGAACAAGGGGATGCTGTGTGGCTTAAAGACAGGAAAGGTGTGTGTCAGAGTTGTATCTTTTCACCATACTTATTCAACCTGTATGCTGAGCAAAAAATCTGAAACCTGGACTATATGTAGAAGAAGGGAGCATCAGGATTAGAGAAAGACTCGTTAACAACCTGCATTATGCAGATGACACAGCCTTGCTTTCTGAAAGTGAAGTGGACTTGCAGCACTTGCTGACGAAGATCAAAGACTACAGCCTTCAGTATCGATTGCACCTCAACATAAAGAAAACAAAAATCCTCACCACTGGGCTGGTAAGCACATCGTGTTAAACAGAGAAAAGAGTGAAGTTGTCAAGAATTTCATTTTACTTGAATCCACAGTTGAAGCCTATGGAAGTAGGAGTGAAGAAATCAAACAATGCATTGCATTGGGCAAATTTGCTGCAAAAGACATCTTTAAAGTATTAAAAAGCAAAGATGTCACCTTGAAGACTAGGATGTATCTGACCCAAGGCATGGTGTTTTCAGTCGCCTCATATGCATCTGAAAGCTAGTCAATGAATAAGGAAGACGGAGAAAAACTTGACACCCTTTAACTGTTGTTGGCAAAGAGTGTTGAATATACCATGTACTACCACGAGAAAGAATTTATCTGTCTTGGAAGAAGTACAGCCAGAACACTCCTTAGAAGCAATTATGACAAAACTGCATCTCAGATACTTTGGACAAGTTATTGGGAAGAATCAGTCCCTGGAGAAGGACATCGTGCTTGGTAAAGTGGGGGTCAGTGAAAAAGAGGAAGACCCTCGAACAGATGGATTGACCCAGTGGTTGCAACAATGGTCTTAAGCATAACAACGATTGTGAGCATGGTGCAGGATTGACCAGTTTCCTTCTGTTGTACATAGGGTTGCTATGAGTGAGAACCAACTCAATGGCAACTTAGAAGAACAACAATTTCATTTATTTCTGGTCTGATCTTTAGTATTTCCTTACTTCTACTGCCTTGGGCTCCTTTTGCTATTCTCTTTCTATTTGTTTTAGTTGTATTGTTAACTTTATTTTTCCCTTTCATCTTTTTTGATGTGTGTATAAATTGCTACAAATTGACCTCTGAGCACTGCCTTTGCTCTGTCCCAAATGTTTTGTTATGAAGTGTTTTCATTGTCATTTGATTCTAGGAATTTTTTAATTTTATCTTCAATTTCTTTTATTACCCAGTGGTTGCTAAGTAAGTCTTCATTCAGTTTCCATGTACTTGATTTTTTTTTTTACTAGATCTTTCTATTATTAATTTTTACTTGTATGGCATTGTGATCAGAGAAGATGCTTGTATTATTTTAATGTTTTGTATTTTGTTGAAGATTGCTCTATGGCCTAAGGTGTGATATATTTTTGAGAATATTCCACACGTACTGGAAAGCAATGTGTACTTTGCTGCTGTTGGGTGAAGTGTTCTGTATATGCCTATGAGGACAAGTTTTTTGATTGTGACCTTTAGATCTTCTTTATCTTTGTTGAATTTCTTTCTAGACGTTCTGTCCTTTACTTAGAGTGGTGTGCTGCAGTCTCCTACTATTACTGTGGAACTATCAATTACTCTTTTCAGTGCTGTTAGAGTTTGTTTTATGTATTTTTGAGCCCTGTAATGGTGTGGGGAGATATTTATTATGATTGTGTCTTCATGGTGGATTTTCCCTTTAATCATTATATAATACCCTTCTTTGTCTTTTATGATGGATTTTGTTTTAAAGTCTACTTTTGTCTGAGATGAGTATTGCCACTTCTTTTTTTTATTGCTGTTTGCTTGATATATTTTTTCCATCCTTTGATTTTTAATATATTTATGTCTTCTTTCCTAAGGTGTATTGTAGACAGCATATTGATGAGACTTATTTTTTTTATCCATTCTATCACTCTCTGTCTCTTTATGGGCGCACTTAAGCCATTTAAATTCAGTGTGATTATTGATAGGTGTGTTTTTTTGCTGTCATTTTAGAGTTTTTTTTGGTGGTGCTGAAGTTTTCTTTTTTCCTCTTACTCTTCTGCACTGAATTAATTTTGTTTGTGTTTTTTTTCACATCTTTCATTTGTGTAGATTTTGTGTTTACTGTGACTTTATGTTTTTCTTCTTGATTTTGATGAGTAGGTTTGTTAACTTTCTTTGTGGTTACCTTGAAATTTACCCAGTCTTCATAAATTTAAACCAGTCCTTTATTACTTGGTACTGCTTTGACTTCCTCTCCATTTGAAAGTTCTATTCCTACCTCGTTTATTCCCTCTTTTATTGTTCTGATATTGTAGTCTTTTACAGATTCACCTCTCTGGTTTCCTGTTGTAAATCTTTTAGTTTTGGTTTATTCTTGAGAGTTCATTACTTAGGTTGGATTAAGGCTGATGCTGTTTTGTGTCTTAGATTCAGACTGTCGTCTGATGTTGTTGGTTCTCTAACTGAAAGACTCCCTTTAATAATTCTTGTATGTTTGATTTAGTTTTTACATATTCCCTTAATGTCTGTTTATATGTGATGTTCTAATTTCACCTTCATATTTGAGCAAGAGTTTTGCAGGATACATTATTTTTGGTTGGCAGTTTTTTCCTTTCAAGGTTATATATATGTAGTCCCATTGCTTTCTTGCCTGCATGGTTACTGCCAAAGAATCAGAGCTTAGTCTTATTGTTTCCCCTCTGTATGTGACTTTTCTTTTTTCCTCTATCTGCTCTCAGGATTCTTTCTTTGCCTTTCATTTTAGCGAGTGTGATTATGATATGTGTTGGTGATTTTCTTTTGGGGTCTATTCTATATGGGCTTCGTTGAGCTTCTTGAATGGTTGGCTTTTCATCTTTCATGATACTACGGAAGTATTCTGTCAGTGATTTTTCAATGATCCTCTGTGTGTTTTCCATTTCTCCCCCTTTTCTGGAACTCCAATCTAATGCATAATTTTGCTTTTGATTGTATGCCATATCATTCTCAGGGTTTATACATTTTTCTTCATTCTTTTTTCAGATTTTTCCTTAAACAAAGTGGTATCTAAGGATTTGTCTTCAATTTCACTGATCCTGTCTTCTGTTGTTTCAAATTTGCTCCTAAAATCTTCCATGTACTGTCCATGTCTGAAATTTTGCTGTTTTTGTTTTAGATTACTAATTGCTCTTTTTTATGATTTCTAGTTCTTTATTTATTTTGTCATTTTGTACCTGTATTATTTTCCTGAATTCTTCCATTTCTTTGTGTTTTCCCTGATTTTGTCTGTATTTTCCATGATTTTGTCTATTTATTCCTTTCTTTTTCTTTTTGACTTTTTTTAAAATTGTACTTCAGGTGAAGGTTTACAGAACAAATAGTTTCTCATTAAACAGTAGTACACTTATTATTCTTTGCCGTTGGTTAACATCCCCACAATATGTCAACCCTCTCCATTCTCGGCCTTTATTTTATTTTATTTTTTTGGAGAAAATACACATAGCCAAAGATAAACCATTTCAAAAATTTCTACATGCACAGTTCAGTGACATTGACTACACTCTTCCAGTTATGCTGCTATTCTCACTTTAGGTGAAGGTTTACAGAAAAAATATACTTTCTCATTAAACAGTTAGTACACATGTTGCCCTATGACAATGATGGTTAACAACCCCACTACACATCAACACTGCCCTTAGTCAACCTTAGGTTCCCTGTCATCAGCTTTCCTGTCCCCTTCTGCCTTCTAATCCTTGTCCCTGGACTGTGGTGCCTCATTAGTCCCATTTTGTGTTGTGGGGCTGTCTAATCCCCGGCTGAACGGTGAACCTCAGAAGTGACTTCACCACCGAGCTAAAAGGGTGTCTGGGGGCCATATGCTCAAGGTTTCTCCAGTTCATTTCATGCCAGTAAATCTGGTCTTTTTTTTGTGTGTTAGAATTTTGTTCTACATCCTTCTCCAGCTCTGTCCAGAACCCTCTGTTGGGATCCTGGTCAGAGCAGTCAGTGGTGGTAGCTGGGCATCATCTAGCTGTACTGGACTCAGGCTGGTGGAGGCCTTGGTAGCTGTGGTCCATTAGTTCTTTGGACTAATCTTTTCCTTGTGTCCTGTTCTTATCATTTTCCCTTGCTCCGGAAGGACTGAGACCAGTGGGGTATCTTAGATGGCTACTCACAGGCTTTTAAGACCTCAGACACTACTCACCAAGGTAGAATGTAGAACAGGGTCTTTATAAACTGTGTTATGCCAATTGAGCTAGATGTTCCCAGAGACCGTATTCCCCACAGCCATCCACCCAGCAATTCAGTCCCTCAGGGAGTTTGGATGTGTCTATGGAGCTTCCATGACCTTTCCTTGTACAAGTTGTGCTGATTTCCACAGTATTGTGTACTGTCGCACCCTTCACAAAAAATGCGACTTACCTATTGCCTATTTAGTATTTTCCCCCCACCCATCCCATCTCGGGCAATCAACAAAGATTGTTACTTTTTGTGTGTAAACATTTTCATGGGTTTTTATAATAGAGGTCTCATACAGTATTTGTCCTTTTGTGATTGACTTATTTCACTCAGCATAATGTCCTCCAGTTTCATCCATGTTATGAGAAGCTTCACAGATTTATCATTGTTCTTTCTCATTGCATAGTACTCCATTGTGTGTATGTACAATAGTTTGTTTATCCATTCATCTGTTGATGGGCATCTAGGTTGTTTCCATCTTTTTGCTCTTGTGAACAATGCTGCCATGAATATAGGTGTGCATATGTCTATTCGAATGTTGACTCTTATTTCTCTAGGATATATTCCTAGGAGTGGGACTGCTGATTCATATGGTATTTCTATTTCTAGCTTTGTAAGGAAGCACCATATCGTTTTCCAAAATGGTTGTATCGTTTTGCATGCCCACCAGCAGTGCATACAGGTTCCGATCTCCCCCAGCCCCTCCAACATTTGTTATTTCCAGTGTTTTTGATTCCTGCCAGTAATGCCGGTTTGAGATGGTATCTCATTGTGGTTTTAGTTTGCATTTCTCTAATGGCTAGTAATTGCGAGCATTTTCTCATGTGTCTGTTGGCTGCTTAAAGGTCTTCTTTGGTGAAGTGTCTGTTCATTTCCTTTGCCCATTTTTTGATAGGATTATTTGTCTTTTTGTTGTAGAGGTATTGAATCTTCTTGTAGATTATGGAGACTGTACTTTTGTCTGACTTGTACTGTCCAATTTTTTTTCCCAGTCTGTAGGTTCTCTTTTGACTCTTTTGGTGAAGTCTTTTGAAGAGCATAGGTGTTTGAGTTTTAGAAGATCTGTTATCTAGCTTGTCTTCTGGGGTTTGTGTGTTGATGGTTATGGTTTGTATCCTGTTAATCCCGTGTATTAGGGCCTGTAGTGTTGGTCCTATTTTTTTCTTCTATGAACTTTATAGTTTTTGGCTTTATATTTAGGTCTTTGATCCATTTTGAATTAGTTTTTGCATATGGTGTAAGGTATGGGTCCCATTTCATT
>NW_004443977.1:15611531-15626999 GCF_000243295.1 Trichechus manatus latirostris
TTTCAAGGTTTTATATATGTCATCCCATTGCCTTCCTGCCTGCATGGTTTCTGCCGAATAATCTGAGTTTAGTCTTATTGTTTCTCCTCTGTATGTGACTTCTTGTTTTTCATGAGCTGCTCTCAGGATTCTTTGTTTTTCTTTGGTTTTGGCGGGTGTGATTATGATACGCCTTGGTGATTTTCTTTTGGGGTCTCTCCTATGTGAGGTTCATTGAACTTCTTGGATGTCCAGCTTCCTAATCTTTCATGATATTGGTGAAGTTTTCTGTCAGCAGTTCTTTAATGATCCTCTTTGTGTTTTCTGTTTTCTCCCCCTCTTCTGGAACTCCAATAGCTCACAAATTTTTGCTTTTGATTGTATCCCACATAATTCTCAGAGTCCCTTCATTTTCCTTTGTTCTTTTTTTCTGAGTTTTCCTTGGACAGAGTTGTATCCAAGTGTTTGTCTTCAACTCCACTGATCCTGTCTTCCACCGTTTCAGACCTGCTCCTCAGCCCTTCGATGATACTGTCCGTTTCTGAAATCTTGTTGTTTATCTTTTGGATTTCTAATTGTTGTTTTTGTATAATTTCTAGTTGTGAATTTATTTTAGCATTATGTTCCTGCATTATTTTCCTGAGTTTTTCCATTTTTTGCCTGTATTTTCCACGAATTTGTCTGCCTTTTCCATGAATTTGTGTATTTTTTCCTCATTTTTATCTGCTTTTTGCTTCAACTCTTGGATAATTCTGAGTATTAGAGATTTGAATTTCCTATCAGGTAGTTCTAGTGCCTTTTCTTCCACTGGAAAGTCATCTGGTGTTTTATTTTGGACATCTACTGGAAGCATCCTGTCCTTTTTTATAAATGTTTTGATATTGTCTGCTGTCTTCGGGGCATTCAGTAGTTAATTTTCTCTTTTACTGTTTGTAGATTTGTTTGTTTCATCCTTTTTTTAATTTGGCTATGTCTGAGCAGGTGGGCTGTGTTTCTTTGTTGTTTGCGCCTCTGTGGGCATGATACTTTTTGCCTCCTCCAATTGGCAGGGTCATTCACTCAGATATGGTACAGCATGGCAGGTCTAGCTGAAGAGGAGTTGCTTGTGTGGGTTGTTTGTGGCACTTACTACAGCCACCAGGGCGGGTTGGTAATTAGTGCAGGGCAGTTTCTGGTAGGCTGTTTCTGTGCTGCTTGGTGGTGTGATGTTAAGTGCACAGTGGATGTAGGCAGGATGGAAGGGGGAGATTGTGATGTGTGGAGCTAAGATGGCTATGGGAGAGAGGAGAGGGGAACAGGAGCCAAAAACATACAAACAAACAAAAAAGAGTGCTAGGGGAGCTTGCCATTGGAGTGAAGAGGTGAGAGACTATGAAATGGAGAAAAACAAAAAGGGGAAGAAGAGAAAAAAAAGAAAAGAAAACAATGAGTAAATAAAAATTAGAAAGTAAAAGGAACAGCAAAGCTCCCAGGGATCCCACCAGTGCGACTACAAAGTCTGGGGATGTTGTTCCCTGTTGCAGTACACCCTGGCTAGAAGGCATAGAGGTATTCAGTGCCAAGTATTCAGAGGACAGGAGGAGAAGGAAGGAATAGAGAGATGAGAAACCGAGTAATGAAGAAAGACAAAAAGGGAAAAAGAGGGAAAAGAAAACAAAGCAAATTAAAAAAAAAAAAGAACAACACCCAAAAATACAGAGGAAAAAAGAAAAAAACCATGAAGAAAGAAATGCTCTCAGGGATCCCTCTGTGCATCTGCGCAAGCTGAGGGGGGTGGTTCCAAGCTGCGTAGCACTGCCCAGCCAGAAAGGGCTCCCAACTCAAGAAAAGAAAAGAAAGCAAACAATTCAAAACAAACAAACAAAGAAAAGCCCCAGGATCCCACCAGCATGGCAGTCCAGATTGGGAAGCAGTTTCACACTTGAACGGAGCTCCGCAGCTGCTTAGGAAAAAGCAAAGATGATGCATGAAGCCAGGTATTTGAGGAAAAGGAGGGTAGGTGGTGAGAGGTGAGGAAGAAATCAAAAGAAGCAGAAAAAAGCAACACCAGCAGCCAACGAATGGCACTCAGGGAGTTGGCCAGTGCGGGTGGGTGGAATCCAAGCAGCGGGTGCTTCCCGGCCAAGAGACTGTGGCTGCGGGAAGCAGAGAAGGCCGAGTGGGGGTGAAGAAGGGTTGGGGGTTGGAAACCGCGTATCACAAATTACTGGTTGTTCTGTCCCTTGCTGGAAGCTCCATTAAGCTGCTTTCTCGTACCCCCTATTTGCTGGTCTCTGATAGGAGTCCAAGATGGCAGATCTGTGCTGTGTTAGCTGATAGGGGACCTCTGCATGAGCCTCTCCTCGCTCTCCATTCTCTATCAGTTTTCTCACTGCTTTTGGTGCTTGGCTGAGTTCTTTATCTCTTCGTTTGTTGTTTTAGGGTTTCAGGATTGCTGTTTTCTCTGTTTGGCTTAGTTTTTCAGGTCTTTGCTGTGGAGGGACGAGGTGGTACTTCTGCCTAGAATGTCATGTTGCCAGAAGTCCTATTTTTTCCTTATTTTTTGTCAGCTTTTCTTTCATCTCTTGGAGAACCCTGAATATTAGAGTTTTAAATTCTCTATCAGGTAGTTCTAGTGCTTTTTCTTCTACCTAAGGGTCATCTGATGTTTTATTTTGGTCTGTTTCTGGATCATTCCTCTCCTGTTTTTATATATGTTTAGATATTGTCTGCTTTCTCTGGGATATTCAAGAATTATTTTCTTCATTTATTTATTGTAGATTTGTTTGTTTCATCCTCCTTTTTTGTTTTCTTTGGTTATGTCTGGGCTGCGGGCTGGGCATGTTTCATTGCTTGCTTGTGTGTAGACACAATACTTCTCACCACCTTGTCCAGGTCGGCTGGGCTGGTCACTCAGCTATGGCATAGCGGCATGTCCAATGGGGGTGGGGGTGTGGGTATGGGTTGTTTGCGGAACAAACTGGGGCTGATGGGGTGGGGTCAGGGGGCAGTGCAAGGTGGAGTCCAGGGGCACAGCACTCAGCATGCAGTGTAGATAGGCAGAAGAGAAGGGAGAGAATGTCATGCACCAAGCTAGGTGAGTTACAGAAAGAAGAGAGAGAAACAAAAGCAAAAAAAAAAAAAAAAAAAAAAAAAAAAAAAAAAAAAAAAAAAAAAAAAAAAAAGATTGAAATGAAGGAAAAAAAAAAGTGTATAAAATGGTGCTGCGGTAGGTTTCAGTGGGTGCGAGCAGGGCCGATCTGGCATGGCTTTGTAGCTGAGTGGTGTAGCTTGGACTGTCCATAAGGGCTGTGGGCAGTGCATAGGGCTAGGTGGATGGGAGAAATGAAAAGAAAGAATGTAAAGAGAGAGAAGAAACTAGGGGAAAAAATGTTGCTGAGGGAACCTGCTGGCAGGGGAAGTACGGACTTGGGACAGCCATGTGCCAGTGGCTCTCTACCCTAGCAGTTGTGGCACAGCCCATCAAGAAGGGGAGAAGATAGCACATGGGGATAGCTGGGCAGAAGAAAGGAAAGGAAGGAAGAGATAGAGAGAAGAAGCAAAAAAAGCCAAAAAGACCCCATCAACAACAACAAAAATCAAGCAAAAAAATTGGTGCTGAAGGGACTAGTTGGTGAGGGTATTGGTGATCCAGGCAGCAGTGAGTTTGTGTCTCTTTGGCCTAGTGACCATGGCCTGTTGCAAAGAGGCAGAGGCCACGTACAGGGAAGAAGTGTGGGGGTAGGAAAGTGCATATCCGTGGTTACTGGTTACTCTGTCTCCTATTGGAATCTCCATGAAGTTGCCTTCCCACATTCCCTATCTGTGTTCCTTGGTGGCTGTAGTCCAAGATGGCAAATCTGTGCCTCGTAAGCTGGTAGGTGACCTCCACTCCATAGCTCTTCTCATTCTCTGTTCTCTGTCAGTTTCTTAGTCCATTTGGTGCTTGCTTCTGTTCTTTATTCCTTCATTTGATGCTTAGGGTTCCAGGAGTGACATTGGTATCTGTTTTACTTTGATTTTCAGATCTTTGCTGCAGAGGGATGGCATGGTGCTTCTGTCTATAGTGCCATGTTGGCTCTGCCACTTCATTTGATTTCTTGACCACTGCTTCCACGAGAGTCAACTGTGGATCCAAGTAAAATGAAATCCTTGACAACTTCAAAATTTTCTCCATTTATCATGATGTTGCTTTTTGGTCTAGTTGTGAGGACTTTTGTTTTCTTTATGTTGAAGTGTAATCCATACTGAAGGCTGTAGTCTTTGATCTTCATCAGTAAGTGCTTCAAGTCCTTTTCACTTTCAGCAAGCAAGGTTGTGTCATCTGCATATCACAGGCTTGTTAATGAGTTTTCGTCCAATCCTATTGCCTAGTCCAGCTTCTTGGATTATTTGCTCGCATACAGATGGAATAAGTTCGGTGAAAGGATACAATCCTGACACACAACTTTCCTGACTTTAAACCACACAGTATCTCCTTGTTCTGTTCTAACAACTGCCTCTTGTTCTATGTACAGGTTCCTCGTGAGCACAATGAAGTGTTCTGGAATTCCCATCCTTCACAATATTATCCATAATTTGTAATGATCAACATGGTCAAATGACTTTGCAAAGTCAGTAAAGCACAGATAAACATCTTTCTCCTATTTTTAGTATTTACACTAGTGACAGCAAAAGCCAGGAACTGAACCCTCATCTCCCGGTTTCACATTGGTTTGGCTTCAAATTTTCCACAATAACAGACCACCTCCATGTTGGGGAACATTAGCTTTGTAGTTTGAAACAAACAAAAACAAAATGTATTTGACTGTTTTTTGTACTTTGGTCTGTTTTCCTCAAGGTCAGAGAAAGGAATGTCACTTAATGCCACAGGATGTTTTTAGTCTTTCTTCATGGTTCTGCTCTGGAATGATCCTTGTTATACAGAAGAGAGAGATAAGTCTTCAGGGGGAAAACCAGAGGATGTCATAAAGATAAATGATGTAGTGACTCCAGAGTTTACAATTTGAGGGAAAACTTTGGTCCGGCCATGCTTGGGAAGGAGGAGCAACAACCACCCACACTAGTCATATGCCCAGTGCTCTGCTGCTCTGGACACCCAATGTCTGTATCAACAGTGAGATAATACTGAAAAACAACAGGACTCGTTCATCCCACATGCCTGTTCAGTTAGGGTAAACTTTCAGTTGCATTTCCTGTTAGCAAAAGAAAAAAAAATTCCATAGTGGTACTAGTCAAATGTTGTTGTTAGGTGTCATCGAGCCAGTTCTGACTCATAGCGACCCTGTGTACAACAGAACAAAATATGACCCATTCCTGCGCCATCCTCACAACTGTTGTTACGCTTGAGCCCATTTTGCAGAAGCTGTGTCAATCCATCTTGTTGAGGGGCTTCATCTTTTTTTCTGACCCTCTACTTCACCAAGCATGATGTCCTTCTCCAGGGACTAGTCAAATATTAGTCAACTAGTATTTGAAAACTTCTTCATAGTGTTTCATTTAAAAGTACTTTCTTTTTCAAGAGGATCCACACATATATTATTCTCATTATTTCTTGACTGAATTTAATGCAAACTGCTTCAACTCTAGATTTACAAGGTATCAGGATCACTCTGTGAGGGTCGAAAATAATAATGACAGGAATACTTCAATTCAGCGACCAGATCCTACAGTTGGAGTCATCTTGTGACCTGTCTGCCTGAGAAACTTTGACTACATAGCTCTAAGACAACTAATTGGTTGTGGAGTCATGAAAAATATTTATAAAACCGCTAAATAATTGTGACCAGAAATGTGAAGGGAAATAATGGATTGAAAGCCCAGTTTTTACTCTGAGCTTTTAAAAGCAAATAGTTCAGAATGGTTGCAAAAATTGACACTTCAAAAACTGTGTTAAGAGTCCAGGGTTTCCTACTTCCCTGTGCCTACTTTCCTCCAGGATTCTGAGCGAGAGGAAGCAAACCTACCTAGGGCTCCCCTAGGTAGGATGTGGGCAGATAAAATGTTGAATTAAACTTTACACAGATCTGTTCTTCTCTAAATTCTTGCATCAAAGATGAGTTAAAATGAGAGGGAATGGTTGACATCTTGTTGATAAATCACAATGCTAAGTCATTCTTAGAAAAGATAAGGAAGTAGACATTCAGTATTGGAAGACAAGTTAGAGATTGTTCTGTGTTTTAATTTAAGGATGACATTTTCCATAGATGAAGTCTAGCTGGGAGTGATGAATCTCATTTCAGCTCACTAAACCCTTTTATCATGAGAATCTTTTCCCTTTGGTGAGATTTGGCAGCTTCTATTGAAAGAACATGATGTAGAGGCCGCACTTTTGGCCATGGAGACTAGTTATTGATGTATGTGTCCCAGATTTGAGAACTCCAGCTTTGTTCAAAGCAAATTCTGGCTAGTCCTGTCTACTCACAGGACTAGTAGATCCCTGGACCATCCATAGAGCTGCCAATCATAATCCTAACAGCATGAGGATGAGGAGAACATGCCTCATTATCCAAGAGATTGCTCGAGAATGGCCAGCTGGAGCCTTAGTGGCATAATGGTTAAGTGCTCAGCTGCTAACTGAAAGGTTGGTGGTTGGTTTGCTATGACGCAGATTGAAAGCACCCAACAAAAACAAGGAGGTTGGTAACCTGGGAGTCTTCCCCTGTTGAACAAATCTAGGCAACATGAGGTAAGATTACAAATGACATTGATATTTTATTAATGCAGGGAAAAGTTGGTCAGAGAACAATGCCTGAGACTTTGACAGTCTTTCAGGTAAAACCAGGGTTGGCCCTAAGGATGTTGTCTTAGTTATCTAGTGCTGCTATCACAGATATACCACAAGTGGATGGCTTTAACAAAGAAAAATTTACTTTCTCACAGTCTAGTAAGCTAGAAGTGCAAATTCAGGGTGTCAGCTCCAGGGGAAGGTGTTCTCTTTCTGTTGGCCTTCTTATCAGTCTTCACTTGGTCTGGGAGCATCTCAGCACAGGAACCTCAGGTCCAAACAATGCGCTCTGCTCCCAGTGCTGCTTTCTTGGTGGTATGAGGTCCCCCTGTCTCTCTGTTCGCTTCTCTCTTTTATATCTCAAGAGATTGCCTCAAGACACAATCCAATCTTGTAGATTGGGTCCTACCTCACTAACACAACTGCCACCCATCCTCCCTCATTAACATCATAGAGGTAGGATTTACACCGTATAGGAAAATCACACAGTACCAGGAATCATGGCCCAGCCAAACTGATATATACATTTTTCGGGGGACATAATTCAACCCATGACAGATGCCAAGAGACTATTGTTGTCTGAGTCAGAAGAATCCTCCTTCCTTTCTAGATGTGAAGGTGATGTGGCTTCAACACCTGAAACCTCATTGATCATCAGGGATGGTCTGTCTTACCTGGCTGGACCTCTCCTCTCCAAACCAGCATTCTCTCTTCATTTAACCTTTTGTTCCCTATAGCAGTGTCTTCTTTCTCTGAAGTCCCAGGATATGAGACTATTCCTCCTTTTTTTTTCCCACTCCCTCTTCCTTAACAGAAAAGGTGTCAAGATCAGTCAAGGCATTGAGCCCCTTTTAGCTCTGAAAGCTGATGACTCATTTCTACAATAAGTAGGAGTGAGTAGGAACATGTTCCTTTAGAAACTGAAAAAAAAAAAAAAAAACTTTGTTTTACAGGAGAGGCATGATTGGGCTTTCATTCTCCCTTTCCTTCTAAATGCTCTCCCAAAGAAATAACCCAGAAAAACCATCTGTAGTCATCAGCAATCAAATGTGTGAAACTTGTGAACTTGCTAGCCAAATCACATTTCTGGTAAGGACAGAATGAATGAGAAGTCGGTTTGAGGCAGCTTTTGAAGAACTGTAACCCTCACCTTCAAGTTAGTTTGCAGAGCTTGTTTTAATTCACAACAGAGATAACGAGTACTAATATGGTCAAAGCTAACACCAGAAGAAACAAAAGGGAAAAATAATGGCACAAGTATGGGGAAAGGGCAGAAAAAAAAAGAAAATATCAAGACTATAAAAGCCTGATGCGGTTATTCATATTTTTAAAACATTTCACATATTTGTAAAGTTCAGTTCAGCGGAGATTTTCCAGGGTGTTTACTATGTGCTAGACAATTTGCAAAATTCAGCAAATCGAAAGATAAGTAAAACCAAATCTCTATTCTGGAAAAATTATGCTAAGCACTCGGTAGACATTCAGTAAATGTCAGTTCACCTTTTTTCTGTTTATGAGAAAAATTCGGAATCAAGCAATATTTATTTTATTGTGATTGTTAAGGTTTTTTTTTAAAAGAATATGCTGTGGCAGAGAAGGCTAGCTATCCCCAAAAATCAATTTCTTTTTTATCTGGCATGGGTAAATTACTAAACTACATTTCCCAGCCTCCCTTGCAAATAAGTGTGACCATGTGATTATGTGCTAGCTTATGGCATGTGAGTAGATTCACAGAGTCTGGGCTAGGGTTTTTTAATAAGTGGTTGTACTTTCTCTATGACCTCCTTCTTGGCTACCACTGCACTTAAAATAGATTGGTGTTTGTTCTGAAGACAATGCATGAGGCTGAGTGGTATGGGCTGTCCCTGCAGAATTTTTAAACAGGCCGATAGACTTGATCAAATTTACTTCAAGTAAAATCCGCCTAGTGGCCAGTAGGAGATGGATTGCAGGGCAAGACCATAAGGCAAGGAGAGCAGTTATTAGGTACTGCAGAAACTCAGGCGAGAAATGATAAGAGTCAGAATGTGTGAAGAAGAGGGGGTGAATTAATATTATATCTTCAAGCCTCAGTTGCTGAAGTTATCTGAAGACATTTGGGGTAGGGAAACATAGGATTGAACTTATATTGAACCCATAACTCACTAGGTATAGCCAGGAAGGGAGTCTCCCATGACTTTTGCCACTTTCTCCTCCTCCTGCCCCTCATCTCCCTTGTTGTTGTTGTTGTGTGCCGTGGACTTGATTTTTTTTTTTTTGGTGCTTTAGATCAAGGTTTACAGAACAAATAGCTTTTCATTTAACAGTTAGTACACATATTGTCCTGTGACAAGGGTTAACAACCCCATGGCATGTCAACACTTTCCCTTCTCAAACTTGAGTTCCATATCACCAGTTTTCCTGTCCCCTCCTGCCTTGTAGTCCTTGTCCCTGGACTGCTGTGCCTCATTAGTTTGTTTTATGAGGCTATCCAATCCCTGACTGAATTGTGAAACTCCAGAGTGACTTCACCAATGAGCTGGAAGCCTGTCCGGGGATCCATACTCTTGGGGTTTCTCTAGTCTCTGTCAGGCCAGTAAGTCAGATCTTTTTTTGTGAGTTAGAATTTTGCTCTACATCCTTCTGCAGCTTATCCAGGACCCTCTGTTGTGATCCTGGTCAGAGCAGTCAGTGGTGGCAGCCGGGTACCATCTAGCTGTACTGGACTCAGTCTGGTGGAGGCCGTGGAAGCTGTGGTTCATTAGTCCTTTGGACTACTCTTTTCCTTGTATCCTGTTCTCTTCATTCTCTTTTGCTCCCAAACGGATGAGACCAGTGGAGTATCTTAGATGGCTGCTCACAGGCTTTTAAGACCAAAGACACTACTCAACCAAGGTAGAATGTAGAACTTTGTCTTTATAAACAGTGTTATGCCAGTTGAGCTAGATATTCCCTGAGACCATGGTCCCCACAGCCCTTAGTCCAGGAATTCAGTCCCTCGAGGAGTTTGGATGTCTCTATGGAGCTTCCACAACCTTTCCTTGTACAAGTTGTGCTGGCTTCCCCAGTACTGTGTACTGTCTTACCCTTCACCAAAGTTACCACTGATCCATTGTCTATTTAATTCTCCCTCTACACCCCTCCCATCCCTCATAACCAACAAAGATTGTTTCTTTTTGTGTCTAAACCTTCTAATGAGTTTTTACAGTAGACTTCTCATACAATATTTGTCCTTTTGTGATTGACTTATATCACTCAGCATAATGTCCTCCAGTTTCATCCATGTTATGAGATGCTTCACAGATTCATCATGGCTCTTTACCATTGCATGATACTCCATTGTGTGTATATGTATCATAGTTTTTTTATCCATTCATCTGTTGATGGACATCTAGGTTGTTTCCATCTTTTTGCTTTTGTGAACAATGCTGCAATGAACATGGGTGTGCATATGTCTATTCATGTGACAGCTCTAGTTTCTCTAGGATATATTGCCAGGAGTGGGATTGCTGGATCGTATGGTATTTCTATTCCTAGCTTTCTAAGGAAGCCTCGTATTTTTTTCCAAAGTGGTTGTATCATTATACATTCCCACCAGCAGTGCATAAAAGTTCATGGAGTTGATTTTTGACTCATAATGATGCAATATAACAGACTAGAACTGCCCTATGGGTTTTTTTTAGGCTGTAATCTTGATGGGAGCAGATTGCCTGGTCTTTTCTCTTGCATAGCCACTGGTGGGTTTGAACTGCCGACACTTTGGTTAGCAGCCGAGCATTTATCCACTGAGCCATCAAGCCTGCTTCCTTATCCTCCCTAAACCCAAGCAAACCCATTGCTGTAAATGAATTCCAACTTATAGCAGTCCTATGGGACAGAGTAGAACTGCCACATACAGTTTCCAAGGCTGTAATCTTTACTTATGGAAGCAGATTTCCACACCTTCCTCCTGTGGAGCATCTGGTGGAATCGAACTGCCAACCTCTTGGTTAGCAGCTGTAGCACTTAATCACTACACCACCAAGGTTTCCTCATCCTCCCTAGCCCCTGATAATTTTCCATTTTTCAAACATCAAAATCCAACCTGAGGGCATGTTCAAGGAAGACTATGTTAGGGAAAATGACAAATCCTATTATTGGGCTCCAATCCAAACCATAGTCAAATACCACTGGAAATAATTTGTAAAAATATCTTTAGTGAGCCACTGTATGATTATCCATTGGAAGGAATCTTGCTGGAGAAAAATATTAATAAACAGAAAGCAAACAGTAGGAACACTCGCAAGGATGTTTTAGACTAGAGTTGGGGAAAGCAGAAAAGGAAAAGATCAGGAGGAAATTTATCTAAACACAGAATTCATAAAAGTTTTTGTAATGAAAGTAAAATATGTAATTTGTAATGAAAACCAAATTGCAAAAGGATTAGGTGCTGGGTCAGGCACCAGAAACTGTGTTTGTTGACTTAAATCATTTCCAGAATACTGTAGAGAGACAGTGAATTCCTTGGTCTTAATTATGCAACTTAAATCTTTGCAATAATGTCCTCAAGCAAAGCATGCTAACATTTGGAGTCTGAATGTCAGCAATTGAAATGATATCTCTTGAACTTGATTTTATATACATCTTCTGAGATTAAACTGGGGATGGAGTGTCTTTGCAAAAATTCAGAAATATCTTTGTTTTCATTAAATAACTTCAGCGTCTTTCCTTTGTCTTTACTTTCAGCTGTAAGACTATGTCACACCTTAGCTATATATTAATATTTCTAGCACTAAATATTAAATTAATTTGTAAATCCTAAATTAACTACGCAAACTTTTAGAAAAAAACTACAAGCCTTATGTATAGCTTGTAATAAAATTGACTTTGGGGAGAGGAAAAGTATTTGGGGAGTTTAAGAATAAAACGTTTTTAGCTCTGAATGAAAGAAAACAAATAATTTTTCAAATAATTTTCTCCCTTATAGTAGGCAGAGGAATGGCTCATTCTTTGAAGATAAAATGTAGAGTCAGATTAAGAAGGGAAACATGTGACAATAGATAACAGCAATGAGAATTAGTTTAGTCCTGGAAAAATAAGATTTAGCCCAAGTAGGTGGATATTACTTAGTAAGGTTGGACACAGAATTGGCAAAAAATATTTCTAACTCATCTATTTTATGGAAATCCTATGAAAACAATTTAAAAACAAACACGAAATTGCTTCACCAGAAAGAATACATATTCCTTCCTTTCTACTCTCAACATTTGCTAACCTATAGAAAGAGTTTGGAAGGAGAACACAGAAAACTCTTGATCTGTGGACAGATATGGAAGTGAACTGTAAAGCAAGGTTTTATATAGCAAACTTTTTTTCAGTGACATTCTTTCTTAAAATGGAATTAATATATTCTACTTCTTCAAAACAAAAATGCCTCCCTCAAGGAAATAAAAACTGAACTTCAGAATGCAAAATGTCTTTCCCATAGCACATATTTAAAATGAATTAAATTGACTATGTTACTCATATTAACACAAAAAATACATATACCGAAAGGGAAAGTTATAGAAATGTGGACCACTGTGTGAGGCGGTAAGGCATCAGGATGGGACATGTGCAAGCATCTGAGGTTTAACAATGCGGCCCCAAGTCCTAGGGAGTCAATTTTCTCCTTATGGCTTGTTTTGAAGCTTTCTGACACTCACTAAAAAAACCTAAACCAAACCCATTGCCATCTAGTCAATTCAGACTCACAGTGACTCTATAGAAACCCTACAGGACTGGGTAGAGCTGTCTCAATGGGTTTCCAAGGCTGCAAATCTTTATGAAGGCAGATTGCCACATCTTACTTCTACGGTGCAGCTAGTGGGTTCGAACCACCGACCTTTTGGTTAGCAGCTGAGTGCTTTCCCACTGTGCCACCAGGCTCCTTCTGCCACTGTCACCAAACCAAAAAATAAAACCAGGCCAGTTGTCGTTGAGTTGATTCCAATTAATAGGGATCCTATAGGACAGAGTAGAACTGCCACTGTTGAGTTTCTAAGGCTATAAATCTTTATAGATGCACACTGCCATGTGTTTCTCCTAGAGTGGCTGGTGAATTCCAACAGTCGACCTTTCAGTTAGCAGCCAAGCGCTTTAGCTCCACGCCACCAGGGCTTATGTGCCACTTACTAGCCTCTGTCACTTTGGTTTGCATTGAATCTTGGATCAGTTTGACTACTGTAGTGGGCTGAATTGTGTCCTCCCAAAAAAGATATGTCCAAGTCCTAAACCCTGGTACCTGTGAATGGGACCTTATTTGAAAACAAAGTGTCTGTAGATCTCGATTAAGATAAAAAAAATCTTGAGATAAGATCATCCCAGATTTAGGGTGGGCTCTAAATCCAATAACTGATGTCCTTATAAGAGAAAGGTGAGGGAGATTTGAGCCACACACAGAGACAGTGGAGAAGCCATAAGAAGACAGAAGCCAATATTGCAGTGGTGCTGCCACAAGCCAAGGAAGCCTGCAGCCAGCAGAAGCTGGAAGAGGCAAGCAAGGATTCTCCCCTAGAGCTTTCAGAGGGAGTGAGGCCCTGCTGGCACCTTGCTTTCAGACTTCTGCCTCCAGAACTGAGAGAGAATACATTTCTGTTGTTTTAAGCTACCCAGTTTGTGGTAATTTGTGGTCGCAGCAGCCCTAGGAAACTAAGTGCTAAATAAACCATTGAGAGGTAGAATTCTTGTCTTCCATGTGGGAGACCAGGGTTTGATTTCCACCCAATGCACATCATGGGCAGCCACCACCTGTCTGTCACCGAAAGCTTGAGTGTTGCTATAATGCTGAACAGGTTTCAGTGGAACTTCCAGACTAAGATGGACTAGAAAAAAGGCCTTGTATTTTACTGAAAATTGAACAATGTAAACTCTATGGATCACAATGGTCCAATCCACAAACAATCACTGGGATGGTGCAGGACAGGGCAGCTTTCATGTTAATGGCATCTATATTTAGCTCAGTCTTTGTGGAGTTAATCCTGAAAGCTCAAGCCCAAAAGGAAGAGAACCAAGAACACACAAAACTCATATTGCTCCAAACTTTGAAATAGATATAAGCCAAATCACTTCCCTGATTTGGAAGTTGTATAATAATGTTGCCTGTACTCCATTGGATTGCCCTGTAATGAGAGACTTTTATAAATATATATTTAGGAGTAAACTTTTCTAGAAATAAGCCAGGTCTGTATCGTTAAGCAAATTAAAAATAAATCAAAACCAGTTAAATATAAAAACATTGAATTTAACTATTTAATTCATTTTTTCACTTTATTTTAAGAACTTACTATGTGCTAAGAGATTTTCTAGACATCTAATGTAATTTGATTTTAAATATGAATTATAAAATAAATTTTAACACATATACATAAGAAAATAGATCACTGACACTTCCTGAATTCCTCTACAAATTTGGGAGGAGGTAGTAAGTACCAAGATGGGGATCTAACCAAAAGGTTGATCTCTGGAAACCAGCAGGTGCTCCAAGGGAGAAAGATGTCTACTTCCCTAAAGACTATAGCCTTGGAAACCCTATGAGACAGTTCTATTCTGTCCTATGTGGTCACTATGAGTCAGAATTGACAGCAGTGGGTTTAAGTACCAAGTTATATTTTACCCCTTTAAAGCACAGATTTAGTTTTAGTACTGTTTTCCCTGAACAGGTGAAGGAAACAAAAAACAAAAAGGAGATTTTTGTTTCATATGAGGACAAATAAAGAGTTTATTGTCAATCTGCCATCCTATCTCGATGGGATTGGTTTCATAAAAAAAAGAAAAAATGGAGAAATATTTCGCGTCTAGTAAATTGTATGGATATTAGTATATCAGACATTAGAAGTTAAGAAATTCAGTATTACGAAGATAGCTATCACTGCCAGATTTGGGGTTCTGTTGCACTTATCTTTCATGAGAGATCTATTGCTTTAGCCATTTTTGTAGGATCTGGAATATTTTTTCTCGTGCTTGAATTAGTTCAGCAATCACCTGGAACCCTGTTCAAACAAACAATTATCTGAGCCCCATCCTTCAGAGGTTCTGATTTAATAAGTCTGGGATGAGGCTGGGTATCAGTAATTTTCAAAAGCTGGTGATTAAAATGTGCAGCCATCGTTAAGAATGAGAATTAGCTTGCTAATAATGAGATTTGAGCAAAGAAGTAAGCTTCTTTGTAGATTAAGGTTGGGTAAACACGTGATATTTATTAAAGTGGGTTACTGTTGGCGTCTAAACAATCCTTCTGTGCTACACACTAGTGGATGTTTCAGGGAATGATTAAGGTAGTAGATTTAGAGAATAATGTTTTAGTTTCCTTTTTGTTCAGCTCAAGTGTGATATAACTTAAGTCCCCAGTGGGGAGGTTACAATGGGTGAATCTCAGTGAGCGTCATTTTAGGAAGTTTTCCCAGATCTACTGGAGTCACACTGTACCAGCTCTGAGTGCTGATTGTTTAATTTTCAGAAAATTTGCAAGCTGAATATTAAACTATGATCTGAATTTGGCCACGATTGGAGTATTTACACCATGGAAATCCACTGATGCTACAAATCAGGGCTTTTTTTTTTTTTTCTCACAGAGAATGGGTTGATAAACATATAATATGAGAAACGATAAAAAAGGAATGAAATCTGATGGGGAATTAAATATTTGTCAAACTTTTAATTTTACAAATGTGGAACCTGAGCTGTCTCAGTGGCGACGGTAATCGGGACAGCGAAGACAGTAACCAACTGCACAACTCTTACAGAGAAGTGGGGCCAGGAGGGTCACTCTGAGGAGTCGACCCCCA
>NW_004443977.1:15627618-15666917 GCF_000243295.1 Trichechus manatus latirostris
AGAAACAAGCAAGGGGTAGAAAAGTGTATATAATAGGCTACCTTTTTTTTTTTTTTTTTGCCACAGGAGAAATAAGAATATACTTGTCTGTATTTGCAACAAAGAAACACTGGAAAGATGAACCAGAAACTAATAAAGATTGCTCCCTCTCAGGTTAGGAGAGTAAAAGAGTAAGAAGAGTTCTGTCTGTGAAAAAGACGCAAAGGACCTGACAACTGACAGGTGGTAACAAACCACAGTGTTCTCTATAAACAAGCAATTTCAAAGAATTTCAACATCAGATCAGGTCATGCCAGGACTGTGATGAGACCAGACACGAATAAGACCACCGTGTAATCATGTCTGAACATAGACAAAAACAAGGACACTTTGCAAACACAAGGAGACTCTGGATGGTGCAATCCATTAAGTGCTTGACTACTAACTGGAAGGTTGGTGGTTTGAATCCACCCAGAGGCACCTTTGAAGAAAGGCCTGGCGATCTACTTCCAGAAGATCACAGCTGTTCAAAACCCTATGGCGCACAGTTCTGCTCTGAAACACATGATTGCCATGAGTCAGAGTCGGAACCGGTTATTAATCTGCAACCACAAAAGTAACAAAATATCCACTCTCCCTACTGACCTGAGTAACTACCGCTTTTCTACTATGACAAATTTTAGCCCCCCTTTACTCGTCCTGCCCACTAAATAAAAATTATTAAGATTCTCAATCACTGAATTGGCCCCACTGTCTTACTGCATTTAATTTTGCCCAGTGGCCAAGTTTGAACATCTCATAGTGTAAAATAATAGTTCTGACACGTACTGAAATTATGACTATCCAAAAATATGTAATGAAATTCGTAATAGAAAAAAGTAGGTTATTATGTCAATTTGATTTTATTATTACCTAATATAATGAGCCATAAAACTGTATTTTCAAGGAGCACAAAAAGCTAACTGAATGCAAGACCAATTAAAAATGGGATAAGAAAGGGATGTGGAGATAGATGTGAAGTAGAAAAGGCATATTCATCTACAAAATTTGGCTCAAGGCTTGAATTCTTCTCTAGCTAGAGATGCGTGGTTTTTTCTCCAGCCAATATGAACAACCTGAAGGTAAGACTTTGACCTCCTTGCCAAGTTCTCTTGAACTTCATTTTGATAATGGAATGAGTCACACTTTTCATTCAGCACGCAGTCTCTAAACATCAACTGAGTACTAGGCACCATGGATTCAAAGATGAATAAGATCCAGTTCTAGCTATCAAGCAATTTGTTTCCGAGAGGATAAATCCTAAATTTCTTGTATTCCTCAATTCCGTTTAGACATTTCTGACTCAGGAAAGCTCTCTATACAGTTATTTGATCAATGTCTGTCTCACGTGTATGACTAGTAGCTCCTGGGGGGCAGGGACTATGTGCAACCTTACACCCTAGTGCTAAGCACAGCATCTGACACAAGCAGACCCTCCATAAATATTTTTAATTGCATGAATTTAACCACGTCTTCCTAAATCTCATGAAAAAGAAAGCTAGCCAATGGTTTTCTCAGGTTTTCAAGGTCTATTTGAAAGCATAAGATCTCATGTTTCCAAAAAACTTCTTGGGAGGCATATGGCACAACTGTTAAGGATCATGTCTTCCAGTGAAACTTCTTGGCTTTGAGTTCTGGTCTTACTGTTTATAACACTGTCAGTCACAGGTCAGTTGACTTAATCTCTGTATGAGCCCTTTGGTGGCGCAAATGGTTAACACATTCGGCTGCCATATGAAATTTTGGAGGTTCTATGCCTAAGAAACTGGTGGCATAGTGGTTAAGTGCTACGGCTGCTAACCAGAATGTCAGCAGTTTGAATCCACCGTGCGATCCTTGAAACTCTATGGGGCAGTTCTACTCCATCCTATAGGGTTGCTATGATTTGGAACCGACTCCACGGCAATGTTTTTTTTTTTTTTTTTTTTGGTGCCTAAGAAAAATTGTAGAGTGTTCTTGTTCCCCTATGGATGGCTATCCCAAGTTATTTGATTCTTCTTCCTCAGAGCTATCATTCAGTGAGCAATTGCTATCTGTTAGGCTCTTACCATCTTATTGAATAATATAGCCATATAGTTTGTGAATCAACTACCTGTCTGTCAGATGGTCATACTGTGTTAGTTTGGGTACTGCTATGATGCTGGAAGCTATGCCACCGATATTTCAAATACAAACAAGGTCACCATGGTAGGCAGGTTTCAGTACAGCTTCCTGACTAAGACTGGGAAAAAAGGCATGGTGATCTACTCGTGGAAAGTAGCTAATGAAAACCCTATAGATCAGAACAGAGCATTATCTGATGTAGTGCTGGAAGATGAGCCCTCTAGGTTGGAAGGCAACAACGGGCTCAAGCATGCCAGCGAACATAAGGATGATGCAGTTCCCAGAAGCATTTTGTTCTATTGTACGTGGGGTTGCCATGAGTTGGAGCCTACTTGATGGCAACTAAGAACAACGACAAAATTTGTGAATAACATATAGTGTGTAATACACAACATATTCTTTAGAGCCCACTTTAAAGTTTCTATTATGGCAATATACATCACTTGCTCTTGAATATGAGAGAAATGGCAGTCAAAGCAAGGGTGCAGGACTTGCATGTGTCCATGTCACAGCTATAGTAAGCATCACTGACCTGTGTACGTCCATGCGATTGTGACTGAAAATAAATATTACCTAATCCATCTTGGTGGGAAAAGGGTGCGAATTCCTTCTGGAGAAAGACCAGAAAACTAGAAAATCCTCTAAACCCTGACATTTCCTGGAAGCACCACTGACCCTTTAAAGAACCCATTAAGTCATATTTCTTCTCTTTTGTGTTAAGGTTTTGAAAAAATTCCCCCACCCACTCCTTTGACATTTCAATTATATTAATCCCTAAAGGAATAGTAATTTCCCATTAAGAAGTGATCTAATCCTTGACATCTATGCAGAGGCAATAAAAATGAAGGAACAAAGTTTCAATTTTGTCCCTGTCGAGGTCACATTTATGCTGTTTACTCTTTGCAAGAACAAGAAGGGGCTTGAGATTGGCACTGAATTTGTACTCACTGAGCCAAAAGGAGCAAAACCATTATGTGCTTTGGATAAAGCATTACCCTTCCCTGCCAAGAATTTATGTTAGGACCTCATCTTTGGATGCTGCCACAGTAATAGTACCTTCTCCTGTTTTCATTAGAAAACCAAAATGACCTTTTCCTCCTTCTTATAAGATAGGCCTTTGGGCAATAATTTGGTTACTTTATCACATACACTATCACATAGGTGCATGCACACACACAATGAGAGTGAGAACTTGTTGGGCTAGCTGCAATGAGAGTAGATGAGGGATACTGGTTAGGTGCCTTTGCAATTGTTCCTGGAGAAAATAGAGAGAAATTTAAAGGGTAAGTAGCAGGAATTTGAGAGTGTTCTTGATTTGGGTTGGATATTTGTAAGAATGGTATTTACAACCAAGGAACTTCTTCAAACTCCTGCCACCAAGTCTATAAACTAACTGTGTTTTCCCTCATCCATAACTTCTTTGCTTCTGTTGTAGCAGATAACATGTGAAAACCAGTCCTCCACGTGCATGATGCACCCTTTCCCTTCCTGCCTTCGCTCTACAGTGGGGTCTTCCTCCTTAGCCATATTCCCTTCTCCAACAGCTGTTCTTTTTCTCTTTTCCCCGTCACAGTTGAGGTGTCTATGCTTTCTGTGTCTGTTTCTTCACCTCTTCAATCTCAGTGTACTTTCTCTTTACTTCTACTGAGTCATCCGGAATAAAGCTCAATGAGAGCAGCCCAGGGCACTAAAGCCAATGGCTCTTTTGCCACTCTTATATTACTTGAAATCTTGGTAACATTCCACCCAAATGACTCCCAAGATCTCGAACTATTCTTTTCCCAGTTGACACAACACTCTTTTGGCTTTCCAGCAACCTCTCTGCCTCCTTCAGTTTGTTCTGGTCTACTTTTAATGTTGGTATGACAGCAGGTTCACTCCTAGGCCCCACTGTCTTCTTCCCTAATATTATTTTCCATGGCTATCTCATGTATCCTCCAACCGTCTGTCAGTTTGGTGGACCGTGGTGGCTTGTGTGTTACTATGATACTGAAAGGTGTGCCAGTTTCTATTTAAGTAAATTTATATTTCACGTCTTCAGGGCAGGGAGCTTTAAGATTTTAAGAGTCAATGGTGCTTCCAGGAAATGTCAGTAGCCCAACTAAATGCTTCAAATTTTGTCATAGATTAAATCTGTCTTCTAAATCTAGACAACTGGCATATTCAATTCCTATTCAACTTTTCCACCTAAAAATCTTACAAGCACCTCAAACTCAATGTGTTCAGAATTAGTTTCGTAATCTTTCTCTATGTCCTTCTCTCCACTACACCCTGAGTCCTGGCCTCCCTAAATCTGTTTCTTGCCCAGTGTATGCCATCTCAGGGAATGGCTCCATCCTCTACCCAGATAGATAAGTATGAACCTGAGCCTCTCATTTCGTACTCATTCTGTCCTCTCCTCCTATATCCTGTCAGTCACCAATTTCTGAATATCATTTCATCTGTACTGTAATCCTGGTGACCTAGTGGTTAAGCGTTTGGCTGCTAAGCAAAAGATCGGCAGTTCAGATCCACCAGCCACTCCTTGGAAACCCTACGGGGGAGTTCTACTCTGTCCTATAGGGTTGGTATGAATCAGCATAGCCTGGATGGCAATGGGTTTGGTTTTTTGGTTTGATAACTACCTTACCAGGCTCATGCAAATCCTTACTTGTGTTCCAGGTCCCAGTCAGTCACCAATTTCTAAATTTCTAAATGTTTCATCTCTACTGTAACCACCCTACTAGGCTCATGCCAATAGTTCTTACTAGTGCCCCAGGTCCTCTCTCACTCTTCTCCAGTTTATGTTCTACAGTGGGAGTGGAGTGTATCTCAACATGCACATCACGTTCATTCACTCCCTTACCTAAAACTCTAAAATTCCCTTCCATTTCTCATTTGATATTTCCCCAAATCCTTAAAACAGCCACAAGTCCCTACACTATATGGCCTCCTGTCCAGCAGCACCATTCCATATCTCTCTACCCTTAGTTTCTCTCTCTCTAGTCAAACCAGTAGCTTTTGATTCCTCCACAAAGCCAAGCTCAAAGGCCTTACACATTTTCTTTCTTCTGTCTTCCCCTTCCCCTCCCCATGCTTTATACCATTTAGATCTCAACTGGAAATTATTTTCTTGAAGTAAGTTCTTGTTAATCTCCAAGAAGACCAGTTCCTTATGATATATGCTGTCTCATATTATGTATTCTAGTCTTTACTCTTCTATTTTGTAAGCATTATAAGAATTTTAATTAAATGACTACTTTTGTAATTAATGATCATTTTTCCTTTCCCACAAAGACAAGGAGGAAATTATTTGTTAGTTTTCTTTGTTTTTTTGCTACTGAATTTCCGTGCATTGTGCATGTTGTTGTTATTTGTTGTTAGTTGCCCTCAATTTGGCTCCAACTCATGGCGGCCTTCTATGTAACAGAACGTAATGTTGCCCGCTTCTGAGCCATTTTCACGATTACTGGTGTGTTTAAATCCATTTTTGCACCTATTGGGGCAACCCATTTCATTGAGAGTTTCCCTCCTTTTAGCAGTTGCCTAATAAATATCTGTTCAATGAATAATCAGCCTCTAGATAGCAAAGGGAGGGAGAATCTGAGAATTATCTTAAGTATTACTTGCATTATTATCTTTCATTTAAAAATTAGTTTTAAATGAAGCTACAGATATTCAAGTAAAAAATTCAGTTATTAGAATTAGATAAATTTATAACAGATAAGCTAATTTGACTTACTACTGTCACAGCTGGGCAGTAGAGGTTAAGCTAGCTGAATAGGGACAAAAGAAAGAATACAGTAGTAAGAGTAATAGTTGAAGTACTATAACATTATTGACAACTTTGCAATTATGGTTATCTTCCTAAGATTCACAAATACAGATACTTAATTCAACACCTTTCAATGCAGCTAGAGCAGAGTTTCTTAACCTTTTTTTTCCCACTGTTGTCTCCTTAAGGAGCCATGTTGAACATTTTCCCCTATTCAATCCTCCCCGTAAAATTTTAATAGCCCAAATACACTGTGTATCTCTTTCTGTACTGAGTATACATAGTGCATGTACTGTATATGCATCTGTTTTATATGTAAAAAGTGGACTATTTCAACCCCAAGAACCAATTATTGCCCTGTTGATGATGGCACTGCCTCTGTTGAAGTTGTCTGAACTAAATGGATTCTTTTAAGATAAGAATGCAAAATCAACAAATTAATGTTGTTCTTGTTAGGTGCCATCAAGTTGGTTCCCACTCATAGTGACCCTATGTACAACAGAAGGAAACACTGCAGGGTTCTGTGCCATCCTCATAATTGTTGTTATGCTTGATCCCATTGTTGTAACCAGTGCATCAATCTATCTCGTTGAGAGTCTTCCTTTTTTCACTGACCTTCTACTCTACCAAGCATGATATCCTTCTCCAGAGACTGGTCCCTCCTAATAACATGTCCAAAGTATGTGAGATGAAGTCTCGCCATCCTCACTTCTCAGGAGAATTCTGGCTGTACTTCTTCCAAGATTGATTTGTTCATTCTTCTGGTAGTCCATGGTATATTCTATATTCTTTGCCAACACCATAATTTAAAGGCATTAATTCTTTGGCCTTCCTTATGCATTGTGGAGCTTTCACATGCATATGAGGCGATAGATAACACCATGGATTGGGTCAGGGTGCACCTTAGTCCCTAAAGTGACATCTTTACTTTTTAACACTTTAAAGAAATCTTTTGTAGCAGATTTGCCCAATGTAATGTGCCGCTTGATTTCTTGACTGCTGCTACTGAGGGCGTTGATTGTGGATCTAATTAAAATGAAATCCTTGGCAACTTCCATCTTTTCTCTGTTCATCATAATGTTGCTTAGTAGTCCAGTTGTGAAGATTTTTGTTTTCTTTATGTTGAGGTGTAATCCATATGGAAGGCTGTGATCTTTGATCTTCATCAGTAAGTGCTTCAAGTCTTCTTCACTTTCAGCAAGCAGGGTTGTGTCATCTGTGTAACACAGGTTGTTAATGAGTCTTCCCGCAATCCTGATGCCACGTTCTTCTTCTTATGGTCCAGTTTCTCGGATTATTTGCTCAGCATACAGACTGAAAAAGTATAGTGAAAGGATACAACCCTGACACATACCTTTCTTGACTTCAAACCATGCAGTACCTCTGTTCTTTCAAACGACTGCCTCTTGGTGTAAGTACAGGTTCTTCATGAACACAGTTAAGTGTTCTGGAATTCCCACTCTTCACAGTGTTATCTATAATTTGTCATGATCCACACAGTTGAATTCTTTTGCATAGTCAACAAAACAGAGGTAAACATCTTTTTGGTATTCTCTGCTTTCAGCCACGATCCATCTGACATCAGCAATGATATCCCCTATTTCACCTACTCTTCTGAATCCGACTTGAATTTCTGGCAATTCCCTGTCGATCTACTGCTGCAACTGCTTTTGAATCATCTTCAGCAAAATTTTACTTGTGTGTGATATTAATGATATTATTTGATATTTTCTGTATTCTGTTGGATTATGTTTCTTGGGAATGGGTACAGATATGGATCTTTTCTAGTAGGTTGGCCAAGTAGCTGTCTTTCAAATTTCTTGGCATAGACCAGTGAACATTTCCGTCACTGCATCCAGTTGTTGAAACATCTTAATTAGTATTCCATCAGTTCCCGGAGCCTTGTTTTTGACCAATGCCTTTTCAGTGCAGCTTGGACCTCTTCCTTCAGTACCATCGGTTCTTGATGATATGCTACTTCCTAAAATGATTGAATGTCGACCAACTCTTTTTGGTACAGTGACTCTGTGTATTCCTTTCATGTTCTTTTGATGCATCCTGCATTGTTTAATATTTTGCCCTGTGGAATCCTTTAATATTGCACCTTGTCATGGATTGAATTGTGTCCCCCCAAAAATGTGTGTAGCACCTTGACTGGGTCATGATTCCCAGTATTGTACGATTGTGTTATCTGTTGTGATTTCCTTATGTGTTGTAAACTCTACCACTATGATGAGATTATATGTCATCTCCTCATGTGTTGTAAATTCTATCACTGTGATGAGTTTATACTGATGAGGTTGACAAGATTAGTGTCTTAATGCAATCTCTTTTGAGATATAAAAGAGAGAAGCAAACAGAGATACATGGGAACCTCACACCACCAAGAAAGCAGTTCTGGGAGCACAGCGCGTCCTTTGGACCTGAGGTTCCTGCGCTGAGATGCTCCCAGACCAAGAAAAGACTGAGGTATCACAAGGACCTTTCTCCAGAGCCAATAGAGAGATAGAGCCTTTTCCTGGAGCTGATGTGCTGAATTTGCACTTGCAGCCTACTGGACTTTGAAGACAATAAATTTCTCTCTGTTAAAACCATCCACTTGTGGTACTTCTGTTAGAGCTGCACTAGATGACTGAGACACACCTCAAGACTTGAATTATTTTCTTCAGTTCTCTCAGCTTGAAAAATGCCCAGTGTGTTCTTCCCTTTTGGTTGTCTATCTCTAGGTCTTTGCACATTTCATTATAATACTTTGCTTTGTCTTCTTGAGCCACCCTTTGAAATCTTCTGTTCAGCTCTTTTGCTTCATCATTTCCTCCTGTCCCTTTAGCTGCTATATGTTCAAGAGCAACTTTCAGAGTGTCTTGTGGCATCCATTTTGATCTATTTTTTTTTCCTTTCCTTTTTATTGATCTCTTGCTTTCTTCATCTATGATGTCCTTCCACAACTCATCTGGTCTTTGGTCAATGCATCAATCTGTTCTTGAGATGGTCTCTAAATTCAGGTGGGATATACTCAAGGTCATACATTGGCTCTTGTGGACTTGTTCTAATTTTCTTCAACTTCAACTTGAACTTATGTATGAGCAATTGATAGTCTTGTCCACAGTAGGCCTCTGGCCTTGTTCTAACTGATGATATTGAGCTTTTCCATTGTCTCTTTCCACAGATGTAGCTGATTTGACTCCTGTGTGTTCCATCTAGTGAGGTCCACGTGTATAGTTGCTGTTTATGTTGTTGAAGACAGGCATTTGCAGTGAAGAAGTCATTAGTTTTGCAAAATCAATCACACAATCTTGTCATTTTTATCACCAAGGCCATATTTTCCAACTCCAGATCCTTTTTCTTTATTTCCCAGTTTCACAGTCCAAATACCAGTAATTGTCAGTGCATCTTGATTGCATATTTGATCAATTTCAGACAGTAGAAGTTGGTAAAAATCTTCAGTTTCTTCTTTGGCCTTTGTTATTGGTGTGTAAATTTGAGTACTACACATATTAACTGGTCTTCCTTGTAGACGTATGGACGTTCTATCACTGACAGTGTTGTACTTAAGAACAGATCTTGAAATGTCTTTTTGATAGTGAACGTGATGCTATTCCTCTTCAAGTTGTCATTCATGGCGTAGTAGACCATATGATTCTGTGATTCAAAATGGCCAATACCAGTCCTTTTCAGCTCATTAATGCCTAGGATATTGATGTTTATGCATTCTGTTTCATTTTTGATGACTTCCAGTTTTCCTAGATTCATACTTTGTACCTTCCATGTTCTGATTATTAATGGATGTTTCCAACTGTTTCTTCTCATTTTGAGTCACGCCACATCAGCAAATGGAGGTCCCGAAACTTTGACTCCATCTATGTTATTATGTATCATTGGCCCTCTACTTCACCAAACATGATGTTCTCCTCCAGCGATTGATACCTCCTAATGATGTATCCAAAGTAAGCAAGTCAGAAAATGTTCTGGTGTGATCCATAATGTTTTTAATGGTTAATTTATGGAAGTAGATCACTAAGATTTTTTTTCCTAGCTTGTCTTAGTCTGGAAGCTCTGCTTTAATCTCTTCACCATGGGTAATTCTGCTACTATTTAAAATACCGGTGGCATAGTTTCCACTATCATAGCAACATGCAAGCCACCATAGTATGACAATCTGACAGTGAGTGGTGGGATTACTCTATATAGAAGTTCTGAATAACTGCAAACTTTTGAAAGTCTGAAATATTACAAAAATAATTTAACAAAAGGAACCTTGAGGATGTAATATAAAAAGAATATCACAGAGGAAAGAATATCTGGGTAGAAAACAAAGTTTTTGCTCAACTTATCATTGATTATTATAAACCATAGAGGAAATATTAAACAGAACATTATTTTAAGCAAATATACTTTTTCCTATAAAGGAACCTACTACCCACCGATGATGAAATGGTTAAACATCTACGAACCAACCATAGTTATCATTTGAATCTCTCTCTGCAATCAACACATTTGCTACATTTCCCCTGCCAAGAATGCTGCTCCTTGAGGCCTTTTTTCATTCTTTAAGATAGCTTTTTTAAATATTAAGAGTTGCATATTTAAGAGATTGACTTTCCATTGACTAAGGCTTACATTTTCCAGGGACTTTGAGCTGGAAACTATGGTGAGGGCTTTTGTAAATATCCCGTTAGCATAATAAGCAGTCACTTTTTATTTTGAAGCGGGAATACACATTTTATCCAGTATTAAAAATAGATAATTGAGATTATTTTTCAACTAATTTTATGAACCACTACATGTAAAAGGGATTATATGGAGAGACTGTGTGCTCCAAGTAAGGTTAGTGTTCTATGAACTAAGCTATTGTGCTGTTGGACACCCATTTATCCAGTGTTCAGAGCTCTAAGATAAAATAACTTCCTTTAATGAGCAATTACATTCACAGAAGAAAAAGACCTCATCTCACTTGATTATCTGCAACCATATAAACTTCTTATAAAAAAACAAAACAAAACCAATGATGACAACAGTAGAGAAATTGTTCATTTTATATGTACTTTTCTTTCTGTGCTGATAAGTACTTTTTTAAGGTGCTCTTTTTAGATGTCATCATGATGATGACATACTAGTGAAGACTAAATGAACTACCTATCACCTGCTTAGAAGTATTTTGTGTTTCTTGTCGATAACAATATCAAAAGGAATTTATCAATGTTACTGTTGTTAGCTGCTGTCATGTCAGCCCCCAACACATGCTGACCCCATGCACAACAGAACTAAATGATACCTGGTCCTGTGTCACTGCCATGATTGGTTGCAGATTGAACCATTTTGATCCATAAGGTTTTCAAAGGCTGATTTCTGGAAATAGACCACACCTTCCTACAGAGTTTGTCTTAGGTTAGTTTGGAGGCTCCACTGAAACGTGGTTAGTATCATGGACATACCCAAGGCTCCACTGACAGACGAGTGGTGGTTGTAGATGAGATACATTGGCTGGGAATCCATCCAGGTCTCCCTCATGGAAGGCTGGATTCCAACAACTGAACCTTCATTGCCTCCTTAATTTATTATTACATGTGGATATATTTCATCCTATCTGTGGGTCTTTGATGATTCAGAACTGTTTTACCTTTAATGAAGACAGAAGGCAAATCTTTACTGATATCCATTGTGATTCCCAAATGGTGCCAAGGATCATTGGAACCATTGGAAAAGATGATTTTGCTTCCATTCACATTGAAGCCACCGTAGTACTTGTTGGTGGTCTTAACACTCTGAGCCACTAAATCACTACTGAACTCAGGGCCAAAGACATCTGAACATAAGTGAAAACCGTGCCTGCAAAGAAAATGAGAGAAAATTGTAAGAGCTGGAGAACAGGGTTGTGGAGTGTATGAAAGATATCTATAGAAAGTGTGGTGGTTTTTTTTTTTTTTTCAGTTATTTTGTTTTCCTCTGAGAATCTGAGTTACTTAAAATAGCTAAAAGAATTTCATCAGTTTAAGAAGAAAATTATTTATCTATCTATCTATTTAGCCGACCTATTCCTCTTATTAGTTTCGTTAGTAGTTAAGCATGAGAAGAACGTGGCCAGAAAAGTTATTCTGTATCTGCAGCTAGGCCTACCCAATGTAGAGCCTTAGTAAGGAGGCTGTAGTCACCACAGACTGCTGTTTCCTGGACGCCACCTATGATTTCAGAACAAGAAAAGCAGAAAAGCCCGTTCTTTACCTTCCCAATGAACCTGCACTTAAGACTGTGTTGCCCGATTAGGGTCCATGACCTGAAGCAGTCGAGCTAATGAAAAGTACTCCAAGTCGGAAAGTGAGAGAAAATTTATTTATCAGATGGCACCAACAGGGACTCCGACAACAGCACAGGCTGTCTTTGTGAAGTTCCAAATGGCAATTTTAGATTAGAGCTTATTTATGATTTTTACAAGGATTGGAAATGTCTTTATAGCACACAGATCACATGGCTGGAGGAGTTATTCATTACAAGATAATTACACGAGACTCTTTGTCATACTAAAGAGATACATGACAGACTTCTCCTTATAAGGCTAAAGATATACATACTGGACATCTAGGCTCTAATCCCCATGTAGGGGATCATAAGTCACAGGTGGCCAGACAGAGAAAAACAAATTCATTAAGAAAGGTATGCGAAAAGGAGAAGGCAGGCAGAAAAACACTTAAAGGTTCATCATAGCATTAGTTAGGTCAAGCTCTCATTCATCCATTTGAAAAAGGAGAAAACATGCTGTGAAGTATTAGGGTGACACCTAAACTAGTAACCACTTAGGGAGGAAGGATGTTCAACGCATAACCTGCCTGGTTGTTGAGGAGGAAGAGAGCACAGAGGCAGTGAGAGCCAGAGACTGTCTCCAATGCCTAAAGGTGTGCCTCAGGCCTCCTCCACACATCCAATTTCAGTTGCTCTATCCTGGAGGGTCTGGAACCCATAAGAAAGACTGAAGAAGGGAGCCAAAAAAATAGCAAGAATTCCCCTTGTATGTCCTAGAAGCAAAAAACGACATGCAAAGGAACAAAGAGCTAAAAAGGTAGATGGGTCTTCTCTCCACACTGGTGGAACAGACACCAAAAGAAGTGAGGCTACAGTAGATGTTTGCCGCAATACAGGTACCTTCACCCTAGACACCACTCTTAAAAAGTGTGGTCCAGTTAATACCTTTGACTTTGATTAATTCATAGCTCCATTCCTCATTAGGGAATTTGAGGGTTTAGGGAATTTGATAGGAGAAACTATACGCACCAAGTTCATACTTTTCCCCCAACTGTATACTTTTATCATGATTTTATCCTTCAAGTTATTTTATGTGTTATAATGTCTATGCATTTTTGTGTACAAAATATCTGCACACACACAAACTTACTTACAAGTAAAGAATCACTTTCCTGCAATTTTAAGTGTCAAATTGCATTTAAGTTTCTTCATATTTATTAGCTTCAGTTTCTAGTGCACAGTTCTAGAGTTCAGGAACCATATCTTGCTCTACGAATGCAGTAAATATGAACAAAGGATCATAAACCAATGAGAATAAAGTTGACTAAGGGAGATCTGTCCTGCTTGATACAACCAGCAAATCTTGGCTAACTGAATTCAGAAGAGATGGACAATTTATCTTCTTTTACTTGCAACTTTGCTGTCATCATGTTACTTAACTGGATTTTTCAATAAACACACAAAGTTCTTTCTTGGTAAAAAAGTATTAAATAAAATGACCCCATAGTAGTAATAAGTAAGACTGAGTCTACTAATGTATTTATTCTTATTAATACTCTAAAACTTATAGTCTGTTTCCTGGTAGCCACTATATAAGGTATTCAGAAATCTGAGATTTTGTTCTATATATCATACTGGAATATTTTTGATTTCTCAAATTTCCATCCAGATGATTTCTCCCTTAATTTTTCACCAGTTTGGGACTGGCCAATCTGATAAATTTATTCTTCCCTTTAAATATGGAAAAGCAAAAAACCCAAAACTCTGCAATCATGGTTTCTAGTGACAAACATAATTCAAGGCAGAGCCTTTACCTGAGAGGTGTTCCAGAGAAGGGCTTGTTCTTTGAGTCCGTGGTCTTAAAGAAGCCAAATGCAGTGCAACACTGATAGAACCATTGCCTCTAGAAAGCAAAACGGAGGTTGACTTAACCAGAAATGACATTTTTTGTCCATGACCAAGTAAAAAGCTTAAAAAAATTTAAGTATTCTAATTTACTTGCTGCTCCTGACATTCTAAAACAAATTTGATCTCATTATTGCAAAGTTATTTTTGTCATGTCCAACATTATCACACCAAGAAGTGAAACTATGTCCAACGAAAAGGAGGTGCTGGCGAAAACCCCACATGCTCCTGAAGTAAAACCTCTCTAGTTCCAGGACCATCTTTATGAGCACCTCAGGTCTGTCTCACTGTCTGTCCTCTGTTTCCAGCCTCTGTGGGAATATGCTCCTTTCTCTCTGCTTCCTCCTCTAGTTAACTCCCCCTTAGAATCTCCCAGGTCCTTCTTGGAAAAGGTTCTTGAAGAAGGGATGCACACTCAATGCTCCTGTCCTCACCATCTCCTCAACCTTAATCACACTGGACTGCAACTTCTTCCCCAGAGGTCACCAGTATTGGTAGGATGAGTAAATCAATGGATCAAACTGTGGATGATAACTTAGAGGTTCAATATATAGAAAGTATAGCAGCTATATCAAGGATTCACATGTCTTTGAGTAATTTACAGTCTTTTTATGCAAATAACACGTAAGTTTTATCTTTGCCAAACACACCCTCTCCCACCACCCCAGAGGTATTTTCACAAGCACCGCTATATCAATTTCTTTACATGTAGCTGTAAAAAATTAGCATACTGAGCTTAGGAAAATATCTTGGGAGGGGGAGGTGGAGGGCGAGGTTGGCACACTTAGAAGACGTGCATTATTTCCATAAAAATATAGTAGTTAAAAACTTTAAGAAGTAGTTGTACTGGAGATAGCTTCAAGTTGTTATTATACTGGATTTCAAATAGGCTAGTAGAAGACACAAAGTCCTTGGTGTTGCAAATGATTTGTAATTGACTACTAACCCAAAGTAGACAATTTGACCCCACTCAGCAGTGCCACAGAAGAAAGGCCTAGCAATCTGCTTCCGAAAAGATTATCGTCAAGAAAACCCTATGGTGCAGTTCTGTTCTGTAACATATGGGATCACCATGAGTTGAATCAACTCGAAGACAACAGGTTAGGTCATTCTAGAGTGCAATCATTTTGACAACTGCTGTATATGGAATTTGAAGTGGGGTGAGCTATTTTCTTGGTATCAGTGACATTTGATCCATGCTGAAGAGCACTAAGGGGCACCTTTCTTTATTCTGCACCTTGCAATCCTGAGCATTTGGTATTTGTGCCTCTCTTATTAAAGTGATTTAATCTGTGTATGTCTAGTTCATCAACTCATTCACTTTCTCTTCCTGTCCTTGAGTTGTGATTCTCAAACCCTTAGTTGTGATTCTTTCATAATTCTTCAGAAGGCTTAATGCAGCCTCACAATTTGAAGAGTGTTTAATGCACATTGTTGTACTCACATTGTTCAACCCCAAAAGGAAAGTTTTCCATATTAACCAGATAATACATTACCATACATAATACGTAGGTTGTCCAAGTAAGAGTTAGACAATTTTTCCATCTCATCACTATAATTTGCACTAAGGCAATCCTTTTGTTTACTCTTAAGGAATAACTGTGCAATTTTTGTGAATCTATCATATGGTGAACCGAGTGAGGCGTCAATCATATTGTCACATAGGTTATCAATGTTGATCTCTTCTGGTTCTCCCTGCAAAAACCGAGATTCAAATTATCCTTATGAGAATATACATCAGATGGCTTTCAGCCCCAAAAGGAATTCACCTCCAAAAAGTATTTTCAATGCATTAAGTGGTTGCTTTTAATTCAAATAAGGTGCAAATATTCTCTGGTAACTTGGCCTGGAGATCAACTCCCGAAAACTAGCAACTTGCAGAATCTCTCAGAAGCAAGTCAACATCACTTGTGCAAGACACAGAGCTCAAAAAAGTACTTGCTTTAACAAGGGCTTTTTGGCTTTTAGATCAGTATTTGTTTTGAAAGTGTTTACAAATAAGGAAGCTTTGACTGAGCATGCTCTATCTTTCCAGAGCAGTGCTAGAACCTTTGGGAGGTGTAAAAGATGAGAACCAACCCTTTGAAAGGATCCGATGAAGAAGACAAAATACATACAATATGAAAATAGTAATGAGCTACTCCAGGAATTGTGAATGAAGTCAATGAGGACTAGAATCATGAAGAAAGTCTTCTTGAGGAGGTAGGAATTGAGGTGGACCTGGAAGATTGTGTAAGATTTAAATAAATAGAGATAAGTAGAGTGCATTTATATGATTTCACTAATATGAAGTATCTACAATAGACAAAATTTTAGAGATTAGACTTTAATAGTCGTAACCAGAGGACAAGTGGGACAGAGAAAGGGGAGAACCATTGTTTAAGTAACATAAAGTTTTTGTTTATGGGGATGGAATATTTGGCAGTGAATATTGGTGATGCTTGCACAATATGATTGATGTAATTGTTTTTATTGTACTGTACTTGTGAAAAAGGTTGAAATGGCAAATGCTGTGTTCTTTATATTTTTACAACAATAGAATTAAAATAAAAAAAGACAGTGCATTTTATGTAAGGGGAACAATACACCGGGAGAAGTGGTAGCAGGGATGTGCAATATTTAAGAGCATGATGAAAACAGGCATGGATGTGTGACCTTGAGTTAGTTAACTGTCTGAGCCTCAGTTTGCTCATGTGCTCAATGGGGATAGTAAGAATAAGATAATCGGATTAATGCATAAATTTTCCGTAAGGATTAAATGAAAGCAGCTCTTAGGAGAGTACATAGAACAGAGGTTATTCAATTAAAAACAGCAGTGTTATTATAATAATTATTATTTGTTTTGTTCCTTTTTTTATAATTGTCGTAAGTATATAGGTAACCTTATTAACAACCTTCGATGGGCAGATGACACAACCTTGCTTGCTGAAAGTGAACAGGACTTCAAGCACTTAATGTGAAGATCAAAGACTATAGTATGGATTACACCTCAATATAAACAAAACAAAAATCCTCACAACTGGACCAATAAGCAACATCACGATAAACAGAGAAAATATTAAGTTGTCAAGGATTTCATTTTGCTTGGATACACAGTCAATGCCCGTGGAAGCAGCAGTCAAGAAATCAAATGAAGTACTGCATTGGGCAAATCTGCTGCAAAAGACCTCTCTAAACTATTAAAAAGCAAAGATGTCACCTTGAAGTCAAAGGTGTGCCTGAACCAAGCCGTGATATTTTCAGTTGTCTCACATGCATATGAACGCTGGACAATGAATAAAGAAGGCCGAAGAAGAACTGATGCCCTTGAATTATAGTGATGGCAGATAATACTGAATATACCGTTGACTGCCAAAAGAATGAACAAACCTGTCTTGAAAGAAGTACAGCCATAGTGCTCCCTGGAAGTGAGGGTGGTGAGACTCCATCTCAAGTACTTTGGACATGTTATTGGGAAGAACCAGATCCTGGAGAAAGATATCATGCTTGGTATGGTACAGGGTCAGCAAAAGAGGAAGACTTTCAATGAGATGGATTGACACGGTAGCTGCAACAATGAGCTCAAACGCAGCAATGATTGTGAGGATGGTGCAGGACCTGGCAGTGTTTCATTCTGTTATACACAGTGTCACAGTGGGTTGGAACCAACAATACAGCACCTAACAATATCATCAACAACAACATATACGTAACAGATCATTTGCCATTTCTACAATCTTTACATATACAATTCAGTGACATTAATTATGATCATCATGTTGTTCAACCGTCACCATATTATTATTCTTATTTAGTCAAGAGAAGTATCTAATGTGAAAATAGCTATTGACCGTAGAATATGTCTAGATTATAAAATTCTTTAACTTTGAAGAGATGGAATAATAAGGAATCATTCAAAGTTTTGAACAGGTAAGTAACTTAATGAAAAAGATACTCAAAGAGGATTGACCCAGGTGGAGGGGGTGGGTTGTATTTATAAGAGGTTGAGAGAAGTCCTAGCTTTCTGTTACTGACCAAGTTATTGACTTCAAGATATCCTTTCATGTAGGAGTAACCAACTGAAATGCCATAGGCCACGAGGAAAGGGATTTGGGCAGAAATGCATGACTTTTCTCACCTCACTTGTTAAGAGTCATAAAAGTCCATTCTTAGGTATTCTTAGAAAGAAAAATGGTATTGCTAGTGGCATACTAATTAGGGAACTGGGAATATCTCTTCTGCACACCCATTTTAGCAATGATATTACATTATTATGGCATGCTGACACATCTAATTCCAGAGTGTGGGGTGGGGTGGTGGTAGAGATTTTTTGTTTTGTTTTGGTTTTCATTTGGGGGAAAAGGAAGGAATGATCTGACACTATAATACTCCCTCTTGACAGAAACAGACCATATGGTTCTAATTAGGAAGCAGTGTAGTGTCTTTTCAGCTGAGCAGTACATCGAAGCTTTGTTAGGCCTGGTAGACGCTGAGAAATGAAACTTAGCCTCCCTATTTTTGAGAGAAGTTAGTCACTTAGTTTTCACATTAACTGTAGACTTAACTGCAGACTGTGGCTTGGCTTTTCAATCACACTCCACCCTAATTCCACCAGCAAATGTAGAAAAATAGAGCTAAACCCCATTAAGTTGAGAAAGACAAGAAAGGAGCACCCCTAGATCCTTCGCAGAGAACATGATCCTAATGACTTCTAGCCTACAGAAGTGTGAGACACTAAGTTTCTGTTGTTTAAAACCACCTGGTGGCGCAGTAGTTAAGAGCTAGAGCTGCTAAACAAAAGGTCAGCAATTCAAATCTGCCAGCTGCTCCTTGGAAACCCTACGGGGCAGTTCTACCCTGTCCTCTAAAGTCACTATGAGTTGAAATCTACTCGATGGCAACAGGTTTGTTTATTTATTTATTTATTTATTATTTCCTTTATAGTACTTTGTTAAAGTAACACTAGGAAACTACTACAATGTTCCATGATGTAGATGCATTAGTCTCAAGAGTCTTGGAGCTAGGAAAGCCTACCTCATGGGGTATCCTGTTATGAGTCACATAGCTAACAAGAGGCAGAAAGTGGGGAGGAGGAAGTGGAAATCTATCTTGACTCAAACCAATGTTCCTTCTCCAGATACTCAAAAAAAATAAAAATAAAAATAAAAAATGAAAAACAAAAACAAAACAAATGAACAAACAAACAAACAATAAAAAACCGAACGTAAGCCAGGTAGAGTCTCTCTTCTAAAGGAGGCTATGATCTAGTAGTAGGAATGTACCCATAGGATGCCAAATGAGGTAGAGAAAAATACATACAATAAACCCCTTGCCGTCAAGTCGATTTCGACTCATAGCGACCCTATAGGACAGAGTAGAACTGCCCCATAGAGTTTCCAAGGACAATACAATAAGATCACAAATTAAATACTGGGAGTGGGGAGAAATGGTTAAAGAAAGTAGAGGGTGCATCTGCTTGGAGCAATGAGGAGAGATTTCATGGGGGAGGTGGCTTTTAAAATGCACTTAATGTATTTTGATGGGAATAGTCATGAAGGGCATTCAAGAAGGCTAGGGTAACATGAGGAGAAAGGAGGTACAGGTGAGTACCTGTTATGGATTGGATAGAGTTTCCCCAAAAAATATGTTGTAAATCTTAACCTTTGTCTGTGGTTATATTTCCATTTGTGTTTGTTATTTTAATGAAGTAGGGTTAGGTTATATTAATGAGGATTAGGTTATGTTTGTTATGTTAATGAGACAGGATTAGGGTCTATCTTAAATCAATCTTTTTTGAAATATAAAAGAGATTAAACAAACAAGGGAAAAAAAAAGCAGAGATGGGGGAAGAAAGATGCCAAGGCACATAAGGATCACCCAGGAGCAGAAGCTCAAAGAGTCAAGGATCTTCCTCCTGAGAGAAAAAGCCTTCCTCTAGAGCCAGCATCCTGAATTTGGATTTCAAGCCTCCCATACTGTGAGAAAATGAATTTATCTTTGTTAGAGCCACCCACTTCTGGTATTTCTGTTATAGCAGCACTAGATAACTAAGATAGTACCAGAGCAGCAAATTGTAGAATTTGGCTAGAACAGAAGTTATGAACACTGGAAGAGGGGGACTTCCTGTAACGGCAGACTGTACATATGTTGTAGTAATTCATCCTGTTGATGAAGAAGAGTTTTTTAAAGGTTCTTTAGCAAGGAAGGAGTCCTGGTTGAGACATCAGACTGCTATCCAAAAGGTCAGCAGTTTGAATCCACCAGCTGCTCCTTGAAAACTGTGGGGGCAGTTCCCCTCTGTCCTATAGGGTTGCTGTGAGTCGGAATCAACTCGATGGCAACAGGTTCGGTTTTTTGTGCTTTAGGAAGATTGATCTAGAACTTTGTAGGGGAAAGAGTGGGTTGGAGGGAGACAGGAGACTGGAGGACCAACGGAAAGGCCTATTAAGGATCTCAATGAAAATAGGGGAAGGATAACAATGAAGGAGGGCATGGCCCAAATGGTCTGTCTTCACCAATGTTTCCCCAACACACAGCACAGTGCCTGGCACTAAACTGGTACTCAGTGTGGCAGGCTGGAAGCAAGGGAGGAAGAGAGAGACAGACTGTGAGAAGGAATGGAGAGAAAGAGGGAGGGAAGAAGGGGAAGTGTTAGAGACATTGCCCATTAGGACCTTGGGAACTTGTGTGAAATGTTCTTAACTCATAATTATCAAGCCTTACACAAACACAAAACGTGCATGTAAAAATTGCTGAGCTCCAAGTAAGATTTATAGTCTAGTTAACCATATTTCGACAATGTAGATTGGTTTTTATAATGTACTGTAGTTATATAAGATGCTAATATTGGATAAAGCTGGATGAAAGGAACATGAGACTTCTCAGTATACTTTGTGTAATTGCTCGTTAGTCCATAATTAGTTCAAAATAAAATAATTTAAAAAAATGTCAATGCAAGTTGCAAATCATTTCCATTTCCTTGTTCTATCAGACAAATGTTCTTGTCCTTACTCTCTTTGGCAGTTTACCAGGCTGGGTTAGAACAGAGTGACCTTTGGGGTGAGGCTGCCTTGGTTAGGTACCTCAGTTTCAGGGACATGTCCCTTAATCTCTGACATTCCTGAAAACAAACAAAAAAAAGAAGCATTTCCCTAATCCCCCAAAAAGTTATTTTTCTAGCTATAGCAAAGTTCACAAATTTTCCATTTCAAAACCTGTCTTATTCCATGACCCAGTGCAAAAGAGCTAAAAAATCCTATATTCAAATTTTCATTTAAATTTCCTGCATCTGAGATATATTCAAATCCAAAAATTCACCATGTCTTACTCTTCAGTCTACACAAGACATAATTCGATTCCTTTCTATCTGCTTATAATTGTTTAATTGTTACTATTCAATAGGTTAATTTCAGGGTATTCATACTTAATAGGATAACTTTCTCAAGTTCTTGAAATAAAAGACTATAATGAAATAGTTGAATTCTGGCCTACAGTGAATCCATTATTCTATTATTTTAAAAGAGTTTCTGAGTACATTTAGAATAAAAGATGAGTAAGAAGAGGAAGTTGTTGGAGTTTAAGATAATTTGGTAGCACACGTTTCATCATTTAGTTTGGTACTCAGACTGGAGGTTTGTATGCATGATTTTAATTTTTAAAGAAACACCCAAACATCTTTCTCTACAGCTAATTTATGACAACTAGATAACTACTGAATGCCTGCTTGAGATTTTCTTTCTTTCTCCATAACTTTTCACCCCTTTCTTTCTTCATTTTCTTACCTTAATAAATTTGTTAATCTGTTTATGAACAAAGAAATGAACAAGATGTATCATATGCACCGTGAGAAAGGCTGTGTCCTTTGGTGAGTTAATTTTGATAGGTTCACGTAACCTGTGGTAAAGAAAACATGAGTGAAGTCAATTTCACTTGAACTTCAAACCCCAAATGTAGAAAATAGTCCAAAATGAAGGAATACTAGATTTCTTCAGAAAGTTTATACTGTGGAAGGAGGAATAAGTTATGGTAACTACTTCTAAGTTTGCAAAATATATCTGTGAAAATAATTCCATCGAGCATTTGTGTAATAATACTGTTATCAAAATACTTTCATTTTAGTCAACCCATTGAACCACAAAAATTCTGTGACCATTTTGATCAAGAGTTATCTCTGAAAATTTAAGATTGCATGAGACTCAATTTTTAAGGAAAGATTCTGTAATATATAATTAATACAGATTAAAATGATACTTAATGCTCTTTCCAATTATACTGGCCAACAGTATACACATATTGATCCCATTCCTACGTCACCACATGTGCACACACACACACACACGCACACACATACGTACACACACAGTATATATTAGCAGGTCACTAACACCAAAATAAAGATGCTGAGGAAGTCTTAGATTATAGGGAGGAATAACAAGGATTATCCATTTTGCCGCTGACACTTTATTTCAGCCTACCCAAGGCATATAGTGTTTACAAATAGTCTGCTGTGTTTGAATCTTAGGCCTCTCCCCATAGTCGTTAACATGGCATGGAGTTCTGCAGGGATTCTTCCCCCATCTCCAATCTTGGGAAAGGAGCCTAATCTCTGAGCCCATCTATTCTGTTGATGATGGCTGGGGACACGGTGCCTAGCAGTGTGAGTACATTGTGAAGGAAGAAGAAATAGCTCAGTGTCAGACACCTAGTAAACACGCAGTGAGGACTGAAAATACCTCTCCCTTGACAGGGGACTAACCAAAGCACAATGACAGCATTTAGGTGAATGAAATTTAGGACCCAAAGAAGAAAGAACAGGAGGAGGTCACTGCCTGTTTTAGTTATCTAGTGCTGCTAGAAAAGAAATACCACAAGTGGATGGCTTTAACAAACAGAAATTTATTCTCTCACAGTTTAGGAGGCTGTTGTTAGATGCTGTCTAGTCAGTTTTGACTCATAGCAACCCTATGTACTACAGAACTGAACACCTCCTGGTTCTGTGCCATCCTCACAATCGTTGTTATGCTTGAGCTCAATGTTGCAGCCACTGTGTCGATCCATCTCTTTCAGGGTCTCCTCTTTTTCACTGACTCTTTACTTTACCAAGCATGATGTCCTTCTCCAGGGGCTGGTCCCTCCTGATCACATGTCCAAAGTACATAAAACAAGTCTTGCTATCCGCCTTTACAAGGAGCATTCTGGACAGTGAATAAGGAAGACCAAAGAAGAATTGATGTATTTGAATTATGATGTTGGTGAAGAATACTGAGTATACCATGGATTGCCAGAAGAATGAACAAATCTGTCTTGGAAAAAGTACAGCCAGAATGTTCCTCAGAAGCAAGGATGGCAAGACTACGTCTCACATACTTTGGACATGTGATCAGGAGGGACCAGCCCCTGGAGAAGGACATCATGCTTGGTAAAGTAGATGGTCAGTGAAAAAGAGGAAGACCCTTGTCATGGTCTGAATTATGTCCCTCAAAAATGTGTATATCAGTTTGGCTGGGCCATGATTCCTGGCATTATGTGATTTTCCTATATTTTGTAAATCCTGCCTCTATGATGTTAATGAGGGAGGATGGGTGACAGTTCTGTTAGTAAGGCAGGAGTGGATCTACAAGACTGGATTGTGTCCTGAGGCAATCTCTTGAGATATAAGAGAAGTGAGCAGAGATACAAGGGGACATCATACCATCAAGAAAACAGTGCTGGGAACAGAGTGCGTTTGGACCGGGGTCCCTGCTCTGAGAAGCTCCTAGTCCAGGGGAACATTGATGGAGAAGTCCAAGAGAGAGAAAGCCTTCCCCTGAAGCTAACACCCTGAATTTGGACTTTCAGCCTACCTTACTGTGAAGAAATAAACTTCTCTTCGTTAAAACCATCCGCTTGTGGTATTTCTGTTATGGCAGTACTAGATGACTAAGACAACCCTCAAGGAGATAGATTTACACAGTGCCTGCAACAATGGGCTCAAGCAATGATTGTGAGGGTGGCACAGGACCAGGTAATGTTTTGATCTGCTATACATAGAATTGCTATGAATCAAAGCAACTTGATGGCACCTAAGAACAACAGGGACAGACCCAGAAATCTGTATGTTAAACATCACCACATGTCTTTGGGTCTTGTGGGTACACTAAACCTACTATTCACAGCAGTCTAGCTATTCTATGAGTCTAGGAAAACATATTTTAACATAATTATTAAATGCTAAATCTTTTTTTGTTGTTTAAGTTTAAATAAATCAGGCCTTCATTTTCTAGAGGCAGAGCTTGGCATAATTAACTGGTAGTTGGAAAACACAGATATAATCTCAGAATTTTTGGAAGTGACTGTACTAACACTCTATCATTTTATAGATGAGGAAACTGAGGCCCAAAGGACTAAGGTAACTTATTATCATGTTCGTTACACAGTAGCTCTAATATTAGAAGTTTTTTTTTTTTAGAATGTATAACATTTTCCTTCTTTCGTATTTTTTAAATTGTTCTTTCTTTTACAGAAATTAGTTTGTTCTGTAATATCAGAGGCTTTTGATAAGAAAAAGCTTAGTAATTACAACATCATAGTCCACAGCTTTAGACCAGCCAGTGGCTTCCCACCCAGTGTCCTAAGAGGTTCTTTAGAGTCCAGTCTGGCCTAAACTTTCACTTTCAGCTCACATGTCCTCCCCATTTCGGCTGCTCTACAGTCATATGGGCTTCTATTCAGGTCCTCTCATTACAGGGATTTTGCCTTGCTGCTCTCTCTGGAATGTTCTCTGCTTGCCTCTTGCCATTTTTATCTAGATCCTATTCTTCAGAGAGCTGGTCAAACATCATATACTTGGAGAAGTCTAACTACCCCATGCTCATGCTAACTTAGTTTTCTTTACTCTAAAATTTTACAATATCTTGTTCATTTTTTTTTAGAGAACTTACATTAGTTTGTAGTTGTAATCTTAAGTTTTATTGCAGATATCTGATTTATGTCCATCTCTTTCACATGACTGGAAATTCCATGAGAGTTAGGTATGATGTCCATTTTTTTCTCCCTATTATATACCCAATGCCTATCACAGTGTATATGATGGATGAATGGATGGATGGATGGCTAGATGGATAGATGAATGGATGGATGTATGGGTGGATGCATGAGTGGATGGAAGGAAGGAGGGAAGGAAGAAAAGAAAGAGGACGGAGGAGAAAGGGAAGAAGGAAAATGTGATGTGGTATTTGTGACTTCTACATAAAAAAGCATTTCCATGTAGCTTTTATAACAAGTAGTTTTGCTTAATAACTACAATTACTTTATTGCAGTAAGTATACACTTAAACAGTCAAGTTCCACAAAACCTCCAATTACTTAAGAATTAACTCTGCTACATTTCAGTGTGTGTGATGAGATGACTTTGATTAGAAATTCCACTAGATTGAAAGCCAGATACCTCAGTTGTGTCCTGGTGCTGATGCTTCTTCTGTGATTTTGAGCAAAATCACTTAACCTTTCTGTTTTGTGGAATCATCTTTGAAAGTAAGGGTGTTGCCTGCTGCTGACTGAGTAGCTTCTGGGAATCTATGAATTTACTGATTACTGTGGACCTTGTTTTACAAATTTTCAGCTCCATGAAATTTCTTTATTAACAAACTTGTATATGTATGTATACCTCTATGTGCATATATATATATATTTATCATTTCAGCTAATGATAAATATGTAATCAAGCTTCTAAAATAGTTTAATTTATTCATTTCTAGTAAGATATTAAAGTATGGGGACATTTTGGCATGCCAACACTGATCATACATATTACCTCACAAAAGTAACCAATTACCAAGTGTCAAATCAAGGTTTTAGGTCTTATCAGTAATTAGGTCTCAGGGAATAAGTTTTTCTTTGAGAATTAGAAGAAGAAAGGGATAGTTTTGGAGGGAGGGAACTTTAGCAAGTGCAGATATTTAAGAGGCAAAGGATTTTAGCTTGCAGAAAGGAGAGAGGTTGTTGAGAAGAAATTTTTTTACTTAGCAATAGTGCCCAGGGCCTTGAGAATAGATGCCATGCCCCTGGAAAGCTTCCTCTGTGTTCTGCCAGCCTGGGGTGCCAGTGTCCAAGTTGGAGTGTCAGGGCTTGTCACTCTGCCTGCAATCTTTAGCCTCCTGTTTTTGTGGAGTCCCCCCAGTCCTGCCCAGCCCAGCCCAGACCAGGTGTCTTCACTCTGACATTCATTTGTCTCTCTACTCCACCCAGGAGGAGGAGGAAAGAGGAAAAACGGAAGAAAAATACAAAATAAAAAAAATTATATATATATAAGGCAGTTGTAGTTAGTGAGGAGAAAAGATCTAACTCATCCTGTTGCCAGCCTTCCTTTCTTTGGTGTAGTTACCTTTGCCTTCCTTGTATTGACTTGATAGTTAAGCCTTCGTTTTACAGGGAATGCATTTCTCCTGAATCTATTCCCTTTCTTCCATAGTTGTCAACCTGCTTACGTGCCCTTGAGCTTTCTAGAAATAATGACGTCTAATTCAGTAGGTATGTGGTGTGAGGAGGGAGTGCTGAGTTCTGTATGTTAAGAAAGCATCCTATAGTGTAACCTCTATCTAGGGTTGAGGATTGTTGCCTTAGTATGTCAAGTGTCTCCTGAATGTTTTATTACAGCTAGAATGGAGGAAAGGCTATGAGAAGAGACAGAAGAAAAAGGAGAGAGCAAAAACAGTGGGGAGAAAAGCTAAGAAAGTTTCATTGAGGCCCATAGAAAGATTCAGAAATCTTTCTGCAGCAAAGAACTTCAGCTGTTTAAGTCACACAAACATAGTAGCTCTATAACCCACTCTTCTGAGCCCTGGTCCAGGGTTTCTCACCTAGTATGCTTTGAGGTAAACTAAGCCTGAATCAGATTCCAGCTCAGGCTGGGGGTGGGGTGGAAGTGCATTTGCAGGAGTTTCTACCTTTGGAGCTCAGAATCAGGAAGCCAAGAGAGTTCTGGAAACTTCCACTCCATTCTTGGTACAGGGGAGGGGATGTCACAGTCTGAGCACCTGAAGAACTTTGAGGCTGGGGGACCTGCTGAGCCCCAGGGTGCTAGGTTTCAGTGTCTGGGCAGAGAAGCAAACAGGGACATGGCAGCTGTGTCCCTAGTGTTTGCATGCACATCAGGCAGGGTTCAGGACTGGAGCAGGTGGTACTCTCCCTGAAAGTTCTGGCTCACACAGGACGGCTGACTAGACTTGAATGGAGCAAACATGCTGAGTTTCCCAGGAGGCGTTTATAGTGGACTGATGCCCTTGAAGAACATGAATAGAAAAGTGAAGCAAACAGAAAAGTGAAGCAAACAGAAAAGTGAAATAAATGGAAAAGCCTTTAAAAAAATTATCCATTAATGAGTTAGCGGAATGTTAGAATATATAGTAACAAACGTGTCCAAGATTAATTCTGCAGTCTGAAGGTAAACTATATAATTGATAGTTAAGGTTTGAAGACTTTCTTACTTAAACAGCATTTAAAATTTATACATAATAAAATCTGAATGATTTAGATTTAAAAGAAACAAATGTCTTGACTTTCCATTGGCCAATTGTGTTGAGATGGTTTCCCATGCAAGGTATTAGATGTCTGTCAACCCTTTTATATGATCTTCTCCTGCCCCCTTGTGGACAAATTTGGCATTTGTGAGGGCTTTGCCTGGAGTAGATCTTCATGGACAGAAGAGAGCAGGTGAGGATGAAAGAAAGCCACTGCTTCCATCTTGTTAGAATCACAACCAATCTAGTGACATGATTGCTGTTGTTAGGTGCCATCAGGTATGTTCTGACTAATCCAGACCCAATGTAACACAGAAAGAAAAATTGCTGGATCCTGCACCACCCTCATAATTGTTGCTATGTTTCAGCTCATTGTTGCAGCCACTGGGGTACTCCATCTCACTGAGGGTGTTCGTCTTATTCGATGACCCTCTACCAAAAATAATGTCCTTCTCCAGGGACTGGCCACTCCTGATAACATGTCCAAAGTCTCCTCAACCTCCCTTCTAAGGAACACTCTGGTTGTACTTCTTCCAAGACAGATTTCTTTGTTCCTCTGACAATCCATGGTGTATTCAATATTCTTCACCAACACCATAATTCAAAGGCATCAATTCTCCTTTGGTCTTCCTTATTCATTGTTCAGCTTTCACATGCATATGAGGAGATTGAAAATACAATGGATTGGTTCAGGGGCACCTTATTCCTCTAAGTGACGTCGTCTTTGGTTTTCAACTCTTTGAAGAGGTCTTTTGCAGCAGGTTTGCCCAGTGCAATATGTAGTTGGATTTCTTGACTGCTGCTTCCTCGGGTGTTGACTGTGGATCCACGTAAAATGAAAACCTTGAAAATTTCAGTAGTTTCTTCATTTATCATGATGTTGCTTATTGGTCCAGTTGTGAGGATTTGTGCTATCTTTTTGTTGAGGTGTAATTCATACTGAAGGCCATGATCAAGAGACCTAAATTATTTCATTAACTTACGTTCACAGCCTCGAAAACCCTATGGAGCAGTTTTATTCTGCACATGTGAGGTCTCCATGAGCTGAATCAACTCGAAATCCACTGGCAACAACAAGAGAACAATAAGTCTGCAGAAACATAAAAGCTTTTGATTTGACTGTTAACGGTCAGATGATCTTTACAAGCCACAAAAGGGAAACTTAAGGTGATGGCTCCCCCTGCTGGTGAGTTTTATCAACATCGTAATTTAGCACCTGGGAAGCTAAAGAAGGTGAGTATGGTTATGAAAACCCTATGGATCACAGCTGTCCAATTTGCATCCGATCATTGGATGGCACAGGAAAGATCAGCATTTTGTTCGGTTGTGCATAGGGTCGACATGAGTCAACAGCAGCTAACAACAACATGGTTAATATGAGACCTTCAAGCAAAATTGTGATTCCTCCCCTCAAATTCTCTGAAGGTTCCAAAATTTCCCCTCACCCATTCTTCAATACTTGGTTTGGTATGATATTAATCTTTAGGCTTTCACTATCCCTTTTTTTCTCCTCTAGTCTAAGTACTACTAAGAGTAAAAGACGTGATTTCTTTGAGTGCCTGTCTCCCACTTCATCTATTGTTCCATTCTTCAAGGTAAAGGCAAATGTCATAATTTCTTATGCTTCATTTATAGCTTATCTACTTTTCCCAAATCCCCTTTCCTGGGGACTCTCCTACTTTCAAAAAAGAACATCCTCCACTATCATCAAGAATTGATGCCTTTGAATTGTGGTGTTGGTGAAAAATATTGAGTATACCATGGACTGCCAAAAGAAGGAACAAATCAGTCTTGGAGGATGAACAACCAGAATGCTCCTTAGAAGGAAGGATGGTGAGACTATGTCTTACATACTTTGGACATGTTGTCAGGAGGGGTCAGTCCCTGGAGAAGGACATCATGCTTAGTAAGGCAGACGGTCAGCAAAAAAGAGGAAGACCCTCAACGAGATGGATTGACACAGCTGCTTCAACAACGGGCTCTAGAATAACAAGGATTGTGGGCATGATGCAGGACCACACAGTGTTTCATCCTGTAGTACACAGGGTCAGTATGAGTTGGAACCAACTGGATGGCACCTAACCTACCAGCAACAACCACTATTAAAGAAATCTCTAGTCTAGATCTTAAACAACATAGGTTGCCTTATTCAACAGGGGGAAAAAAATCCAAACACAAAAACGTTTTTATTCAGTTCCTGAAATTCTCCAATACCACAGTATATTTTTATAGTCGAAACTTTGTGGAAAACCTCACCATGCTTTTTTTCACAGAAATGACTAGATTTGTTTTCAGGGCCTCTGCTCCTCTTGAGTTGCTTCTCCTTTCCAGGGGAAGTGTTTTATGGTGCCCCTTGACTGCCTGAGGACCGCAAGGGTAGTATCCACTCTTTCTTGCCCTCTGATCTGCACTACCACCAGACTTAAAAGTATCCACAGAGGTCCCAGCCATGCTTCTTATATGATCTAGAAATTGCTAATATAAATAATATTCAAAAGGAACTAAACTGTTCAAAATCTCCCTTTCTTTTCATGTAACTAGCCTTAACATAAGAAAATGACATTAATCATGTAAATTTAAGGAAATATCAGGCTATATTTAAGCAGAGACTCTCTTACACACAAACCAGTCCACTTACATGAAATCCTTTTCAACCTTACTGTAGTGTTTCCGACGTTTCAGCATCTGTACAAGAATAGCAAACGCCTCTTTCACTGCTTTGGGACATTCGCTGTTATGAGCGGACAGAATCCTTCCAATTACTCCATTGTACTCTAAGAATATGAAAAAGAAAAAAGGACATTGAGTATGGTTTAATTGCAACCATTTATAAGATATAATTCTTTCAAGTTTGCAGTTACCTCTGTTTTAAAATATGACAAAGTTAAGAAACTGAAAAATTAAATGATTTTGCCAGAATGCCAATAAAAATCACTAGTAAACAATGACTTACAACCATGCTCCGCAAATCCTCATGTATTCATCAACTGGAACATGGTTCTACTTGTTAAAAGAGGAAGGGAGAGAAATGCCTCAGTGTTACAGCCTTCAGATTTATTGGACCAGATAAGATTGTATCAAAGCTACAGGTACCTGAACTGGAACGATGACTGAATATTTGTTAACCTTTGAAAAGTTCAAATATTAATGGAAAATTTACCTCCTTTTTTGGGGGGAGGGAGGTTATTTTTGTTTTTACAAGAAAAAATTATTAAAAATTTTATACTTTAAGCATTTTAATGGGAATACGTATTCAGAGGCCCAAATTGCCGATCACAAGTGTTTACCTGGAAAAATCCTGAGGCCATTAGTTATAAATGGTTTATCATAAAGTCAGATAGAAGGAAGGAAAATTGAAAGGCAACTTCAAAGTAGGAAATTTTTGTCCTTCAGAAATAAGAGCTTGTCCTTTACTTCTTTGGAAATAGCTATATCATGAAACCTAAGACTGTTGATTTCCACCCTTTAAGAAGCTATCACCCATCATATGGCTGTAAATATGGGTACTAAGTACCAACTGTGGGTAACATATACATCCTTCTTGGAATCCTATCATATGGGGAAGGAGATAGACTTAGGTCTAGCTGGGTGACCCTGCGTTATTAAACCATGCTTGTTATGGTAATCACTGACATACTGATACTTTTCTTATTATATGTATGTGTATAAATACTACATCTATATTTATATTTATTTATTTATACCATAAAAACTAAACCAGTTGCTGTGAAGCTGATTCCAACTCATGATGACTTCATGTGTGTCTGAGTAGAACTGTTGTCCATAGGGATCTCAATGGCTGATTTTCGGAAGCAGAGAGCAGATTTCTTCCAAGGTGCCTCTGGGTGAACTTGCACCTCCAGCATTTCAGTTATCAGCTGAGGGCATTAACCTTTTGCCACACCCAGGGACTCCCATACATAGATAATACTCACCATAAAAATTAAGTTTTGCTTGAATTGGTGCACTGCTGCCCACTGCTGCAGCAAACAGGTTGGGGTGTTTTATTCTCGACCACACTGCAAGGGAACCACCATAAGAGTTGCCGAATGTAACCCATTTATTTTTGGAGAGTCCCCGTTTCTTTGCTATTTCAGTTCGGAAGTTGGCGATGTCAGCCAAGGCTTGCCTGCTGCTGAGGTAGTGGAGGCTGGCAGTGCTCAGATATCTATAATTAAAGGATAAATACATGCTGTTTGTGGCAATAATTAAAGCAGAAAATATGCTGCTTAACATCAGCTTGACTATGAAGTAAAAATGTATATTTTGAAAGCAAGTTGAGTATTTATACCAGGTCCAACTTGAAATTTTAATTAGAATAATCTGAGTTACGGTGACATTTAAATGCAGGACCTAGTAATAATTGTGAGAATTGTCTCATTTTAATTATGTCATTTCCTCTTGTCACCACTGTGAAGAAGCTTGAAATGCCTGTCGCCACACATATATTAACCTTTCTCCACACACTGATCTGAAGCACAGCTGTCACACTATTACCCTGTCTTAGACAGGAGTCATTTTTAAAAGGGCTAAAAGGTCAGTGATTTAATTGTTTCCAAGGCATTACAAAAACCTAGTTAATTGTACTGATGCTATTTTCCATTCTTTCTGGTTTGCTGCTACAACCAGACAGAGTCCCGTTTGAATCTAAGTTTCTCATCATAAGAAAAGTAAGCAAAATTTGTTGTTTACTTTTCAATGGTGTTTCCTCCATGATAAGGTTTTCTGTAAACCTAGGATGTTTTTAATCTTCATTACTGAAAGAAAAAAATCTCCCTGCCCCTACGGGATGCTATGAGTAGCTGATTATGAATTTAAAAGTAGACAAGGACAGATTATTCACAAAGAAAAAACAGAAATGACCAGCAAATATGTGAAACTGTTTAGCCCTTTCTATTGTCAAAGTAATACCACATGAGTATTTTTCCCTCCTATCAAACTGCTAAGATTTATTTTAGTATTCAGGGTTGGCATGGATGTGATGGGTCAGGCTCTCTCCTGCACCACTTGTGGAAGTATCGAGTGGTAGAATCATTCTGAAAACAATTTGCCTCGTAGAAGAAGGGCTTCAAGGGCAAAAGGTTAACTTTCATTCAGCGATTATACTACTGAGAAGCTACAGAAGAGCCTTTCTCCCTAATATTCACTCTCCTTTTCAGCTTTAGGAAGCCCTGGTGGTGCAGTGGATATGAGTTTGGCTGTTAACCAAAAGGTTGGCAGTTCAAATCCAACAGCCAATCCTTGGAAACCCTCTGAGGCAGTTCTACTCCCTTCTATAGGGTGGCTATGAGTGGGAATCAACTTGACGGCAAAGGATTTGGTTTGGTTTCAGATTTAGGTAATTAAAGCCCTGTCTTTTAGCTGGGCCCAGAATAAACACTACATGTCCCAGCCACCCTTCGAGCCAGATTTGAAGTTGCTGATTAAGTTCAAGCCAATAGGATGTAACTGGAAAAGTATAGATAAGATTTATTGAAACACTGAGTCATAGAATTCCCCTACTTTCTAACAGCAAATTCTAGAGTAAATTCTCATATCCTTAGATTTCCCCCCCAAATTACTCAATCAAAGACCAAATTCTATTGTAGGTTCTTTCTAATACCCTCTTTCTGAGATGCATCACAAGAAGTTAATTTGGATAACAAATTATTTTCTATAACACAGGTTATTCCATTTTTGAACTGTGGTTTACTTCCTTAGAGAGCTTAATAAAGAAATCTCAGACTTAAAGCTATTCACAGGCTATCATAATATCATTAACACACACACACACCCCCTCAAATCAAAGTTTCTAATAAATGTAGAAGTGGTGGAGTTATCGGAGTGTCACTTTACTACCAAAAGTTAAGAGACTTGGAATTCAAAACTCAGACTTGTGGAGTCACAGCAAGAGAGAAGCAGGTGAAACTTCCAGCAATTATTAGTGTCATGATAAATGGTACCAAGAATTACGACTCATGTTAAAAAGGTATCATTTCCTTGACACTAATCACATTCTCAAGGTTGTAAAAATCAATCCTTACTTTTTATTTTAATGAGAATAAGATACCTTGACATTAAATTGGCTTTATCACGACCGTCAGAGGTACTTTGTAAATTTCTTTCTATTTCCTTGACCTCATATAATGAACAGTTTGTAAGCAAGTAAGCTAAAAATATATCTTCCACTGGGCAAAATGGCAAAAATAGTAAATGGCAACAGTAAGCTATTGAGACAAAAAAAAGATCTCATATTCTTGCTTCTTGCTCTGCCACTGCAAGCTGAAATTTAATATGACAGCCAGTTACCTTTGATGAGTGGTTTTAACAAAAAGGTCTCCCCAGTTTCCATTGGAAGAGTAATTTTCACGGTTTAAAATTCTACTGGAGTAGAAAAAATATAATCATTATGACATTTTGTTTAAGCATGTTCAGGAAAATAAAAATTTCAACATGAAATTATAGAACATGAGGAATATATTTTACTCAAAGGAAATTTCTTACCAATTTTTTTATCAAGAAAGTCGCTTCTACCCCAAACCTCCACCTACAATTTTTCTTTCTTATCATTTGAATTTTCAAATATTCAGCTTCCTGCAAGAGGAACATATTTAGATTTAATTACCAAAATTAAAAAGAGAGAGAAAATAGCAACAGCAATGAGAACAACCACGAAAAGGAAACCCTTAAATTTACCCTGTTGGTTGGCTCTGTCCGTAAAATCTGTGTTCCAGATTTAAGAAGAGGGCACCCAGCCTCTCAGCACATGTATTCCAGGTAAAGTTTCTTGATGTGGAAATTCCTGTGGCAGCCCGCTTGCCACTGAGTTATCAGAAATACTGGTCCCCGAGGTTTGTAGAAGGCAACATTAAGGAAATATTTCTGTGAAAGTAAAAATATTCTAGTAGCTCACTAAACTCACTAGGCTTTGTGATTTGTTGGTGGTTTCTGATAACTGGGTGGCAGCATATTTTGGTTTGTCAGGTTTGAGTTATGGTCCTGAGGTCCCATCTAAATCAGTGACATTGGTGAAGGCACCATGCCTACAAACTAGACAAATTGATTTTTTTTTGGTGGTAAAATAGACACAACTTAAATTTGACCATTTAAATCACTTTCAAGTGTACAATCCAGTGGCATAAATCACACTCACAATGTGCAACCATCACTATTATTTGTTTACAATTCATGCTAGTATTTCAAATTCAGTTTAGAATATGAGATTCTTGCTTGATTTTATATTTGTGGCAATTTTCTTTCACTCTGAAAATTTGGGTTCCTAACAACATTAACATAATTAATTATTTGCTTTATACCAGCCATATGTAGTAATATTCACACATTAGAATAACAACACCAATATTAAAAGGAGCCATGATGGTACAATGTTTAAGTGCTCATCTGTTAACTGAAAGGTTGGTGGTTGAAACCCAGCAGCTACACCAAGGGAGAAAAGAGCTGGCAATGTGCTCCTGTAAAGATTACTGCGTAACAAACCCTATGAGGCAGTTCTACTCTCTCCTGTGTGATCTCTATGAGTTGGAATCGACTCAATGGCACACAACAACAACAATAACGTTAAGACTGTCAGTATGATTATTGAAAACTTTGATTTCTTTACAGTTGTGTGTATGTCCCTAGGATTTATCCCACAAGAGATATAAAGTCAAAGTACTGAGCTTTCTATTTACTTGAAATAATTTTCTCTGGTGAAGCCACAGACTTGAGAGACAATTAGATTCATTTGTTTCATTTTATTTTCAATTTTAATTGTTTTATTGGAAACATTTACATGGTACCAAAGCTAACCACCCCCTGCCATCTGTCTGTCAGTTTGTCCTCCTGTGGGGACTTGCATGTTGCTGTGACTTTGGAAGCTATACCACCGGTATTCAAATTATAGCAGAGTCACCAATAATGGACAGGTTTCAGCTGAACTTCCAGATTAAGACAGACCAGGAAGAAGGATCTGGCTGTCTACTTCTGAAAAAATTAACCAGTGAAAACCTTATGAATAGCAGTAGAACATTGATTGACTGCTGAAAGATGAGCTTCTCAGTTTGGAAAGTACTCAAAAACGACTGGAGAAGAGCTGCCTCCTGAAAGTAGAGTCAGTCTTAATGACATGAATGGAGTCAAGCTTTCGGGACCCACTTTGCTGGTGTGGCAGGACTCAAAATGAGAAGAAACAGCTGCAAATATCCATTAATCATCAGAAGGTAGAATGTACAAAGTATGAATCTAAGAATATGGGAAATCATCAAAAATGAAATGGAAGATATAAACATAGCTATCCTAGGCATTAGTGAGCTGAAATGGACTGGTATTGGCCATTTTGAATAAGACAGTCAGATGGTCTACTATATCAGCAATGACAAATTGAAGAGGAATGGCATTCCATTCATCATCAAAAAGAACATTTCAAGATTTATCCTGCAGTACGATGCTGTCTGTACTAAGATAATATCCATACACCTACAAGGAAGACCAGTAAATAAAACTATTATTCAAATTTACTCACCAACCACTAAGTACAAAGATGAAGAAATTGATGATTTTTACTAACTTCTGCAGTCTGTAATTGATCAAACATGCAATCAGGATGCATTGATAATTACTGGTGATTGAAATGCAAAAGTTGGAGTCGAAGAAAGATCATTAGTTGGAAAATATGGCCTTGGTGACAGAAATAATGCCTGAGATCACATGATACAACTTTGCGAGACCAACGACTTCCTCATTGCAAATACCTTTTGTCAACAATATAAACAGTGACTATACATGTGGACCTCATCAGACGGAATACACAGGAATCAAATCCACTATATCTATGGAAAGAGTTGATGGAGAAACTCAACATCATCAGTCAGAACAAAGCCAGGGACTGACTGTGTAACAGACCATATGTTGCAACATATAAGTTTAAGTTGAAGCTGAAGAAAATTAGAACAAGTCTGTGAGAACCAAAGTACGACCTCGAGATTACCCCACCTGAATTTACAGACCATTTCAAAAATAGATTTGACACTTTGAACACTAATGACTGAAGACCAGATGAGTTGTGGAATGACATCAAAGACATCATCCATGAAGAAAGCAAGAGGTCGTTAAAAAGACAGGAAATAAAGAAAAGACCAAAATGGATGTCAGAAGAGACTCTGAAACTTGCTCTTGACTGTAGAGTACCGAAAGCAAATGGAAGAAATGATGAAGTAAAAGACATGAACAGAAGATTCCAAAGGACAGCTCTAGAAGACAAAGTAAATTATTGTAATGACATGTGCAAAGACCTGGAATTAGAAAACCAAAAGGGAAGAACACGCTTGGCATTTCTCAAGCTGAAACAACTGATGAAAAAATGCAAGCCTTGAGGTGCAATAGTGAAAGATTCTATGGGCAAAAGCCTGAAAGACGCAGGAAGCATCAAAAGAGGATGGAAGGAATACACAGAGTCACTGTACCAAAAAGAACTGGTTGACATTTAATCATTTCAGGAGGTAGCATATGATCAAGAACCAATGGTACTGAAGGAAGAAGTCCAAGCTGCACTGAAGGAGTTGGAGAAAAACAAAGCTCCAGGAACCGACAGAATACCAACAGAGGTGTTTCAACAAATGGATGAAGTGTTTGAAGTACTCACTCATCTATGCCAAGAAATTTAGAAGACAGCTATGTAGTCAACCAACTGGAAGAGATCCATATTTCTGCTTATTCCAAAGAAAGGTGATACAACAGAATAGGGAAATTATTGAACAATATCATTAATATTATATGCAAGTCACATTTTGCTGAAGATTATTTCAACCTAGTTGCAGCATCACGTCCACAGGGAAATGTCAGAATTTCAAGCCCGATTCAGAAGAGGAGGTGGAAAGAAAGATATAATTGAAGATGTCAGATGGATCATGGCTGAAAACAGGAAATACCAGAAAGATGTTTACCTGTGTTTTATTGACTATACAAAGGCATTCAACTGTGTGTATCATAACAAAGTACGGATAACATTTCGAAGATAGAGAATTCTAGAACACTTAATTGTGCTCATGAGGAAGCTGTACATAGATCAAGAGGCAGTCATTTGAACAGAACAAGGCGATACTGAGTGATTTAAGTCAGGAAAGGTGTGTGTCATGGTTGTATCCTTTCACCATACCTATTCAATCTGCATGCTGAGCAAATAATCCTAGAAACTGGACTGTACGAAGAGAATGGAGCATCAGCATTGGAGGAAGACTCATTAACAACCTGTGATATGCAGATGACACACCTTACTTGTTGAAGGTGAAGAGGTCTTGAAGCACTTACTGATGAAGACCAAAGACCACAGCCTTCAGTATGGATGACACCTCAACAGAAAGAAAATATAAATCGTCACAACAGGACCAATAAGCAACATCATGATAAAAGAAGAAAAAATTGAAGTTGTCAAGGATTTCATTTTACTTGGATCCACAATCAACATCCATGGAAGCAGCAATCAGTAAATCAAATGACGTATTGCATTGGCAAATCTGCTGCAAAAGATGTCTTCAAAGTGCTAAAAAAGTAAAGTTGTCACTTTAACGACTAAGATGTGCCTGACCCAAGCCATGATGTTTTCAGTTGTCTCATATGCATGCGAAAGGTGAGCAACGACTAAGGAAGACTGAAGAAGAAATGATGTCTTTGAACTATGGTGTTGATGTAGAATATTGAATATACCATGGACTGCCAAAAGAAGGAACAAATCTGTCTTGGAAGAAATATAACCAGAAGGCTCCTCGGAGGCAAGGATGGTGAGAATTCGTATCACATACCTTGGGCATGTTATTAGCCGACATCAGTCCCTGGAGAATGACATAATGCTTGGTAAAAAAGAGGTCATCAAAAAACAGGAAGATCCTCAATGAGATGCACTGAAACAGAGGCTGCAACAATGGACTCAAGCATAACAAAGATCATGCGGATGTAGCCGGATCGGGCAGTGTTTCATTCTGTTGTACACAGGTTTGCTATGAGTCAGAACTGCCTTGACAGCACCTAACAACAACAACAAAGCTAAACCTGCAAAACTAAGTATATTCTAAGAAAACTGAGATAATTTTTATTGCCTAAAACTTTCACCTCCGTCTCATATGTAACCATTTTGACTAATTTTTTAAATGCATTTTTCTTTACTTTTTGTAAATATATATATATTTCATTTTTCTCCTTTTCTTAGGTTAAGTGCCATACTGCTATTTTCATATACTATCATATATTGGAGGTCATTACATAGCAATATGTGAAGATGTTGAAATATTCCTCACTCTCTTTTACAGCTACTTCGTATTTTCTTGTGTGGATATACCATAATACTTAAACTAGCATTCTATTGATGATCATTTGATTTGTTTTCCATCTGCTCCTATTCTAATGGTGCTGCTATGAATAGTTTAACCACGGTAACTTGAAAGATTACATAGGAACCTTAGGGGGCAGTGAGTTTATCTTAGTGGGGAAGGAATAACTCAGAAGAGGAGGGTGAGAATGATTGCACAGTTGGAGGAATGGAAACAATGTTACTGAGCTGTATATGTAGAAACTGTTGAATTGGTGTATGTTTAGCTGTGTATATTCTCAACAACAAAAAATAAATATTTAAATTATAAAAAGCAAACATAAGGCTATAATATCACTAATAAAAGTAGAAAAGTGAAGGAGAAAAGGTGGGAAATTTTAGTTCAAAAGAGACGAAGGGTTTCATCTTTTATAAAGTCATAGAGAGAAGTGTTAAGAATAGTAATATTACCAGTCAAAATTGAATTTATTTGAATATCTTGCTTTTTTTTTTTTTTTTTTTAAATATTT
>NW_004443977.1:15675481-15710791 GCF_000243295.1 Trichechus manatus latirostris
GAGTTCTTTATCTCTTCATTTGATGTTCTAGGGTTTCAGGATTGTTGATTCTCTGTTTGGCTTAGTTTTTCGGATCTTTGTTGTGGAGGGACTGCGTGGTGTTTCTGCCTAGAGCGCCATCTTGCCAGAAGTCCTCTTGCTTTTTTGTTTTGACTTTGGAACCATAAAAATATTTTCGGCAATTATAAGACAGAATTGAATTTTACAAAGCCTATTTTTAAAAATAATAAAATAAATAGACACAAATGATATCTTTTTGGTCACATAACCACACAGAGAGAAACAATTTGGAGTGACTGTTGGAAAGCCAGTAATTTAACTGTATGTACATTTTTAGAAGAATCAACCTCATGGACAAATAGACTGCAAAGTTTTAATGTTCTTTCAGTAATTATAACATTGTTGGCAGTGTTGGTATTATTCTGAGACTGCTGTGTAAATTGAGGTAAAGAAAAGGAACGATTGATTGTGTGATATTCTAAATCTGTTATCCTCTATTATAGTGACATGTGCAAAGACCTGGAGTTAGGCAACCAAAAGGAAGAACATACTTAGCATTTCTTAAGCTGAAAGAATTGAAGAAAAAATTCAAGCCTTGAGTTGCACTAGTGAAAGGTTCTATGGGCAAAATACTGAATGACACAGGAAGCAACAAAAGATGGAAGGAATACACAGAATAACTGTACCAAAAAGAATCGGTTGATGTTCAGTCACCTAAGCATGTGATCAAGAACCAATGTCTGTGAAGGAAGATGTCCAAGCTGCACTGAAGACATCGGTGAAAAACAAGGCTCCATAAAATTGACCCAATGCCAACTGAGATGTTTCTACAAATGGATGCAATGCTGGAAGTACTCACTAGTCAATGCCAAAAACTTGGGAAGACAGCTACCTGACCGACCAACTGGAAGAGATCCAGATTTATACCTATTCTGAAGAAAGGTGATCCAACTGAATTTGGAATTTATCTAACAATATCATCACTATCACACGCAAGTAAAATTTTGCTGAAGATCATTCAAAAGCTGTTAGGGCAGTACACCCACAGAGAACTGCCAGAAATTCAAGCTGGATTCAGAAGAGGACTTGGAACCAGAGATATCATTGCTGATGTCACATGGATCATGGCTGAAAGCAGAGAATATCAAAAAGATATTCATCTCTGTTTTACTGACTATGCAAAGACATTTGACTGCGTGGATCATAACAAATTATGGATAACATTTTGAAGAATGAGAATTCCAGAACACTTACTTGTGCTCACGAGGAACCTGTACATACATCAAGAAGCAGTTGTTTGAACAGAACAAGGGGATATTGTGTGGTTTAAATGCAGGGTTGTATCCTTTCACCATACTTATTCAATGTGTATGCTGAGCAAATAATCCGGGTAGCTGGAGTATATGAAGAAGAGTGAGGCATCAAGATTGGGAGGAAGACTCATTAACAACCTGGTTATGCGGATAACACAACCTTGCTTGCTGAAAGTGAAGAGGACTTGAAGCACTTACTGAAGATGAAAGAATACGTACAGCCTTCAGTTAGGATTACACATCAGCATAAAGAAAAAATATGGTCACAACTGGACCAGTAAGCAACATCATGATAAATGGGGAAAAGTTCGACTTTGTCAAGACTTTCATTTTACTTGGATCCACACTCAATGTCCATGGAAGTAGCAGTCAAGAGATCGAAGTACGTATTGCATTGGGAAAATCTGCCTCAAAAAACCTCTGTAAAGTGTTGACAAGCAAGTATGTCACTTCATTTATTTATTTTTATTGTAGTTTGGTTGAAGTTCTACAGAACAAATAGTTTTGCATTAAACGGTTAGTACACATTGTTTTATGACACTGGTTAACAACCCCACGACATGTCAACACTCTCCCTTCTCGATCTTGGGTTCCCTATTACCAGCTTCCCTGTCCCCTCCTCCATTCTAGCCTTTGTCCCTGGGCTTTTGTGCCCCATTAGTCTCGTTTTGTTTTATGGGCCTGTCTAATCTTTGTCTGAAAGGTGAATCTCGGGAGTGACTTCATTACTGAGTTAAAGGGGTGTCCGGGGCCCATGCTCTTGTGGTTTCTCCAGTCTCTGTCAGGCCAGTAAGCCTGATCTTTTTCTGTGAGTTAGAATTTTGTTCTACATTTTTCTCCACCTCTGTCTGGGACCCTCTGTCTTGATCCCTGTCAGAGCAGTCAGTGGTGGTAGCCGGGCACCATCTAGTTGTACTGGACTCAGTCTGGTGGAAGCTGTGGTAGTTGTGTTCCATTAGTCCTTTGGAGTAATCTTTCCCTTGTGTCTTTGGTTTTCTTCTTCTTCCTTGCTCAAGATGGGGTGAGACCAGTGGAGTATCTTTGATGGCTGCTCACAGGCTTTTAAGAACCCAGACACTACTCACCAAGGTAGAAAGTAGAACATCTCTTTATAAACTATGTTATGCCAATTGAGCTAGATGTTCCCTGAGACCATAGTCCCCATAGCCCTCCACCCAGCAGTTTGGTCCATCAGGGATTTTGGATGTGTCTACGGAGCTTCCATGACCTTGCCTTGTACGAGTTGTGCTGGCTTCCACAGTATTTTGTACTGTCTTATCCTTCACCACACTTGCCACTTACCTATTGTGTATTCAGTATCCCCCCCATCCCTCATAACCATCAAAGATTGTTTTTTTTTGTGTCTAAACCTTCTGAGTTTTACAGTAGTTGTCTCATACAATATTTGTTCTTTTGTGATTGACTTATTTCATTCAACATAATGTCCTCCAGATTCATCCATGTTATGAGATGCTTGGCAGATTCATCACTGTTCTTTATCTTTGCATAATACTCCATGTGTGTACGTACCATAGTTTGCTTATCCGTTCTTTTGTTGATGGGTTGTTTCCATCTTTTTTCTATTGTGAACAATGCTGCCATGAACATGGGTGTGCATATCTCTATTTGAGTGACAGCTCTTATTTCTCTCGGATATATTCCTAGGAATGGGATTGCTGGATCGTATGGTATTTCTATTTCTAGCTTTCTAAGGAAGAGCCATATCTTTTTCCAAAATTGTTGTATCATTTTGCATTCGCACCAGCAGTACATAAGAGTTCCAATCTTCCCACAGACTCTCCAACATTTTTTCTTTCCCGCTTTTTTTGATTCGTGCCAGTAATGCTGTGGTGAGATGGTATCTCCTTGTGGTTTTGATTTGCATTTCTCTAATGGCTAGTGATCAGAAGCATTTCCTCATCTGTCTGTTGGCCACTTGAATGTCTTCTTTGTGAAGTGTCTGTTCATTTCCTTTGCCCATTTTTTAATTGGATTATTTGTCTTTTTGAAGTAGAGGTGTCAGATTTTCTTATACATTTTAGAGATGAGACCTTTTTCTGACTTGTAATGTCCAAAAATTTTTTCCAGTCTGTAGGTTCTCTTTTTACTCTTTTGGTGAAGTCTTTCGAAGAGGATAGGTGTTTGATTTTTAGAAGATCCGTGTTATCTAGCTTATCTTCTGGAGTTTGTGTATTGTTGGTTATGGTTTGTATCCTGTTAATGCCTTGTATAAGGGCATCTAACCTTGATCCTATTTTTTCTTTTGTGAACTGTATAGTTTTTGGCTTTATATTTAGGTCTTTGATCCCTTTTGAATTAGTTTTTTTATATGGTGTGAGACATGGGTCCTGTTTCATTTTTTGCAGGTGGACACTCAGTTTTGCGAGCATCTTTTGTTAAAAAGACTGTCTTTTCCCCTTTTGATGGACTTTGGGCCCTTGTCGAAGATCAGGTGACTGTAGGTGGATGGGTATACACCTGGAGTCTCAGTTCTTTCCATTGGTCAATGTATTTGTCATTGTCCCAGTACCAGGCTGTTCTGACTACCATAGCAGAATAGTAGGTTCTGAGGTCAGATAGTGCAAGTCCTCCTACTTTGTTCTTCTTCAACAGTGCTTTACTTATCTGGGGCTTCTCCCCTTTCCATATAAAATTAATGATTAGTTTTTACATCTCTTTAAGGAATGTTGTTGGTATTTGGATTGAGATTGCACTGTATTTATAATTTGCTTTGGGTAGAATTGTCATTTTCACAATGTTGAGTCTACCTATCAATGAGCATGGTATGTTTTTCCATATAAGTAGATCTCTTGTTTTTTTTTGCCATAGTGTTTTGTTGTTTTCTTTGTATAAATCTTTTACATCCCTGGTTAGATTTATTCCTAAGTATTTTATTTGTTTAGGGGTTATTCTAAATGGCATTGGTTTTCCTGGTTTCCTTTTTGTAGCTCTCTTTATTGGTGTATTGGAATCCAACTGATTTTTGTATGTTTATCTTGTATTCTGATACTCTGCTGAATCTATTAGTTCCAGTAGTTTTCTCATGAAGTCTTTAGAATTTTCTATGTATAGTATCATATCGTCTACAAACAGGGACAGTTTAACTTATTCATTACGAGTTTGGATGCCATTTATTTCTTTTTCTTGCCTTATTGCTCTAGTTAGGAGTTCAAGCACAATGTCAAATAGCAGTAGTGGTAAAGGACATCCTTGTCTTGTTCCTGTTCTCAAGGGGAATGTTTTCAGCCTCTCTCCATTAAGAAAGATGTTTGCTGTTGGTTTTGCATAGATGCCCTTTATTATGTTCAGAAATTTCCCTTGTAAACCTATTTTATTGAGAGTTTTTATCAGGAATGGTGTTGGACTTTCTCAAATGTCTTTTCTGCATCAGTTGAGATAATCACGTGTTTCTTTTTCTTTCGTTTTATTTATCCAGTGTATTATGTTGATTGATTTGCTAATGTTGAACCATGCTTGCATAGCTGGTACGAATCCTACTTGGCCATGGTCTATTATTTTATTAATACAATGTTGGACTCTATTGGCTAGAATTTTGTTGAGAATACTTGCATCTATATTCATGAGGAGTATTAGTCTGTAAATTTCTTTTTTGTGGTGTCTTTTCCTGGTTTTGGTATCAGGGCTATCTTGGCTTCATAGAATCAATTTGGAAGTGTTGCTTCCTTTTCTGTGTTCTGAAATAGTTTACGTAGTACTGCTCTTCTCTGAATGTTTGCTAGAATTCTCCAGGGAAGCTATCTGGGCAAGGGCTTTTTTTTTTGTTGGGAGTTATTTTTATTACCTTTTCAATCACTTGTCTTAATATGGGTCTGTTCAGATTTTCAACATCTCTTTGTGTTAGTTTGGATAGGTATTGTGTTTCTAGAAATTTATTCATTTCCTCTAAGTTTTCAAATTTGTTGGAGTATAGTTTTTCATAATACTATGTTATGATCCCTTTTAGTACACTTAGGTCTGTTGTAATGTCCCCCATTTCATTTCATGTTTGGGCTATTTGGGTCCTCTCCTGTTTTTCTTCTGTCAGTTTGACCAGTGGTTTGTAGATTTTGTTGATCGTTTCAAAGAACCAACTTTTGGTTTTGTTGATTCTTTCAATTGTTTTTCTATTCTCTGTTTCATTTATTTCTGCTTTTTTTTATTTTTTATTTATTTATTTTTTATTATTTCCTTTCTTCTGGTGGCTGTGGGCTGTTTTTGATCTTCTCTTTCTATTTTTTTCAAGTTGTATGTCGTTAATTTTTTGATTTTGTCCCTTTCTTCTTTTTTGAAGTGTGCATCTATTGCTATAAATTATCCTCTGAGGACTGCCTTTGCTGTCTCATAGGTATTTCTGTGAGATGTTTTCATTCTCATTTGATTCTAGGAATTTTTTTTTATTCCATATATGATTTCTTCTTTTATCCAGTGGTTTGTAACGAAGGTGTTATTCAGTTTCCATGTTATTTTTTTTTCCCTTGGTCATCCTGTTGTTAATTTCTACCTTGATGACTTTGTGGTCAGGGAAGATACTTTGTATTATCTCAGTGTTTAGAATTTTGTTGAGAGTTGATCTGTGGCCTAAGATGCGGTCTATTCTGGAGAATGTTCCATGTGCTTTGGAAAAGAATGTGTACTTTGCAGCTGTTGGGTGGAGTATTCTATCTTTGTCTATGAGGTCAAGTTGGCTGATTGTGCTCTTTAGGTATTCTGTATATTTGTTGAGTTTCTTTCTAGATGTTCTGTCTTTTACCAAGAGTGGTGTGTTGAAGTCTCCTACTATTATTTTGGAAAAATTTCTCTTTTCAGTGCTGTTAGAGTTTGTTTTACGTATTTTGGAGCCCTGTCATTTGTTGTGTAGATGTTTATTAGGGTTATGTGTTCATGATGGAACATCCCTTTAATCACTCTGTAGTGTCCTTTGTCTTTTATGGTGGATTTTGTTTTGAAGTCTATTTTATCTGAGGTTAGTATTGCCACTTCATTTATTTTTTGCTAGCTGTTTGCTTGATATATTTTTTTCATCCTTTGATTTTTAATAAATTTACATCTTTGTTTCTAATGTGTGTCTATTGTAGACAGCATATTAAAGGATCATATTTTTTTAATCCATTCTGCAACTGTCTGTTTATGGGTGCATACAGGCCGTTTACATTTAGTGTAATTATTGACATGTGTGATTTTATTGCTGTTATTTTGTGGTGGTTTTTTTGTTTTTTTGTGGTGGGACTTTTTTTTTTTCTCTTTCTCTCCTGTGCTGAATTCTTTTGTTGGTGGATTTTTTTTCCATTTCTTTTGTTTTTGTACATTTTGTTTTTACTGATACTTTATGTTTTTCTTCTTTATTTTGATGAGTAGGCTTATTAACTTTGTTTGTGGTTACCTTGAAATTTACCCTTATCTTTCCAGGTTTGAATCAGTCTATTATTACTTGGTATCGCCTGGCCTTCCTCTCCATTAGAAGCTTCTATACCTACACCATTTCTTCCCTCTTTTATTGTTCTGATGTTGTTGTCATTTACAGGTTAACCTCTCTGGTTCCCTGTTGTAATTCTTTTGGTTTTGGATAGTCCTTGAGAGTTCATTTCCTAGGTTGTTATCTGTCTGGTATGATCCTGAGTCCTAGATTCAGCCTGTGGTCTGTTGTTGTTTGTTCACAGATCAGAAGACTGCCTTTAATAATTCTTGTCAGTTTGGTTTTTACATAGTCTCTTAATTTCTGTTTATCTGGAAATGTCCTGATTTCACCATCATATTTGAATGAGAGTTTTGCAGGATATGTTATTCTTGACTGGCAATTACTTTCTTTCAAGGTTTTACATACGTCATGCCCTTGTGTTACCTGCATGATTTCTGCCAAATAATCTGAGGTTAGTCTTATCGTTTCTCCTCTGTATGTGACTTTTTTTTTCACAAGCTGCTCTCAGGATTCTTTGTTTGTCTTTGGTTTTAAGAAGTGTAATTATGATACAGCTTGCTGATTTTCTTTTGGGGCCTATCCTATATAGTGTTTCTTGAGCTTCTTGGACGGTCAGCTTTTCATCTTTCATGATATTGTACAAGTTTTCTGTCAGTAGTTCTTCAACGATCCTCTCTGTGTTTTCTGTATTCTCGCCTTGTTCTGGAACTCTGATCACTCTCAAATTTTACTTTTGATTGTATCCCACATACTTCTCAGGTTTTGTTCATTGCTTTTTGTGATTTTTCCTCAGAGTTGTATCCAAGTGTTTGTCTTCCATTTCCCTGATCCTGTCTTCCATCATTTGAAACCTGCTCTTCAGCCCTTCTACTACACTGTCCAGATATAAATCTTGTTGTTTCTCTTTGGGTTTCTACTTATTGTTTTTGTATGATAAATAGCTGTGAATTTATTTTGGCATTTTGTTCCTGTATTATTTTCCTGAATTCTTCCATTTTTTGTCCACATTTTCCATTAATTTTTTTGCCTTTTCCATGAATTTGTCCATTTTTTTCCTCATTTTTGTCTGCTTTTTGCTTCAACTCTTGGATAGCTCTGAATATTAGAGGTTTGAATTCCCTATCAGTTAGTTGTAGTGTCTTTTCTTCTAGTGAGAAATCATCTGGTATTTTAATTTGGATGCCTACTGGAACAATCCCATCCTTTTTTATATATTTTTTGATATTGTTGTCTTTGGGACATTCAATAGTTATTTTCCTTGTTTATTGATTGTGGATTTGTTTGTTTCATCCTGCTTTTTTGTTTTATTTGGTTATGTCTGAGCGGGCGAGCTGTGCATTCTTTGCTGTTTGCTCTTCTGTGAGGATGATACTTTTCACCTCCTTCTCCAATAGGCAGGGTCAGTTGCTTAACTATGTTGTAGCAGGGCAGGTCCACTGAAGGTGAGTTGCTGGGCTGAGTTGTTTGTGGCATGTACTAGGGCCAACAGGGAGGGCTGGGAATCAGTGCAGGGCAGGTTTCAGTAGACCATGCCTGTGCTGCTCAGAGGTGTGATGTTCAGTACACAGTGCAGGTAGGCAAGAAGTGAGGAGATTGTGATGTGTGGCGCTAAGAGGTGTATGGGAATGAGGAGAGAGAGGAGAGAGAAATAAGCAAAAAACAAAACAAAAAAAGATGGGTAAGGGAGCTTGCCATTGGAGTGGAGAGTTGAGAGACAAAGAAATGGAGAAAAACCAAAAGAAAAAAGGTAAATGAAAATAAATAAATAAATAAAAAGTAGAAAAAAGAAAGAAAAGCAGAACACCAGAGATCCCACAGGTGCAGCTGTGAAGACTGGGAAATGGCTTCCAGGCCTTGAAGTGAAGCCTGGCTAGAAGGAGTAGAGATGTTACTCAGTGCCAGATATTCAGGAGATAGGAAGAAAAGGTAAGTATAGAGAAACGAAAAACTGAGAAATGAAGAAAGACAAAAAGAGAAAAAGAAAGAAAACAAAACAAAGCAAAAAAACAAGGAAACAAACAAAATTCCCCTAGGGATTCTACCACACAGCTGCACAGATTGAAGAAGTAGCTCCCAAACTGTGTGGTACAGTTTGGCTAGAAGGGGGTCCCAAGCCCTGGGTATCCCACCAGCGTGGTGGTGTGGGCTGGAGGCAGTTCTACAGTGGAGCGGCATTTCACAGCCTTTCAAGAAGAAGCAAAGATTGCACATAGAGCCAGGTATTTGAGAGAAAGGAAGGGGAGGTGGTGAGAGGTATGGAAGAAAGCAAAAGAAGCAGAAAAAAGCAACACCAGCCACAAAGAAATGGCACTCAGGGAGCCGGTGAGTGTGCGTGGGTGGAAACCAAGTTACACAGGGCTGAAGCCCTCCTGGCCAATTGACTATGGCTGCAGGAAGCAGAGGAGGCCAAGCGGGGGTGAAGAAGCATGGGTCGGGGTGGTAGGAAAGCGTATATCTCTGGTTACTGGTTGTTCTGTCTCCTGCTAGGAGCTTCTTGAAGCTACTTTCCTATACTTCCTGTTTTCTGATCTCCTACAGGAGTCAAAGATGGTGAATCCATGCTGTGTTAGCTGATAGGGGGCCTCTGCAGGTATCTGTCCTTGCTCTGTGTTCTCTGTCAGTTTCTTATTCCATTCGGTGCTTGGCTGAGTTCTTTATCTCTTAATTTGATGCTTAGGGTTTTAGGATTGACGCTTCTCTCTGTTTGACTTACCTTTTCAGGTCTTCGCTGTGGAGGGACAGAGTGATGCTTCTGTCTATAGCGCCATTTTGCCCAAAGATGCCACTTTTAAGACTAAGGTGCAACTGACCCAGGCCATGGTCTTTTCAGTTGTCTCACATGCATGCGAAAGCTGGGCATTGAATAAGGAAGACCGAAGAAGAATTGATGCCTTTGACTTATGGTGTTGGCAAAGAATATTAAATATACCATGGACTGCCAAAAGAATGAACAAATCTGTCTTGGAAGAAGTACAGTAAGAATGCTCCTTAGAAGCGAGGATGATGAGAATTCATCTCACATACTTTGGACATGTATCAGTCCCTGGAAAAGGACAACATGCTGGTAAAGTAGAGGGTCAGCAAAAGAGAGGAAGGCCCTCAACAAGGAGGATTGGCACAGTGGCTACAACAATGAGCTCAAACATAACAAGGATCATGAGGATGGCACAGGACTGAGGAATGTTTTGTTTTGTTTTACATAAGGTTGCTATGAGTTGGAATTGACGCAATGGCATCTAACAACAACAACAACGGGGTGATTCTAAAATTTGATTGTGGCTAACTAACCCTCTGGGGTGAAACCTAGGCATCAATATAGTTTTTCAAACCTCCCCAGGGGATTCTATGTCATAGTAGCCAAGTCCAGAAATCTCTAAAAAGAACTTCAGAGGGTATAATAAGATAGCTCTTGGTTTCAGGTGGTTAACAGCTAACACCATCCTTTTAAAATTCACTAAGGGGATACCTTTCTTGATTCTTCTTTAAACCCTGGACAGTTGAGTGTTTCTGACGTCCTCCAGCCCCTTTCACTCTCTCCTCCTGTTCAGGGGCACATAGCCTCTGCTTCTTCAGTAATTCCTTCTTGCACTTAATTCAGTTTTCATAATTTGAGCACAAGGAATATTTCATGCACAGTTTGGTGGCCTATGCTCACATTTTTCAACTTCCATGTAAAAATTTCAAATGTCATCAGACAATGCTGGATCTTCTCCTACACTTCAACCTTCCCAGGAATGGCCAGTCTCTTCCTGCACATATTTCTTGTAACTTGGGTCCTGGTAGAGAACACCGTTCTTTCCAAATGTTTAATACACAGTGGCTGCAGATTTATCATATGATGAACCAAAGGTGCCATCTGTCATTGTGGTGCATAGGTCATCAATAGTGACTCAGTTACAGACATTCCGTGTAAAAGAAAATTCCAGTTACACTAAAAAGAATATACATACTCAGCAAAAAAAAAGAATAAACTATTGATAAGTGCAACAACTTGGATGAATCTCAAATAAATTATGCTTTGTGAAGAAGACAGACTCAAAAGGCTATCTACTGCATGATTCCATTTAATGATCAGTTGTTGGCTGGAGGTGAGGGAAAGGTTAACTATCAAGGTCTGTGAGAATTTCTAGTGAGGCAGTGTCTTAGGCTAGGTTCTCTAGAGAATCAAAATGAGTAAAGCGTATAAATATATATACAGAGAGATTTATATCAAAGAAATAGCTCAAGTGATTGTAGAGGCCTGAAAGAACCAAGTCCGTGGATTAGGATAGAGGCTTCTCCCAATTCACACAGCCCCAGGGGCTGGCGAACAGAAGATCAGCAGGTCGGAAAGCAGGACTCCGCTCACAGGCTGTGAAGATTTATGAATCCCAGGATTGGCAGATAAGCTGATATCTCAAGTCCCAAGAACCAGAGGCCAGATGAACATAAGGCAGCTGCAGGATCCAGAGTGAGCAAAAAGCTAGAAAGTCTGCTTATATTTGGATGAAGGCCGCACCACTGAAGTGGCCAGGTGGGATTCTTAGCTTCCAGTTTGATGGAATCAGTGATGTGTCTCCGGGTGGGAGCATTCCTCCCTTTGGAACTAAGACCTCCAGAACTGCAAAGCATAGGGTCACGGGGACAGGAAGCAAAAATCTTGCAAGTGGGTAATAGGGGTAATGCTGAGTGGTGCCACTCCCATTTCCATCCCTTGATTCCTGGATCCATGATTCCTGGCTATGGGAGAAACAGCACCATATATTGGACACTGGTTTAGAACATATACAGCTTCCAGGAGAACATTGCTCCAACCCTGCAAGGTATTGCCACCTAGTTGGTGCTGTAATTGTGTCTTTAGAAGGCCATTCCATTGTTCTATCAAGCCAGCTGCTTCAGGATGATAGGGAACATGGTAAGATCAGTGAATTCCATGAGCATGGGCCCACTGCCACACTTCATTTGCCGTGAAGTGAGTACTTTGATTTGAGGCAATGCCGTGTGGGATACCATGACGCTGGAGAAGGCATTCTGTAAGTCCATTAATGGTAGTTTTGGCAGAAACATTGCATGCAGGGAAGGCAAATCCATATCCAGAGTAAGTGTCTATTCCAGTAAGGACAAAACGCTGCCCTTTCCATGATGGAGGTGGTCCAATGTATTCAACTTGCTGCAAGGTTGATGGCAGATCACCTTAAGGGTTGGTGCTATATTGGGGACTCAGTGTTGATCTCTGCTGCTGGCAGACTGGGCTCTCAGCAGTGGCTGTAGCCAAATCATCCTTGGTGGGTGGAAGTCCATGCTGCTGGGCCCATGTATACCCTCCATCCCTGTCACCATGGCCACTTTGTTCATGAGCCCATTGGACAATGAGGGGAGTAGCCAGGGAAAAAGATGACTGGTTTCCACAGAACACATCATCCTATCCACTTGATTATTAAAATCATCCTCTGCTGAGGTCCCGCTTTGGTGACCATTCACATGAGACACAAATATCTTCAATTCTTTGGCTTATTTAGAGAGGTCTATCCACATATTTCTTCCCATAAATCCTTGTCTCCAATTTTCCAGTCATGTTCCTTCCAAGTCCCTGACCTTCCAGCTAAACCTTTGGTCATGACCCATGAATCAGTATATAATTGCACATCTGGTCAGATCTCCTTCCAAGCAAAGTGAACAACCAGGTGCTGCTTGAAGTTCTGCCCATTGAGAGGATTTCCCTTCACCGCTGTCCTTCAGGGAGGTCCCAGAAAGGGGCTGCAGTGCTGCTGCTGTCCACTTTCAAGTGGTGCCTGCATATCACGCAGAACTGTTTGTAAACCAGGCACTTGTTTTCTCTTCTTCAGTCATCTGATCATAAGGAATTCCCCATGAGGACATAGGTGCAGACTGGGAGATGGAAGGTAATGTGGTATGAAAGGAGATCATGGGCATTTGGCTCATTTCCTCATGCAACTTATTTGTGCCTTCAGGTCCTACTCGGGCCCAATCTTGTTTATACCACTTCCGTTTAATGAGGGAGTACTGCTGTGCACGTCAACTTTATGATTCTGTGGGTCAAACAACGCTCAGTTCACGATGGGCAGTTCAGGCCACATGGTGACTTGGTGTCTGTCATGGATTGAATTGTGTCCCCCAAAAGATGTGAGTAGCAGCTTGGCTGGGTCATGATTCCCAGTATTGTATGATTGTGTTATCTGACGTGATTTCCTTGTGTGTTGTAAACTCTACACTATGATGAGATTATATGTGATCTGCTCATGTGTTAGAAATTCTCACTGTGATGAGGTTATACTGATGAGGTTGACAAGATTAGTGTCTTAATGCAATCTCTTTTGAGATATAAAAGAGAGAAACGAGCAGAGACACATGGGAACCTCATACCACCAAGAAAGCAGTGCTGGGAGCAGAGCACGTCCTTTGGACCTGAGGTTCCTGCGCACAGAAGCTCCCAGACCAAAGTAAGACTGATAACATGGACTTTCCTCCAGAGCTGATGGAGAAAGCGTTCCCCTGGAGCTGATGCCCTGAATTTGGACTTGTAGCCTACTGGACTGTGAGAGAATAAATTTCTGTTTGTAAAGCCATCCACTTGTGGTATTTCTGTTGGAGCAGCACCAGATGACTGAGACAGTGTCCCATGTTTAAGTCTCTACTTCAGTCTCTACTAAAGCCCAGTAACAAGCCAAAAGTTGTTTCTCAAAAGGAGAGTAGTTATCTGCAGAGGATGGCAAAGTTTGCTCTAAAATCCTCAATGTCTTCACAGTGATTCACCAATAAGGGCCTGCCAAAGACTCCGAACAGCATCTCTACATGACACTGGCACTTCAAGCACCATTGGATCAGCTGGATCGTATGGCCCAAGTGGCAGAGCGGCTTGCACAGCAGGCTGAACCTGTTGCAGAGCCTTCTCTTGTTCTGGGCCCTACTCAAAACTAGCAGCTTTTTGAGTCACTTGATAAATAGGCCAGAGTAGCACACCCAAATGAGGAATATGTTGCCTCCAAAATTCAAAGAGGCCCACGAGGTCTTGTGCCTCCTTTTTATTTGTGGGAGCAGCCAGATGCAGTAACTTATCCTTCACTTTAGAAGGAATGTCTCAACGTGCCCCACACCACTAGACCGCTAGAAATTTCACTGAGGTGGAAGGTGACTGAATTTTTGTGGGATTAATTTTCCCACCCTCTAGCACACAAATATTTTACCAATAAGTCCAGAATCATTGACACTTCTTCCTTACTAGGTCCAATCAGCATAATGTCATCAATGTAATGGACCAGTATGATGTCTTGTGGAAGGGAAAGGAGATCAAGTTCCCTGTGGACTAAACTGTGACATGGGGCTGGAGAGTTGATGTAACTCTGAGGTAGGCAAGTGAAGGTATATTTCTGGCCTTGCCAGCTGAAGACAAACTGCTTCTGGTGGTCCTTTGAAACAGGTATGGAGAAAAAGCCATTAGCCAGATCAATAGCTGCATACCAGGTACCAGGAGATGTGGGAACAATACTCTCGGGGTTTCTCCAGTCTCTGTCAAACAAGTAAGTCTGGTCTTTTTTTTTTTTTTTTTAATTTCTTTATGAGTTAGAATTTTGTTCTACATTTTTCTCCAGCTCTGTCTTGGACCCTCTATTTTTATCCCTGTTAGGGCAGTCGGTGGTGGTGGCCAGGAACCATCTAGTTATGCTCGACTCAGTCTGGTGGAAGCTGTGGTAGTTGTGGTCCCTTAGTCCTTTGGACTAATCTTTTTCTTGTGTCTTTGGTTTCTTCTTTCTCCCTTGCTCAAGAGAGGGTGAGACCACTGTAATATCTTAGATGGTTGTTCACAAGCTTTTAAAACCCCAGATGCTACTCAGTAAAGTAGAATGTAGAACATTTTCTTTATAAACTATGTTATGACAATTGAACTAGATGTTCCCCGAAACCATGGTCCCCAGAGTCATCGGCCCAGTAATTCGGTCCCTCAGGGAGTTTGGATGTGTCTATGGAGCTTCCGTGACCTTGCCTTGGACATGTTGTGCTGGCTTCCCCAGTATTGTGTACTGTCTTACCCTTCACCAAAGTTACCATTATCTATTTTCTACTTAGTGTTTTTCCCTCCCACTCCTCCCCTCCCTGGAAACCATCAAAGATTCTTTTTGTACGTAAATTATTTGTGAGTTTTTATAGTAGTGGTCTCATGCAATATTTATCCTTTTGTGATTGACTTAATTCACCCAGCATAATGTCTTCCATGTTTATCATTGTGAGATCATTCACAGATTCATCATTGTTCTTTATCATTGCATAGTATTCCATTGTGTGTTATGTAGCAGTTTGTTCATCCATGCATCTGCTGAGGGGCACCTAGGTTGTTTTCATCTTTTTGCTACTCTGAACAACGCTGCAATGAACATGGGTGTGCATAAGTCTATTCATGTGATGACTCTTATTTCTCTAGGATATATTCCTAGGAATGGAATTGCTGGATCATATGGTATTTCTATTTCTAGCTTTTTAACAAAGTGCCATATCATTTTCCAAAATGGTTGTACCATTTTGCATTCCCACCAGTGGAGCGTAAGAGTTCCAATCTCCCTACAGTGTCTCCAACATTTCTTATTTTCGGCTTTTTTTTTTTTAATTTGTGCCAGTCATGTCTGGGAGAGATGGTATCTCAGAGTGGCTTTAATTTGCATTTCTCTAATGGCTAGTGATCTCGAGGATTTCCTCATGTATCTGTTATCCATCTGAATGTCTTCTTTGTTGAAACGTCTGTTCATATTCTTTGCCCATTGTTTTAATTGAAGTATTTGTCTTTTTGTAGTAGAAGTTTTGGGTTTTCTTGTACATTTTAAAGATTAAGCCTTTGTCAGATTTGTCATAGCCAAAACATTTTTCCCAGTCTGTAGGTTCTCTTTTCACTATTTTGGTGAAGTCTTTTGAAGAGCACAAGTATTTAATTTTTAAAAGATCCCAGTAATCTAGCTTATCATCTGTTGTTTGTGTGTTTTCATTATGGTTAGTATCTTGTTATTGCCATGTATTAGGGTCTCTAGTGTTGACTCTATTTTTTCTTCTATAACCTTTATAGATTTTGGTTTTATTTTTAGGTCTTTGATCCATTTTGAATTAGTTTTTGTGTATGGTGTGAGGTGTGGATCCTGTTTCATTTTTTTGCAGATGGATATTCAGTTTTGCCAGCACATTTGTTAAAAACACCGTCTTTTCCCCATTTGATGGACTTTGGCCCTTTGTGGAAGATCAGGTGACTGTAAGTGGATCGATTTACGTATAGGTTCTCTATTCTGTTCCATTGGTCAATGTGTCTGTCATTGTTCCTGTCCCAGGCTGTTTTGACTACCTTAGCTGTATAGTAGGTTCTGAGGTCAGGTAGTGTAAGTCCTCCTATTTCATTCCTCTTCAGTAGTGCTTTACTTATCTGGGGACTTTCTCCACATAAAGTTAATGATTATTTTTTGTATCTCTTTAAAGAATACTCTTGGTATTTGGATCAGGATTGCACTGTATTTGCAGATTTCTTTTGGTAGAACTGACATTTTCACAATGTTGAGTCTACCTATCCATGATCATGGTATGCTTTTCCATTTATGTAGGTCTGTTTTGGTTTCTTGCAGTAGGGTTTTATAGTTTTCTGTGTATAGGTCTTTTACATCCCTTGTTAGATTTATTCCTAAGTATTTTGTTGTTTTAGGGGCTATAATAAGTGGTGTTGTTTCCCTGATTTCCTTTTCATCATTCTCTTTATTGGTATATAGGAATCCAACTGATTTTTGAGTGTTTAGCTTGTATCTTACTACTCTGCTGAATCTTTCTATTAGTTACAGTAGGTTTCTCATGGAGTCTTTTGGGTTTTCTATGTATAGTGTCATATCATCCACAAATAGGGACAGTTTTACTTCTTCCTTACCAATTTGGATACCCTTTATTGCTTTTTCTTGCCTTATTGCTTTATCTAGGACTTCCAGCACAATATTAAATGGTGGTGAGTAGCTCCAGTTGTGCAATCTGTTAGCACACCGGACTAATAAGGAGTGGTGATAAAGAGCATCCTTGTGTTGTTCCTGTTCTCAAGGGGAATAATTTCAGCCTCTCTCCATTAAAAATGATGCTGGCTGTTGGTTTTGTATCGATGTCATTTATTATGTTGATAAATTTCCCTTCTATATCTATTTTATGGAGAGTTTTGTCAGGAATGGGTGTTGAACTTTGTTGAATGGCTTTTCTGGCTCAATTGAGATGATCGTGTGATTATTTTATTTTATGTGGTGGATTACACTGATTGATTTTCCAATGTTGAACTATCTTTGCATAACTGTTCTGAATCCCATTTAGTCATGGTATACTATTTTTTTTTGATATGATGCTGATTTTTATTGGCTAGAATTTTGTTGAGAATTTTTGCATCTATATTCATGAGAGAGATTGCTCTGCAAATGTCTTTTTTCATGGTGTCTTTGCCTGATTTTGGTATCATGGTTATGCTGGCTTCATAGAATGAATTCAGAAATATCCCTACCTTTTCTGTGTTCTGAAATATTTTAGGTAGTACTGGTATAAGCTCTTCTCTGAATGTTTGGTAGAATTTTCCAGTGAAGCCATTTATGATAGCATTTTTTTTTAAATTACCTTTTAAATCTCTTCTCTTGTTATGGATCTATCTTGATTTTTAACTTCAGTTTGTGTTAGTTTGAGTAGGCAGTGTGTTTGTAGAAATATGTCAATTTCCTCTAGGTTTTCAAGTTTGTTGGCATATAGTTTTTTATAGTACTCTGTTATGATCATTTTTATTTCAGTTGAGTCTGTTGTAATGTCCTCCATTTCATTTCTTATTTGGGTTATTTGCATCCTTTCCTGTTTTTCTTGTGTTAATGTGGCCAATGATTTGTCAATTTTGTTGATCCTTTCAAAGAATGAAATTTTAGTCTTATTCTTTCTATTGTTTTTCTATTCTCTTATTCATTGATTCTTCCTATTGTTTTTCTATTCTCTTATTCATTTCTTTCTACTCTGGTCTTTATTATTTCATTTCTTTTGGTGGCTGTTGTCTTCTTTTGTTGTTCTCTTTCTATTTGTTTGAGTTGTGTAGCTAATGTTTTGATTTTGTCCCTTCTTTTTTGATGTGTGCATCTATTACAATAAATTGACCTCTGAGCACTTCCTTTGCTGTGTCCCAAAGGTTTGGGTATGATGTATTCTCATTGTAGTTTGAGTTTAGGAATTTTTTGACTCCATCTTTGATTTTTTCTATTATCCAGTGGTTTTTAAGCAAGTTGTTATTCAGTTTCCATGTGCTTGATATTTTTCCTTCTCTTCCTGTTGCTAATTTCTACTTTGATGGCATTGTGATCAAAGAAGATACTTTATGTTATCTCAGTGTTTTGGATTTTGTTGAGGGTTGCTTTGTGGCCTAAGATGTGGTCTATTCTGGAGAACATTCCATATGCTTTGGAGAAGAATGTGTAGTTTCCTGCTGTTGGGTGGAGTGTTCTATATATGTGCCTGAGGTCAAGGTGGTTGATTGTGACATTTCAATCTTCTGTATCTTTGTTGAGCATCTTTTGAGATGTTCTGTCCTTTACCAAAAGTGGTGTGTTGAAGTCTCCTACTATTATTGTGGGACTGTCAATTTCTCTTTATACTGTTGTTAGAGGTTGTTTTATCTATTTTTGAGTCCCGTCATGGGGTGTGTAGATACTTATTATGGCTATGTCTTCATGGTGGATTGTTGCTTTATCATTATTTCATACCTTTCTTTGTCTTTTATGGAGGATTTTGTTTTAAAGTCTATTTTATCTGAGGTTACTATTGCCATTCCTGCTCCTTTTTGGTAGTAGTTTGCTTGATGTATTTTTTTCCGTCCTTTGATTTTTAATAATTTATGTCTTTCTTTCTCAGGTGTATCTCTTGTAGACAGCATATTGCTAGGTCCTGTATTTTTATCCATTCTGTCACTCTCTGTTGCTTTTTGGTTGCATTTAAGACATTTACTTTCAGTGTGATTATTGTTAGATAGGAGGTTATTTCTGTCATTTTGTAGAGCTTTTTTGTGGTGTTCATGTTTTCTTTGTTCCTCTTATCCTTCTATGCTGAATTCCTTTTGTTTGTATATTTTTTCTATTTCTTTCATTTTTGTAGATTTTGTGTTTATTGAGACTTTATGTTTTTCTTCTTTATATTGATGAGTAATTTTGTTCACTTTCTTTGTGGTTACCTTGAAATTTACCCCTATCTTCCTAAGTTTAAACCAGTCTTTTATTACATGATAATGTCTTGAATTCCTCTCCATTTGAAAGTTCTATAACTACACCATTTATTCCCTCTTTTATTGTTCTGATGTTGTTGTCATTTACAGATTGATATCTCTGATTCTGTGTTGTAAATTTTTTAGTTTTGTTTTCTCTTTGAGAGTTCATTATCTAGGTTGGTATCTGGCTGATGCTGTCTTAAGTGCTAGATTCAGGTATTTGTCTGATGATGTTGGTTCTCTAACTGAAGGACTCTGTTTATTAATTCTTGTAAGTTTGGTTTGGGTTTTATGTAGTCCCTTAATTTCTGTTTATCTGGAAATGTCCCAATTTTGCTATCATTTTGAGTGAGAGATTTTCAAGATATGTTATTTTTGGTTGGCAGTTTTTTCTTTCAAGATTTTATATATGTCATTCCACTGCCTGCTTGCTTGCATGATTTCTGCTGAGGAATCAGAGCTTATCTTATTGTTTCCTATCTGTATTGACTTTTTGGTTTTCTCAAGCTGCCGTCACAATTCTTTCTTTGTCTTTGATTTTAGTGGGCATGATTATGATTTGTCTTGGTGTTTTTCTTTCAGGGTCTGTCATATACGGGCCTCTTTGAGTTTCTTGGAGAGTCAGCTTTTCATCTTTCATGATATTAGGGAAGTTTTCTGTCAGCATCTTCCATGATCCTCTCTGTGTTTTCCGTTATCTCCCCCTTTTCTGGAACTCTGATCACTGGCAAATTTTTGCTTTTGATTGTATCCCACATTGTTCTCAGGGTTTCTTTGTTTTTCTTATTTTTTCCTCAAAGTGGTATCCAAGTACTTGTCTTCAGTTTCACTTATCCTGTCTTTTACTCCTAAATCCTTCTATTGCACTGTCAAGTTCTGAAATCTTGTTTATCTTTTGGATTTCTAATTGCTGTTTTAATATTATTTCTAGTTATTTATTTATTTTGATATTTTTTTCTCTATTATTTTCCTGTATTTTTCTATTGTTTTGTTTGTCTTTTCCATGATTTTGTTAATTTTTTATCTTTACCTACATTTCTCTTCATCTGTTGGAGAAACCTGAGTATTAGAGTTCTGAGTTCCCTATCAGGTTGTTCCAGTGCCTTTTCTTTTAGCAGAAAGTCAACTGGTTTTTTATTTTGGTTGCTTTCAGGAACCATCCTGTCTTTTTTTTTTTTTAACATGTTTTGGTATTGTCTACTGTCTCTGCGACATTCAGAAATTATGTTCTTCATTTACTGATTGTAGATTTGATTGTTTTGTCCTGCTTTTTATTTTATTTAGTCTTGTCTGGTCAGGCAGGCTTGGTGTTTTTTGTTGCTTGCTTGCCTGTCGGCACAATTCTTCTCACCACTTTGTCCAAGTGGGTAGGGCCAGTCACTCAGCTATGCTGAAGTGAGGAAGTTTCAGCAGAGGTGGAGAAGAGGTGAAGAGTAGTTTGCAGTATGAACTGGAGATGATAGGTCAGGGCTGGGGGCAGTGCAGCACAGGGCTGATGGACTGCACCAGTACTGCTCAGGAGTGTGGCACTTGGCCATGGTGCAGATAAGTAAGAGGTAAAGAAGAGGATGTGATATGCAGATCTAAGTGGGTGCGTGAAAGATGAGAAAGAAGAGAGAGAAACAAACACAAAAAAGAAAAAAAGAGTCAAAACATGAAGTAAAAAATAATAAAAAGAAAGAAAGTAAAAAAATGGCAGTGCAATGGGCTTCAGCTGGAGGGGATGGGGTAGAAATGTCTAGGCCATGTCCTGTAGCTGTCTAGGTGAGTGATATGATTCAGCCTGTCCAGAAGCAGCATGGGTGATGCATGGGGCTAAGTGAGGAGGAGAAAGGAAAGAGGGGAAATAGAAAGAATAAACCAACAATCAAACAAAAAAAACCAAGAACCAGAAAATATGGTGGTGGGTGGACTGGCTGTCAGGGACAGGGCAGAATTGGGGTGGTGGCAAGCTGATGCCTGTCTCTCCAGATGGCATGGCATAGCCTGTCAAGAAGAGGCGGTGGCAATGAAGGGCCTTTGTTGGAGGAGAAGGAAAAGTAAAAGGGGAAATATAAAGAAAAATATAAAATATGGGGCTGAGGGAGCTGGCCTGTGAGGGTAGTGCAAACCTGAGGAGGCCATGTGCCAGAGGCTTTCCAGCTGAGCAGTACAGCACAACCCTCCAAGAAGGTAGGGGAGTGTAGGGACCTGGGTGGATGGGAGAGAGGTAAAGAAGGGAGAGAGAGAGGAGAATGATAACAATAATAACAACACAAAAAAAGAAAGAAAAAGAAACACTAATAAATAAATACAATGGTGCTGAGGGAGCTGGTTGGTGAAGGTGGTGTAGGGAGGCCACGCACAGTGACTCTCCAACTGAGCTGTACAGCCTGGCCCCTCCAGAAGGGATGGTGGTGATGCATAAGGCTGAGTGGGCAGGGGAAAGGAAAGGACAGAGAGTTAAGAAACAGAAAAAAAAAAAAATAAATAGAAAGGAAAAAAAAATGAACCAAACAAACAAACCAAAACAATCACTGCCAGGAATTGCTGGGGATGGCACACTGCATTAGCTGGGTGGGAGAAAGAAAAGAAAGGAAAGGAGAGAGAGAAAAGCAACAAAAAAAGGTAAAAAAAAATTTCAGTAAACAGAAAAAAGAAACCAAAAAAATGCAAAAACAAACAAACAAAAAACAAAGCAAACATTCTCAGCCTGTCAAGAAGGGGAGGGGATAGGACACAGGGCTAGCTGGGTGGGGGAAAGAGTAGGAACCAAGGCAGAGAGAGAAAAGCAATAAAAAAAGGAAAAAATAAATAAATAAACACAAAAAAAATCACAAAAAAGAAAAAGAAGAAAGCAACCAAACCAAACAACCACAGCCTGTCAAGAAGGGTAAAGGATGGCATACAGTGCTAGAGAAACAACACAAAAAAAGCAGAAAAAAAATAAAAAAAATTAATAAAGAAAACAACAACAACAAAAAAAAACTAGCAAAAAATAAAAATAAAAAGATGGGGCTGAAGGGGCCGGCTATCAGGGGCATGGTGTATCCCAGTGGCAGTTAGCTAGTGTAACTCTAGCCGAGCAACAGCGGTCCTTTGGAAGCAGGGGAGGCCTACTAGAAGTAAGAAGGATGGGAGATTGGGAAGTGTGTATCCCTGGCTATCAGGTGCTCTGTCTCCTGCTGGGAACTCCATGAAGTTGCCTTCCTGTACTCCTTGTTCAGAGTTCTTTGGCCAGTGTAGCTCAAGATGGCAAATGCAGCCATGTCAGCTGGTATGGGACCTCCACTCTGTAGCCCTCATTTTCTGTTAGTTTCTTATTACATTCAGTGCTTGATCAAATTCTTTATTCCTTCAGTTGGCACTTAGGGTTCCAGGATTGACGTTTGTATCTGTTTTACTTAGTTTTTTGGGGGCTTTGCTGCAGAGGGATGGCATGATGCTTCTGTCTATAGCATCATGTTGGCTCTGCCTCATAACATTGTCATTTCTAATACCAAATATGTTTTAAATTAATTCTGTAGTCAGAAGATAAGCTATATATCATCATTTAACATAGATTCTTTTAACCTAAACAATTCTAAAATTTATAAACTCAATAAATATAAAAAGTAGCATTGTAACTGAATTTAAATATTGGTTTAAAATAGATTGTACATTACATCAAATATGAAAACTGAATCGAACACCATTTTTTATTATCACAGAAATTTCTAAATTTCCTCAATATTTAGGCAGAATTGACGTGGCGACAGAATTGGGCAACTCATTTCACTTCCCTGGACCTCAGTTTTCACATCTGTAAATTGGAAATAATACACAATTCACAGAGTTAATAAAGAATAAATGAGATCATGCATATGAAAATCACTATACAAATATTCAGGACTAATGGTTTTGGGAGTAACACAGTAATGTTGAACTAAAGAAAAGACAAAATTCTGGTTTTTGAGATTTTTTTAAAAAAATATCTTGAGGCTAAATTTTTTGTTAATCTTATTGTTTTGTTCAGTAAACTTTTATAGAAGAAAATAAATACACTTCTGCCCCAAATCTAAACTCCCATATAAAACGTTGCAAGCTCTTTGGGGATAATACAATATTTTTCAAAGGAAAAAATCCTTCCAACTGAAACCACCAGGAAATCAGAAATCTAGAAATTGATAACCACTGCAGTTAAAATTTATTTCTACAGCAAGTGTAGTGAGTTGAATAGTGGTGCCCAAAAAGACATGTCCAAGTTCTAACCCCTGGAAACTGTGAAAGTCATCTTATCTGGAAAAAAAAAAAAAAAAGAAAAAAAGATCTGTGCAGATGTAATGAAGTTAATGATCTCAGGTTGAGTCACCAGGAGTTTAGGATGGGCCCTAAATCCAGTGATAGATTTCCTTATAAGAGAAAGGCAGAGGATGATTTGGGAGACAGACACAGAGAAGAAGGCTGTGTGAAGACAGAGGCAGAGATTAAGGCCAAGCTGCCACAAACCAAGTACTGCTGGAATTATCAGAAGCTGGAAATGGCAAGGAACGATTCTCCCCTAGAGCATTCAGAAGGAGTGTGGCTCTGCTGACACCATAGATTTGGCCAATTGGCCACAGGAGCCATGAAAGAATAAATTTTTCTGCTGTTTTATGCAACTAAGTTTGTGGTAATTTGTTATGGCAACCATAAGAAACTCATACAGCAGCTTTGCTGAAAATACGTTTTTTAAGAATAGAACATTGCTTCAGCTGTAATTAGGGACAGAATTATTTCTAAATTTTTTAAAAATATATAATCAAAGCTCAGCACATTCTAAGTCAAGACACCTTCAATTTGTTGATACCAGACTTAGAGTATTAGAGGCCTGACCCTATGAATGAAAATGAAGCTTAAGGGAAATATTTGTAGCAAACTTCTGAGTATTGAGGGAAAACAGCTTTTACTGAAATGAAACAAACAAAAGTCAGAATTAAAGGCGGTGAGACTTTACAACAGATCTTATCCTGAAACCAAAAGCAAGAACAACAAAAGAAAAAAACAGATAAACTGGACTTCATCAAAATTAAAACCTTTCGTGCATCAAGGGACTTTATTAAGAAAGTGAAAAGACAATCTACAGACTGTGAGAAAATATTTGGAAACCATATATTGGATAATGGCTTAATATCCAGAATACATAATGAATTCCTACAACTCAACATTAAAAAGACAACCCAATTAAAAAATGGGCCAAGGACTTGAATAGACATTTCTCCAAAGAACATATACAAATGGCTATGGTCAACAAGTAAATGAAAAGACGATCAATGTCAGTAGTCATTAGAGAAGTGCAATCAAAACCACAATGCCATAACATTTCACACTCAGTAGGATGGCTAATATAAAAGAAAACAAAAAACATAACAGAAAATAAGAAGCATTGATGAGGATGTGGAGAAATTGGAACACTCATGCATTGCTGCTGAGAATGCAAAATGGTGCAGCTGCTATGGAAAACAGTTTGGTGGCTCTCAAAACACTAAACAGAATTATTCGATGACCCAGCAGTTCTGTATGTAGATACATAACCCCAAAAAAGTGAAAACAGAGACTCAAAAAGATACTTGTACACCAATGTTCTTAGGGGCATTATTCACAGCAGCCACAAGGTGAAAACAACCCACATGTTCATCAGTGGATGACTGGATAAACAAAATGTGTTATAGGCAATGGAATATTATTCATCGATAAAAAAAGAACGAAGTTCTCATATATGCTATCTCATGGCTGAATCATGAAATCATATTATAAGTGAAATAAGTCACACATGGAAGAGCAAATGCTGTATGATGCCACTTATATGGAATATTTAGACTATTCAAACTCATTGAGATGAAAGTAGACTACTGGTTACCAGGAGCTGGAGAAGAGGGGGGAATAGGGAGCTAAAATTTTAAAAAAGAATTGTTCCATATATATGTGGAATATATATATAAATATATAAAAATAAAAAGTTCCATGTATAGAAAATTGTAGAAAATATGAATTATAATGGCGGTGAAAGAAGGAGGGATTACCAAGAGAAACACGGAAAGTTTTGGGGATGATGCACTTGTTCATTATCTTGACTGTGGTGATGATTTCTCCACATATGTAAAGAAAATAAAATAAAATGACATCTGACTAGAATGATGATTGTGGCATGAAGACAGCATTAGTATTTAAATAGTTTGATATATAAAATCCTCACATCTCCCCAGGAAGCGTGATGTTAGATCATCTTATGTACTTGCAAAAAAAAGAAGAAAAAGATGCATATCCAGGAAGCAGCCCAGTGATTCTGAGAGCTACATGTAATCCAGGATGGCTGGGATGAGGGTGGGAGGATAGGAGCAGGGAACCAATCATACATGGGTCTATGGGGGTGGGGGGCGGTGGTTAGGGCAGACAGGCTGACACAATTCCTGCAAACAGACTTTAAGGACAGTCCAGACCATCATATCTATAACCAAATCCCATAGAAGTACTCTGATTAGCCCACTTTGGTTCATATGTTCCTCCCTGGGGCAGAGGAAGAGGGCAGTAGTTTTCAATCTTGGCTACATTTTAGAATCAGTTGGGAATTTCCTAAAAATCCTTTCAGTCAGATCACAAATCAAACCAGTTAAATCAGAATTTCTGGAACTACCCTACCTGAACCACGTGAAATGAGGAGGGGAAGCTCCTTATAGAAAAGGTTAGAGGTCACTGTTATCAGAGAAAGTGGGGAAGACAGGTTGGACCAAAAGGGAAGAAGACAATCCAGGTGTCGGTAATGAGCAGGTGGACATGGTCAAAAGATAGTGCAAGTATAGGAAGTGTAAAAGTGAGAGGAGTTAAGAGAACGCCCAAGTGTAGGTAATGAGCAAGTGGGAGGAGTCAGAAAAATACCACATGAAATCTTATCCTTAACTTTGTGACTTTTAAAAAGCATCTTTCTTCATATGGGCCTGCATCCCAAAAGTGATGATGTCACCCTCTCCTCAGGATAAGCCATGGTGATATTACACAAATAATAACCTATGTGTATTGGATTTCTTTTCAAATTAACTTTCTTGACAAGCATATTCACAGAGGCCTCCTCTCCTCCTAGATGTTTCTCATTCCATTTGTCCCAAAGCCTAGTGAAAAGTTGGCTTTAGGATGAAATAACCTGTCTTTAACTTATCATTTATGACTGAACTTCAGACTAAAGAATTAATTTAAGGCATGTCTGATATTGGAAATTTTGGTATAAAATTAAATTATTAAATACTCTTCTCAAAGCTGCCTTCCGTTTGCTTCACTTTCCTGTTTATGTTCTTCAAGGGTATTATTAGTCAATTCACTTCAGGGGTCTCCTTAGAGACTCAGCCTGATTGCTCCAGGTAATTTCAGGCAACTGTCCTTACATGAGCTGAGCCTTTCAGGGAAGGCTCTGCCTGCTGAGGGGGCCCTGGGTGGCACAAATCATTAAACACTTGACTAATAACCAAAAGTTTGGTGGTTTGAATATATTTAGAGTAGCCATGGAAGAAAGGCCTGGTGATCTATTTCTGGAGTGTAGTTCTACTCTGGAATACATGGGGTAGCCATGAATTGGAATCAACTTGATGGCAATAGGTTTGTTTGTTTGTTTTTTAGTTTCCCCCCACTGCAACCTTGAACCCTGCGATATGTGCAGGCTCACACTAGGGGCACTGCTGCCACACTCCCTTTGCTTTCCTGTCAAGGCTCCTAGACTCATAACCCTGATGGCTCAGCAGATCCCCCTTTCCCAAAGCTCTGAAGATATTCAGGCTGTGACCCCTCAGTGCCACGGGCTGAACAGAAGGATCAGAATTCTCTTGGCTTCCAGAATCCAAGCTCCAAAGTTTGGATCAAATTCTGTACTTGAGTTGGAATCTGATTCAGTGTTTAGACATCCTCCACACTGGGAGATTCCAGATCTCCCCAGGATAGAATTTATTCCAAAAAAAGCAAAAAATGTGCTTTTTGGAAGCTGCATTCACTATCATGGGTTTCTAAATTTACTGTGGATTTGCCATCCTAAATGCAGCTTTGGTTATGTGCACATGATGACAAAGACATGATTTTGATACCATGTATTTTACACAAAAGACAAAATGTCCCTCAGCCTCGATTGCAATCCTAACCCCAAGTATCTCAGAAATGGAAAAAATGTTCTCTAAGATCCCTGCAACATTCAGCTTCTGTGAGTCAATGATGTGTTATGCACTGGGGATCCAAAAGAGATAGGAGTGGTGGTAAAGTTGTTATTAACCTATCGAGTAAAACCTTCAGGAATCCAAATTCCTGAAAGATTTCATGCAGCTTCTACAAAAAGCCTTCATTCCCCACCAGTGTTTACTCTCATTATATGTCTGCATTGCTACTGCATCAACATTCAAAATTGAAAACATAAAAAACAAGACAAAGATAGAGAGAAATAGTGGAACTGAAAAATAAAGCAACTAAATTAGAAAAATCCAAGAGAAACGCTCAACAAACAGACAGAAGACACAATAAGTGAGTAAAAGACGGTATAAATGAACTCATCAAGTCTCAATAGAAGCAAAAGAAAAGAACAAAGAACAGTGAACAAAGCCTAATGGAAATAGGGGGTTCAATTAAGAAATCTAAAATTAGAATGATTGGAATTCCAGAGCACCTTGACAATAATAAAGGTATAATAAAAATTTTTCAAGAAATTATTCTAGAGGATTTCCTATACCTGCGCATAGAATCAAGCCTACAAGTACATGAAGCTACACAAATTCGCATTAGAGGAAATACAAAAAGATCAACTCCACGGCACATTCTAATAAAATTCCTGAAAATCAAAGACAAGGAGAGAATTCTGAAAACAGCAAGAGAAAAACACAATGTAAGATACCAAGCATTCTTTATAAGAATAAGTGAGGATTTCTTCCTCAAAATTCTAGATGCCAGAAGACAATGGAGCCACATACATAAAATATTAAATGAAAACAATTGCTAATCAAGAATTCTTTACCCAGCAATGTTACCATTCAATAACAAGGGGGAAATCAAGACATTCCCAAATAAATAGAAGCTCTGGGAATTTGCCACTACCAGACAGCTCTGCGAGTATTACTCAAAGGAGTTCTCCAAATGGAAAGGCAAGAACATTAAACAAATACTTAAGTCATACAGGGGAAAAAAACAAAAGAGAGACATGTCTCAAAAAAACACAACAACATGGACAATATCATGAGGACCATATATACGATACTTTCAGAGAAAAACTCAATAATTTCATTCTGCATGCAATATAATATTAAGATTGTGATAAATAAGTGCAAAATAAATTTATCAGCTGCAGAATGTACAACGATGTTAATGGAGGCTCACCAACAGAAATGTGGGAGGGAGGAGCAATTCAGGAATATATTTAATATGCTAAGGTTGTATGCTATCTTTTGTTCATATGTTATAGGTTTTTTGCAATTGCAAGTTGTGTAATGCGTGTGGTAACAATTAAGAAATCACTTTGCAAAATTATAAAAATGAGAATAGAAAGACAAAGAAGACACAAAATACTAAAAAAAAAAAAAAAAAGCAAAATGAATGAGGCAGACATAACTTTCAGTAATAACCTTAAATGTGAATGGTTTAAACGCCCCCTACAAAAGTCAAAGAGTGACAGAGTAGATTAAAAAAAACAAAAAAATAAAAAAACATGATCCACCCTTTTGCTGTCTACAAGAACACACCTTAGACATAAGGACACAAACTGAAAACAAAAGAATGGAAAAAATGTTCTGTGCAATCAATAAACAAAAAACAGCAATGGTGGCCATACGTATATCAGATAAAATAGACTTTAAGTTCAAATATATAACAAGATATAAAGAAGGACATTGTCATCACTGTTATTAGGTGCTGTTGAGTTTATTCTGACTCACAGTGACCCCACCACATACAACAGAATGAAACCCTGTCTGGTCCTGCGCCATCCTCACAATTGTTGCTATGTTTGAGCCTGTTGTTGCAGACACTGTGTCATTCCATCTTGTCGAGAGTCTTCCTCTTTTTCACTGACCCTCTACTTTACCAAGCATGGTGTCCTCCTCCATGGGCTAGTCCTTCTTCATAACATGTTCAAGGCACATGCAACGAAATCTCACCACCTCACTTCCAAGAAGTACTCTGACTTCACTTTGTCCAAGACACACTTGTTCTTTCTGCTGGCAATCCATGGCATACTCAATATTTTTCACCAACACCATAAATCAATGATGTCAGTTCTTCTTTGGTCATCCTTATTCATTGTCCAGCTTTCACTTGCAAATGAGGTGATTAAAAATACCATGGGTTGGGTCAGGTGCACCTTAGTCCTCAAATTGACATCTTTGCTTTTCAACAACTTAAACAGATCTTTTTCAGCAGATTTGCCCAATGAAATACAACGTTTAATTTCTTGACTCCTACTTCCATGAGTGTTGATTGAGGATTCAAGTAAAATGAAATCTTTGACAACTTCAATATTTTTTCCATTTATCATGATGTGCTTATTGATCCAGTTGTGAGGATTTTCGTTTTCTTTATGTTGAGATGTAATCTATACCGAAGTCTGTAGTGTTTTGATCTTTATCAGTAAGTGCTTCAACTCCTCTTTGCTTTCAGCAAGCAAAGTTGTATCATCTGCATATCAAAGGTTATTAATGAGTCCTCCTCCAATCCTGATACCTTGTTCTTCTCCATATAGCCCAACTTGTTGGATTATTTGCTCAGCATACACAGTGAATAAGTCTGGTGAAAGGATACAACTCTGACACACACCTCTCCTGATTTTAAACCACACAGTATGCCCTTGTTCTGTTCGAATGACAGCCTCTTGGTGCATGTACAGGTTCCTTATGAGCACAATTAAGTGTTCTGGAATTCCCATTCTTTGAAATGTTATCCACAATTTGTTGTGATCACACAGTCAGATGCCTTTGCATAGTCAATAAACAGGTAAACAACTTTCTGGTATTCTCTTCTTTTAGCCAAAATCCATCTGATGTCAGGAATAATATCCCTCATTATACCTCCTCATCTGAATCCAGCTTCACTTTCTAGAAGTTCCCTGTCAAAGTACTGTTGCAACCAGTTTTCAATTATCTTTAGCAAAGAAGGACATTACATAATAACAAAATGATCCATCCAGCAAGAAGGCATAGCAATTATAAATATATATATATATATATATACACCTAATAACAATGCTCCAAAATATATGAAACAAACACTGACTAATATGAAAGGAGAAATAGACAATTCCACAATAATAGTTGGGGACTTTACCACTTCATATTTGATTCTAGACAGATTGTTTAAAAACAAAATCACTAAGGACATTGAGATATTAAATAAACGAAGACAATTTGACCTAATACTCATATAGAACACTCCTCATCATCAGAGAAAAACATATTTTTCTCCAGCACATGTAGTTTATTTTGAAAAATAGACCTAACGCTAGGACACAAAAGAATTCTCAACCACTTTAAAAAGTTTGTAATCATAAAAAGCACATCTAACCATAACAGTATGAAGTTAGAAATCAACAATGGGAAAAATAAGCAAACAAGACAAAAAAAATGGGAACTAATTAATACATTACTATGAAACTATTGGATCGTGGAAAAAAATCAAAAGTGAAATTAAAAAAAATTCTTAGAATCAAATGAAAATGAAGACACAACATATCAAAACCTTTGGGACACAGCTAAAGTAGTATTGAGAGGGAAATTGATAGCAATAAATGCCTACAATAACAAGAAGAAAGATCCAAAATCAATAACTTAAACTAACAACTTGAACAAACAGAAAACAAAGAACAAAAGAAATCAAAAACTACCAGAAAACAGGAATTAATAAAGATCAGGGTAGAAGTAAATGAAATAGAAATCAGAAAAACAGTAGGAAGAATCAACATAGTTTGAACCAAACAAAATCAAAGATTGTTCTTTGAAAGGATAAAAAAAAAAAAAAAAAAAATGAGAAGAGGCAAGTAACCAAATCAAGAAATGCATCTGGAGACATTACAACTGATACAACTGAGATAAAGAGGATCATAACAGATCATGAGGAAAAATTGTACTAAAACATTTGAAAACCTAGATGAAATGGACAAATTCCTAGAAACACACTACTTACCTAAACTAAGACAAACAGAGGTAGAAAATCTAAACAGATCACTCACAAAAGAAGATTGAAGAGGTCATGAAAAACTTGCCAACAACAACCACAAAGAGCCCAGGATGGGATGGCTACACTGAGGAGTTCTACCAAGGATTCAGAGAAGGGTTGACACCACGTCTATGCAAAGTCTTCGAAAACACTGAAGAGAAGAGAATACTGCCTAACTCTTTCTATGCAGCCAGCATAACCCTGATACCTAGTTCAGACAAAGACATCACAAAAAAGAAAATTACACACCAATATCCCTCATGAACTTACATGCAAAAATTTTTAACACAATTCCAGCCAACAGAATTCAGCAACATACCAAAAAATCGTACACAAGGGTCAAGCGGATTGACACCAGGACTACGAGGCTGGTTTAACATTAGAAAATGGATCAAAGTAATTCACCACATAAATAAAACAAAAGAAAAGAACTTTATGATCATATCAATTGATGCAGAAAAGGCATTTGATAAAATTCAGCACCCTTTCCTGGTAAAAATTCTCAGGAAAATAGGAATAGAAAAGAAATTTCTCAACATAATTAAGGGCATATATGCAAAACCAACAGCCAAAATTATCATTGTGATTATCATTTTTAGGTGCTGTAGAGTCAGCTCTTACTCATATCGACTCTTTGCAAAGAGAATGAAACACTGCCTGGTCCTGTGCCATCCTCACAATCATTGCTATGTTTGAGCCCACTGTCACAGCCACTGTGTCAATACGTCTCTTTGAGGGTCTTCCTCTTTTTTACTGACCCTCTACCTTACCAAGCATCATGTCCTTCTCCAGGAACTGGTTGCTCCTGATCACATGTCCAAAGTATGTGAAACAAAGTCTTGCCACCCTTGCTTCTAAGGTGCATTCTAGCTGTACTTCTTCCAAGATAGGTTTGTTCATTCTTTTGACAGTCCATAGTATATTCAATTTTCTTCACCAACACAATATTTCAAAGGCGTCAGTTCTTCTTCAGTCTTCCTTATTCATTTCCCAGTGTTTGCATGCATATGAGGGAATTGAAAACACCATGGCTTGGGCCAGGCGTACATTAATCTTTAAGGTCACATCTTTGCTTTTTAACACTTTAAAGTCTCTTGCCCAATGCAAGGCGTTGTTTGACTTTTTTTTTTAATTGTAATTTAGGTGAAGTTTTACAGAACAAATAGTTTCTCCTTAAACAGTCAATACACATATTGTTTCATGACATTGGTTAACAACCCCAAGACATGTAAACCCTCTCCCTTATCAACCTTTTCTGTTTTTTTGGTGAAAATATACATAGCCAAAGATACACCATTTCAAAAATTTCTACATGTACAATTCAGTGACATCGATTATGTTTTTCCAGTTGTGCTGCTATTCTCACTTTAGATGAAGGTTTACAGAACAAAGTAGTTTCTCAATAAAAGGTACACATGTTGCCCTATGACAATGGTTAACAACCCCACTACATGTCAACACTGTCCTAATTCAACCTTGGGTTCCCTATCACCAGCTTTCCTGTCCTCTTCTGCCTTCTATTCCTTGTCCCTGGACTGCTGTGCCTCATGAGTCCCATTTTGTTTCATGGGGCTGTCCAATCCCCATCTAAACAGTGAACCTCGGGAGTGAATTCACCACTGAGCTGAAAGGGTTTCTGGGGGCCATACTCTCCAGGTTTCTCAAGTCTCTGTCAGGCCAGTAAATCTGGTCTTTTTTGTGTGTTAGAATTTTGTCCTACATCCTTCTCCAGCTCTGTCCAGAACCCTCTGTTGTGATCCCGATCAGAGCAGTCAGTGATGGTAGCCAGGCATCATCTAGCTGTAGTGGACTCAGTCTGGCGGAGGCTTTGGTAGCTGTGGTCCGTTAGTCCTTTGGACTAACCTTTTCCTTGTATCCTGTTCTCTTCATTCTCCCTTGCTCCTGAAGGAGTGAGACGAGTGGAGTATCTTAGATGGCTGCTCACAGGCTTTTAAGACCCCAGAAACTACTCTCCAAGGTAGAGTGTAGAATATTGTCTTTACAAACTGTGTTATGCCAGTTGAGCTAGATGTTCCCCGAGACCATGGTTCCCACAGCCCTCCATTAAGCAATTCCATCCCTCAGGGAGTTTGGATGTGTCTATGGAGCTTGCATGACCTTCTCTTGTACAAGTTGTGCTGGCTTCCCCAGTACTGTGTGTACTGTCTTACCCTTCACCAAAGTTACCACTTATCTATTGTCTATTTAGTATTTCCCCTCACCATCCGTCCCATCCCTTGCAACCAACAAAGATTGTTAGTTTTTGTGTATAAACTTTTTCATGGGTTTTTACAACAGAGGTCTCATACAATATTTGTCCTTTTGTGATTAACTTATTTCACTCAGCATAATGTCCTCTAGTTTCATCCATGTTATGAGATGCTTCACAGATTCATCATTGTTCTTTATCGTTGCATAGTACTCCATTGTGTGTATGTACCATAGTTTGTTTATCCATTCATCTGTTGATGGGCACTGGGTTGTTTCCATCTTTCTGCTATTGTGAACAATGCTGCTGTGAACAATGCTGCCATGGACATGGGTGTGCATATGTCTATTTGAGTGACGGCTCTTATTTCTCTAGGATATATTCCTAGGAGTGGGATTGCTGGATCGTATGGTATTTCTATTTCTAGCTTTCTAAGGAAGAGCCATACCATTTTCCTAAATGGTTGTATCATTTTGCATTCCCACTAGCAGTACATAAGAGTTCTGATCTCCTTGCAGCCTCTCTAACATTTGTTATTTCCAGTGTTTTTGATTCATGCCAGTAATGCCGGGGTAAGATGGTATCTCATTATGGTTTTAATTTGTATTTCTCTAATGGCTAGTGATCGCGAGCATTTCCTCATGTGTCTGTTGGCCGCTTGAATGTCTTCTTTGGTGAAGTGTCTGTTCATTTCCTTTGCCCATTTTTTAATAGGATTATTTGTCTTTTTGTTGTAGAGGTGTTGGATTTTCTTGTAGATTATGGAGATTAGAACTTTGTCTGACTTGTTGTGATGGTTAAGATTGTATATCAAGTTGGCTAGACCATTATTCTCTGTGTTTTAGTAGTTGTATAATGTTGTGATCACCCCCATGATGGAATCTGCTGAGTGGTACTGGCGGAGGCGGGGCCTGTGGCAGCTCACTGCCCGCTCAGTTTCATCTCTCTGACTTCCGCAGGTTACCTTCTGCCTGCTTGCCTTGCCAAGGTTTTTGGCTTTTTCCAGACTCAGCAGCTGCCTCTTGTCTCACCTCTGGTTGGTGGGACTTGAGCTAGCAGCTTACTTGTTGATCTCAGAATTCGTCGAACTTCTCAGCCTGCAGGCAAGAGTCTGGTTCCCCGACCTGCTGACCTTGGGTTTGACAGCGCCTGCAGTTACATGAATCAGGAGAAACCTGATTGTCTTGTCTGCTGATCTTGGAATTCACTGACCTTCACAGTCTGTGAGCGTGAGCCCCTCTCCAACTTGCCGACCTTGGGCTCACCAGCTTTTTCGGCTACGTGAACTGGGAGAGGCCTTTACCCTGATCTGTGTACTTGGGATATTTTAGACTCTACAATTGCATGAGCTATTTCCTTGATGTAAATCTCTCTCTATATATATTTATATGCTTTACTGGTTTTGCTTCTCTAGAGAAACCAGCCTAAGACACTTGTACTGTCCAAAATTTTTTTCCCAGTCTGTAGGTTCCCTTTTAACTCTATTGGTGAAGTCTTGAAGAGCATAGGTGTTTGATTTTTAGAAGATCCCAGTTATCTAGCTTATCTTCTAGGATTGTGTATGGGTGGTTATGATTTTTATCCTGTTAATGCTGTGTATTATGCCCTGTAGCATTGGTCCTATTTTTTTCTTCTATGAACTTTATAGTTTTTGGCTTTATATTTAGGTCTTTGATCCATTTTGAATTAGTTTTTGCATATGGTGTGAGGTATGGGTACTGTTTAATTTTTTTGCAGACGGATATACAGTTTTGCTAGCACCATTTGTTAAAAACACTGTCTTTTCCCCGTTTGATGGACTTTGGGCCCTTGTCGAAGATCAAGTGACCATAGGTGAATGGATTTACATCTGAGTTATCAATTCTGTTCCATTCGTCAATGTATCTGTCATTTTACCAGTACCAGGCTGTTTTGACTACCGTAGCTGTATAGTAGTTTCTGAGGTCAGGTAGTGTGAATCCTCCAACTTTATTCTTCTTCTTCAATA
>NW_004443977.1:15712777-15726545 GCF_000243295.1 Trichechus manatus latirostris
CTTCTGTATCTTTCCTGAGTTTCTTTTTAGATGTTCTGTCCTTTACTGAGAGTGGTGTGTTAAAGTCTCCTACTATTACTGTGGAACTGTCAATTGCTCTTTCCAGTACTGTTAGAGTTTGTTTTATGTATTTTGAAGCCCTGTCATTGGGTGCATAGATGTTTATTATGGTTATGTCTTCAAGATGGATCATCCTCTTAATCATTATATAGTGTCCTTCTTTGTCTTTTATGGTGGATTTTGTTTTAAACTCTATTTTATCTGACATCAGTATTGCCACTCCTGCTCTTTTCTGGTAGCCATTAGCTTGATATATTTTTTCCCAACCTTTGATTTTTAATAAATTCAGGTGTTTGTTTCTAAGGTGTGTCTCTTGTAGACCGCGTATTGATAGATCCTGTTTTTTTTTTTTTTATTTATTCTGTCACTCTCTGTCTCTTTATTGGTGCATTTAGGCCATTTACATTCAGTGTAATTATTGATAGATGTTAGTTTATTGCTGTCATTTTGTAGTGCTTTTTTTTGTGGTGCTGACATTTTCTTTCTTCCTCTTCCTGTCGTGTGCTGAGTTCCTTTTCTTTGTGGATTTTTTTTCATTTCTTCTGTTGTTGTAGGTTTTGATTTTACTGAGACTTTGTTTTTCCTCTTTATTTTTATATGTTTGTTAACTTTCTTTGTGGTTACCGTGAAATTTATGTTTATCTTTCTAAGTTTGAAGCAGTCTATTATTACTTGGTATCAGCTTGCCTTCCTATCCATTAGAAGGTTCTATACCTACACCGTTTATTCCCTCTTTTATTGTTCTGATGTTGTTGTCATTTACTGATTAACTGCTCTGATTCCCTGTTGTATTTCTTTTGGTTTTGGTTAGTCCTTGAGAGTTCATTTCCTAGTTTGGTATCTGGCTAGTACTATCCTGTGTCCTAGATTCACCGTGTGAGCTGAAGTTGTTTGTTCCCAGATCGAAGGACTCCCTTTAATAATTCTTGTAAGTTTTGTTTGGTTTTTACATATTTCCTTAATTTCTGTTTATCTGGAAATGTCGTAATTTCAGCATCATATCTGAATGAGAGTTTTGCAGGATATGTTATTCTTGGCTGGCAATTTTTTTCTTTCGAGGTTTTATATATGTCATCCCATTGCCTTCTTGGCTGCATGGTTTTTGCCAAATAATCTAAGCTGAGTCTTATTGTTTCTCCTCTGTATGTGGCTTCTTGTTTTTCACAAGCTGCTCTCAGAATTCTTTGTCTTTGGTTTGGGTGAGCATGATTATGATATGCCTTGGTGATTTTCTTTTGGGGTCTATCCTATATGGGGTTCGTTGAGCTTCTTGCATGGCCAGCTTTTCATCTTTCATGATATCAGGGAAGTTTTCTGTCAGCAGTTCTTCAGTGATCCTCTGCGTGTTTTCTGTTTTCTCCCCGTCTTCTGGAACTCTGATCACTCGAAAATTTTTGATTTTGATTGTATCTCATATAATTATTATGGTCTCTTCATTTTTCTTTGTTCTTTTTTCTGAGTTTTCTTCAAACAGTTGCATCCAAGTGTTTGTCTTCAATTCCGCTGATCCTGTCTTCCACAACCTCATGTCTGCTCCTCAGCCCTTCTATGACACTGTCTGTCACTGAAATCTTGTTATTTATCTTTTGGATTTCTAATTGTTGTTTTTGTATAATTTCTAGTTCTGAATTTATTTGGGCATTGGGTTCCTGCATTATTTTACTGAATTCTTCCAATTTTTTTGTCCGTATCTTCCATGAATTTGTCTGCCTTTTACATGAATTTTTCTATTTTTTCCTCATTTTTGTCTGCTTTTTGCTTCAACTCTTGGATAATTCTGAGTATTAGAGATTTGAATTCCCTAGTAGGTGGTTATAGTGCCTTTTCTTCTACTGGGAAGTCATCTGGTATTTTATTTTGGATGCCTACTGGAACCATCCTGTCTTGTTTTTGTAAATGTGTTGATATTGTCTGCCATCTTCGGGGCATTCAGTAGTTATTTTTCTCATTTTATTGATTATATATTTGTTTGTTTCATCCTTTTTTTTTAATTTGGCTATGTCTGAGCAGGCGGGCTGTGTGTTCTTTGTTGTTTGCTCATCTGTGGGGATTTTACTTTTCGCCTCCTTCTCCAATTGGCAGGGTTGGTTGCTCAGATATGGTACAGCAGGGCAGGTCTAGCTGAAGTGGAGTTGCTGCAATGGGTTGTTTGTTATACTTACTACAGCCAACAGGGCAGGTCAGTAATCAGTGCACAGCAGGTCCCAGTAGGCCGTCCCTATGCTGCTTGGTGGTGTGGTGTTAAGCACATGGTGCAGGTGGGCAAGATGGAGGAGACTGTGATGTGTGGAGCTAATATGGCTATGGGAGAGAGGAGAGAGGAACAGGAGCCAAAAACAGACAAACAAAAAAGAGTGCTAGGGGAGCTTGCCATTGGAGTGGAGAGGTGAGATACTATGAAATGGAGAAAAACAAAAAGGAGAAGAAGAAGAAAAAAGAAGAAAAGAATGAATAAATAAAAATTAGAAAGAAAAAAGAACAGAAAAGCTCCCAGTGATCCCACTGGTGTGGCTATGAAGTCTGGGTAAGTTTTTCCTAGGTGTTGAAGTACAGCTTTGCTAGAAGATGTAGATGTGTCACTCGGCACTAGGTATTCAGGGAACAGGAAGAGAAGGAAGGTATAGTGAGACAAGAAACTGAATAATGAAGAAAGACAAAAAGGGAAAAAAGAGGGAAAATAAAACAAAAAAAAAATTAAAAAAAAAAGAACAAGAAAAACCCCTCCAAAAAAAAAATGCCCTCAGGGGTCCCTCTGTGTGTCTTTGAAAGATGAGGGGGTAGGTCCGAATCTGCACAGCACTGCTCTGCCAGAACGGGCTCTGAACTCGAGAAAAGAAAAAGAAAACAAACAAACAATTCAAAACAAACAAACAAAAAGCCCTGGGATCACATCAGAGTAGCAGCATGGACCAGGAAGCAGTTCCACACTCAAGCGGAGCTCCACAGCCCCTCAGGAAGAAACAAAGATGGTGTACAGAGCTAGATATTTTAGCGAAGGGAAGGGGAGGGGGTGAGAAGTAGGGAAGAAATCAAAAGAAGCAGAAAAAAACAACACCAGCAGCCAACAAATGGCTCTCAGGGAGTCAGCCGGTGTGGGTGGGTGAAATCCAAGCAGCTGGTGCTTCCTTGTCAAGAGACTGTGGCCGCAGGAAGCAGAGGAGGCCGAGTGGGGGTGAAGAAAGGTGGGGGTTGGGAAAGCATATATTGCCAGTTACCAGTTGTTCCATCTCCTGCTGGAAGCTCCCTGAAGCTGCTTACTCGTACCCCCTATTTGCTGATCTCTGATAGGGGTCCAAGATGGCGGATCTGTGCTGCGTTAGCTGATAGGGGAGCTCTGCATGTATGTTTCCTTGCTGTCTGTTCTCTATCAGTTTCTTATTCCATTTGATGCTTGGCTGAGTTCTTTATCTCTTCATTTGATGTTTAGGGTTTCAGGATTGCTGTTTTCTCTGTTTGGCTTAGTTTTTCGGCTCTTTCCTGTGGAGAGATGGTGTGGTGTTTCTGCCTAGAGCACCATGTCGCCGGAAGTCCCGTTGTTTGATTTCTTGACTGTTGCTTCCATGGATGTTGACTGTAGATCCAAGTAAAATGAAGTCCTTGACAAGCTCAGTCTTTTCTCCATTTATCATGATGTTGCTTATTGGTCCAGTTGTGAGGATTTTTGTTTTCATCATGTTGAGGTGTAATCTATACTGAAGGCTGAAAGTATTCTTTCATCTTCATCAATAAATGTTTCCAGTCCTCTTCACTTTCAGCAAGCAAGACTGTGTCACTTGCATAACACAGGTTGTTAATGAGTCTTCCTCCAAACCTGATGAACCATTCTTCTTCATACAGTTCAGCTTCTTGGATTATTTGCTCAGCATAAAAATTGAATTAGTATGGTAAAATGCTATAACCCTGACACACAACTTTCCTGACTTTGAACCAAGCAGTATCCCCTTGTTCTGTTTGAATGACTGCCTCTGGGTCTATGTACACTTTTCTTATGAGCAGAGTTAAATGTTCTGGAATTCCAATTCTTTGCAATGGTATCCATAATTTTCTATGAGCCACACAGTCAAATGCCTTTGCATAGCCAATAAAACACAGGTGAACATCTTTCTGGTATTCTCTGCTTTCAGCCAGGATCCATCTGACATCAGCAATAATATCCCTCATTCCAAGTCTTCTGAATCTTGATTGAATTTCTGTAAGTTCCCTATTGATGTACCACTGCAACTGCTTTTGAATGATCCTCAGCAAAATTTTACTTGCCTGAGATAGTAATGATCGATAATTTCTGCATTCAGTTGGATTACCTTTCTTTGGAATAGGCATAAATACAGATCTCTTCATGTCAGTTGGCCAGGTAACTGTCTTCCAAATTTCTTGGCATAGATGAGCGAGCACTTCCAGTGCTGCATCCATTTGTTGAAATGTCTCAAATGTTATTCCATCCATTCCTGGAGTCTTGTTTTTCGCATTAGGCAAGCAGCCGTAGGTAATAAATAACCCAAGCAAACCAAACCCGTGGTTGTCAAGTTGATTCTGACTCATAGCAATAAAACCACTAAATTATGTATTGTTGTTGTTAGGTGCCATCAAGTTGGTTCCAACTCATAGCGACCCTATGTACAACAGAACAAATTATGGCATGGTCCTATGCCATCCTCACAATCAGTACTATGTATAAGCCCATTGTTGAAACCACAATGTCAGTCCATGTCATTGAGGGTCTTCCTACATTTTACTGACCCTCTACCTAACCAAGCATGATGTTCTTCTCCAGGAACGAGTCCCTCCTAATCATATGCCCAAAGTATGTTAGATGAAGTCTTAAATGAGTACTCTTCCCTTAAAGGAGTACACTGCCTGTACTTCTTCCAAGACAGATTTGATTGGTCTTCTGCAAGTCTATGGTGTATTCAATAAACTTCCCCAACACCATAATTCAAAATCAGTGATTGTTTGGTCTTCCTTATTCACTGTCTACCTTTCTCATGCATATGAGTGGATTGAAAACACCATGACTTAGGTCAGGCTCACCTTAGTTTTTAAGGTGACATCTTTGCATTTTAACACTTCAAAGAGGTCTCTTGCAGCAGATTTGCACAATGCAATTTGTTTGATTTCTTTTCTGCTGCTTCCATGGGTGTTGATTATGGATCCAAGTAAAATGAAGTCCTTAGCAACTTCAATATTTACTCCATTTATCATGATGTTGCTTATTGGTCCAGTTTTGAGGATCGCCTTTCTTTGGAATGGGGAGAAATATGGATCCCTTCCTGTCCGTTGGCCAGGTAGCTGTTTTCCTAATTTCTTTGCATAGATGAGTGAACGCCTCCGTTGTTGCATCCCTTTGTTGAAATTTCTTGATTGATATTTCACAATTTTCTGGAGTCTTATTTTTGGCCAATGCCTTCACTGCAGCTTGGACTTCTTCATCCAGTTCCATCAGTATTTGATCATATGCTACCTCCTGAAACGGTTTTACATCAACCATCAACTCTGTAAATTCCTCTGTCTCCTTTTGATGCTTCCTGTGTCATTCAATATTTTGCCCATAGAATCCTTCGATATTGCAAAACAAGGTTTAAATGTTTTTCTTCAGTTCTTTCAGTTTGAGAAATGATGAGTGTGTCTTTACCTTTTGATTTTCTAACTCCAAGTCTTTGCATATTTCATAACAATATTATTATTTTATTGTAATACATTATTTTCTCTAGCTGCTTTGAAATCTTCTGTTCAGCTCTTTTACTTCATCATTTATTCTATTAACTTTAGCTACCCTATATTTAAGAGGAAGTTGAAGAGTCTCTTCTGACATCCCTTTTGGTCTTTTCTATCTTCCTGTCTTTTAATGACCACCACTTGTCCATCAGTTTGTTGTACTGGTGTGGCTTGCCTGTTGTTGTGGTGCTGGAAGCTGTGCTACCAGTATTTCAAATACCAGCAGGGTCATCCATGGTAGACAAGTTTCAGTGTAGCTTTCAGACTAAGATAGTCTAGGAGAAGGACTTGGCAATTTACTGCAAAAAAATTGGCCAGTGAAAACCTTATCAGTAGCAGCAGAACACTGTCTGATAGAGTGCCAAAAGATGAGCTCCTTTGGTTGGAAGGCAATCGAAATATGTCTGGGGAAGAGCAATCTGCTGAAAATAGAGTTGACCTTAATGATGTCAATGGAGTCAAGCTCTCAGCATCTTTATTTGCTGATGTGGCAAAACTTAGAATGAGAAGAAACAGCTGCAAACACACATTAATAGTCAGAATGTAGGATGTATGAAGTATGAATCTAGCAAAATTGGAAATCATCAAAAATGAAATGGAACACATAAATATCTATATCTTAGGCTTTAGTGAGTGGAAATGGACTGGTATTGCACATTTTCAATCAGAAAATCATATGGTCTGCTAGGCTGGGAATCACAACTTGAAGAGGATTGGCGTTGCATTTATCGTCAAAAGGAACATTTTGAGATTTATCCCGAAGTACAATGCTGTCAGTGATAGGATAATAACCAAAGGCCTACAAGGAAGACCAGTTAATACAGCTATTATTCAAATTTACACACCAAGGACTAAGGCCAAAGATGAAAAAATTGAAGATTTTTACCAACTTCTGCAGCCTGTAAATGATCAAACGTGTAGTCAGGATGCATTGATAATCACTGGTGATTGGAATGCGAAAGTTGGAACCAAAGAAGAAGGATCAGTAGTTGGAAAATATGGCATTGGTGATAGAAACGATGCTGGAGATCGCATGATAGAATTTTGCAAGACCAACAACTTCCTCATTGCAAATACCTTTTCTCACCAACATGAATGGTGGCTGTACACATGGACCTCACCAGATGGAACACATAGGAATCAAACTGAGTACGTCTGTGGAAAGAGATGATGGGAAAGCTCAGCATCATCAGTCAGAACAACTCTGGGGACTGACTGTGGAACAGACTCTCAATTGCACATATGCAAGTTCAAGTTGAAGCTGAAGAAAATTAAAACAAGCCCATGAGAGCCAAAGTATGACCTTGAGTATATCCCACCTGAATTTAGAGATCATATCAAGAATACATTTGATGCTTGGAACACTAATGACTGAAGACCAGACAAGTTTGGAATGACATCAAGGACATCATACATGAAGAAAGCAAGAGGTTGTTGAAGAGACAAGAAAGAAAGAAAAGACCAAAACTAGATGTCAGAAGAGACTCTGAATCTTGCTCTTGAACGTTAACTAGCTAAAGCAAAGGGAAGAAATGTTGAAGTAAAAGAGCTGAACAGAAGATTTCAAAGGGTGGCTTAAGAAGACAAAGTAAAGTATTATAATGACATGTCCGAAGACCTGGAGATAGAAAACCAAAAGGAAGAACTCGCTCGGCGTTTCTCAAGCTGAGAAAATGAAGACAGCATTCAAGCCACGAGTTGCGATATTCAAGAGTTCTATGGGAAAGTATTAAATGATGCAGGAAGCATCAAAAGAAGATGGTAGGAATACACAGAGTCACTGTACCAGAAAGGATTGGTCGACGTTCAACTCATTTCAGAAGGTAGCATATGATCAGGAATTGATTGTACTGAAGGAAGAGGTCTAAGCTTCACTGACAGCATTGGCAAAAAACAAGGCTCCAGGAATTGATGGAATAGCAACTGAGCTGTTTCAACAAACGGATATAGCACTAGAAATGCTCACTTAACTATGCCAAGAAATTTGGAAGGCAGCAAACTGGTCAACTGGCTGGAAGAGATTCATATTTATGCCTATTCCCAAGGACAGTGATCCAATGGAATTTGGAAATTAGTGAACAATGTCATTAAATCACATGCAAGTAAAATTTTGCCAAAGATCGTTGAAAAGTGGCTGCAGCTGAATATCGAAGGGGAGCTGCCAGAAATTGAAACTGGATTCAGAAGAGAAGGTGGAATCAGGGATATCATTGATGATGTCAGATGGATCCTGGCTGAAACCAGAAAATACCAGAAAGATGTTTACCTGTGTTTTATTGTGACATTCAACTGTGTGGATCATAATAAATTATGGATAACATTGCAAAGAATGGGAATTCCAGAACACATCATTGTGCTCACGAGGAACCTGAACAGAGATCAAGAGGCAGTCATTTGAACAGAACAAGGGGATACTGGGTGGTTTAAAGTCAGGAAAGTTGTGTGTCATGGTTGTATCTTTTCATCATACCTATTCAGTCTGTATGCTGAGCAAATAATCCAAGCAGCTGAGCTATATGAAGAAGAATGGGGAATCATTAACAATCATCAGCAATCTGCGTTATGCAGATGACACAACCTTGCTGGCTGAAAGTGAAGAGGACTTGAAGCACTTACTGATGAAGATCAAAGACTAGAGCCTTCAGTATGGATTCCACTGCAACATAAAGAAAAACCCTCACAACTGGACTAATTAAGCAACATATTATACATGGCGAAAAGATAGAAGTTGTCAAGGAATTCATTTTATTGAATCCACAATCAACGCCCATGGAAGTAGGAGTCAAGAAATCAAAGGACGCACTGCACTGGACAAATCTGCTGCAAAAGACCTCTTTAAAGTATTGAAAAGCAAAAAAGTTACCTTGAAGACTAAAGTGTGCCTAACCCAAGCCATGGTGTTTTCAATCTCCTCATATGCATGTGAATGCTGGATAATGAATAAAGAGGGACTGATGATTTTGAATTGTGGTGCTGGTGAAGAATATTGAATATACCATGGGCTACCAAAAGAATGGATAAACCAGTCTTGGAAGAAGTACAACCAGAATGCTCCATATAAGCAAGAGTGGCAAGACTATGTTTTACATGCTTTGGACATGTTCTCAGGTTAGATCAGTCCCTTGAGAAGGACATCATGCTTGGTAAACTAGAGGGTCATCAAAAAAGAGGAAGACCCTTGATGAGATGGATTCACACAGTGGCTGCAACAAAGGCTCAAGCATTACAATGATTCCCAGGATGGTGCAGGACCGGGAAGTGTTTCATTCTGTTGTACATAGGGTCACTATGAGTTGGAACCGTCTTGACAGTAATAACAACAACATACTAGTTGCCTGATTAAGGTAATATTTTATTTTTTTTTATTATTACTATTTTTACAGTAAGCTAACTTTAAAGACTTTATTTCAAACAAATGAAAAATTTCAGGAACTTTTAAAGTGCAGAATCTGCTCTCATGAAATGAAGCCTGAGTATTTGCATTTATGAAAAGATCACTGTGACTGTTGTCTTGTTGTTGCTGTTAGGTACCTTCGAGTCGGTTCTACCTCATAGTGACCCCATGCAAAGAGAATGAAACACTGCCTGATCCTGTGCCATTCTCACAATCTTGCTATGTTTGAGCCCATTGTTATGGCCACTGTATCAATCCATCTCTTTGAGGCTCTTCTTCTTTTTCAAAGACCCTCTAGCTTACCAAACATGATTTCCTTCTCCACGGACTGGTCCCTCCCGAGAACAAGTCCTAAGTACGTGAGATGAAGTATCACCATCCTCTCTTCCAAGGATCACTCTGGCTGTATTTCTTCCAAGACAGACTTTTTCGTTCTTCTGGCAGTGCAGGGTATTTTCATTATTCTTCATCAACACCATAATTAAAAGACACCAATTCTTCTTTGGTCTCCCTTATTCACTGTCCAGTTTTCACTGCATATGAGACAATTGAAAATATCATGGCCTGGATCAGGTGCACCTTAGTTCTCAAATTGATACCTTCGCTTTTCAGCACTTTGAAGAGGTCTTTTGCAGCATATTTGCCCAATGCCGTAGGTCTTCTGATTTCTTGACTTTTTCTCTCATGGGCGTTGATTGTGGATCCAAGTAAAATGAAATCCTTGAGAACTTCATATTTTCTCCATTTATCATGATGTTGCTTATTGGTCCAGTTGTGAGGATTTTTGTTTTCTTTATGGTGAGTTGTAATCCATACTGAAGGCTGTAGTTTTTGATCTTCATCAGTAAGTGCTTAAAGTCTTCTTTGCTTTCAGCGATCAATGTTGTGTCATCTGCGTATCACAGGTTGTTAGTGAGTCTTCCACCAATTCAGATGCTGCGTTCTTCTTCACATGGTCCAGCTTCTTGGGTATCTTATAGATACAGTTAATATTAAGAGTATTTCTAGATCCTTTTTCCCACTCCTGTCTTCCTTGTTTCATTCATGGCTCTGTTCACCCCAGTCCCCACCTATCAACATCTCCTTGTTGTTGTTAGCTGCTGTCAAGTCAGCCCCCAACTCATGTCAACCCCATTCACAATGGAGCAAAATGCTGTCCAATCCTGCACCTTCCCTATGATTTGGGATTGTGGATTAGACCCCGTATCCCCTCACCCTGCTTCATTCTCCTCCATTACATAACAACATACAACATGCTAAATGTTTACTTTGCCATTGTCAATCAAAATACAAGCTCCTTAAGGGCAGGAAATTTTTCTTCTTTTGTTCATTGAGGTATCTCCAGTGCCTAGAAGAGCGTCTGGTACAAAGTAAGTGTTCAATTAACCTTTGTTGAATATATGAAGGAAAAACAAATTTCAGGGCAACTCTTCCAGCTGTCAGTAGGAATAAGTAACATGCAAAATCACTTCCCTTTGCATCAGTATTTATGGATCTGATACTGGTAATAATAATAATAACAAAACCTGGTGCAATCAAGTCGATTCTAACTTATAGTGACCCTATAGGACAGAGTAGAACTGCCCCATAGGGTTTCCAAGGAGTGGCTGGTTGATTCAAACTGCTGACCTTTGGGTTAGCAGCCGAGCTCTTAACCACCGCAGCACCAGGGCTCTGATTTTGTAGTAGACAGCATTATTCCTTTACACTGCTATCATTAACACTAAGTTACAGAGCATCTCAGATTTCAAGCCTAACAGTTTAGAAAGCTCCAGCAGTTGCCCCAGTTTTCTTTATCTGGAATGCTCAGCCAAACCCATTTCAGCTACAGTCCTGTAACATCCTTTAAGGGCTTGAATCCACCATCCACCTTGCAGACTGTAAGTAGGTAAGTGAGTTCTGCAAATTTCTTCCATTAGTAACTGCCAAAAAGCCCTTTCCTTGAGTGACTTGGCTTCTCACTTAACGCACATATTTTGACTTGCAATTTCTCCAAAGAGCCGTTTCAGACATTTCACTTCCTGAAATTAAAGTGATTGTACATTTTAGGCCATTTGCAGCTCTGTCCTATCTGTCAGAGATTGGGAATGGAAAGATGGAAGAGACAAAATTTCCTTTGGCCACGTGTGGCTTAATCAGTACGAACTTCATAAAGAACACTTTGCTCGTTTCCCCTGGGCTCAGAGAGACTTATGGAAGTAGTTGTACAAAATAGCAATTGCATTTTATTTGTCGTTCCTGTATTTTCTCAGGGAAGCATTGCCTGAGGTTGTTTTTGCATTGGGTGGCAAGATTTGACTTAAATCCCCTGCATATACTTCCTGGGGGCAGCGATTTAGTGCAGGAAGTATCAAAGAGCAGATGGGTAACAATTACCATGATAAAAACTTTCACATAGGAGGTTTGAGGGCTTGGATTATTCCCAATAACTAAGATACATTCATATCACCCAGCTGATCCCGTCCTTGCTTTCCTATAAGTGAACCACTTAGAGTCACTTGTGGAAATTACCAGTGTTTGCAAAATGTCTCTGAGGAAGAAATTTTACTTTTTGTTTTTCCTAAAATAATAACTGTAAATGATGTTCCTTCCACTCTCATCTCATCTGAAGATGAAAACGTAGCCTAGCACAGTGCTGATCTTCACCCTGGTGGGAGAATGGGACTTTCTGCCAAGAGACAGCACAGAAACTGCTTTCCTGGGATCTCTGGCTGGCAAAGCCTGAGGGTCTGCCTGCCTCCTGCTCCCTGCCTTCTTCCAGACAGCCAGGGTTTTGAGGAATGAGATCAGCTTTCCTGAATACAGATCTAATTTAAATAATGGCAGATTTAAATAATAGCATATTCATTTGCCCCCACTAGATCAAGGTTGCCAGAAACTGCAAGGGTAGTGTTTGCATTCAGAGTGAGGTTGGGGGCTAGAAAGGGGTTGTTTCCACTAAAAGCAATGCTGCTCAGGCTGGGATTTGAAATGGGGCGTCTCTTGGGACTGAAAGTGAGAGAGGCTTTCTCAGCTCTCTAGCCCAGGGCAAGAGGTTAGGGCCCAGTGGTAACAGTGCTGTAAGAGACTGTGATCAGAGACACCTTTGGAAATGCTGGGAATGTGTCTTGGGAAAAAAGCGGTGAATGGGCGTGTAGATTTTAAAAAGTGTATACCTGTGTGTTTTTCTCTGTCTGTCTGATTGAGAGAGGGTGATCAAGAGAGAGCTATGGGGTAGCTGAATAGATCTGACAGCACCCTCTGATACTCTGGAAAGTTGAGCTCACCTTCAGAAAATCCCAGACACTTATGGGGTTCTCCCTACATGGGAAGGATGTAGTACAAATGCCAGAGTTCTCAGACCAGATGCCTCCCACAAGCTGAAACAGTGCCTGGTGCCCTGCAGCTGATACTGGCTCTTTTATGTTTTTCTAAATCAAATTTAGAGCAACTCAGCCCATGCCAAGAGTTCTGTTGTGTGGGCTTACTTGCACTAAATCTGTGTTTATGGGAACATAAAATACATGTTGTTTCTGTTGTCAGATTTTATTAATGACCATGATTTCTAATATAGGCCCATCAGCTGCCTTTTTAATTACTGTGAGTCACTCTTTTCTATTGCAGTCAGATTTAAAATGGCAATGATGATTTTAAAATAAGGCCCTGCCTCAGCTGAATTCTATTTAGGGCTAAATAGTAGTGAATAAGCATTCCTGGCAAGGAATTGGAGCCCTAGGGCACAATGGTTAAAGAGCTCAGCTGCTAACCAAAAGGTGAGCAGTTTGAATCCACCAGCCACTCCTTAAAACCCTGTGGGGTAGTTCTACTCTGTTGTATAGGGCCACTAAGAGTTGGAATCGACTCGATGGTAAGGGGTTTGGTTTGCTTTGGCAAGGAGGGCAGAATCCTCGCAAATCTTCGGCAAAGGCAGCCCTTCTCGTGGGGAACATATTCCTGTCTGCTGCCAGTAAATATTTCCATAACAACCATAAGAAACTCTCTGTTTTCCTCCCATTCAAAATATCATGCTGCTTTGATAGAAATAGAGAAAAATAAATGCCAGTCCAGGCCATGAAGGAAAACACAGGAAGCATTTAATAAGAAAAAAACAAAACGAAACATATATACAGAATTCCCTCTTTCTTCCCATGGATCCCAGTTCCATTTGGTTGTTGTCTTCAGTTGCATGAAGCAAATGAATGTAATCACAGGCTCTTAACTGTCTCTCAAGTCTGACATTTCCCCTAAATCTTTCCACTTCCTTCTACTCTCAGCCAGTCCATGATGCAAGACAGTTCATTCATTATAGTTTGAAGGTTACAGTCAATTACTCCAAGACAAGAACGCAATATGGATAGGATCACGCTTCCTGTATTACTGGGGTTCATATTGATTTCAGCTCTGTAGGATCTCCTCTAATGTATTGCCCAAAAGACTTTCTATTTAGTATTTAGTGGGTGGGTGGGAAATACTAAATAGGCAATAGATAAGTGGTATCTTGGGTGAAGGGTGAGGCAGTACACAGTACAGGGGAAACTAGCACAACCTGTACAAGGAAAGGTCATGGAAGCCCCATAGACACATCCAAACTCCCTGAGGGACTGAATTGCTGGGAGGACGGCT
>NW_004443977.1:15727459-15733328 GCF_000243295.1 Trichechus manatus latirostris
TGTTTCATGAGAAACTATTTGTTCTGTAAGCCTTCACCTGAAGTACAATAAAATATATATATATATATAAGACTTTCTAATATATTTTGCTTTGACTGGGCTTTTTATTTTCCTTTTCAGCTAAAGATGAGACTTACTGCTGCTTTTCAAATTATAGATTTTAATTCTTCTTACATTTTCACCTACCACTGAACTCACAGTTATTTTTATGAATTTCTTCTAACTGATAAAAGTTCAGAAGAAATGCATTCCCAGCCTGGGGAAGGAGAAAGAAGTGCACTTAAAGATGCATAAGTTCAGAAAAAAATTGGACAAAGTGAGGAAAGTAAACTTTGAACTATCCATAATCACCCCAATTTATGAAATTTATAAGAAAATTGTCTTTTGAAATACAGAGTTTCAAAAAATTAATATAAGGAAGGAAAAAGGGCTTGGTGTTAATGCATATACACTTAAATAAGGAATTCTTACATGTTTCAACAAACAGCTGCTGAACATCAACAATGGAATACATTGACCAGCCTTCTTTGCTGAAAATGTAAGAAATTTTGCTAAAGTTTCTTAACTCTAGTATTTTGTTGATTTTCCAAGAAGATTCTAGAAACATTTAAAACTCTTCAAAATTACTTTTAATTAATTAATAATTATAGGCAGATCCCAGTTTACTGATGACTAGTTCCAGCCAGCCGTACTAAGTTTTCTGTATACCGTGATCATTTCTATGTTCATACCTTCTTTCTACAACAATTTGTTGAGCAACTACTGTGTGTCAGGCAGAGTTCTAGGGACTGAGGATACAGGAATGAAAGAGATGAGGATGGAGAGAGCGAGCATGGCCAGCTCCTGTACGTAGACTTGTAGGCCACAGCAAGGATGTGGCACTTTAGTCTGATGGTGATTGGAAGCCTTCAGTCAGACAAGTAGCATGACCTAATTTATATTTTACGAACATCTTTATGGCTATGCAGAGAATGGACTTTTGGAAAGGGTTGCCAGATACAACATTTGATGTCCAATTTAATTTGAAATTTTTAGTATAAGTATATCCCAAATATTGCATGGGATATACTTATATTAAAAAAAAAGAAAACTGTCATTTATTTGAAATTCAAATTTAACTAGAACTCTTGTGTTTTTATTTGCTAAATCTGGCAACTCTATGATTGGAGCACAAGAATGGAAGCGAAGAGACTAGGTCCAGGTGAGAGATGCTTGTAGCTTAGACTGGAGTGGTGGCAGAGGAGGAGGGGCCAAGTGGTGTGATTGTAGATCTCTTTTGGCGGTAGAAAATAACAGAACCTGGTGATAGACTTGACGTGGGAAGGGAGGAAGAAAAGAAGTCAATGATGACTCTAAAGTCTCTGGCCTGAGCAGCTGGGTCAATGGTGGACTATTTTCTGTGATGGGGGACAATGTATGGGTACAGGCTGGGAGTGTGTGCAGTGTAGGAAGCAAGAGTTCTGGTCAGACATCTTCAGACTGAGATGTTTTTTAGACATCCAAGTACAGATACTGAACAGGCAGTCAGATATAGTAGAATAGAGCTTGGGGAGAAGTGTGAGTGGTGTGGTCAGTTTCAGAGTCATCTGTATATAGATGGGTTTATAGCCATGAGGGAGTACAGAACATCTGGTGAAGGCTGTAGATAGAGAAGCCATTCTAGAGCTGAAACCTTGGATATGCCCACATTTAGCGGTCCGATGAATGAGACGAGGAGTGAACAATTCAGTTGGAGAACAATCAGTGAGGGGCATATCCCAGAAGACCAGTGAGAGTGATTCAGTGAAAGAACCATCAGTCATGTCAAATACTGGGAGAGGCCAAGTAAGAGGAGGACTGAAAACTGACTCTTGGATTTAGCAAGATGGAGGATGTTGGTAGTCTTGACAAGAGAGTGATTTTTTAACTTGGAAATCACAATATATCTTCTCATAGATAAGCCCAGAGGGCTTAGACTCCGAGGCCAGAACCCCTGCAATAAAATGCTGTTACCAGTCACTGATCTCTGAATGGTTCACTGTTCTCTTGTTCTCCTGCTGCCCTCTCCTATCGCCTTCCATGTAAACTGCTGCCCATGCTTCCCAGCCTGACTCAGAGGCTCTGGGGGAGAGGGGAGGACAAGGCTCTGGTTTCCTTTTCCTTTTCTATCTCTTTGACAAGCCCCTACCTACTTTCTCTTTCCACTTTCACTATCTAGTCTTCTGACTGATGGCTTTGCCTTCTTTGGGCCTATTTCAGAACACACTAATATCCTAGAGTGTTGAGACTATTCTATTCCCAAGGAAATGGTGCTGGAACATTGGGAGGGTAAACACACATGTTTTGATTAGGTAACAAATCACTATTTTCTCAGCACCCATGGTAACATGCTAAGTGTGATTGGGTACACTTAGTTAGGCCTTGACTCTCTCCTAATCATTATTAACTCTGAGAACAAAATGATCCTCCACCCAAATTAATATGTACTGATGAGTAAGACAATCACAAATACTACAATGAGGGGTCATTTTGGAAACTATGGATAATAGATGGAGAGCTAACAGAAAGTTTTGATGAGAAACAAAAGAGGCGCATTTTTAGTTTTCTTAGTATTTAACAAAACAAAAATAATCAAAAATTTGAAGAACTAAAGATGGTTTCTTTGTAGCGGCAGTTGAAGTCATCAACAGCTAAGGCACTGAAGGGCCAAACTGTGTTCCCAGAAGAGCAGAAGAGTAGGGCTCTGCTGCTGGGATGGGCTGAGGAATAAATGAATGGAACACAAGGTCAGATGGCCAAGCGAGTCCAGCAGCCTTCCACTCTAGAATGTGAAATACCAATTTTCTCACTAGATGAGTGCTTGCTTTTATTTATTTTTTCCTCATTGGGAGTAAAACAGATCATAAAGATTTATGAAAGCATGCATAACACATTATTAGAAATTTAAATCTATATATCCCCTGATCTGTAAAGTTTGATAATCATCAACTGTGTTATTGTTGTTAGTTACTGTCGATTCCAACACATACCAACCCCATATGACAGAGTAGAACTGCCCCATAGGGTTTTCTTGGCTGTAATCTGTATGTAAGCAGCTCTCCGGGTCTTTCTCCCATAGAGCCGCTTAGTGGGTACAAGCTGCCAATCATTTCTTTAGCAGCCGAGAGCACAACCTTTGAACAGGCAGGACTCCTTTCATAAACCATAAACTATGTTAAAAAATGTTTAAACCAGTTTGTTCATATGGCAATTTCCCAAGACTTTTGATGACAAGAGAGCAACAGGCACAAAAGAAAAATTGGAGAAGCACTGCCGAGAACAGTGCTTTATAGAGTTTTCAAAAAGTATAAATCTAATGTCAGAAGAGAGTAAACTCCTGGGTAAGAGTAGGGGGAGAAATGAGTGGTTGTGTTTCATTACTAAAATGTATGGGAACATTACATTCAATTGCAAAATAGACCTGTTTTTATTTTAATAGAAAAACTATGCTACATGTTGTTTTCCAAATCCTCAAGCAAATTCATGTTCCAAGAAGATGTATCATGTTTATCCTGCAGCTTTGCCTGAGCCCTGGCAAAACAGTTACACATCCCTCAGCTTATTTGTGCCCCAGTTTGAGAATCCTGTCCTCAGAGGCTTAGCTGTCCTCTCATAGGGGGGAGATGTCCCTTCAGACAAAAATTTGATGCACATCATCATTAAGCTTCGGCAACAGAATTACTACAGGAATCTTATGCGTAAATAAAATTTTAGATCCTAGGCAGACAAAGACAGAATTTCTCCTTTCCCATGCCAAGACATCACCTCCAAAAATATCCCTGACCACTCAGGAGCTTCCACAATTTCATTGTTAGTTAATGTATCAGATATCTGTTGCTACAATTATGCTGCATAATGAACAACTACAAAACATCAGTGACATAAAATAATAAACATTTATTTTTCCTCATGACCGTACAAGTTCTCTGGGTAGTTCTGCTGATCTTGTCTGGGCTAAACTAAGCAGTTCCAGTCTTGGCTAGGGATCACTCACATGTCTGGCAATCAGTTGGCTGTTAGTTGTTGTAGGGTGGTGTGGCTGGGCTGACTGGTTTTGGTTCACGTGGTCTCTCTTCCTCCAGCAAGCTATCCCAGGCTCATTCTCACGGCACAGGCAAGCCAGAGATGTGCAAGGCTTAGGTTCACAGCCGAGGCCACATTCTACTGGCCAAAGCAGGTCAAAAGAGTAGCCCAGATTCAAGGGATGGGAACGTAGACAACAGATATACTTTTGATGGGAGAAGCAGCAAAGTCATGTTGTAAAGGGCATGGACTCAGGGAGGGGTGGAGCATTGAGGCCAATTTTTCTATCGATTTACCACTAGTAGGCATTCTGAGTTATCTTTTTCACAGGCAAATACGAGCATCTTTACTCTGTATTCATATTATGTTTTCCTATGGTGCTTATTTATGAAGCCCAGGGAACCTTGTTGGAACCTAGGATAGAACATTGGTGTGGGAACATTTTACACCGTCTTTGAACATAGGTTTTATTCATTCCTGGAGGGGGAGAGGGAGACTGTGGATCTTCCTTAATAATGACTTTTCTGAAATCTCTTGGTTGGCTGGAGATCGATTGCTCAGCTATATTTTGCCAAATCCTCGACAAAAGTGAGACAGATAAGGGGTAAATTTATTCAAGCTATGATAATTTGGCATCCGATTGAGAAAAGATTTCAATCATGTCAAGAAAGAAAAGAATGTCAACCAGGCTGAATCCAACACAAATAGATGGTGCCTGGCTACCACCACTGACTGCTCTGACATGGATCACAGTAGAGGCTCCCAAGCAGAGCTGGACAAAAATGTAGAACAAAATTTTAACTCACAGGAGTTCCGGCAAAATGGCGCTCTAGGCAGAAGCACCATGCTGTCCCTCCACAGCAAAGATCCAAAAAACTAAGCCGAACAGAGAATACAACAATTCTGAAACCCTAAACCATCAAATGAAGAGAGAAAGAACTCAGCCAAGCACCAAATGGAGTGAGAAAACTGACAGAGAATGGAGAGCGAGGAGAGATTCATGCAGAAGTCCCCTACCAGCTAACGCAGCACGGATCCGCCATCTTGGACTCCTATCGGAGACCAGCAAACAGGGGGTACAAGAAAGCAGCTTCACGGAGCATCCAGCGGGAGACAAAACAACCAGTAATTTGTGATATACGCTTTCCCACCTCCCACCTTCTTCACCCCAATTCGGCCTCCTCTGCTTCCCACGGCCACAATCTCTTGACTGGGAAACACCGGCTGCTTGGATTCCACACACCCAAATGGGCCGGCTCTCTGAGTGCATTTGTTGGCTGCTGGTGTTGCTTTTTTCTGCGTCTTTTGATTTCTTCCTTACCTCTCACCACCTCCCCCTCTTTTCACTCAAATACCTGGCTCTGTGCGCCATCTTTGCTTCTTCCTGAGGGGCTGTGGAGCTCTGTTCGAGTGTGGAGCTGCTTCCTGGTCTGGGCTGCCGTGCTGGTGGTATCCTGGGGCTTTTGTTTGTTTGTTTGTTTTGAATTGTTTGTTTGTTTTTCTTTTCCTTTTCTTGTGTTGGGAACCTTTTCTGGCCAGGCAGTGCTGCGTGGCAAGGAGACTTCCCTCGGCTTGCACAGACGTGCAGAGGGATCCCTGAGGGCATTTCTTTTTTCATTGTTTTTTTTTTTCTTTTTTTTTCCTTCTGTTTTTTTGGGGACTTTCTTGTTCTTTTTTTGTTTTTTTTTAATTTGTTTTGTTTTCCCTCTTTTTCCCTTTTTGTCTTTCTTCATTGTTCATTTTCTCATCTCTCTATCTCTTCCTTCTCTTTCTGTTCCCTGAATACCTGGCATTGTATACCTCTACGCCTTCTAGCCAGGCTGTACTG
>NW_004443977.1:15740188-15750259 GCF_000243295.1 Trichechus manatus latirostris
GGAAGCTGGTGATAGGGAACCCAAGGTTGAGTAAGGATATTTTTGATGTGTTGTGAGATTGTTAACCATTGTCATGGGGCAACATTTGTAGTAACTGTGAAATGAGAAACTATTTTTTTCTGTAATCCCTCATCATAAGTGAGAAGAACAGCACAATTGGAAGAGCATAGTCAAGGTCACTGAACTGTGCATGTAGAAATTTTTGAAATGGTGTATCTTTGGCTATGTGTATTTTCACCAAAGAAAAGGTTGAGATGTTAGAGGTTTGACATGTTGTGGGGTTGTTAACCAATGTCATAAAACAATATGTGTACTACTGTTTCATGAGAAACTATTTATTCTTTAAGCCTTCCCCTGAAGTACAATTAAAAAAAAAAAAAACAGAATTCTTCTATGAAAAAGCAAAAAAAATTTAACTCACAGAGAAAGACCGGACTTACTGGTCTGACGGAGACTGGAGAAACTCTAAGACTGTGGCCCCAGACACCTTTTAACTCAGTATTGAAGTCACACCTGAGGTTCACCCTTCAGCCAAAGATTAGACAGACCCATAAAACAAAACAAGACTAAATGGGCACACTCACCCAGGGGCAAGGATGAGACGGCAGGAGGGGACATGAATACTGGTAAATGGGAACCCAAGGTCGAGAGGGGGAGAGTGTTGACATGTTGTAGGACTGGCAACCAATGTCACAAAACAATATATGTATTAATTGTTTAATTAGAGAAACTAATTTTCTCTGTAAACCTTCATTTAAAGCACAATTAAAAAATAAAGAAAGAAAAGGTTGTCAAAAAAGTGGAGGAGAAAGATTATGTAAGTCAGTAATACTTAGATTTATGAGGAAAATTATATTTTTGAAGATAGTTTAGAATAGTAATCATGATCCAGATTTACAGCCTATCAAATGCAGTTTTTTCATGGGATCACATCTCACAGTTAAAAGAGAATATACAAAAGAATCGTTTCTCAACATTTTAAACCTGCACATCATTACTGAATATTGAGTATACTGTAGACTGCCAAAACAATGAACAAATCAGTCTTAAAAAAAATATAAACAGAATTTTCCTTAAAAACAAGATTGGTCAATGAAAATGAAAGAAACCCTCAATGGGATGGATTAACACAATAGCCACAACAGACGACTCAAACATTCCAATGATCATGAAGATTGAACAGGACCAGATGTTTTATTCTGTTGTACATAAGGTCACCATTAGTCGAAGCCACCTTCATGGCAACTGGCGACAATAAAATCAATAGCTTACTCAGATATTACTTTCCCTTTATCCATAACTCAAGATGAAGTCTGAGGGAAGGAAAAAGAGGACTCTCGTAGTTTCAGGAATGGCCATGCAAGGTAAATTGTGGCATTTAGTATGAAGAAACACAGCAAACTGATATATATTGAATATAATATTCCAGATGCCAGGTCCTGGAACACATTATCTCCTTTAATCTCCACCATGACACTGGGGATAGGTATTAATAGCTCCTGATTTTTCACCTGAGAAACAACCTGTTTCTCCCAGAGAGGACAAGCAACTTGCCCAAATTCACGCAACTGTGTTGTTAGGTGCCCTGGAGTTGATTCTACTCATAGTGACCCTATGAACAATAGAAGGAAACACTGCCCTGTCCTGCACTATCCGCACAATCGTTATGCTTGAGCTCATTGTTGGAGCCACTATGTCAATCCATTTTGTCAAGGGTCTTCCTCTTTTTTTGCTGAATATCTAATTTACGAGGCATGAGGCCCTTCTCCAGGCACTGTTACCTCCTGATAACATGTCCAAAGTATGTGAGAAGTCTCAGCATCCTTGCTTCTAAGGAATATTCTCACTGTACTTGTTCTAAGACAGATTTGTTCATTCTCTTAGCAGTCCACAGTGTATTGAATATTCTTTGCCAACAACATATTTCAAAGAAATGAATTCTTTTTCAGTCTTCCTTACTCATTGTCCAGATTTTGCATGCATAAGAGGCGATTGAAAACACCATGGCTTGGGTCAGGTGCACCTTAGTCCTTAAAGTGACATCTTTGCTTTTTTAAAACACTTTAAAGACATCCTTTGCAGCAGATTTGCCCAATGGACTGCTTGGTTTTCTTTCTTTCTTTTTATTTTTATTGTAGTTTAGATGAATGTTTACAGAGCAAATTAGTTTCTTGTTAAACAATTCATACACATATTGTTTTGCCAAACCAAAGACATGTCAACACTCTCCCTGCTTGACCTTAAGTTTCTCATTACTAGCTCTTCTGTCCCCTCTTGCCTTCTAGTCCTTGTTCCTGGGCTGGTGTGCCCTTTCTATTCTCATTTTGTTTTATGAGCCTGTCTATTCTTTGGCTGAAGGGTGAACCTCACGACTGACTCAGTACTGAGTTAAAAGAGTGTCTGGGACCATTCTCTGTGAGTTTCTCCAATCTCTGTCATACCAGTAAGTCTTGTCCCAAAAAGAGTTAGAATTCTCTTCTACAATTTTCTCCAGCTTTGCTTGGAACCCTCTATTGTGATCCTTGTCAGAGCAGTTGGTAGCGGTTTCCAGGCAGCATCTAGTTGTGCTGGTCTCAGTCTAGTGGAGATTGTGGTAGTTGTGACTAATCTTTCTCTTGTGGTTTTGGATTTCTTCATTCTGCCTTGATCCAGATGGGATGAGTACGGTAGAGTACCTTTGACGGCTGTTCAAAAACTTTTAAGACCTCAGACCCTACTCACCCAAGTAGGATGTAGAACATTTTCTTTATAAACTATGTTATGCCAGTTGAGGTAGATGTCCCCTGAGACCATAGTCCCCGGCCCTCAGCCAGGTAATTCGCTCCCTCCGGGAGTTTTGATGTGTCTATGAAAGTGGAGCGCTGGTGGTGCAGTGGTTAAGAACTTGGCTGTTAACCAAAAATGTTGGCAGTTCGAATCCACCAGCAGCTCCTTAGAAACCCTATGTGGCAGTTCTACTCTGCCCTATAGTGTCGCTATGAGTTGGAATTGACCCAACAGCAACAGGTTTCTTCCACCCCGCCTTTACGAACCTTCCATGACCTTGCCTTGGTCAAGGTGTGCTGACTTCCCTAGTCTTGGGTACTGTCTTACCCTTCACCAACGTTACCACTTATCTATAGTGTCACTATGAGTCGAAATCTACTAAACTACAACAAGTATTGTCTAGTTAGTGTTTTTCCCTTCCTTGCCTCACATTGTTGTTAGATACCATCAAGTCAGTTCCAACTCATAGCAACAAGAGAATGAAAAAATGCCTGGTCCTGCACCATCTCCAGAATGATTGTTATGCTTGAGCCCATTGTTGCAACCACCGTGTCATTCCATTTCATCGAGGGTCTTCCTCTTTTTTGCTGACTTTCTAGTTTATTAAGCAAATGTCTCTCTAAGGACTGCTGCCTCTTGATCACATGTCCAAAAAATATGAGACATTTTCTCACCATTATTGCTGCAATCTGGTTGTATTTCTTCCTAGACAGATTTGTTCATTCTCTTGGCAGTCCATGATGTATTCAATTTTCTTTGTCTGCACCCCAATTCAAAGGTGTCAGTTCTTCTCTGATCTTCCTTATTCCTCTTTCAGCTTTCGCATGCATATTAGGTGATTGACAACACCATGGCTTGTGTCAGGTGCACCTTAGTCTTCAAGGTGACATCTTGCTTTTTAACACAGTAAAGAAGTCTTTTGCAGCAGATTTGCCCAATACAATGTGTTTTTTGATTTCTTGACTGCGACTTCCATGGGTGTTGATTGTGGATCTAAGAAAATGAAATCGTTGACAATTATAATCTTTTCTACGTTTATCATGATGTTGTTTACTGGTCTAGATGTGAGGTTTTTCTTTTCGTGATGTTGAACTGCAATCCATACTGAAGGCTGTGGTCTTTAATCTGCATCGTAAGTGCTTCAAGTCCTCTTCACTTTCGACAAGCAAGGTTGTTACATCTGCATAACACAGGTTGTTAATGAGTCTTCCTCCAATCCTGATGCCCCGTTCTTCTTCATAAAATCCAGCTTCTCGGATTATTTGCTCAGCATACAGATTGCATACATTTCTTGAAATGACATAACCTTGAGGCACACCTTTCCTGATGTTAAACCAAGCAGTATCCCTTTGTAATGTTCAAATGACTACCTCTTGATCTCTGTTCAGGTTCCTCATGAGCACAATGAAGTTTTCTAGAACTCCCATTCTTTACAATATTGTCCATAATTTGTTATGAGTCACACAGTCAAATGCCTTTTTATAGTCAGTAAAACGCAGGTGAACTTATTTCTGGCATTCTCTACATTCAGTCAGGATAAGTCTGACATCAGCTATGACATCCCTCCTTCCACATTCTCTTCTGAATTCAGCTTGAATTTCTGGTAGTTCCTTGTCTAGTACACTGCTACAGCCCCTTTTGAATGATCTTCAGCAAAATTTTACTTGGGTGTGATATTAATGACAATGTTCGAAAAATTTCCATATTTGGTTGGATCACTTTTCTTGGGAATAGGCATAAATACGGAACTCTTCCAGTTGCTTGGCCAGGTAATTGTCTTCCAAATTTCTTGGCATAGACAGGTGAGCACTTCCAGAGCTGCATCCTTTTGTTGAAACCTCTCAAGAGGTATTCTGTCAATACCTGGAGCCTTGTTTTTCCCCAGTGCCTTCAGGGATGGTTGGAGTTTTTCCTTCAGTACCATGGATTCCTGATCATATGCTGCCTCCGGAAACTATTGAATATCAACCAGTTCTTTTTGGTATAGTGTCTGTGTGTATTCCTTCCATCTTCTTTTGATACTTCTTGTGTCCTTTAGTATTTTCCCTTAGAATTCTTCACCATTGCATCTCGAGGCTTGAATTTTTTCTTCAGTTCTTTCAGCTTGAGAAATGTCGAGCGTGTTCTTCCCTTCTGGTTTTCTAACTCCAGGTGTTTGCACATCTCATTATAATATTTTACTTTGTCTTCTCGAGCCTCCCTTGGAAATCTTCTGTTTAGTTCATTTACTTCATCATTTCTTCCTTTTGGTTTAGCTACTCAAAGTTCGGGAGCAAGTTTCAGAGTCTCTTCCCAAGTCCATTTTGGTCTTTCATTCTTTCCTGTCTTTTTAAATGACCTCTTGCTTTCCTCATGTGTGGCATCCTTGATGTCATTTCATGACTTGTCTGGTCTTTGGTCATTAACATTCAATGCGTCAAATCTATTCTTGAGGTGGTCTCTACACTCAGGTGGGATATACTCAAGGTTGTACTTTGGTGTTGTGGACATTTCTTAATTTTCTTCAGTTTCAACTTGAACTTGCATATGAGCAAGTGATCGTCTGTTTCACGGTTGGCCCCAACCTTGTTCTGACTGATGATATTGAGCTTTTCCATCGTCTCTTTCCACAGATGTAGTCTATTCGATTCCTGTATACTCCATCTGGTGATGTCCACATGTCTAGTTGCTGTTTATGTTGTTGAAAAAAGGTATTTGCAATGAAGAAGTTGTTGGTCTTGCAAAATTCTATCATGCCATCTCCAGTATCATTTCTATCACCGAGGCCATAGAGCACTGATCCTTTGTCTTTGTTTCTGACTTTTGTAATCCAATCACCAGGAATTATCAATGCATCCTGATTGCATGTTTGATCAATTACAGACTGCAGAAGTTGGTAAAAATCTTCAACTTCTTCAACTTTGACTTTAGTAGTTTGTGTGTAAATTTGAATAATAGTCACATTAATTGGTCTTCCTTGTAGACGTATGGATATTATCCCATCACTGACAGCATTGTACTTCAGGATAGATCTCGAAATGTTCTTTTGACGATGAATTCAAGGGCATTCCTCTTCAGGTTGTCATTCCGGCATAGCAGATCATATGATTATTGGATTTAAAATGGCCAATACCAGTCCATTCCAGCTCACTAATGCCTAGGATATAAAAGTTCATGCGTTCCATTTCATTTCTGTGGATTTCCAGTTTACCTTGAGTCAAATTTCGTACATTGCATGTTCCAGTTATTAGTGATGTTGGCAGCTGTTTCTTCTCATTTTGTGTTGTGCCACATCAGCAAATGAAGGTCCCAAAAGCTTGACTCCATCCAAGTCATTAAAGTTGACTCCACTTTGAGGAGGCAGCTCTTCCCCAGTTATATTTTGAGTGCCTTCCAACCTGAGGGGTTCATCTTCCAGAACTCTATCAGACAATGTTCTGCTGCTATTCATGATGTTTTCATTGGCTAATTCTTTTCAGAAGTAGACCACCAGGTCCTTCTTCCTATTCTTTCTTACTCTGGAAGCTCAACTGAAATGAGTCTGCCATGGGTGTTTCTGCTTGTATTTGAATACCTGTGGTGTATCTTCCAGCATCACAGCAACACAAAAGTTCCCACAGTATGACTTACTGATAGACACGTGGGGGCCCCCTTCCCTAATAACCATCAAAAATTATTTCTTTCTGTTTGTAAATGTTTCATGATTTTTTATTATGGTGGTCTCATGCAGTATTTGTCCTTCTGTGATTGACTTATTTCACTCAGCATAGCGCCCTCAAGATTCATCCACATTGTGACATGTTTCGATGATTCATCATTGCTCCTCGCTGAAAGCAGAAAATACCAGAAAAATGTTTGCCTGTGTTTTATTGACTGTTTAATGGCTTTCCACTGTGTGGATCATAACAAATTATGGATAACTTTGGGAAGAATGGAAATTCCAGAACACTTAATTGTGCTCATGAGGAACCTGTACATAGGTCAAGAGGCAGTCATTCGAACACAACAAGGGGATGCTGTGTGGCTTAAAGTCAGGAAAGGTGTGCATCGGGGTTGTATCTTTTCACCATACTTATTCAACCTGTATGCTGAGCAAATAATCTGAAACCTGGAGTATATGTAGAGGAAGGGGGCGTCAGGATTGGACAAATACTCGTTAACAACCTGCATTATGCAGATGACACAACCTTGCTTTCTGAAAGGGAAGTGGAATTGAAGCACTTACTGATGAAGGTCAAAGACTACAGCCTTCAGTATAGATTACACCTCAACATAAGGAAAACAAAAATCCTCACCACTGGACCAGTAAGCAACATCATGTTAAACAGAGAAAAGATTAAAGTTGTCAACGATTTCATTTTACTTGAATCCACAATTGAAGCCTATGGAAGCAGGAGTGAAGAAATGAAACGATACATTGCATTGGGCTAATTTGCTGCAAAAGACCTCTTTAAAGTGTTAAAAAGCAAAGAGGTCACCTTGAAGAGTAGTATGTGTCTGACCCAAGGCATGGTGTTTTCAGCTGCCTCATATGCATCTGAAAGCTAAACAATGATTAAGGAAGACCAAGGAAAACTTGACACCCTTTAACTGCGTCGTTGGCAAAGAGTGTTGAATATGCCATGGACTGCCACAAGAAAGAACTTATCTGTCTTGGAAGAAGTACAGCCAGAATACTCCTTAGAAGCAAGGATGAGGAGACTGCATCTCACATACTTTGGACATGTTATTGGTAGAAATCAGTCCCTGGAGAAGGACACCATGCTTGGTAAATTGGAGGTCACTGAAAATGAGGAAGACCTTCAACCAGATGGATTGACACAGTGGTTGCAACAACGGGCTTAAGCATAACGATTGTGAGCGTGGAGCAGGATTGACCAGTTTCCTTCGGTTGTACATAGGGTTGCTATGAGTCGAAACCATCTGAGTGGCAACTTACAACAACATCAATTTCATTTATTTCTAGTCTGATCTTTGTTATTTCCTTACTTCTAATGGCTGTGGGCTCCTTTTGCTGTTCTCTTTCTATTTGTTTTAATTATATTGCTAACTTTATTTTGTCCCTTTCATCTTTTTTGATGTGTGTATAAATTGCTACAAATTGACCTCTGAGCCCTGCCTTTGCTCTGTCCCAAATGTTTTGGTATGATGTGTTTTCAATGTCATTTGATTCTAGGAATTTTTTCATTTTATGTTTGATTTCCTCTATTACCCAGTGGTTTCTAATAAGTTTTCATTCAGTTTCCATGTATTTGATTTTTTTTTTACTGCATCTTTCTATTATTAATTTCTACTTTTATGGCATTGTGATCAGAGAAGATTCTTTGTGTTATTTCAATGTTTTGGATTTTGTTGAAGGTTGCTTTATGGCCTAAGATGTGGTATATTCTTGAGAATGTTCCAAGTGCATTGGAAAGGAATGTGTACTTTTTTGTAGTGCTGACGTTTTCTTTTTTCCTCTTACTCTTCTGTGTTGAATTCCTTTTGTTTGTGTTTTTTTTCATATCTTTCATTTGTGTAGATTTTGTGTTTACCGTGACTTTATGTTTTACTTCTTAATTTTGATGAGTAGGTTTGTTAACTTTGTGGTTACCTTGAAATTTACCCCATCTTCCTAAGTTTAAAACAGTCCTGTATTACTTGATATTGCTTTGACTTCCTCTCTGTTTGAAAGTTCTATTCCTACGTCATTTATTCCCTCTTTTATTTTTCTGATATTGTTGTCTTTTACAGATTCACCTCTCTGGTTACCTGTTGTAAATCTTTTAGTTTTGGTTTATCCTTGAGAGTTCATTACTTAGGTTGGATTCAGGCTGATGCTGTCTTGTGTCCTAGATTCAGTTTGTTGTCTGATGTTGTTTCTCTAACCGAAAGACCTCCTTTAAGAATTCTTGTAAGTTTGATTTAGTTTTTACATATTCCCTTAATTTCTGTTTATATGTGATGTTCTAATTTCACCTTCATATTTGAGCAAGAGTTTTGCAGGATATATTATTTTTGGTTGACAGTTTTCTCGTTTCAAGGTTTTATGTATGTTGTCCCATTGCCTTCTTGCCTGCATGGTTACTGCCAAGGAATCAGAGCTTAGTCTTATTCTTTCCCCTCTGTATGTGACTTTTCTTTTTTCCTCTATCTGCTCTCAGGATTCTTTCTTTGTCTTTGGTTTTAGTGAGTGTCATTATGATATGTGTTGGTGATTTTCTTTTGGGGTCTATTCTATATGGGCTTCATTGAGCTTCTTGGATGGTTGGCTTTTCATCTTTCATTATATTAGGGAAGTATTCCATCAGTGATTTTTCAATGATCTTCTGTGTGTTTTCCATTTTCTCCCCCTTTTCTAGAACTCCAATCATACGTATATTTTTGCTTTTGATTGTATCCCATATCATTCTCAGGGTTTCTACATTTTTCTTCATTCTTTCTTCAGATTTTTCTTTAAACAAAGTGGTATCCAAGGATTTGGCTTCAATTTCACTGATTCTGTCTTCCATTGTTTCAAATTTGCTCCTAAAATCTTCCATGTACTTTCCATGTCTGAAATCTTGTTTTTTTTGTTTTAGATTACTAATTGTTATTTTTGTATGACTTCTAGTTCTTTATTTATTTTCACTTTTTGTACCTGTATTATTTTCCTGAATTCTTTCATTTCTTTGTGTTTCTCTGATTTTGTCTGTATTTTCCATTATTTTGTCTATTGATTCCTTTTTTTTCCTTTTATTAAATTGTACTTCAGATGAAGGTTTACAGAACATATAGTTTATCATGAAACAGTAATACACATATTGTTTTATGACATTGGTTAAAACCCCATGACATGTTAACCCTCTCCATTCTTAACCTTATTTTTTTTTTTTGGAGAAAATATACATAGCCAAAGTTACACCGTTTCAAAAATTTCTACATGCACAGTTCAGTGACATCGACTACGCTCTTCCAGTTGTGCTGCTATTTTCACTTTAGATGAAGGTTTACAGAAAAAAATAGTTTCTCATTAAACAGTTAGTACACTTGTTGCCCTATGACAATGGTTAACAACCCCACTACACGTCAACACTGTAGTTACTGAACCTTGAGCTCCATATCAACAGCTTTCCTGTCCCCTTCTACCTTCTAGCCCTTGTCCCTGGACTGTTGTGCCTCATTATTCCCGTTTTGTTTTATGAGGCTGTCCAATCCCCTGCTGAACGGTGAACCTCGGGAGTGACCTCACCACAGAGTGTAAAGGGTGCCTGGGGGCATAATCCTGGGGTTTCTCCAGTCTCTTTTAGGCCAGTAAATCTAGTTTTTTGTGTGTGTGTGTGTGTTAGAATTTTGTTGTACATCCTT
>NW_004443977.1:15751658-15754052 GCF_000243295.1 Trichechus manatus latirostris
GTGTTGATGGTTATGGTTTGTATCCTGTTAATGCCATGTATTTGGGCCTGTAGCATTGGTCCTATTTTTTCTTCTATGAACTTTGTAGTTTTTGGCTTTATATTTAGGTGTTTGATCACTTTTGACTTAGTTTTTGTATTTGGTGTGATGTATGGGTCCTGTTTCATTTTTTTGCAGATGAATATCCAGTTTTGCCAGCACCATTTGTTAAAAAGTCTGTCTTTTCCCCATTTGATGGACTTTGGGCCCTTGTCGAAGATCCGGTGACCATAGGTGGATGGATTTAAATCTTTGTTCTCAATTCTGTTCCACTGTTCAATGTATGTGTCCTTGTACCAGTGCAAGGCTGTTTTGATTAGCGTAGCTGTATAGTAGGTTCTGAGGTCAGGTAGTGTGAGTCTTCAAACTTTATTCTTCTTCTTCAGTACTGCTTTATTTATTCAGGGCTTCTTCCCTTTCCATATAAAGTTAATGATTATTTTTTTCCATGTCTTTGAAGAATGTTGGTATTTGGATCTGGATTGCGTTGTATTTGTAAATTGCTTTGGGTAGAATTGTCATTTTCACAATATTGAGTCTACCTATCCATGAGCATGGTATTTTTTCCATTTATGTAGATGCCTTTGGGTTTCTTGCAGTAGTGTTTTGTCGTTTTCTTTGTACAGGTCTTTTACATCCCTGGTTAGATTTATTCCTAAATATTTTGTTTTTTTTAGGGGCTATTAGAAATGGTATTGTTTTGTGATTTCCTTTTCATAGTTCTCTTTATAGATGTATAGGAATCCAACTGATTTTTGTATTTTTATCTTGTATCCTGATATTCTGCTGAATCTTTCTGTTAGTTCCAGTAGATTTCTTGTGGAGTCTTTAGTGTTTTCTATGTATAGTATCATTATATCCACAAACAGGGACAGTTTAACTTCTTCATTACCAATTTGGATGTCCTTTATTTCTTTTTCTTGTCTTTTTAAGCTATCTAGAACTTCCAGCACAATGTTAAATAGGAGTGGTGATAGAGGGCATCCTTGTCTTTTTCTTGTTCTCAAGGGGAATAATGCATTTTCTGCGTTAATTGAGATGATCATGTGATTCTTTTCTTTCCTTTTATTGATATGGTGGATTACTTTGATTGATTTTCTAAGATTGAACCATGCTTGCATAACTGATATGAATCCTACTTGGTAGTTTTGTATTATTTTTTTGATATGATGTTGAATTCTGTTGGCTAGAATTTTGTTGATACTTTTTGAATCTATATTTATGAGAGAGATTTGTCCGTAATTTTCTTTGAGTTGTCTTGGCCTGGTTTTGGTATCAGCGTTATGCTGGCTTCATAGAATGAATTCTGAAGTGTTGCTTCTTTTTCTATGCTCTGAAATACTTTGAGTAGTACTGGTTAAAGCTCTTCTCTGAATGTTTTGTAGACTTCTCCAGTGTAGCCATCTGGGCCAGGGTTTTTTTTTTTTTTTGTTGGGAGTTTTTTTTTTAATTACCTTTTCTATCTCTTCTCGTTATGGGACTGTTCAGATTTTCAACATGACTTTGTTGTATTTTTGGTAGGTAGTGTGTTTTTAGAAATTTATCCATTTCCTCTAGGTTATCAAATCTGTTGGAGTGTAGTTTTTCATAATATTCTTTTATGATCCTTTTTATTTCAGTTGGGTCTATTGTAGTGCCACCCATTTCATTTCTCATTTGGGTTATTTTCATCATCTCCTGTGTTTCTTTTGTGAGCCTCTCTGGTATTTTGTTGATTCTTTCAAAGAGAAAACTTTTGGTTTTTTTGATTCTTTCTATTTTTTTTTCTATTCTCTATTTCATTCATTTCTGCTCTGATCTTTATAATTTCGTTTCTTCTGTTGGCTGTGGGCCTATTTTGCTGTTCTCTTTCTATTTGTTTGGGTTGTGTAGTTAACGTTTTGATTTTGTCCCTTTTTTCTTTTATGATGTGTGCATCTGTTGCTATAAATTGTCCTGAGGACTGCCTTTGTTGTGTCCCAAAGGTTTTAGTATGATGTGTTTTCATTCTTGTTTGATTCTAGGAAATTTTATTCCATCTTTGATTTCTTCTATTACCCAGTGGTTTGTAAGCAGGGTGTTATTCAGTTTCCATGTAATTGATTTTTTTTCCTTGCTCTTTCTATTGTTAATTTCTACCTTGATGGCATTGTGGTCAGAGGAGTTACTTTGTATTATCTCAACGTTTTGGATCTTGTTGAGGATTGCTCTCTGGCCTAAGATGGGGTCTCTTCTGTAGAATGTTCCATGTGCATTGGAAAAGAATGTGTACATTTCAGCTATTGGATGGAGTGTTCTATATATGTCTATGAGGTCAAGTTGGCTGATTGTGCCCTTTAGGTCTTCTGTATCTTTGCTGAGTTTCTTCTTAGTTGT
>NW_004443977.1:15755067-15758152 GCF_000243295.1 Trichechus manatus latirostris
TTTTATATATATCATCCCATTGCCTTCCTGCCTGCATTGTTTCTGCCAAATAATCTGAGCTTAGTCTTCTTGTTTCTCCTCTGTATGTGACTTCTTGTTTTTCACTAGCTGCTCTCAGGATTCTTTCTTTGTCTTTGGTTTTGGCGAGTGTGATTATGATATGCCTTGGTGATTTTCTTTTGGGGTCTGTCCTACATGGGGTTCATTGAGCTTCTTGGATGTCCAGCTTTTCATCTTTCATGATATTGGGGAAATTTTCTGTCAGCAGTTCTTCAATGATCCTCTCTATCTTCTGTTTTCTCCCCCTGTTCTGGAACTCTGATCACTGGCAAATTTTTGCTTTTGTTTGTATCCCACATAATTCTCAGGGCCTCTTCATTCTTCTTTGTTCTTTTTTCTGAGTTTTCCTCTAACAGAGTTGTATCCAAGTGTTTGTCTTCAATTCCACTGATCCTGTCTTCCACTGTTTCACATCTTCTCCTCAGCCCTTCTGTGACAGTGTCCATTTCTGAAATCTTGTTATTTATCTTTTAGATTTCTAATTGTTTTTGTATAATTTCTAGTTGTTAATTTTTTTTGGCATTATATTCCTGCATTAGTTTCCTGAGGTTTTCCATTGTTTTGTCTGTATTTTCCATGAATTTGTCTTCCTTTTGCATGAATTTGTCTATTTTTTCCTCATTTTTGTCTGCTTTTATCTTCAACTCTTGGATAATTCTGAGTACTAGAGATTTGAATTCCCTGTTAGGTGGTTCTAGTGCCTTTTCTTTCATTTGAAAGTCATCTGGTGTTCTATTTTGGATGCCTACTGTAATCATCCTGTCCAGTTTTTGTAAACGTTTTGATACTGTCTGCTGTCTTCAGGACATTCAGTAGTTATTTTTCTCATTTATTATTGTGATTTGTTTGTTTCATCCTTTTTTTTTAATTTGGCTATGTCTGAGCAGAAAGGCTGTGTGTTCTTTGCTGTTTGCTCGTCTGTGGGTAAGATACTTTTTGTCTCCTCCAATTGTCAGGGTCAGTCGCTCAAATATAGTACAGCAGGGCAGGTCTAGGTGAAGTGGAGTTGCTGGGATGGGTTGTTTATGGTAATTACTACAGCCACCAGGGTGAGTTGGTAATCAGTTCAGGGCAGTTTCCAGTAGGCCGTGCCTGTGCTGCTTTGTGGTGTGAGGTTAACTGCACAGTGTAGGTAGGCAGGTTGGAGTAGAGAGACTGTGATGTGTGGAACTAAGATTGCTATGGGAGAGAAGAGAGAGGAACAGGAGCCAAAAACATACAAATAAAAAAGAGTGCTAGGTGAGCTTGCCATTAGAGTGGAGAGATGAGGACTATGAAATGGACAAAAACAAAAAGGGGAAGAAGAAGGAAAAAAAAAGAGAAGAATAAATAAATAAAAATTAGGGGGGGGGGAACCCAGCAAATCTCCCAGGGATCACACCGGTGCAGCTATGAAGTCTGGGGAAATTTTTCCCTGGGATTGCAGTACAGCCTGGCTAGAAGCATAGAGGTATTCAGTGCCAGGTGTTCAGGGGATAGGAAAAGAAGGAAGGTATAGAGAAACGAGAAACTGAGTAATGAAGTAAGACAAATAGGGAAAAAGAGGGAAAAGAAAACAAAGCAAATTAAAAAAAAAAAGAAGAACAAGAAAAGCTCCAAAAGCAACCACAAAAAACGAAATGCCCTCAGGGATCCCTCTGCGTGTCTGTGAAATCTGAGACGGGAGTTCCCAAGCCACGGAGCACTGCCCAGCCAGAAAGGACTCCCAACTCGATAAAAGGAAAAGAAAACAAACAAACAATTCAAAACAAACAAACAAAAGCTCCTGGATCCCACAAGCGTGGCAGCCCAGACTGGGAAGCAGTTCCACACTTGAACAGAGCTCAGCAGCCCCTTTGGAAGAAACAAAGATGGTGCATGGAGCCAGGTATTTGAGCGACAGGAGGCGGAGGTGGTGAGAGGTAAGGAAGAAATCAAAAGAAGAAGAAAAAAACAACACCAATAGCCAACAAATTGTCTCAGTGAGTCAGTTTGTGCAGGCTGGTGGATTCTAAGCAGCCAGTGCTTCCCGGCCAAGAGACTGTGGCAGCAGGAACAGAGGAGGCCGAGTGGTGGGTGAACAAGGGTGGGGGGGTGGGAAAGCATATGTGGAAAATTACCAGTTTTTCTGTCTCTTGCTGGAAGCTCCGTGAAGCTGCTTTCTCCTATTCCCTATTTGCTGGTCTCTGTTAGGAGTCCAGGATGTCAGATCCGTGCTTTGTTAGCTGATAGGGGACCTCTGCATGAACCTCTCCTCACTCTCCTTTCTCTGTCAGTTTTCTCACACCATTTGGTGCTTGGCTGAGTTCTTTATCACTTCATTTGATGTTTTAGGGTTTTAGGATTGCTGTTTTCTCTGTTTTGCTTAGTTTTTCGGATCTTTGCTGTGGAGGGACGGCGTGGTGCTTCTACCTAGAGCGTCATGTTGCCGGAAGTCTATTTTTTTCTTATTTTTGGTCGGCTTTTCCTTCATCTCTTGGAGAACTCTGAATATTAGAGTTTTAAATTCTCTATCAGGTAGTTCTAGTGCCTTTTCTTCTACCCAAGGGTCATCTGGTGTTTTATTTTGGTCTATTTCTGGATCCTTCCTCTCCTGTTTTTGTATATGTTTAGATATTGTCTGCTTTCTCTGGGATATTCAAGAATTATTTTCTTCATTTATTTATTGTAGATTTGTTTGTTTCAACCTCCTTTTTTTTTTTTTTTGTGTTATGTCTGGGCTGACGGGCTGGGCATGTTTCATTGCTTGCTTATCTGTGGACACAATCAATATTTCTCACCACCTTGTCCAGTTCCGCAGGGCTGATCACTCAGCTATGGTGTAGCAGGACATGTCCAATGGGGGCGGAGACGTGGGCATGGGTAGTTTGCAGAATGAACTGGGGCTGATGGGGTGGGGTCAGGGGGCAGTGCAAGTTGGAGTCCAGGGGCATAGCACTCAGCATGCAGTGTAGATAAGCAGAATGGAAGGGAGAGAATGTCATACACCAAGCTAAGTGAGTTACAGAAAAAAGACAGAGAAACAAAAGCAAAAAAAAAAAAAAAA
>NW_004443977.1:15758563-15826474 GCF_000243295.1 Trichechus manatus latirostris
GGGGGGGGTATGGAGGATCCAGGCAGCGTTGGGTTGGTGTCTCTTTGGCCAAGTGACCATGGCCCATTGGAAAGAGAGGAGGCCATGTACAGGGAAGAAGTGTGGGGGTAGGAAAGTGCATATCCCTGGTTACTGCTTACTCTGTCTCCTATTGGAATCTCCATGAAGTTGTCTTCCTACATTCCCTATCTGTGTTCCTTGGTGGCTGTAGTCCAAGATGGCAAACCTGTGCTTCGTAAGCTGGTAGGGGACCTCCACTCCACAGCTGTCCTCATTCTCTGTTCTCTGCAGTTTCTTAGTCCACTCGGTGCTTGCTCCACTTCTTTATTTATTCATTTGATGCTTAGGGATCCAGGAGTGACATATGTATCTGTTTTACTTTGATTTTTGGATCTTTGCTGCAGAGAGATGGCATGGTGCTTCTGTCTATAGTGCCATGTTGGCTCTGCCACTTCATTTGATTTCTTGACCAGTGCTTCCACAAGAGTCAACTATGGATCCAAGTAAAATGAAATCCTTGACAATGTCAACATTTTCTCCATTTATCATGATGTTGCTTTTTGGTCCATTTGTGAGGATTTTTGTTTTCTTTATGTTGAAGTGTAATCCATACTGAAGGCTGTAGTCTTTGATCTTCATCAGTAAGTACCTCAAGCCCTCTTCGCTTTCAGCAAGCAAGGTTGTGTCATCTGCATATCACAGGCTTGTTAATGAGTTTTCGTCCAATCCTATTGCCTAGTCCAGCTTCTTGGATTATTTGCTCAGCATACAGATTGAATAAATTTGGTGAAAGGATACAATCCTGACACACAACTTTCCTGACTTTAAATCACACAGTATCTCCTTGTTCTGTTCTAACGACTGCCTCTTGATCTATGTACAGGTTCCACATGAGCACAATGAAGTGTTCTGGAATTCCCATTCTTCTCAATTTTATCCATAATTTGTAGTGATCAACATAGTCAAATGACTTTGCGTAGTCAGTAAAACACAGGTAAACATCTTTCTCATATTTCCTGTATTTACACTAGTGAGAGCAAAAGCCAGGAACTGAACCCTCATCTCCTGGTTTCACGTTGGTTTGGCTTCAAATTTTCCACGATAACTGACCACCTGTATGTTGGGGAACATTAGCCTTGTAGTTTGAAACAAACAAAAAGAAAACATATTTGACTGTTTTTTGTACATTGGTCTTTTTTCCTCAAAGGCAGAGAAAGATATTTCACTTACCGCCACATGAAGTTTTATTCTTTCTTCATGTTTCTACTCTGGAATGATCCTTGATATACAGAAGAGAGAGATAAGTCTTCAAGGAGGAAAACCAGAGGATGTAATAAAGATAAATGATGTAGTGACTCCAAGGTTTACAGTTTGAGGAAAAACTTTGGTCCAGCCATGCTTGGGAAGGAGGAGCAACAATCACCCACACTAGTCATATGCTCAGTGCTCTGCTTTTCTGGGCACCCTGTGTCGGCATCAATAGTGAGGTAATTCTGAAGAACAAGGGGGCTTATTCATCCCACATGCCTGCTCAGACTGTTAGGGTAAACAACTTTCAGCTGCGTTTCCTGTTAGTAAAAGAAAAAAGAAATTCATAGTGGTATTAGTCAAATGTGGTTGTTAGGTGTCATTGAGCTGGTTATGACTCATACCGACCCTGTGTAAAACAGAACGAAATATGTTCCGGTCCTGTGCCATCCTCACATCTGTAGTTATTCTTGAGCCCATTTTGCAGATGCTGTGTCAATCCATCTTGTTGAGGGTCTTCATCTTTTTCTTTGACCCTCTACTTCACCAAGCATGGTGTCCTTCTCCAGGGACTAGTTAAATAGTATTTGAAAATTTCCTCATTGTGTTTCATTTAAAAGCACTTTCTTTGGCAAGAGGATCCACACATATATTATTCTCATTATTTCTTGACTGAATTTAATGCAAACTGCTTCGACTCTAGCTTTACAACTTATCAGGATCACTCTGGGAAGTTCGAAAATAATAATGACAGGAATACTTCAATTCAGCAGCCAGATCCTATAGTTGAAGTCATCTTGTGACCTGTCTGCCTGAGAAACCTTGACTACATAGCTCAGAGACAACTAATTGGTAGTGGAGTCATGAAAAATGTTTATAAAACAGCTAAATAATTGTGACCAGAAATGTGAAGGGAAATAATGAATTGTAAGTCTAGTTTTTACTCTGAGCTTTTAAGAGGAAACTGTTCAGAATGGTTGCAAAAGTTGACACTTCAAAGACTGTGTTCAGCGTCCATTGTTTCCTACTTCTCTGGCCTGTTTTCCTCCAGGATTCTCAGTGAGAGGAAGCTAACCTGCCTTGGGCCCCCTTAGGTAGGATGTGGGCAGAGAAAATGCTGAATTAAACTTTACACAGATCTGTTCTTCTCTAAATTCTTGCCTCAAAGTTGAGTTAAATGAGAGGGAATGGTTGGCATCTGGTTGGTAAATCACAATGCTAAGTCATTCTTAGAAAAGATAAGGAAGTAGACATTCAGTATTGAAGACAAGTTAGACATTGTTCTGGATTTTAATTTAAGGATGACATTTTCCATACATAAAGTCTAGCTGGGAGAGATGAATCTCATTTCTGCTCACTAAACCCTTTTATCATGAATCTTTTCCCTCTGGTGAAATTTGGCTGCTTCTATTGAAAAAACATGATGTAGAGGCTATACTTTTGGCCCTGGAGGCTAGTTATTGATGTATGTGTCCCAGATTTGAGAACTCCAGCTTTGTTCAAAGCAAATTCTGGCTAGTCCTGTCCACTCACAGGACTAGTAGATCCCTGGAGCATCCATAGAGCTGCCAATCACAATCCTAACAGCATGACGATGAGGAGAACATGCCTCATTATCCAAGGGATTGCTAGAGAATGGCCAGCTGGAGCCTAGAGGCATAATGGTTAAGTGCTCAGCCACTAACTGAAAGGTTGGTGGTAGGTTTGCTATGACGCAGATTGAAAGCACCCAACAAGAACAAGGAGGCTGGTAACCCGGGAGTCTTCCCCTGCTGACCAAATCTAGACAACACTGGGTAAGATTACAAATGACATTGATATTTTATTAATGCAGGGAAAGGTTGGTAAGGGAACAATGCCAGAGATCTTGACAGTCTTTCAGGTAAAACCAGGGTTGGCCCTAAGGATGCCGTCTTATCTAGTGCTGCTATAACATATATACCACAAGTGGATGGCTTCAACAAAGAAAAATTTATTTTCTCACAATCTAGTAAGCTAGAAGTGCAAATTCAGGGTGTCAGCTCCAGGGGAAAGCTTTCTCTCTGTGTTGGCCTTCTCATCAATCTTCAGTTGGTCTGGGAGCATCTCAGCACAGGAACCTCAGGTCCAAACACTGCGCTCTGCTCCCAGTGCTGCTTTCTTGGTGCTATGAGGTCCCCCTGTTTCTCTGCTCACTTCTCTCTTTTATATCTCAAGAGATTACCTCAAGACACAGTCCAACCTTGTAGATTGGGTCCTACCTCACTAACACAACTGCCACCCATCCTCCCTCATTAACATCATAGAGGTAGGATTTACATCATATAGGAAAATCACATAATACCAGGAATCATGGCCCAGCCAAACAGATATACACATTTTTTGGGGGACGTAATTCAACCCATTACAGATGCCAAGAGACTATTGTTGTCTGAGTCAGAAGAATCCTCCTTCCCTTCTAGATGCAAAGGTGATGTGGCTTCAACACCTGAAACCTCACTGAACATCAGGGATGATCTGTCTTACCTGGCTGGACCTCTTCTCTCCAGACCAGCTTTCTCTCTTTGTTTAACCGTTTGTTCCCTATAGCAGTGACTTCTTTCTCTGAATCTCCCAGGATATGAGACTATTCCTCCTTTTTTTTCCCACTCCCTCTTCCTTGACAGAAAAGGTGTCAACATCAGTCAAGGCATTGAGCCCTTTTTAGCTCTAAAAGCCTACGACTCATTTCTACAATAAGTAGGAGTGAGTAGGAACATGTTCCTTTAGAACTTGAAAAAAAAAAAAAAACCTTTCTTTTTCAGGGGGGTCGTGATTGGGCTTTCATTCTCCCTTTCCTTCTAAATGCTCTCCCAAAGTAATAAGCCAGCAAAACCATCTGTAGTCATTGGCAGTCAAATGTGTGAAACTTGTGAACTTGCTGTTCAAATCAAATTTCTGGTAAAGACAGAATGAACGAGAAGTCTGTTTGAGGCAGCTTTTGAAGAACAGCAACACTCATCTTTAAGTTAGCTTGAAGAGCTTGGTTTCATTCACAACAGAGATAACGAGTACTAATACAGTCAAAGCTAACACCTGAAGAAACAAAAGGGAAAAATAATGGCACAAGTATGGGGAAAGGGCAGAAAAACAGAAAAAAAAAGAAAATGTCAAGCTTATACAAGCCTGATGCTATTATTCATATTTTTAAAACATTTCACATATTTGTAAAGTTCAGTTCAGCAGAGATTTTCCAGGGTGTTTACTATGTGCTAGACAATTTGCAAAGTTCTGAAAATTGGAAAGTAAAAGCAAATCTCTCTTCTAGAAAAATTATGCTTAGCACTCGGTAGACATTCATTAAATGTCAGTTCACTTTTTTTCTGTTTATGAGAAAAATTCTGAATCAAGCAATATTTATTTTATTGTGATTGTTAAGGTTTTTTTTTTTTTTTTTTTTTTTTAAGAATATGCTGTGGCAGAGAAGGCTGGCTATCCCCCAAAATCAATTTTCATTTCTTCTGGTGTGGGTACATTATTAAACTACATTTCCCAGCTTCCCTTGCAAATAAGTGTGACCATGTGATTATGTACTAGCTTATGGCATGTGAGTAGATTCATAGAATCTGGGCTAGGGTTTTTTAATAAGTGGTTGTGCTTTATCTATGACCTCCTTCTTGGCTACCACTGCACTTAAAATAGATAGGTGTTTGTTCTGAAGACAATGCATGAGGGTGAGTTGTATGGGCTGTCCTTGCAGAATTTTTAAACAGGTGGATAGACTTGATCAAATTTACCTCAAGTAAAATCCTCCTAGTGGCCAGTAGGAGATGGATTGCAGGGCAAGACCTTAAGGCAAGGAGAGCAGTTATTAGGGTACTGCAGAAACTCAGGTGAGAAATTATGAGTCAGAATGTGTGCAGAAGAGGGGGTGAATTAATATGATATCTTCAAGCCTCAGATGCTGAAGTTATCTGAAGACAGTTGGGGTAGGGAAACAGGAATGAACCTATATCGAACCTATAACTCACTAGGTATAGCAGGGAAGGGAGTCTCCCACGACTTTTGTCACTTTCTCCTCTTCCTCCCCACATCTCCCTTGTCGTTGTTGTGTGCCATGGACTTGATTTTTTTTTTTTTTTGTACTTTAGATGAAAATTTACAGAACAAATAGCTTTTCATTTAACAGTTAGTACACATAGTGTCCTGTGACAATGGTTAACAACCCCACGACGTGTCAACACTGTCCCTTCTCAAACTTGGGTTCCCTATCACCAATTTTCCTGTCCCCTCCTGCGTTTTAGTCTTTGTCCCTGGACTGCTGTGCTTCATTAGTTTTGTTTTATGGGGCTGTCCAATCCCTGACTGAATGGTGAACCTTGGGATTGACCACCAATGAGCTAGAAGGGTGTCTGGCGATCCATACTCCCGGGGTTTCTCTAGTCTCTGTCAGGCCAGTAAGTCTGACGTTTTTGTGAGTTAGAATTTTGTTCTGCATCCTTCTGCAGCTCTATCCAGGACGATCTGTTGTAATCCCAGTCAGAGCAGTCAGTGGTGGTAGCCAGGTACCATCTAGCTGTACTGGACTCAGTCTGGTGGAGGCCGTGGAAGCTGTGGTTCATTAGTCCTTTGTACTAATCCTTTCCTTGTATCCTGTTCTCGTCATTCTCTCTTGCTCCCAAAGGGGTGAGACCAGTGGAGTATCTTAGATGGCTGCTCACAGGCTTTTAAGACCCCAGACACTACTCAACCAAGGTAGAAAGTAGAACATTGTCTTTATAAACTGTGTTATGCCAACTGAGCTAGATATTCCCTGAGACCATGGTCCCCACAGCCCTTCGCCCAGTAATTCAGTCCCTTAGGGAGTTTGGATATGTCTATGGAGCTTCCACGACCTTTCTTGTACAAGTTGTGCTGGCTTCCCCAGTATTGTGTACTGTCTTACCCTTCACGAACGTTACCAATGATCTATTGTCTATTTAGTTCTCCTCCCCCACCCCCCATCCCTCATAACCAACAAAGATTGTTTCTTTTCATGTCTAACCCTTCTAATGAGTTTTTACAGTAGAGTTCTCATACAATATTTGTCCTTTTGTGATTGACTTATTTCACTCAGCATAATGTCCTCCAGTTTCATCCATGTTATCAGATGTTTCACAGATTCATCATTGTTCTGTATTATTGCATAATACTCCATTGTGTGTATGTACTATAGTTTGTTTATGCGTTCATCTGTTGATGGGCGTCTAGGTTGTTTCCATCTTTTTGCTTTTGTGAACAATGCTGCAATGAACATAGGCATGCATATGTCTATTCGTATGACAGCTCTAGTTTCTCTAGGACATATTGCCAGGAGTGGGATTGCTGGATCGTATGGTATTTCTATTCTTAGCTTTCTAAGGAAGCGTCATATATTTTTCCAAAGTGGTTGTATCATTATACATTCCCACCAGCAGTGCGTAAGAGTTTATGGAGTCGATTTTTGACTCATAATGACGCAATATAACAGACTAGAACTGCCCTGTGGGCTTTTCTTGGCTGTAATCTTTATGGGAGCCGATTGCCAGGTCTTTTCTCTTGCATAGCCACTGGTGGGTTTGAACTGCCAGCACGGCAGTTAGCAGCTGAGCATTTAGCCATTGAGCCATCAAGCCTCCTTCCTTAGCCTCCCTAAACCCAAGCAAACCCATTGCTGTAAATGAATTCCAACTCAAAGCAATCCTACGGGACAGTGTAGAACTGCCGCATATAGTTTCCAAGGCTGTAATCTTTATGTATAGAAGCAGATTGCCACACCTTTCTCCTGTGGAGCATCTGGTGGAATTGAACTGCTGACCTTTTGGTTAGCAGCTATAGCACTTAGCCACTACATCCCCAGGGTTTCCTCATCTTCCCTAGCCCCTGATAATTTTCCATTTATTAAACATCAAAATCCAACCTGAGGGCATGTTCAAGGAAGACTGTGTTAGAGAAAATGACAAATCCTATTATTAGATTCCAATCAAAACCATAGTCAAATGCCACTGTAAATTATTTGTAAAAATATCTTTAGTCAGCCACTCTATGATTATCCATTGGAAGAAATCTTGCTGGAGAAGAATATTAATAAACAGAAAGCAAACGGTAAGAACACTTGCAAGGATGTTTTGGGCTAGAGTTGGGGAAAGCAGAAAAGAAAAAGTTAAGGAGGAAATTTATTTAAACACAGAATTTATAAAATTTTTTGTAATGAAAGTAAAATATGTTATTTGTAATGAAAACCAAAGTGCAAAAGGATTAGCTGCTGGGTCAGGCACCAAAAACTGTAAATGTTTGTTGACTTAAATCATTTCCAGAATACTGTAGAGAGACAGTGAATTCCTTGGTCTTAATTATGCAACTTAAATCTTTGCAATAATGTCCTCAAGCAAAGCCTGCTAACATTTGGAGTCTGAATGTCAGCAATTGAAGTGATATCTCTTGAACCTGATTTTATATACATCTTCTGAGATTAAACTGGGGAGAAAGTGTCTTTGCAAAAGTTCAGAAATCTCTTCATTTTCATTAAATAGCTTCAGCGTCTTTCCTTTGTCTTTACTTTCAGCTGTAAGACTGTGTTACACCTTAGCTATATATTAATATTCCTAGCACTCAATATTAAATTAATTTGTAAATCCTAAACTAACTACACAAACTTTTAGAAAAAACTGCAAGCCTTATGTATAACTTGTAACAAAATTGACTTTGGGGAGAGGAAAATTATTTTGGGAGTTTAAGAATAAAACATTTCTAGCTCCGAAAAAAAGAAAAGAAATAGTTTTTCAAGTAATTTTCTTTGTCATAGTAGGCAGAGGAGTGGCTCATTCTTTGAAGATAAAATGTAGAGTCAGATTAAGAAGGGAAACATGTGACAATAGAAACCACAATGAGAATTAGTTACATCCTGGAAAAATAAGATTTAGCCCAAGTATGTGGATATTACTTAGTAAGGTTGGACACTAGAATTGGCAAAAATATTTCTAACTCATCTATTCTATGGAAATCCTATGAAAATAATTTAAAAACAAACATGAAATTGCTTCACCAGAAAGAATACATATTCCCTCCTTTCTACTGTCAACATTCTGCTAATCTATAGAAAGAGTTTGGAAGGAGAACACAGAAAGCTCTTGATCTGTGGACAGATATGGAAGTGAACTGTAAAGCAAGGTTTTATATAGCAAACTTTTTTTCAGTGACATTCTTTCTTAAAATGGAATTAATATATTCTACTTCTTCAAAACAAAAATGCCTCCCTCAAGGAAGTAAAAACTGAACTTCAGAATGCAAAATGTCTTTCCCATAGCATACATTTAAAATGAATTAAATTGACTATGTTACTCATATTAACACACAAAAATACACATACCGAAAGGGAAAATTATAGAAATGTGGACCACTGTGTGAGGCTGTAAGGCATTAGAATGGGGCATGTGAAATCATCTGTGGTTTAACAATGTGGCCCCAAGTCCTAGGGATTCAGGTTTCTCCTTATGGCTTGTTTTGAAGCTTTCTGACACTCACTAAAAAAACCTAAACCAAACCCATTGCCGTCAAGTCGATTCAGACTCACAGTGACTCTATAGAAACCCTACAGGACAGAGTAGAGCTGTCTCATTGGGTTTCCAAGGCTGCAAATCTTTATGAAGGCAGATTGCCACATCTTACTTCCACAGTGCAGCTAGTGGGTTCCAACCACCCACCTTTTGGTTAGCAGTTGAGCGCTTTCCCACTGTGCCACCAGGCTCCTTCTGCCACTTACACCAAACCAAAAAATAAACCCAGGCCAGTTGTCGTCGAGTGTATTCCAATTAATAGGGATACTATAGGACAGAGTAGAACTGCCACTGTTGAGTTTCTAAGGCTGTAAATCTTTATAGATGCACACTGCCACATCTTTATCCTACAGAGTGGCTGGTGACTTCCAACAGTCGACCTTTCAGTTAGCAGCCAAGCGCTTTAGCACCATGCCACCAGGGCTTAAGTGCCACTTACTAGCCTCTGTCAATTTTGTTTGCAATGAATCTTGGATCAATTTGACTACTGTAGTGGGTTGAATTGTGTCCTCCCAAAATAGATATTTCCAAGTCCTAACCCCTGGTACTTGTGAATGGGATCTTATTTGAAAACAGTCTCTGTAGATCTCGATTAAGATAAAAAATACTTGAGATAAGATCATCCCAGATTTAGGGTGGGCCCTAAATCCAATAACTGGTGTCCTGTAACAGAAAGGTGAGGGAGATTTGAGCCACACACAGAGACACAGTGGAGAGGCCATGTAAAGATAGAAGCCAGTATTGCAGTGGTGCTGCCACAAGCCAAGGAAGCCTTCAGGCAGCAGAAGCTGGATGAGGTAAGCAAGGATTCTCCCCTAGAGCTTTCAGAGGGAGTGAGGCCTTACTGGCACCTTGATTTCAGACTTCTGCCTCCAGACCTGAGAGAGAATACATTTCTGTTGTTTAAAGCTGCCCAGTTTGTGGTAATTTGTGGTCCCAGCAGCCCTAGGAAACTAAGTGCTAAGTAAACCATTGAGAGGTAGAATTCTTGTCTTCCATGTGGGAGACCCAGGTTCGATTTCTGCCCAATGCACCTCATGGGCAGCCACCACCTGTCTGTCAGTGAAGGCTTGCATGTTTCTATAATGCTGAACAGGTTTCAGCAGAACTTCCAGACTAAAATGGACTAGGAAAAAGGCCTTGTATTTTACTGAAAATCAAACAATGTAAACTCTTTGGATCACAATGGTCCAATCCACAAACAATCACTGGGATCGCGCAGGACAGGGCAGCTTTCATGCCAATGGCATCTATATTTACCTCAGTCTTTGTGGAGTTAATCCTGAAAGCTCAAGCCCTAAAAGAAGGGAACAAAGAATGCACAAAACTCATATTGCTCCAAACTTTGAAATAGATATAAGCCAAATCATTTCCCGATTTGGAAGTTGTATAATAATGTTGCCTGTATGCCATTGGATTGCCCCGTAATGAGAGACTTTTATAAATATATATTTAGGAGTAAACTTTCTAGAAATAAGCCAGGTCTATATTATTAAGCAAATTAAAAAGAAATGAAAAACAGTTAAATATAAAAACATGATATTTAACTATTAGATTCATTTCTTCCCCTTATGTATTTTAAGAACTTAATATGTGCTAATGGATTTTCTAGATATCTAATGTAATTTGATTTTAAATATGAATTATAAAATAAATTTTAACACATATACATAAGAAAATAGATCACTGACACTTCCTGAATTCCTCTACAAATTTGGGAGGAGGTAGTAGGTACTAAGATGGGCTGCTAACCAAAAGGTTGGTCTTTGGAAACCAGCAGGTGCTCCAAGGGAGAAAGAGATCTACTTCCCTAACGACTATACCCTTGGAAACCGTGTGAGGCAATTCTTTTCTGTCCTATGTGGTCAGTATAAGTCAGAACTGACAGGAATGGGTTTAAGTACCAAGTTATATTTTACCCCTTTCAAGCACAAGTTTAGTTTTGGTTTGCCCTGAACAGCTGAAGGAAAAAAAAAAGGAGATTTTTGTTTGAAATGAGGACAAATAAGAGTTTATTGTCAATGTGCCATCCTATCTGAATGGGATTGGCTTCATTAAAAAAAAAAAGAAAAAAAGGCTATTTTGCCTCTAGTAAATTGTATGGATATTAGTATATTAGACATTTGAAGTTAAGAATTCAGTATTACGAAGACAGCTAACACTGCCATATTTGGGGTTCTGTTGCACTTATCTTTCATGAGAGATCTATTGCTTTAGCCATTTTTGTAAGATCTGGAATATTTTTTCTCGTACTTCAATTAGTTCAGCTGAATCAGTATCATCTTGTTCTAACGCATCTGCACAGTGTCCTTCACCTAAAAAGAGAAACAGAAATGTCAGAATACCTACATACCAAATATCCAAAGACCAGAAGTCCTTAACCCCCGGCCTGGAACCCTGTTCAAACAAACTATTATCTGAGCCCCATTCTTCAGAGGTTCTGATTTAATTAGTCTGGGATGGGGCTGAGTATCAGTAATTTTCGAAAGGTAGTCATTAAAATGTGCAGCCATCATTAAGAATGAGAATTAGTTTGCTAATAATGGGATTTGATCAAAGAAGTAAGTTTCTTTGTAGATTAAGGTTGGGTAAACACGTGGTATTTATTAAAATGAGTTACTGTTGACACCTAAACAATCCTTCTGTGCTACAAACTAGTGGATGTTTCAGGGAATGATTAAGGTAGTAGATTTAGAGAATAATGTTTTAGTTTCCTTTTTGTTCAACTCAAGTGTGATATAACTTAAGTTCCCAATGGGGAGGTTACAATGTGTGAGTCTCACTGAGTGTCATTTTAGGAAGTTTTCCCAGAGATCTACTGGAGTCACAGTGTACCAGCTCCGAGTGCTGATTGTTTAATTTTCAGAAAATTTTCAAGCTGAATATTAAACTGTGATCTGAAATTGGCCACGATTACAGTATTTACACCATGGAGATCCATAGATACTACAAATCAGGGCTTTTTTTTTTTTTTTCTCTCACGGAGGGTGGGCTGGTAAACATATGAGAAAAGATCAAAAAGGAATGCAATTTGATGGGGACTTAAATATTCATCAAACTCTTAATTTTACTAATGTGGAACCTGAGCTTGAGAGAGTTTAAGTGATTTGTCAAGCAAATTGTGGGTGGATCTAAGGATTGAACCCAGTTCACCAGACTGCCTGTAATGCTCAGGTTTATGTAACATACGCTCTCAAATATGAGCTCAGGGTTTTACAAATAAGCATCCATCCAAACTAAAAAGCAAAACAAAATGAAACAAAACAATGGCTGTAGATTCGACACCATCTCATAGTGACCCCCTATGTTTCAGAGCAGAACTGTGCTGCAAAGGGTTTTCAGTGGCTGTGATCTTTTGAAAATACATCACTAGGTCATTCTTCTGAGGCACTGCCAACCTTTCAGTTAGTAGCTGAGTGCTTAACAATTGCACCACCACGGCTCCTTATTTCTGTTAAGAAGCTAAAATTATGTAATAACCATGGCACATCCAGACAATGGAGCACTATTCACCCATTAACAAGAATAAGAAAGACTTCAATGTATTTAGATGGAAAGCTCTTCAGTTCATATTGAAAAGAGAAACAAGCAAGGGGTAGAAAAGTGTATATAAAAGGTTAGCTTTTTTTTTTTTGCCACAGGAGAAATAAGAATATACTAGACTGTATTTACAAAAAAGAAACACTGGAAAGATGAACAAGAAACTAGTAAAGATGGCTCCCTCTCAGGTTAGGAGAGTAAAAGAGTAAAAAGAGTTCTGTCTGTGAAAAAGAAGCAAAGGACCTGACAACTGACAGATGGTAACAAACCATAGCGTTCCATATAAACAAGCAATTTCGAAGAATTTCAGCATCAGATCAGGTCATGCCAGGACTGTGATGAGACCAGACATGAATAAGACCACCATGTACTCATGTCTGAACATAGACAAAAACAAGGACTTTTTGCAAACACAAGGAGACTCTGGGTGGTGCAATCCATTAAGTGCTTGGCTACTAACTGGAAGGTTGGTGGTTTGAATCCACCCAGAGGCATTTTGGAAGAAAGGCCTGGCGATCTACTTCCAGAAGATTGTAGCCGTTCAAAACCCTATGGCACACAGGTCTGCTCTGAAACATGTGATTGCCATGAGTCAGAGTTGGAACTGGTTATTATTCTGCATCCACAAAAGTAAGAAAATAACCACTCTCCCTACTGACCTGAGTAACTACTTTTCTACTATGACAACTCTTAGCCCCCTTTATTCATCCTGCCCACTAAATAAAAATTATTAAGATTCTCAATCACTGAATTGGCCCCAATATCTTACTGCATTTAATTTTGGTCAATGTCCAAATTTGAACATCCCAAAGTGTAAAATAATAGTTCTGACACATACTGAAATTATCACTATCCAAAAATACATAATGAATTTCATAACAGAAAAAAGTAGGTTATTATGTCAATTTGATTTTATTATTATCTAATATAATGAGCCATAAAACTGTATTTTTAAGGAGCACAAAAAGCTAACTGAATGCAAGACCAGTTAAAAATGGGATAAGAAAGAGATGCGGAAATAGAGGTGAAGTAGTAAAGGCATATTGATCTACAAAATTTGGCTCAAGGCTTGAATTCTTCTCTAGCTAGAGATACGTGGGTTTTTCTTCAGCCAATATGAACAACCTGAAGGTAAGACTTTGACCTCCTTGCCAAGTTCTCTTAAACTTCATTTTTATATGGAGTGAGTCCCACTTTTCATTCAGCACACAGTCTCTAAACATCAACCGAGTACTAGGCACCATGGATTTAAAGATGAGTAAGATCCAGTTCTAGCTATCAAGCAGTTTGTTTCCTAGAGGGTAAAGCCTAAATGTCTTCTATTCCTCAATTCCGTTCAGACATTTCTGACTCAGGAAAGCTCTCTATACAGTTATTTGATCAATGTCTGTCTCGCATGTATGACTAGTAGCTCCTGGGGGGCAGGGACTATGTGCAACCTTACACCCTAGCGCTAAGAACAGCATCTGACACAAGTAGACCCTCCATAAAATCTTTTGATTGCATGAATTTAACCACATCTCCCTAAATCCCATGAAAAAGAAAGATAGCCAATGGTTTTCTCAGGTTTTCAAGGTCTATTTGAAAGCATAAGATCTTGTGTCTCTAAAACACTTCTTGGGAGGTATGTGGCACAACCGTTAAGGATCACGACTTCCAGTGAAACTCTTGTCTTTGAGTTCTGGTCTTACTACTTATAACACTGTCAGTTACAGGTCAGTTGACTTAATCTGCGTATGAGCCCTTTGGTGGCACAAACGGTTAACACATTAGGCTGCCATACGAATACATTCTTAGGCATACATTCTTATGCCTAAGAAACTGGTGGCGTAGTGGTTAAGTGCTACGGCTGCTAACCAAAAAGTCAGCAGTGAAAATCCACTAGGAGCTCCCTGGAAACTCTATGGGGCAGTTCTATTCTGTCCTATAGGGTCGCTGTGATTTGGAACCAACTCCACGGCAACGGGTTTGGTTTTTTTTTTTTTTTTATTATTTGTGCCTAAGAAAAGTTGTATACTGTTTGTTCCCCTATGGATGCGTATCCCAAGTGGTTTGATTCTTCTGCCTCAGAGTTTTCATTCAGTGAGCAATTGCTATCTGTAAGGCTCTTACCATCTCATTGAATAATATAGCCATATAGTTTGTGAATCCACTACCTGTCTGTCACATTGTCATATTGTGGTGGCTTGTGTATTGCTATGATGCTGGAAGCTATGCCACCGATATTTCAAATACAAACAGGGTCACCCATGGTGGGCAGGTTTCAGTCGAATAAGACTGGGGAAAACGGCCTGGTGATCTACCTGTGGAAAGTAGCTAATGAAAACTCTGGATCTGAACAGAATATTGTCTGATGTAGTGCTGGAAGATGGGCCCTCTAGGTTGGAAGGCAACAATGGGCTCAATCATGCCAGCGAACATAAGGATGGTGCAGTACCCAGAAGCATTTTGTTCTATCGTATGTGAGGTTGCCATGAGTTGGAGCCTACTTGATGGCAACTAAGAACAATGACAAAGTCTGTGAATAACATATAGTGTGTAATACACAACATATTCTTTAGAGCCCACTTTACAGTTTCTATTATGGCAATATACATCACTTGTTCTTGAATATGAGAGAAATGGCAGTCAAAGCAAGGGTGTAGGACTTGCATGTGTCCATGTCACAGCTATAGTAAGCATCACTGACCTGTGTATGTCCATGGGATTGTGACTCAGAATGAATATTATCTGATCCATCTTGGTGGGAAACAGGCACGAATTCCTTCTGGAGGAAGACCAGAAAACTAAAAAATCCTCTAAACCCTGACATTTTCTGGAAGTACCACTGACCCTTTAAAGAACTCATTAAGTCATATTTCTTGTCTTTTGTCTTAAGGTTTTGAAAAATTCCCCCACCCAGTCCTTTGACATTTCAATTATATTAATCCCTAAAGGAATAGTAATTTCCCATTAAGAGATGGTCTAATCCTTGACATCTATGCAGAGGCAAGAAAAATGAAAGAACAAAGTTTCCATTTTGTCCCTGTTGAGGTCACATGTATGCTGTTTACTCTTTGCAAGAACAAGAAGGGGCTTGAGATTGGCACTGAATTTGTAGTCACTGAGCCAAAAGGAGCAAAACCATTATGAGCTTTGGAGAAAGCATTACCCTTCCCCACGAAGAATTTATGTTAGTACCTCATCTTTGGATGATACCATAGTAATGGTACCTTCTCCTGTTTTGATTAGAAAACCAGAATGACCTTTTAGTCCTTCTTATAAGATAGGCCTTCGGGCAATAATTTGATTCCTTTATCACATACACTATCACATAGGTGCATGCCCACACACAATGAGAGTGAGAACTTGTTGGGTTAGCTGGAGTGAGAGTAGATGAGGGATACTGGTTAGATGCCTTTGGAATTGTTCCTGGAGAAAATAGAATTATAAAGGGTATGTAGTAGGAATTTGAGAGTGTTCTTGATTTGGGTTGGATAATTTTAAGAATGGTATTTATAACCAAGGAACTTCTTCAACTCCTACCACCAAGTCTATAAACTGTGTTTTACATCATGCATAACTTCTTTGCTTCTGTTGTAGCGGATAATATGTGAAAGCCAGTCTCCATGTGCATGATGCACCCTTTCCCTTCCTGCCTTCCCTCTACAGTGGGGTCTTCCTCCTTAACCCTATTCCCTAATCCAGCAGCAGTTCTTTTTCTCTTCTGCCTGTCACAGTTGAGGTGTCTATGCTTTCTGTGTCTGTTTCTTCACCTCTTCCATCTTAGTGTTCTTTCTCTTTACTTCTCCTGAGTCATCTGGAATAACGGTCAATGAGAGCAGCCCAGGCCACTAAAGCCAATGGCTCTTTAGCCACTCTTATATTACTTGAAATCTCGGTAACATTCCACGCAAATGACTCCCAAGATGTTGAACTATTCTTTTCCCTCTTGACACAACACTCTTTTGGCTTTCCAGCAACCTATCTGCCTCCTTCAGTTTGTTTTGCTCGACTTTTAATGTTGGTATGACAGCAGATTCACTCCTAGACCCCACTGTCTTCTTCCCTAATATTATTTTCCATGGCTATCTCATGTATCCTCCAACCATCTGTCAGTTTGGTGGACAGTGGTGGCTTGTGTGTTACTATGATGCTGAAAGGTATGCCAGTTATGATTTAAGTAAATTTATATTTCACATCTTCAGGGCAGGGAGCTTTAAGATTTAAAAGGTCAATGGTGCTTCCAGGAAATGTCAGTAGCCCAACTAAATGCCTCAAATTTTGTCATAGATCAGATCTCTCTTCTAAATCTAGACAACTGGTATATTCAATTGTCTATTCAACTTTTCCACTTAAAATCCTTATAAGCACCTCAAACTCAATGTGTTCAGAATTAGTTTCCTAATCTTTCTCTGTGTCCTTCTCTCCACTACACCCTGAGTCCTAGCCTCCCTAAATCTGTTTCTTGCCCATTGTATGACATCTCAGGGAATGGTTCCATCCTCTACCCAGATAGATAAGTATGAACCCGAGCCTCTCATTCTGTACTCATTCTTTCCTGTCCTCCTATATCCTGTCAGTCACCAATTTCTGAATATCATTTCATCCCTACTGTAATCCTGGTGACCTAGTGGTTAAGCATTTGGCTGCTAAGCAAAAGATTGGCAGTTAGAATCCACTAGCCACTCCTTGGAAACCCTATGGGGGAGTTCTACCCTGTTCTATAGGGTTGGTAGGAGTCAGCATAGACAATGGCTTTGGTTTTTTGGTTTGATAACTACCTTACTGAGCTCATACAAATCCTTACTAGTGTTCCAGGTGCCAGTCAGTCACCAATTTCTAAATTTCTAAATGTTTCATCTCTACCGTAACCACCCTACTAGGCTTATGCCAATAGTTCTTACTAGTGTCCCAGGTCCTCTCTCACTCTTCTCCAGTTTATGTTCTACAGTGGGAGTGGAGTGTATCTCAACATGCACATCATGTTCATTCACTCCCTTACCTAAAACTCTAAAATCCCCTTCCATTTCTCATTTGATATTTCCCCAAATCCTTAAAACAGCCACAAGTCCCTACACTATATGGACTCCTGTCCAGCGGTACCATTCCATATCTCTCTACCCCTAGTTTCTCTCTCTCCAGCCGAACCAGTAGCTTTTGATTCCTCCACAGAGCCAAGCTCAAAGACCTTACACATTTTATTTCCTCTGTCTTCCCCTTCCTCTCCCCAAGCCCTTATACCATTTAGATCTCAACTGGAAATTATTTTCATGAAATAAGTTCTCTTTAATCTCCAAGAAGACCAGTTCCCTACGATATATGCTGTCTCATATAATGTATTCTAGTTTCTACTCTTCTATCTTGTAAGCAATATAAGAATTTTAATTAAATGACTAATTCTGTAATTAATGATCATTTCTCCTTTCCCACAAAGACAGGGTGGAAATTATTTGTTAGTTTTCTTTGTTTGTTTTTGCTACTGAATTTCCATGCATTGTGCATGTTGTTGTTATTTGCCCTCGATTTGGCGCCAACTCATGGCGGCCTTCTATGTAACTGAACGTAATGTTGCCTGCTTCTGAGCCATTTTCATGATTACTGGTGTGTTTAAATCCATTTTTGCACCGATTAGGTCAACCCATTTCACTGAGAGTTTCCCTCCTTTTAGCAGTTGCCTAATAAATACTTGTTCAATGAATAATAAACCTCTAGATAGCAAAGGAAAGGAGAATATGAGAATTATCTTAAGTATTACTTGCATTATTATCTTTCATCGAAAAATTAGTTTTAAATGAAGCTACAGATATTCAAGTAAAAAATTCAGTTATTAGAATTAGATAAATTTACAATAGATGAGCTAATTTGACTTACTACTGTCACAGCTGGGCAGTAGAGGCTAAGCTAGTTGAATAGGGACTAGATAAAGAATACAGCAATAAGAGTAATAGTTGACGTACTAAAACATTATTGACAACTTTGCAATTATGGTTATCTATCTAAGATGTACAAATACAGATACTTAATTCAACCTCTTTCAATGCAGCTAGAACAGAGTTTCTTAATCTTTTTTTCTTTCACTATTGTCTCCTTAAGGAGACGTGTTAGACATTTTTCGCTATTCAATCCTCCCCATAAAATTTTAATAGCCCAGATATACTGCATATATGTTTCTGTACTGAGTATACATAATGCATGTACTGTATATGCATCTTTGTTTTATATGTAAAAAGTGGACTTTTTCACCCCCAAGAACCAATTATTGCCCTGTTGATGATGGCACTGCTTCTGTTGAAGTTGTCTGAACTAAATGGTTTCTTTTAAGATAAGAATGCAAAATCAACAAATTAATGTTGTTGTTAGGTGCCATCAAGTTGGTTCCCACTCATAGCAACCCTATGTACAACAGAAGGAAACACTGCAGGGTTCTGTGCCATCCTCATAGTTGTTGTTATGCTTGATCCCATTGTTATAACCACTGTGTCAATCTATCTCATTGAGCGTCTTCCTCTTTTTCACTGACCTTCTACTCTACCAAGCATGATATCCTTCTCCGGGGACTGGTCCCTCCTGATAACATGTCCAAAGTATGTGAGACAAAGTCTCACCATCCTCACTTCTCAGGAGCATTCTTACTGTACTTTTACCAAGACCGATTTGTTCATTCTTCTGGTAGTCCATGGTATACTCTATACTCTTTGCCAACACCACAATTTAAACGCATTAATTCTTCTTTGGTCTTCCTTATGCATTGTGGAGCCCATGGCTTGGGTCAGGGGGCACCTTAGTCCTTAAAGTGACATCTTTACTTTTTAACACTTTAAAGAAATCTTTTGTAGCAGATTTGCCCAATGTAATGTGCTGCTTGATTTTTTGACTGCTGCTACTGAGGGTGTTGATTGTGGATCTAATTAAAATGAAATCCTTGGCAATGTCAATCTTTTCTCTGTTTATCATAATGTTGCTTGTTGGTCTAGTTGTGAGGATTTTTGTTTTCTTTATGCTGAGGTGTAATCCATACGATAGGCTGTGATCTTTGATCTTCCTCAGTAAGTGCTTCAAGTCTTCTTCACTTTCAGCAAGCAGGGTTGTGTCAGCTGTGTAACACAGGTTGTTAATGAGTCTTCCCCCCATCCTGATGCCACGTTCTTCTTCTTATGGTCCAGTTTCTCAGATTATTTGCTCAAGATACAGACTGAAAAAGTATGGTGAAAGGATACAACCCTGACACATACCTTTCTTGACTTCAAACAATGCAGTATCCCTCTGTTCTGTTCAAACGACTGCCTCTTGGTGTAAGTACAAGTTCTTCATGAACACAATTAAGTGTTCTGGAATTCCCCTCTTCACAGTGTTATCTATAATTTGTCATGATCCACACAGTTGAATTCTTTTTCATAGTCTATAAAACAGGGGTAAACATCTTTTTCGTATTCTCTGCTTTCAGCCATGATCCATCTGACATCAGCAATGATATCCCTTGTTTCACCTCCTCTTCTGAATCTGACTTGAATTTCTGGCAATTCCCTGTAGATCTACTGCTACAACTGCTTTTGAACCATCTTCAGCAAAATTTTACTTGTGTGTGATATTAATGATATTATTAGACATTTTCCGTATTCTGTTGGATCACCTTTTGTGGGAATGGATACAAATATGGATCTCTTCCAGTAGGTTGTCCAAGTAGCTGTCTTTTAAATTTCTTGGCATAGACCAGTGAACATTTCCGTCACTGCATCCATTTGTTAAAACATCTTAATTAGTATTCCGTCAGTTCCTGGAGCCTTGTTTTTGGCCAATGCCTTTTCAGTGCAGCTTGGACCTCTTCCTTCAGTACCATCGGTTCTTAATGATATGCTACCTCCTAAAATGACTGAATGTTGACCAGTTCTTTTTGGTATAGTGACTCTGTGTATTGCTTCCATCTTCTTTTGATGCTTCCTGCATTGTTTAATATTTTGGCCTGTGGAATCCTTTAATATTGCACCTCAAGACTTGAATCTTTTCTTCAGTTCTTTCAGCTTGAGAAATGCCCAGTGGGTTCTTCCCTTTTGGTTTTCTATCTCTAGGTCTTTGCACATTTCATTATAATACTTTACCTTGTATTCTTCACCTGCCCTTTGAAATCTTCTGTTCAGCTCTTTTGCTTCATCATTTCCTCCTTTCCCTTTAGCTGCTATATGTTCAAGAGCAACTTTCAGAGTCTCTTGTGACACCCATTTTGGTCTGTTTTTTCCTTTCGTTTTTAATGACCTCTTGCTTTCTTCATGTATGACGTCCAACAACTCATCTGGTCTAAGGTCATTAGTGTTCAATGCATCAAATCTATTCTTGAGATGGTCTCTAAATTCAGGTGGGATATACTCAAGGTCGTTGGCTCTTGTGGACTTGTTCTAATTTTCTTCAAATTTGACTTGAACTTGAGTATGAGTGATTGATAGTCTCTTCCACAGTAGCCTCTGGCCTTGTTCTAACTGATGATATTGAGCTTTTCCATTGTCTCTTTCCACAGATGTAGCTGATTTGACTTCTGTGTGTTCCATCTAGTGAGGTCCACGTGTATAGTCGCTGTTTATGTTGTTGAAGACAGGAATTTGCAGTGAAGAAGTTGTCAGTTTCACAAAATTCTATCACACAATCTTGTCATTTCTATCACCAAGGCCATATTTTCCAACTCCAGATCCTTCTTTGTTTCCCAGTTTTGCAGTCCAAACACCAGTAATTGTCAATTCATCTTGATTGCATATTTGATCAATTTCAGACAGCAGAAGTCAGTAAAAATCTTCAGTTTCTTCTTTGGCCTTAGTTGTTCGTGTGTAAATTTGAGTACTACACTTATTAACTGGTCTTCCTTGTAGACGTATGGACATTCGGTCACTGACAATGTTGTACTTCAGAACAGATCTTGAAATGCTCTTTTTGATGATGAATGTGATGCTATTCCTCTTCAAGTTGTCATTCCTGGCATAGTAGACCATATGATTCTGTGATTCAAAATGGCCAGTACCAGTCCGTTTCAGCTCATTAATGCCTAGGATATTGATGTTTATGCATTCCATTTCATTTTTGATGACCTCCAATTTTCCTAGATTCATACTTTGCACATTCCATGTTCTGATTATTAACAGATGTTTGTAGCTGTTTCTTCTCATTTTGAGTCAAGCCATATCAACAAATGGAGATCCCGAAAGCTTGACTCCACCCATGTTATTATGGTTGACTCTACTCTGAGGAGACAGCTCTTCCCTGTCGTATTTTCATTGCCTTCCAACCTGAGAGGCTCATCGTCTGACACTATATCAGAAAATGTTCTGCTGCTATTCATAAGGTTTTCAGTGGCCAATTTTTTCTGAAGTAGACTGCTAGGTCTTTCTTCCAAGTCTTAGTCTGGAAGCTCAGCTGAATCCTGTCCACCAAGGGTGACCCTGCTGGCATTGGAAATACTGTTGGCAAAGTATCCAGTATCACAGCAACATGCAAGCCACCATAGCACAAGAAACAGACTGACATGTGGTGGAAGAAATTAATAGGCTCCTCAAATATAACTGTAATAGAATTGAAAGATGTAGACCATGTTTTGGCTATCTTCTCACCTCTAGAGGGTTTGCTCTTGTTAACTGGTCCAGTACAGGGAGCATGTTATTTCCAGTTATGGTAATCCCTGCTCCGTATGGGCATAATGGCACAGATATTGTTGCCGTCAGGGATGGAAGGATGGAAGTTTATTTTGTTTTGAACGAATTACTCTATATCAGTTGTTGCTGTTAGTGGCCATCAAGTCAACTCTGACTCATGGTAACCTTAAGTTCAACAGAGTGAAACATTACCTGATCCTCCAACATTCTCTAAATCACCAGCATGTTTATTTCCATCATTGTGACTGTTGTGCCAATCCATCTAAACTAATCCATCTTGTATGCCCTCATTGGCCCTCTATTTCGCCAAACATGATGTTCTCCTCCAGCAATTGATACCTCCTAATGATGTATCCAAAGTAAGCAAGTCGGAAAATGTTCTGGTGTGATCCATAAGGTTATTAATGGTTAATTTATGGAAGTAGATCACTAAGATTTTTTTCCTAGCCTGTCTTAGTCTGGAAGCTCTGCTTTAATCTGTTCACCATGGGTAACTCTGCTACTATTTAAAATACTGGTGGCATAGTTTCCACTATCATAGCAACATGCAAGCCACCATAGTACGACAAACTGACAATGAGTGGTGGGATTACTCTATATAGAAGTTCTGAATAACTGCCAACTTTTGAAAGTCTGAAATATTACAAAAATAAGTTAACAAAAGGAACCTTGAGGATGTAATATAAAAATAATATCACAGAAGAAATAATATCTGGGTAGAAAAAAAAGTTTTTGCTCAACTTCGCATTGATGGTTATAAACGATAGAGGAAATATTAAAGAGAACATTATTTTAAGAAAATATACTTCCCGCTATAAAAGAACCTACTACCCACCGATGATGAAATGGCTAAACATCTAGGAATCAACCATAGTTATCATTTGAATCTCTCTCTGCAATCAACACATTTGCTACATTTCCACTGTTAAGAATGCTGCTCCTTGAGGCCTTTTTTCATTCTTTAAGATAGCGTTTTTAAATACTAAGAGTTGCATATTTAAGAGATTGACTTTCCATTGACGAAGACTAAAATTTTCCAGGGGCTTTGAGCTGGAAACTATGGCGATGGCTTTTGTAAATATCCCATTAGCATAATAAGCAGTCACTTTTTATTTTGAAGCGGGAATACACATTTTATCCAGTATTAAAAATAGATAATTGAGATTATTTTTCAACTAATTTTATGAACCACTACATGTAAAAGTCATTATATGGAGAGACTGTGTGCTCCAAGTAAGGTTAGTGTTCTATGAACTAAGCTATTGTGCTGTTGGACACCCATTTATCTAGTGTTCAGAGCTCTTAGATAAAATAACTTCTTTTAATGAGTAATTACATTCACAGAAGAAAATGACCTCATCTCACTTGATCATCTGCAACCATATAAATTTCTTTTTAAAAACAAAAACAAAACAAAACCAGAAAACCAATGATAACAACAGTAGAGAAATGGTTCTTTTTATATGTACCTTTCTTTTCTGTGCTGATTAGTAACTTTTTTAAGGTGCTGTTTTTAGATGTCAGCATGATGATGATATACTAGTGAAGACTAAATGAACTACCTATCACCTGCTTAGAAATATTTTGTGTTTCTTGTCGATAACAGTATCAAAAGGAATTTATTAATGTTCCTGTTGTTAGCTGCTGTCAAGTCAGCCCCCAACTCACGCTGACACCATGCAGAACAGAATTAAATGATGCCTGGTCCTGTGTCACCACCATGATTGGTTGCAGATCGAACCATTGTGATCATTAAGGTTTTCATTGGCTGATTTCTGGAAATAGACCACTACACCTTCCTACGTAGTTTGTCTTAGATGAGTTTGGAAGCTCCACTGAAACGTGGTTAGTATCATGGACACACTCAAGGCTACACTGACAGATGAGTCGTGGTTGCAGATGAGGTACATTGACTAAGAATCCAGCCGGGTCTCCCTCATGGAAGGCTGGATTTCAACCACTGAACCTTCATTGCCTCCTTAATTTATTATTACATGTGGATATATTTCATCCTATTTGTGGGTCTTTGACTATTCAGAACTGTGTTACCTTTAATGAAGACAGCAGGCAAATCTTTACTGATATCCTTTATGATTCCCAAACGGTGCCAAGGATCATTGGAACCATTGGAAAAGATGATTTTGCTTCCAATCACATTGAAGCCACCATAGTACTTGTTGGTGTTCCTAACACCCCAAACTGCTAAATCTCTGCCGAACTTAGGGCCAAAGACATCTGAACATGTATGAAAAAAAAACCTGCAAAGAAAATGAGAGAAAATTGCAAGAGCTGGAGAACAGGGTGTGGAATGTACTAAAGATATCTACAGAAAGAGTGTACTTTTCTTTTTTTTTTAGTTATTTTGTTTTCATCTGAGAATCTGAGTTACTTAAAATAGCTAAAAGAATTTCTTCAGTTCAAAAAGGAAATTATTTATCTATCTATCTATCTAGCCTACCTATTCCTCTTATTAGTTTCGCTAGTAGTTAAACATGAGAAGAATGTGGCCAGTAAAGTTATTCTCTATCTGCAACTTGGCCTACCCAATGTAGAGCCTTGGTAAGGAAGCTATAGTCACCACAGGCTGCTGTTTCCTGGATGCCACCTATGGTTTCAGAACAAGGAGAGCAGAAAAGCGTATTCTTTGCCTTCCCAATGAACCCACACTTAAGCCTGTGTTGCCCGATTAGGGTCCGTGCCCTGAAGCAGTCGAGCCAATGAAACATACTCCAAGTGAGAAAGAGAGAGAAAATTAATTTATCAGATGGCACCAACGGAGAGTCCCACAGCCATGCAGGCTGTCTTTGTGGAGTTCCAAAATGCAATTTTAGATTAGAGTTTATATATGATTTTTACAAGGATTAGAACTGTCTTTGTAGCACACAGATCGCATGGCCAGAGGAGTTATTCATTACAAGATAATTACAAAAGACTTTTTATCAGACTAAAGAGATACATGCCAGACACCTCCTCATCAGGCTAAAGATATACACACTGGACATCTAGGCTCTAATCCCCATATCGGGGGTCATAAGTCACAGGTGGCCGGACAGAGAAAAACAAATTCATTAAGAAAGCTATGAGAAAAGGAGAAGGCAGGCAGGAAAAAACTTATAGGTTCATCATAGCATTAGTTAGGTCAAGCTCTCATTCGTCCATTATGAAAAGGAGAAAACATGCTGTGAAGTATTAGGATCACACCTAGACTAGTAACCACTGAGGGAGGAAGGACTTTCAATGCATAGACTGCCTGGTTGTTGAGGAGGAAGAGAGCACAGAGGTGGTGAGAGCCAGAGACTGTCTCCAATGCCTAGAGGTGTGACCCAGGGCTCCTCCACACATTCCATTTCAGTTGGTCTAGCCTGGAGTGTTTGGAACCCATAGGAAAGACTGAAGAAGTAAAAAAAAAAAAAAAGCAAGATTTCCCCTCACAAGTCCTAGGAGCAAAAAAGATATGCAAAGGAACAAAGAGTTAAAAAGGTAGAAGGGCCTTTTCTCCACAGTCGTGGAACAGACACCAAAAGAAGTGAGGCTACAGTAGGTATTTGCCACCATACAGGTACCTTCACCCTAGACACCACTCTTAAAAAGTGTGGTCCAGTTAATACACTTGACTTTGATTAATTCATAGCTCGATTCCTCATTAGGGAATTTGAGGGTTTGGGGACTTTGACAGAAGAAACTATACGCGCCAAATTCATACTTCTCCCCCTACTGTATACTTTTATCATGAGTTTATCCTTCAAGGTATTTTTACATGTTATAATGTCTATGCATCTTTATGTACAAAATATCGGCAAGCACACAAACTCACTTATAAATAAAGAATCTCTCTCCTGCAATTTTAAGTGTCAAATTGCCTTTAAGGTTCTTCATATTTATTAGCTTCTGTTTCTAATGCACAATTCTAGAGTTCAGGAACCATATCTTGCTCTACAAACGCAGTAAATATGAACAAAGATCATAAACCAATGAGAATAAAGTTGACTAAGGGAGATCTGTCCTGCTTGATACAACCAGCAAATCTTGGTTAACTGAATTCAAAAGACATGGACAATTTATCTTCTTTTACTTGCAACTTTGCTGTCATCATGTTACTTAACTGGATTTTTCAATAAACACACAAAGTACTTTCTTGGTAAAAGAGTATTAAATAAAATGACCCTGTAGTGGTAATAAGTAAAACTGAGTCTACTAATGTATTTATTCTTATTAATACTCTAAAACTTATAGTCTGTTTCCTGGTAGCCACTACATAAGGTATTCAGAAATCTGAGATTTTGTTTTATATATCATATTGGAATATTTCTGATGTCTCAAAATTCCATCCAGAAGATTTGTCCCTTAATTTTTCACCACTTTGGGACTGGCCAATCCGATAAATTTATTCTTCCCTTTAAATAGGGAAAAGCAAAAAACCTAAAACTCTTCAATCATGGTTTCTAGTGACAAACGTAATTCAAGGCAGAGCTTTTACCTGAGAGGTGTTCCAGAGAAGGGCTGGTTCTTTGACTCCGTGGTCTTAAAGAAGCCAAATTCAGTGCAACACTGATAGAACCATTGCCTGTCTAGAAAACAAAACATAAGTTGACTTAACCAGTAATGACATTTTTTGTCCATGACCAAGTAAACAGCTTAAAAAAATTTAAGTATTCTAATTTACTTGCTTCTCCTGACCTTCTAAAACAAATTTGATCTCATTATTGCAAAGTTATTTTTGTCATGTCCAACATTATCACACCAAGAAGTGAAACTACGTCCAATGAAAAGAAGGTGCTGGTGAAAACCCCACATGCTCCTGAAGTAAAACCTCTCTAGTTCCAGGACCATCTTTATGAGCACCTCAGGTCTGTCTCACTGTCTGTCCTCTGTTTCCAGCCTCTGTGGGAATATGCTCCTTTCTCTCTGCTTCCTCCTCTAGTTAACTCCCCCTTAGAATCTCCCAGGTCCTTCTTGGAAAAGGTTCTTGAAGAAGGGATGCACACTCAATGCTCCTGTCCTCACCATCTCCTCAACCTTAATCACACTGGACTGCAACTTCTTCCCCAGAGGTCACCAGTATTGGTAGGATGAGTAAATCAATGGATCAAACTGTGGATGATAACTTAGAGGTTCAATATATAGAAAGTATAGCAGCTATATCAAGGATTCACATGTCTTTGAGTAATTTACAGTCTTTTTATGCAAATAACACATAAGTTTTATCTTTGCCAAACAGACCCTCTCCCACCACCCCGGAGGTATTTTCACAAACACCACTATATCAATTTTTTTACATGTAGCTGTAAAAAATTAGCATAGTGAGCTTAGGAAAATATTTTGGGGGGATATGGTGGAGGGCAAGTTTGGCACACATAGAAGACGTGCATTATTTTCATAAAAATGGGGTAGTTAAAAACTTTAAGAAGTAGTTGTACTGGAGATAGCTTCAAGCTGTTATTATACTGGATTTCAAATAGGTTAGTAGATGACAGAAAGTCCCTGGTGTTGCAAATTGTATGTACTTGACTACTAACCAAAGGTAGACAATTTGACCCCACTCAGCAGTGCTGCAGAAGAAAGGCCTAGCAACCTGCTTCCAAAAATATTATCGTCAAGAAAACCCTATGGTGCAGTTGTGCTCTGTAACATATGGGATCACCATGAATTGAATCAACTCGAAGACAACAGGTTAGGTCATTCTAGAGTGCAATCAGTTTGACAACTGCTCTATATGGAATTTGAAGTGGGGTGAGCTAGTTTCTTGGCATCAGTGACACTTGATCTATGTTGAAGAGTATTAAGGGGCACCTTACTTTATTCTGCAGCTTGCAATCCTGAGCATTTGTTATTTGTGCCTCTCTTACTGAAGTGATTTAATCTGTGTATGTCCAGCTCATCAACTCATTCACATTCTTTTCCTGTCCTTGAGTTGTGATTCTCAAACTCTTAGTTGTGATTCTTTCATAATTCTTCAGGAGGCTTAATGCAGCCTCACAATTTGAAGAGTGTTTAATCCACATTGTTGTGCTCACGTTGCTCAACCCCGAAAGGAAAGTTTTCCATATTAACCAGATAATACATTACCATACTTCATACGTAGGTAGTCCAAGGAAGAGTTAGACAATTCTTCCACCTCTTCACTATAATTTGTACTAATGCAACGCTTGTGTTTACTCTTAAGGAATAAATGTACAATTTTTGTCAATCTGTCATATGGTGAACCGAGTGAGGCATCAGTCATATTGTCACATAGGGTATCAATGTTGATCTCTTCTGGTTCTCCCTGCAAAAACCAAGATTCAAATTATCCTTACGAGAAAATACGTGGAATGGCTTTCAGCTCCAAATGGAATTCACCTCCAAAAATTATTTTCAATGCATTAACTGATTGCTTTTAATTCAAATAAAGTGCAAATATTCTCTGGTGACTTGGCCTGGAGATCAACTCCTGAAAACTAGCAATCTGCAGAATCTCTTAGAAGCAAGTCAACATCACTTGTGCAAGACACAGAGCTCAAAAAAGCAGTTGCTTTAACGAGGGCTTTTTGGTTTTTAGATCAGTATTTGTTTTGAAAGCGTTCACAGATAAGGAAGCTTTGACTGAGCATACTCTACCTTTCCAGAGCAGTGCTAGAACCTTCGGGAGGTGTAAAAGATGAGAACCAACCCTTTGAAAGGATCTGATTGAAGAAGAGAAAGTACATACAATATGAAAACAGTGATGAGCTACTCCAGGAATTGTGAACGAAGTCAGTGAGGACTAGAATCATGAGGAAAAACTTCTTGAGGAGGTAAGAATTGAAGTGGACCTGGAACATTGTATAAGATTTAAATAAATAGAGATAAGTAGAGTGCATTTGTATGATTTCACTAATATGAAGTATCTAGAATAGAAAAAGATATAGAGATTAGAGTTTAATAGTGGTTACCAGAGTACAAGAGGGACAGAGAAAGGGGAGAACCATTGTACAGGTACCATAAAGTTTTTGTTTATAGGGATGGAATATTTGGCAGTGAATATTGGTGATGCTTGTACAAAATGATTAATGTAATTGTTTTTATTGTATTGTACACGTGAAAAAGGTTGAACTGGCAAATGTTGTGTTCTTTACATTTTTACATCAATAAAATTAAAATAAAAAAGGATAGTGCATTTTAAATAAGGTGAACAATATGCAGGGAGAAGTGGTAACAGGGATGTGCAATATTTAAGAGGGAAATGTAAACAGGCATGGATGTGTGACCTTGCGTTAGTTAACTGTCTGAGACTCAGTTTGCTCAGGTGCTCAATGGGAACAGTAAGAATAAAATAATCAGATTAACACATAAGTTTCCTATAAGGATTAAATGAAAGCAGCGCTTAAGAGAGTACATAGAACAAAGGTTATTCAATTAAAAACAGCATTGTTATTATAATGATTATATTTTTTGTTCCTTTTTTATAATTGTCGTAAGTATATGGGTAACCTCATTAATAACCTTCGATGGGCAGATGACACAACCTTGCTTGCTTTAAGTGAAGAGGACTTAAAGCACTTAATGGTGAAGATCAAAGACTATAGTATGGATTACACCTCAATATAAACAAAACAAAAATCCTCACAACTGGACCAATAAGCAACATCATGATAAACAGAGAAAATATTGAGGTTGTCAAGGATTTCATTTTACTTGCATACACAATCAATGCCCGTAGAAGCAGTAGTCAAGAAATCAAATGAAGTATTGCATTGGGCAAATCTGCTGCAAAAAACTTCTTTAAAGTATTGAAAAGCAAAGATGTCACCTTGAAGTCAAAGGTGCACCTGAACCAAGCCATGATATTTTCAGTTGTCTCAGATGCACAGGAAGGCTGGACAATGAATAAAGAAGGCCAAAGAAGAACTGATGCCTTTGAATTATAGTGATGGCAAATAATACTGAATATACAACTGACTGCCAAAAGAATGAACAAATCTGTCTTGAAAGAAGTACAGCCATATTGCTTCCTGGAAGTGAGGGTGGTGAGATTCCATCTCATGTGCTTTGGACATGTTATCAGGAGGAACCAGATCCTGGATAAGGATATCATGCTTGGTATGGTATAGGGCCAGCAAAAGAGGAAGACCTTCAATGAGATGGATTGACATGGTGGCTGCAACAATGGGCTCAAACACAGCAACGATTGTGAGGATGGTGCCGGACTGGGCAGTGTTTCATTCTGTTGCACACATTGTCACTGTGGGTTGGAACCAACAATACAGCACCTAACAACATCATCAACAACAAAATATACATAACAGATCATTTGCCATTTCTACAATCTTCACATGTACAATTCAGTGACATTAATTGTGATTATCATGTTGTTCAAACATCACCATATTATTATTCTTATTTAGTCAAGAGAGATATCTAACAAGAAAAATAGTGAAAATAGCTATTGACCATAGAATATGGCTAGATTATAGAATTCTTTAACTTTGAAGAGGTGGAATAATAAGGAATCATTCAAAGTTTTAAACAGATAAGTAACTTAATTGAAAAGATACTCAAGGAGGATTGACCCAGGTGGAGGGGGTGGGTTGTATCTATAAGAGGTTGAGAGAAGTCCTAGCTTTCTGTTACTGACCAAGTTATTGACTTCAAGATATCCTTTCATGTAGGAGTAACCAATTGAAATGCCATAGGCCACAAGGAAAGGGATTTGGGCAGAAATGCATGACTTTTCTCACCTCACTTGTTAAGAGTCATAAAAGTCCATTCTTAGATATTCTTAGAAAGAAAAACGTATTGCTAGCAACATATTAATTAGGGAACTGGGACTATCTCTTCTACACACCCATTTTAGCAATGATATTATATTACTATGGCATGCTGACACATCTGTTTCCTGAGTTTGGGATGGGAGTGGGGTGGAGTTTTTTGTTTTGTTTTTTTTTTGGTCTGGTTTTCATTTGGGGGAAAAGAAAGGAAATGATCTGACAGTAAAATACTCCCTCTTGCCAGAAACAGACCATGTGTTTCTAATTAGGAAGCAGTGTAGTGTCTTTTCAGCTGAGCAGTACATCAAATCTTTGTTAGGCCTGGTAGACGCTGAGAAATGAAACTTAGCTTCCCTATGTTTGAGAGAAGTTAGTCGCTTAGTTTTCACATTAACTGTAGACTTAACTGCAGACTGTGGCTTGGCTTTTCAATCACACTCCACCCTAATTCTAGCATCAAATGTAGAAAAATAGAACTAAACCCCATTAAGTTGAGAAAGACAAGATAGGAGCTCTCCTAGATCCTTCAGAGAGATCATGATCCTAATGGCCCCCTGAATTAGACTTCTAGCCTACAGAACTGTGAGACACTAAGTTTCTGTTGTTTAAAACTACCTGGTGGGGCCGTAGTTAAGAGCTAGAGCTGCTAACCAAAAGGTCAGTAGTTCATATCTGCCAGCTGCTCCTTGGAAACCCTATGGGGCAGTTCTACCCTGTCCTATAGGGTCACTATGAGTCGAAATCTACTCAATGGCAACAAGCTTGTTTATTTATTTATTTATTTAATTTCCTTTACAGTACTTTGTTAAGGTAACACTAGGAAACTACTACAATGTTCCATGATGTAGATGCATTAGTCCCAAGAGGCCTGGATCTATGAAAACCTGCCTCATGGGGTATCCTGTTATGAGTCGCATACGTAACAAGATGCAGAAAACGGGGAGGAAGACATAGAGATCTATCTTGACTCAAACCAATGTTCCTTCTCCAGATACTTATAAAACAAAACAAAACAAAAAAACAAACCAAAAAAAAAAAATCGGAACGGAAGCCAGATAGAGTCTCTCTTCTAAAAGAGGATATGATCTAGTAGTAGGAATGTACCCATAGGATGCCAAATGAGGTACAGAAAACTACATATAATAAACCCCTTGCCGTCAAGTTGATTTCGACTCATAGTGACCCTATAGGACAGAGTAGAACTGCCCCATAGAGTTTCCAAGGACAATACAAGAAGATCACAAATTAAATACTGGGAGTGTGGAGAAATGGTTAAAGAAAGTAGAGGGTGCATCTGCTTGGTGCAATGAGGAAAGATTTCATGGGGGAGGTGGCTTTTGAAATGCACTTAATGTATTTTGATGGGAATAGACATGAAGGGCATTCAAGAAGGCTAGAGTAACATGAGGAGAAAGGAGGTACAGGTGAGTACCTGTTATGGATTGGATAGTTTCCCCCAAAATATGTTGTAAATCTTAACTTTTGTCTGTGGTTATATTTCCATTTGTGAATAGGCTGTGTTTGTTATTTTAATGAAGTAGAGTTATGTTATGTTAATGAGGATTAGGTTATGTTTGTTATGTTAATGAGACAGGATTAGGGCCTATCTTAAATCAGTCTTTTTTGAGATATAAAAGAGATTAAACAAATAAGGGAAAGAAGCAGAGATGGGAGGCACATAAGGATCACCCAGGAGCAGAACCTCAACCAGACAAGGATCTTCCTCCTGAGAGAAAAAGCCTTCCTCTAGAGCCAGCATCCTGAATTTGGACTTCAAGCCTCCCAAACTGTGAGAAAATGAATTTATCTTTGTTAGAGCCACCCACTTCTGGTATTTGTGTTATAGCAGCACTAGATAACTAAGATAGTACCAGAGCAGCAAATTGTAGAATTTGGCTAGAACAGAAGTTATGAAAACTGGAAGAAGGGGACTTCCTATAATGGCAGACTGTACATATGTTGTAGTAATTCATTCTGTTGATGAAGAAGAGTTTTAAGGGTTCTTTAGCAAGGAAAGAGCCCTGGTTAAGAGATCAGACTGCTATTCAAAAGGTCAGCAGTTTGAATCCACCAGCTGCTCCTTGAAAACTATGGGGGCAGTTCCCCCGTGTCCTACAGGGTTGCTATAAGTCGGAATCAACTTTATGGCAACAGGTTTGGTTTTTTGTGCTTTAGGAAGATTGATCTGGAACTTTATAGAGGAAAGAGTGGGTTGGAGGGAGATAGGAGACTGGAAAACCAACATAAAGGCCTATTAAGGATCTGAATGATAATAGGGGAAGGATAACAGTGAAGGAGGGCATGGCCCAAATGGTCTGTCTTACCAATGTTTCCCCAACACATAACACAGTGCCTGGCACTAAACTGGTACTCAGTGTGGCAGGCTGGAAGCAAGGGAGGAAGAGAGAGACAGACTGTGAGAAGGAATGGAGAGAAAGAGGGAGGGAAGAAGGGGAAGTGTTAGAGACATTGCCCATTAGGACCTTGGGAACTTGTGTGAAATGTTCTTAACTCATAATTATCAAGCCTTACACAAACACAAAACGTGCATGTAAAAATTGCTGAGCTCCAAGTAAGATTTATAGTCTAGTTAACCATATTTCGACAATGTAGATTGGTTTTTATAATGTACTGTAGTTATATAAGATGCTAATATTGGATAAAGCTGGATGAAAGGAACATGAGACTTCTCAGTATACTTTGTGTAATTGCTCGTTAGTCCATAATTAGTTCAAAATAAAATAATTTAAAAAAATGTCAATGCAAGTTGCAAATCATTTCCATTTCCTTGTTCTATCAGACAAATGTTCTTGTTGTTACTCTCTTTGGCAGTTTACCAGGCTGGGTTAGAACAGAGTGACCTGTGGGGTGAGGCTGCCTTGGTTAGGTACCTCAGTTTCAGGGACATGTCCCTTAATCTCTGACGTTCCTGAAAACAAACAAAAAAAAGAAACATTTCCCTAATCCCCCAAAAAGTTATTTTTCTAGCTATAGCAAAGTTCACAAATTTTCCATTTCAAAACCTGTCTTATTCCATGAGGCAGTGCAAAACAGCTAAAAAATTTTATATTCAAGTTTTCATTTAAATTTCCTGCATCTGAAATTTATTCAAATCCAAAAATTCACCATCTCTTACACTTCAGTCTACACAAGACATAATTCAATTCCTTTCTATTTGCTTATAATTGTTTAATTGTTACTTTTCAGTCGGTCAATTTCGGGGTACTCCTACTTAATAGGATAACTTTCTCAAGTTTTTGAAATAAAAGACTATAATGAAATAGTTGAATTCTGATGTACAGTCAATCTATTATTCTATTATTTTAAAAGAGTTTCTGAGTACATTTAGAATAAAAGATGAGTAAGAAGAGGAAGTTGTTAGAGTTTAAGATAATTTGGTAGCACACGTTTCATCATTTAGCTTGGTACTCAGACTGGAGGCTTCTATGCATGATTTTAATTTTTAAAGAAACTCCCAAACATCCTTCTCTTCAACTAATTTACGGCAACTGGACAACTACTCAATGCTTGCTTGAAATTTTCTTTTTTTCTCCATAACTTTTCACCCCTTTCTTTCTTCATTTTCTTACCTTAATAACTTTGTTAACCTGTTTATGAACAAAGGATTGAACAAGATGTATCATATTCTCCATGAGAAAGGCTGTTTCCCTTGGTGAGTGAATTTTAATAGGTTCACATAACCTGTGGGAAAGAAAACAAGAAAACAAGAGTAAAGTCAATTTCACTTGAACTTCAAACCCCAAATGTAGAGAACAGTCCAAAATGAATGAATACTAGATTTCTTCAGAAAGTTTATACTGTGGAAGGAGGAATAAGTTATGGTCACTACTTCTAAGTTTTCAAAATATATCTGTGAAAATAATTCCATCCAGCATTTGTGTAACAATACCGTTATCAAAATACTTTCATTTTAGTCAACCCATTGAACCACAAAAATTCTGTGACCATTTTGATCAAGACTTGTCTCTGAAAAATTAAGATTGCAGGAGACTCATTTTTTAAGGAATGATTCTGTAATATATAATTAATACAGATTAAAATGATATTCAATGCTCTTTCCAATTATACTGGCCAACAATATACGTATATTGATCCCATTCCTATGCCGCCACACACACACACACACACACACACACACACACGTACACACACAGTATATATTAGCAGGTCACTAACACTGAAATAAAGATGCCGAGGAAGTCTTAGGTTATAGGGAGGGATCACAAGGACTATCTATTTTGCGTCTGACACTATTGCAGCCTACCCAAGGCATGTAATGTTTACAAATAGTCTGTTGTGTTTGAATCTTGGCCTCTCCCCATAGTCGTTAGCAAGGCATGGAGTTCTGCAGGGATTCTTCCCCCACCTCCAACCTTGGGAAAGGAGCCTAATCTCTGAGCCCATCTGTTCTGTTGGTGATGGCTGGGGACACGGTGCCTAGCAGTGTGAGTAAATTGTGAAGGAAGAAGAAATAGCTCAGTGTCAGAAACCTAGTAAACACACAGTGAGGACTGAAAATACCTCTCCCTTGACAGGGGACTAACCAAAGCACAAAGACAGCATTTAGGTGAATGAAATTTAAGACCCAAAGAAGAAAGGGCAGGAGGAGGTCACTGCCAGTCTTAGTTATCTAGTGCTGCTACAAGAGAAATACCACAAGTGGATGGCCTTAACAAACAGAAATTTATTCTCTCACAGTTTAGGAGGCTGTTGTTGTTGTTAGATGCCGTCTGGTCAGTTTTGACTCATAGCAACACTATGTACTACAGAACTGAACACCTCCTGGTTCTGTGCCCTCCTCACAATTGTTGCTATGCTTGAGCTCAATGTTGCAGCCACTGTGTCGATCCATCTTGTTCAGGGTCTCCTCTTTTTCACTGCTTGTTTACCAAGCATGAGTCATTCTCCAGGGAGTAGTCCATCCTGATCACATGTCCATAGTACACAGGAAAGTGTCTTTTACATTTCTTGTCATAGTTAAATGAACACCTCCAGTTCTGCAACCATTTGTTGAAACATCTCAATTGGTGTTCTGTCAATTCATGCAGACTAGAAGTCCGAATTCAAGGTGCCAGCTCCAGGGGAAGGCTTTCTCTGTCTCTGTCAGCTCTGGGGGAAGGTCCTTGTCATCAATCTTCCCCTAGTCTAGGAGTTTCTCAGTGCAGGAACCCTCGATACAAAGGATGCCATCCAATATTGGCTCTTCTTGCTTGGTGGTGATGAGTTCTCTCCCTCTCTGCCTGCCTATCTCTTTCATATCTCAAAAGAGATTGAGTTAAGATACAACCTAATCCTGTAAGTTTTGTCCTTCCTTCCTCATTGACATAACTGCCTCTAATCCTGCGTCATTAACATCTCAGAGGTTAGGATTTACAACACATAGGATAATCACATGAGATCATAAATAGCGGACACCACATAATACTGGGAATCATGACTTAGCCAAGTTGACATATACTTTGGGGGAACACGTTCAACCCATGACATTGCCTGATGTGGATTTTACATATCCGGATTCAGTACAAATGTATTTAAGTCTAAGAATTAAAAGGAGACTTAGAGTTCACCATGAGCAAAGAGAAAGGGGAAGACAATTATAGATCATATGTCACTGATCTCTCAAGTGAGTCCTGGTTGTGCAGTGGTTAAATGCTTGACTGCTAACTGAAAGTCTAGCAGGTTGAACCCACTAGCTGCTTTGCCGGACAAAACCAAAAAAGCAAGCCAGTTGCTGAGGAGTCAGTTTCAGCTCATAATGAACCTATAGGACAGGGTAGAACAGCTCCATAGGGTTTCCAAGGAGCAGCTGCTGGATTCCAACTGCCAACCTTTTAGTTAACAGCTGAGCTCTCAACCACTGTTCCCGTAAAGATTATAACCTAGAAACCCTATGGGGCAGTTCTATTCTGCCGTATAGAGTCACTAAGTGTTGGAATTGACTCTGCAGCACACAACAACAAAAACAACAATCTCCCAAACAGGGGAAACCTGGAATAGGACTGGATACTGCCTTTTCAGATACAGTATGGTGGAAGCAGAGATGATGTATCCTGAGATGATATCTCTCCAAGTAGCAGGAAGTCTACAAAGACTGTGTTGTGCTGAGAATGGAAAAAAATTTGAAGTAAAAGAGCTGAACAGAAGATTTAAAAGGGTGGTTGGAGAAGACAAAGTAAAGTATTGGAATAAAAGGTGCAAAGACCTGAAGTTAGAAAACCAGAAGGGAAGAACATACTTGGCATTTCTCAAGCTGAAGGACCTGAAGAAAAAAATTAAGTCTCACATTGCAGTACTGAAGGTTTCCATGGGCAAAATATTGAATGATGCAGGAAGAATCAAAAGAAGAGGGAGGAACTACTCAGAGTCACTGTACTAAAAAGAATTGGTTGATGCTCAACCATTTTAGGAGGTAGCATATGATCAAGAACTGACGGTATTAAAGGAAGAAGTCCAAGCTGCACTGAATGCATTGGTGGAAAACAAGGTTCCAGGGATTGACAGAATACCGACTGAGACATTTTAACAAATAGATGCAATGCTGGAAGTGCTCACCTATCTATGCCAAGAAATTTGGGAGACAGCTACCTGGCCAACCAACTGCAAGAGGTCCATATACATATGAATTCCAAAGAAAGTTGATCCAACTGAATGATGAAGTTGTTGAACGATATCACTAATATCACATGCAAGTAAAATTTTGCTGAAGATAATTGGAAAATGGTTACAGCAGTACATCAACAGGGAACTGCCAGAAATTCAAGCTGGATTCAAGAGAGGACGTGGAACCAAGGATATCATTGCTGATGTCAGGTGGGTCATGGCTGCAATCAGAGAATACTGTTTACCTATGTTTTGTTGACCATGCAAAGGCATTTGACTGTGTGAATCCTAGCAAATTATGGATAACAGTTTGAAACATGGGAATTCCAGAACACTTGTGTTCATGGGTAACCTGTGCATAGAGTAAGAGTCAGTCATTTTAACAGAACAAGGGGATACTGCTTGGTTTAAAATCAGGAAAGGTTTGCTCCACTGTTGTATCTTTTCAACATACTTATTCAATCTGTGTGCTGAGCAAATAATCTGAGAAGCTAGTCTATTTGAACAAGAACCTGTCATCAAGATTGGAGGAAGGCTCACTAACAACCTGTGATATGCAGATGACACAACCTTGCCTGATGAAGTGACGAGGACTTGAATCACTTACTGATGGAAATGAAAAACCATAGCCTTCCTTATGGACTGCACCTGAACATAAAAAGAACAAAAATACTCACAACTGGAACCAATAAGCAACATCATGATAAATGGAGAAAAGATGGACGTTGTCAAGAATTTCATTTTCCATGGATCCACAATCAACACCCATGCAAGCAGCAGTCAAGAAATCCAAGGACACATTGCATTGCAAATATTGGCTGCAAAATTCCTCTTTAAAGTGTTAAAAATGAAAGATGTCACTTTGAGGGTTAAGCTGATCCTGAACCAAGACATGATATTTTCTAACACCTAATACGCATTCAAAAACTGGATAATGAATAAGGAAGGTCCAAGAAGAATTGATGCCTTTGAATTATGGGGTAGTGAAGAATATTGAATATGGCATGAATTATCAGAAGAATGAACAAATCTGTCTTGGAAAAACTATAGCCAGAATGCTCCTGGGAAGGGAGGATGGCAAGACTTGTTTTATGTGGTTTGGACATGTGATCAGGAGGGACCAGTCCCTGGAGAAGGACATCATGCTTGGTAAAGTAGATGGTCAGTGAAAGAGAGGAAGACCCTCAAGAAGATAGATTGACACAGTGTCTGCAACAATGGGCTAAAGCAATGATTGTGAGGGTGGCATAGGACCAGGTAATGTTTTGATCTGTTATACATAGAATTGCTATGAATCACAGCAACTTGATGGCACCTAAGAACAACAAGGACAGACCCAGAAATCTGTATGTTAAACATCACCACATGTCTTTGGGTCTTGTGGGTACACTACACCTACTATTCACAGCAGTCTAGCTATTCTATGAGTCTAGGAAAACATATTTTAACATAATTATTAAATGCTAACTCTTTTTGTTAAGTTTAAATAAATCAGGCCTTCGTTTCCTAGAGGCAGAGCTTGGCATAATTAACTGGTAGTTGGAAAGCACAGATATAATCTCAGAATTTTTGAAGTGACTTTACCTAACACTCTTTCATTTTATAGATGAGGAAACTGAGGTCCATAGGACTAAGGTAACTTATTATCATATTCATTATACAGTAGCTGTAATATCAGAGGTTTTTTTTTTAGAATGTTTAACATTTTCTTTCTTTTGTATTTTTTAAATTGTTCGCTCTTTTACAGAAATTAGTTTGTTCTGTAGTATCAGAGGCTTTTGATAAGAAGAAGCTTAATAATTGTGACATCGTAGTCCCCAGCTTTAGACCAGCCAGTGGCTTCCCACCCAATATCCTGAGAGGTTCTTCAGAGTCCAATCTGGCCTAGACTTTCACTTTCAACTCACATGTCCTTTCCATTTTGTCTGCTCTACAGTCATATGGACTTCCATTCAGGTCCTCTCATTACAGGGATTTTGCCTTGATGCTCTCTCTGGAATGTTCTCTGCCTGCCTCTTGCCATCTTTATCTAGATCCTGTTTGTCAGAGAGCTGGTCAAGCATCATATCCTTGGAGAAGTCTAACTACGCCATCCGCATGCTAACTTAGTTTTCTTTACTCTAAAATTTTACGAACTCTTGTTAATTTTTTTTTATAGAGGACTTACATTAGTCTGTAGTTTTAATCGTAAGTTTTATTGTGGATATCTGATTCATGTCCATCTCTTTCACATGACTGGAAATTCTATGAGAGTCAGAAATCATGTCCATTTTTTGTCCCTATTAAATTCCAAATGCCTATCACAGTGTATGTGATGGATGAATGGATGGATGGATGGATAGATAGGTAGATGGATGAATGGATGGATGTATGGGTGGATGGATGAGTGGATGGAAGGAAAGATGGAGGGAGGGAAGAAAAGAAAGAAGAAGAAGGAGAAAGGGAAGAAGGAAAATGTAATGTGGTATTTGTGACTTCTACATAAAAAAGCATCACCATGTAGCTTTTATAACAAGTAGTTTTGCTTGATAACTACACTTACATTACAACAGTAAGTTACACTTAAACAGTCAAGTTCCACAAAACCTCCAATGAGTTAAGAATTAACTCTGCTACACTTCAATGTGTGTGATGAGATGACTTTGATTAGAAATTCCACTAGATTGAAAGCCAGATACCTCAGTTGTGTCCTGGTGCTGATGCTTCTTCTGTGATTTTGAGCAAAATCACTTAAGCTTTCTGTTTTGTGGAATCATCTGTGAAAGTGAGGGTGTAGCCTGGGGCTTTCTGAGTAGCTTCTGGGAATCTATGAATTTACTGATTACTATGGACCTTCTTTAGAAATATTCAGCTCCATGAAATTCTCTATTAACAAACTTGTATATGTATGTATACCTATATATGTATATATATACATTTATCATTTCAGCTAATGATAAATATGTAATCAAGATTCTAAAATAGTTTAATTTATCCACTTCTAGTAAGATATTATAGGGACATTTTTGCATGCTGACACTGATCATACATATTACCTCACATATGACAAAAGCAACCAATTACCAAGTATCAAATAGGTTTTATGTCTTATCAGTAATTAGGTCTTAGGGAATAGGTTTTTCTCTGATGAATTAGAAGAAGGAGGGGATAATTGTGGAGGGAAGGGACTTTGGCAAGTGCAGATATTTAAGAGGCAAAGGACTTTAGCTTGCAGGAAGGACGGAGGTTGTTGAGAGGAAATTTTCTCACTTAGCAATATTGCCCAGGGCCTTGAGAACAGATGCCATGCCCCTGGAAAGCTTCCTCTGTGCTCTGCCAGTCTGGGGTGCCAGTGGCCAAGTTGGAGTGTCAGGGCTTCTCACTCTGCCTGCAATCTTCAGCCTCCTGTTATCATGAAGTCCCCCCAGTCCTGCCCAGCCCAGCCCAACCCAGGTGTCTTCACTCTGACATTCATTTGTCTCCCCTCTCCACCCAGGAGGAGGAGGAAAGAGGAAAAAAGGAAGAAAAATACAAAAGAAAAAAAGTTATATATATATATATATATATGTCAGTTGTAGTTAGTGAGGAGAAAAGATCTAACTCACCCTATTGCAAGCCTTCCCTTCTTCGGTGTAGTTACCTTTGCCTTCCTTGTATTGACTTGATAGTTAAGACTTCATTTTACAAGGAGTGCATGTCTCTTGAATCTTTTCCCTTTCTTCCGTAGTTGTCAACCTGCTTATGTGCCCTTGAGCTTTCTAGAAATAATGATGTCTAATCCGGTAGGTTTGTGCTGGGAGGAGGGAGTGCCGAGTTCTGTATATTAAGAAAGCATCCTATAGTGTAACCTCTATCTAGGGTTGAGGATTGTTGCCTTAGTATGTCATGTGTCTCTTGAATGTTTTATTACAGCTAGAATGGAGGAATGGCTGTGAGAAGAGAAAGAAGTAAAAGGAGAGAGCATAAATGGTGGGTAGAAAAGCTAAGAAAGTTTCATTGAGGCCCATAGAAAGATTCAGAAATGTTTCTGCAGCAAAGAACTTCAGCTGTTTAAGTCACACAAACATAGTAGCTCTATAACCCACTCTTCTGAGCCCTGGTCCAGGGTTTCTCACCTAGTATGCTTTTAGTGTAAACTAAGCCTGAATCAGATTCTAGCTCAGGCTGGGGGTGGGGTGAGAGTGTATTGGCAGGAGTTTCTACACTTGGAGCTCAGAATTAGGAAGCCAAGAGAGTTGTGGAAACTTCCATTCCATTCTTGGTACAGGGGAGGGGATGTCACAGTCTGAGCACCTGAAGAACTTTGAGGCAGGGGGACCTGCTGAGCCCGAGGGTGATGCGTTTCAGTGTCTTGGCAGAGAATCAAACAGAGAAGCAGCTGTGTCCCTAGTGTTTGCATGCACATCAGGAAGGGTTCAGGACTGGAGCAGGTGGTACTCTCCCTGAAAGTTTTGGCTCACACAGGTCAGCTGACTAGACTTTCATGGAGCAAACAGGCAGAGTTTCCCAGGAGACGCTTATAGTGGATTGAAACCCTCGAAGAACATTAACAGAAAAATGAAGCAAACAGAAAAGCAAAATAAATGGAAAAGCCTTTAAAAAATTATCCATTAATGAGTTAGTGGCATGTTAGAATATGTAGTAACAAATGTGCCCAAGGTTAATTCTGCAGTCTGAAGGTAAACTATAATTGATAGTTAAAGTTTGAAGACTTTCTTCCTTAAACAGCATTTAAAATTTATACATAATAAAATCTGAATGATTTAGATTTAAAAGAAACATATGTCTCTACTTTCCATTGGCCAATTGTGTTGATATGATTTCCCATGCAAGGTATTAGATGTCACTTACCCCTTTTATATGATCTTCTCCCGCCCCCTTGTGGACAAATGTGGTATTTGTGAGGCCTTTGCCTGGAGTAGATCTTCATTGACAGAAGAGAGCAGGTGAGGATGAAAGCCACTGCTTCCATCTCATTAGAATCACAACCAATCTAGTGCCATGATTTTTGTTGTTAGGTGCCATCAAGTAGGTTCTGACTCATCCCGACCCAATGTAGGAGAGAAAGAAAAACATCTGGATCCTGTACCATCCTCATAATTGTTGCTATGATTCAGCCCATCGTTGCAGCCAGTAGCTCAATCCATCTCATTGAGGGTCTTCCTCTTATTCGATGACCCTCTACCAAAATAATGTCCTTCTCCAGGGACTGGCCACTCCTGATAATATGTCCAAAGTCTCCTCATCCTCCCTTCTAAGGGGTACTCTGGTTGTACTTCTTCCAATACAGATCTATTTGTCCCTCTGGCAATCCACGGTGTATTCAATATTCTTCACCAACACCTTAAATCAAAGGCGTCAATTCTCCTTTGGTCTTCCTTATTCATTGTTCAGCTTTCGCATGCATATGAGATTGAAAATACAATGGATTGGTTCAGGGGCACTTTATTCGTCTAAGTGACGTCTTTGGTTTTCAACTCTTTGAAGAGGTCTTTTCAGCAGGTTTGCTCAATGCAATATGTAGTTGGATTTCTTGACTGCTGCTTCCTCGGGTGTTGACTGTGGATCCAAGTAAAATGAAAACCTTGAAAATTTCAGTAGTTTCTTCATTTATCATGATGTTGCTTATTGGTCCAGTTGTGAGGATTTGTGCTATCTTTTTGTTGAGGTGTAATTCATACTGAAGGCCATGATGAAGAGACCTAAATTATTTCATTAACTTACGTTCACAGCCTCGAAAACCCTATGGAGCAGTTTTATTCTGCACATGTGAGGTCTCCATGAGCTGAATCAACTCGAAGGCCACTGGCAACAACAAGAGAACAATAAGTCTGCAGAAACATAAAAGCTTTTAATTTGACTGTTGACTGTCTGATGATCCTTAGAGTCCAAAAAAGGGAAACTTAAGGTGATAGCTCTCCCTGCTGGAGAGTTTTATCAACATGGTAATTTAGCACCTGGGAAGCTAAAGAAGGTGAGTATGGTTATGAAAACTCTATGGATCACAACTGTCCAATTTGCATCCAATCATGGGATGGCACAGGAAAGATCAGCATTTTGTTTGGTTGTGCATAGGGTCGACATGAGTCAACAGCAGCTAACAACAATATGGTTAATATGAGACCTTCAAGCAAAATTGTGTTCGTCCCATCAAATTCTCTGAAGGTTCCAAAATTTCCCCTCACCCATTCTTCAATACTTGGCCTGGTATGATATTAATCTTTAGGCTTTCACTGTCTCTTTTTTTTCACTTCTAGTCTAAGTACTACTAAGAGTAAACGATGTAATGCCTTTGAATGCCCCTCTCCCACTTCATCTATTGTTCCATTCTTCCAGGTAAAGGCAAATGTCATCATTTCTTATGCTTCATTTATAGTTTATCTACTTTTCCCAAATCCACTTTCCTGGAGACTCTCCTACTTTCAGAAAAGAACATCCTCCACTATCATCAAGAATTGATGCCTGTGAATTGTGTTGGAGAAGAATATTGAATATACCGTGGACTGCCAAAAGAAGGAACAAATCAGTCTCGGAAGATGAACAACCAGAATGCTCCTTAGAAGGACGGATGGTGAGACTACGTCGTACATACTCTGGACATGTTGTCAGGAGGGATGAGTCCCTGGAGAAGGACATCATGCTTGGGAAGGCAGACGGTCAGTGAAAAAGAGGAAGACCCACAGCAAGATGGATTGACACAGCTGCTTCAACAACGGGCTCTAGAATAACAAGGATTGTTGGCATGATGCAGGACCACACAGTGTTTCATCCTGTAGTACACAGGGTCAGTATGAGTTGGAACCAACTGGACGGCACCTAACCTACCATCAACAACCACTATTAAAGAAATCTCTAGTCTAGATCTTAAACAACAAAGGCTGCCTTATTCAACAGGGGGAAAAAATCCAAACACAAAAACGTTTTTATTCAGTTCCTGAAATGCTCCAATACCACAGTATATTTTTATAGTCGAAACTTTGTGGAAAACCTCGCCATTCTTTTTTTCACAGAAATGACAAGATTTGTTTTCAGGGCCTCTGCTCCTCTTGAGTTGCTTCTCCTTTCCAGGGGAAGTGTTTTATGGTGCCCCTTGACTGCCAGAGGACCCCAAGGGTAGTATCCACTCTTTCCTGCCCTCTGATCTGCACTCCCACCAGACTTAAAAGTATCCACAGAGGTCCCAGCCATGCTTCTTATATGATCTAGAAATTGCTAATATAAATAATACTCAAAAGGAACTAAACTGTTCAAAATCTCCCTTTCTTTTCATGTAACTAGCCTTAACATAAGAAAATGACATAAATAGTGTAAATTTAAGGAAATATCAGGCTATATTTAAGCAAATACTCTCTTTCACACAAACCAGTCCACTTACCTGAAATCCTTTTTAACCTTACTGTAGTATTTCCGACGTTTCAGCATCTGCACAAGAATAGCAAACGCCTCTTTCACTGCTTTGGGACATTCACTGTTATGAGCGGACAAAATCCTTCCAATTACTTCATTGAACTCTAAGAACATGAAAAAGAAAAAAAGTACATTTAGTATGGTTTAATTGTAGCCATTTATAAGATATAATTCTTTCAAGTTTGCAGTTACCTCTGTTTTAAAATATGACAAAGTTAAGAAACTGAAAAATGATTTTGCCAGAATGCCAATAAAAGTGGCTAGTAAACAATATCGTGCACCCACGCTCTGCGAATCCTGATGCATTTATCAACAGGAACATGGTTTAACTTCTTAAAAGAGGAAGGGAGAGATATGCCTCTGTGTTACAGCCTTCAGATTTATTGGACCAGATAAGATTCTATCAAGGTAACAGGTATCTGAACTGGAATGATGGCTGAATATTTGTTAACCTTTGAAAAGTTCAAATATTAAAGGAAAATTTACCTTCTTTTCAGAGGGAGTGGGGTTATTTTTGTTTTTACAAGAAAAACTTAATGAAGTAAAAATTTTATACTTTAAGCATTTTAATGGAAATATGTATTCAGAGGCCCAAATTGCCAATCACAAGTGTTTGTCTACTGGGAAAAATCCTAAGGCCATTAATTACAAATGGTTTATCATAAAGTCAGGTAATAGGAAGGAAAATTGAAAGGCAACTTCAAAGTAGTAAATTTTTTCCTTCAAAAATAAGAGCTTGTCCTTTACTTCTTTGGAAATACCTATATGATGAATTCTTCTACTATCAAATCAACAGCTAAGACTTGTCACATCATTTCCACCTTTTGAGAAGCTATCACCCATCATATGGCTGTAAATATGGATACCAAGTACCAACTGTGGGTAACATAAATATCTTTCTTGGAACCCTATCATATGGGGAGGGAGATAGACTTAGATCTTGTTATGGTAATTACTTACATACAGATACTATTCTTATTTTATATATATGTATATAAACACTACATATGTACATATATATGTATATATATCATAAAAACCAAACCAGTTGCTGTGAAGCTGATTCCAACTCATGATGACTTCATGTGTGTCCGAGTAGAACTGTTGTCCATAGGGGTCTCAATGGCTGATTTTCGGAAGCAGAGAGCCAGATTTCTTCCAAGGTGCCTCTGGGTGAACTTGCACCTCCAGCATTTCAGTTATCAGCTGAGGACATTAACCTTTTGCCACATCCAGGGTCCCCCATATATAGATAATACTCACCATAAAAATTAAGTTTTGCTTGAATTGGTGCACTGCTGCTCACAGCTGCAGCAAACAGGTTGGGGTGTTTTATTCTCGACCACACTGCAAGGGAACCACCATAAGAGCCGCCAAATGTAACCCATTTATTTTCTGTGAGTCCCAGTTTCCTTGCTATTTCAGTTCGGAAGTTGACGATGTCAGCCAAGGCTTGCCTGCTGCTGAGGTAGTGGAGGCTGGCAGTACTCAGATCTCTATAATTAAAGGATAAATACATGCTGTTTGTGGCAATAATTAAAGTAGAAAATATGCTGCTTAACATCAGCTTGACTATAAAGTAAAAATGTATGTTTTGAAAACATGTTGAGTATTTATACCAGGTCCAACTTGAAATTTCAATTGGAATAATCTGAGTTACAGTGACACTTAAAAGCAGGAGCTAGCAATAATTGTTAGAATTGTCTCGTTTTAATTATGTCATTTCCTCTTGTCACCACTGTGAAGAAGCTTGAAATGCTTGTCATCACCCATATGGTGACCTTTCTCCACACACTGAAGTGAAGCACAGCTATCACACTATTACCCTGATTCAAAGAAGAGTCATTTTTAAAAGGGCTAAAATGTCAGTGATTTCATTGTTTCCAAGGCATTACAAAAACCTAGTTAATTGTACTGATGCTATTTTCCATTCTTTCTGGTTTGCTGCTACAACCAGACAGAGGCCTATTTGAATCTAAGTTTCTCATTATAAGAAAAGTAAAATTTGTTGTTTACTTTTCAATGGTGTTTCTCCACGATAAGGTATTCTGTAAACCTAGGATGTCTTTAATCTTCATTACCAAAAAAAAAAAAAAAATCTCCCTGCCCCTACAGGATGCTGTCAGTAGCTGATTACGAATTTAAAAGTAGGCAAGGACAGATTATTCACAAAGAAAAAACAGAAATGACCAGCAAATATGTGAAACTGTTTAGCCCTTTCTATTGTCAAAGTAATACCATATGAGTATTTTTCCCTCCTATCAAACTGGTAAGATTTATTTTAGTATTCAGGGTTGGCATGGATGTGATGAGTCAGGCTCTCTCTTGTACCACTTGTGGAAGTATCAAGTTGTAGAATCGATCTGAAAACAATTTGTCCTCATATAATAAGGGCTTCAAGAGGCAAAACGTTAACCTTTGTTCAGCAATTATACTACTGAGAAGCTACAGAAGAGCCTTTCTCCCTAATATTCACTCTCCTTTTCAGCTTTAGGAAGCCCTGGTGGCACAGTGGATAAGAGCTTGGCTGCTAACCAAAAGGTTGGTAGTTCAAATCCAACAACCAATCCTTGGAAACCCTATAAGGCAGTTCTACTCTGTTCTATAGGGTTGCTGTGAGTGGGAATCAACTTGACAGCAAAGGATTTTGTTTTGTTTCGTTTGGTTTCAGATTTAGGTAATTAAAGCCCTGTCTTTTAGCTGGGCCCAGAAAAACACTATATGTCCCAGCCACCCTTCAAGCCAGATGTGAAGTTGCTTATTAAGTTCAAGCCAATAGGATGTAACTGGAAAAGTATAGATAAGATTTATTGAAACACTCAGTCATAGAATTCCCCTACTCTCTAACAGAAAATTCTAGAGTAAATTCTCCTATCCTTAGATTCTCCCTCAATTTACTCAATCAAAGACCAAATTCTACTGTAGGTTCTTTCTAACACCCTCTTTCTGAGATGCATCACAAGAAGTTAACTTGAATAACAAATTATTTTCTACAACACAGGTTATTCCATTTTTGAACTGTGGTTTACTTCCTTAGAGAGCTTAATAAAGAAATCTCAGACTTACAACTATTCATAGGCTATCATAATATCATCAACACACACAGACGCACACACAGACACACACACACACACCCGAATCAAAGTTTCTAATAAATGTAGAAGTGGTGGAGCTATTGGAGTGTCACCTTACTACCAAAAGTTAAGAGACTTGGAATTCAAAACTCAGACTTGTGGAGTCACAGCAAGAAAGAAGCAGGTGAAACTTCCAGCAATTATTAGTGTGTCATGATAAACAGTACCAAGAATTATGACTCATATAAAAAAGGTATCATTTCACGAACACTAATCACATTCTCAGGGTTGTAAAAATCAATCCTTACTTTTTATTTTAATGAGAATAAGATACCTTGACATTAAATTGAATTTATCATGATCGTCAGAGGTACTTTGTAAATTTCTTTCTATTTCCTTGACTTCATATAATGAACAGTTTGTAAGCAAGTAAGCTAAAAATATATATTTCCACTGGGGAAAGTTTAAAAATAGTAAACGGCAAGAATAAGCTATTGAGACAAAAAAGATCTCATATTCTTGCTTCTTGCTCTGCCACTGCAAGCTGAAATTTAACATGACATCCAGTTACCTTTGATGGGTTGTTTTAACAAAAAAGTCTCCCCAGTTTCCATGGGAAGAGTAATTTTCATGGTTTAAAATTCTACTGCGGTAGAAAAAAATAATAATTATGACATTTTGTTTAAGCATGTTCACGAAAATACAAAATTTCAACATGAAATTATAGAACATGAGGAATACATTTTACTCAAAGGAAATTTCATACCAATTTTTTTAATCAAGAAAGTCGCTTCTACCCCAAAACTCCACCTACAGTTTTTCTTTCTTATCATTTGAATTTTCAAATATTCAGCTTCCTGCAAGAGGAACATATTTAGATTTAATTGCCAAAATTAAAAAGAGACAGAAAACAGAAACAGCAATGAGAACAACCCCAAAAAGGAAACCCTTAAATTTACCCTGTTGGTTGGCTCTCTCCGTAAAATCTGTGTTCCAGAATTAAGAAGAGGGCACCCAGCCTCTCAGCATATGTCATCCAGGTAATGTTTCTTGATGCAGCAATTCCTGTGGCAGCCCCCTCCCCACTGGTTATCAGAAATACTGGTCCTCCAGGTTTGTAGAAGGCATCATTAAGGAAATATCTCTGTGAAAATAAAAATATTCTAGTAGCTCACTAAACTCACTAAGATTTGTGATTTGTTGGTGGTTTCTGACAGCTGGGTGGCAGCATATTTTGGTTTGTCAGATTTGAGTTATGGTTCTGAGGTCCCATCTAAATGAGTGACATTTGTGATGGCACCCGGCCTACACACTGGACAAATTGATTTTTTGTTTTTGGTGGTAAAATAGACAACTTAAAATTGGCCATCTCAATCACTTTCAAGTGTACAATCCAGTGGCATAAATCACACTCACAATGTGCAACCATCACTATTATTTGTTTACAGTTCATGCTAGTATTTCAAATTCAAATTTAGAATATGAAATTCTTGCTTGAATATATATTTGTGGCAATTTTCTTTCACTCTGAAAATTTGGGTTCCTAACAACATTAACATAATTAATTATTTGCTTTATACCAACAATATGTAGTAATATTCACGCATTAGAATAACAACACCAATATTAAAAGGAGACAGGGTGGTACAATGTTTAAGTGCTCATCTGTTAACTGAAAGGTTGGTGGTTGGAACCCAGCAGCTGCACCGAGGGAGAAAAGACCTGGCGATGAGCTCCTGTAAAGATTACTGCCTAATAAACCCTATGAGGCAGTTCTACTCTCTCCTATGAGTTGGAATTGACTCAGTGGCACACAACAACAACAATAATGTTAAAACTGACAGTATGATTATTGAAAACTTTGATTTCTTTACAGTTGTGTGTATGTCCTCAGGATTTATCCCACAAGAGATATAAAGTCAAAGTACTGAGCTTTCTATTCACTTGAAATATTTTTCTCTGGTGAAGCCACAGGCTTGAGAGACAATTAGATTCATTTGTTTCATTTTATTTTCAATTTTAATTGTTTTATTGGAAACAGTCACATGGTGCCAAAGCTAACCACCTCCTGCCACACGTCTGTCAGTTTGTCCTCCTGTGGGGACTTACATGTTGCTGTGATGTTGGAAGCTATTCCACTGATATTCAAATTACAGCAGGGTCACCCATAATGGACATGGTTTAGCTGAACTTCCAGATTAAGACAGACCAGGAAGAAGGATTTGATGGTCTACTTCTGAAAAAAATTAACCAGTAAAAACTTTATGAATAGCAGCGGAACATTGTCTTATTGAGTGCTGGAAGATGAGCCTCTCAGTTTGGAAGGTACTCAAGAAATGACTGGAGAAGAGCTGCCTCCTGAAAGTAGAGTCAGTCTGAATGACATGAACGGAGTCAAACTTTCAGGCCATTCTTTGCTGATGTGGCAGGACTCAAAATGAGAATAAATAGCTGCAAATATCCATTAATCATCAGAAGATAGAATGTACAAAGTATGAATTGAGGAAAATTGGAAATCATCAAAAATGAAATGGAAGATATAAACATAGCTATCCTAGGCATTAGTGAGCTGAAATGGACTGGTATTGGCCATTTTGAATAAGACAGTCACGTGAACTACTATATAAGGAATGACAAATTGAAGAGAAATGGCATTCCAATCATCATCAAAAAGAACATTTCAAGATTTATCCTGAAGTACAATGCTGTCAGTGATAAGATAATGTCCGCATGCCTACAAGGAAGACCAGTAAATACAACTATTATTCAAATTTACTCACCAACCACTAAGGCCAAAGATGAAGAAATTGAAGATTTTTACTAACTTCTGCAGTCTGTAATTGATCAAACATGCAATCAGGATGCATTGATAATTACTGGTGATTGAAATGCAAAAGGTGGAGTCAAAGAAGAAGGATCAGTATTTGGAAAATATGGCTATGGTGATAGAAATCATGCCTGAGCTCGCATGATATAATTTTGCAAGACCAGCGACTTCTTCATTGCAAATACCTTTTGTCAACAATATAAACGGTGACTATACCTGTGGACCTCATCAGATGGAATACACTGAATCATAACCACTATATCTATGGAAAGAGATGATGGAGAAACTCAACATCATCAGTCAGAACAAAGCCAGGGACTGACTGTGTAACAGACCATAAGTTGCTCACATATAAGTTGAAGTTGAAGTTGAAGAAAATTAGAACAAGTCTACAAGAACCAAAGTATGACCTTGATATTACCCTACCTGAATTTAGAGACCATTTCAAAAATACATTTGACACTTTGAACACTAATGACTGAAGACCAGACAAGTTGTGGAACGACATCAAGGACATCATGCATGAAGAAAGCAAGAGGTCGTTAAAAAGACAGGAAAGAAAGAAAAGACCAGAATCAATGTCAGAAGAGACTTTGAAACTTTCTCTTGACTGTAGAGTAGCTAAAGCAAATGGAAGAAATGATGAAGTAAAAGACATGAACAGAAGATTCCAAAGGGCAGCACAAGAAGACAAAGTAAATTACTGTAATGCCATGTGCAAAGACCTGGAGTTAGAAAACCAAAAGGGAAGAACACGCTTGGCATTTCTCAAGCTGAAACAACTGATGAAAAATGCAAGCCTTGAGGTGCAATAGTGAAAGAATCTACGGGTAAAAGCCTGAAAGACGCAGGAAGCATCAAAAGAAGATGGAAGGAATACACGAGTCACTGTACCGAAAAGAATTGATTGACATTTAATCATTTCAGGAGGTAGCATATGATCAAGAACCAATGGTACTGAAGGAAGACGTCCAAGCTGTACTGAAGGAATTGGAGAAAAACAAGGCTCCAGGAATTGACAGAATACCAATTTAAGTGTTTCAACAAACGGACGACGTGCTTGAAGTACTCACTCATCTAAGCGAAGAAGTTTGGAAGACAGCTATGTAGCCAACCAACTGGAAGAGATCCATATTTCTGCTTATTCCAAAGAAAGGTGATACAATGGAATAGGGAAATTATTGAACAATACCATTAATATTATATGCAAGTCAAATTTTGCTGAAGATCATTCAAACCCAGTTGCAGCATCACATCAACAGGGAACTGCCAGAATTTCGAGCCGATTTCAGAAGAGGAGGTGGAAAGAAGGATATCATCGATGATGTCAGATGGATCATGGCTGAAAACAGGAAATACCAGGAAGATGTTTACCTGTGTTTTATTGACTATACAAAGACATTCAACTGTATGTATCATAACAAAGTACGGTTAACATTTCAAAGAAAGAGAATTCCAGAACACTTAATTGTGCTCATGAGGAACCTGTACATAGATCAAGAGGCAGTCATTTGAACAGAACAAGGGGATACTGAGTGATTTAAGTCAGGAAATGTGTGTGTCATGGTTGTATCCTTTCACCATACCTATTCAATCTGTATGCTGAGCAAATAATCCTAGAAACTGGACTGTATGAAGTAGGATGGAGCATCAGGATTGGAGGAAGACTCATTAACAACCTGTGATATGCAGATGACACAACCTTACTTGCTGAAGGTGAAGAGGTCTTGAAGCACTTACTGATGAAGACCAAAGACCACAGCCTTCAGTATGGATGACACCTCAACAGAAAGAAGACATAAATCCTCACAACAGGACCAATAAGCAACATCATGATAAAAGAAGAAAAAATTGAAGTTGTCAAGGATTTCATTTTACTTGGATCCACAATCAACATCCTTGGAAGTAGCAATCAATAAATCAAATGACGTATTGCATTGGCAAATCTGCTGCAAAAGATGCCTTCAAAGTGCTAAAAAAGTAAAGTTGTCACTTCAACGACTAAGGTGTGCCTGACCCAAGCCATGGTGTTTTCAGTTTCCTCATATGCATGCAAAAGGCGAACAATGAATAAGGGAGACTGGAGAAGAAATGATGTCTTTGAAGTATGGTGTTGATGTAGAATATTGACTCTACCAGGGACTGCCAAAAGAAGAAACAAATCTGTCTTGGAAGAAATACAGCCAGAATGCTCCTCGGAGGCAAGGATGGTGAGAATTCGTCTCACATAACTTGGACACGTTATTAGGAGAAATCAGTCCCTAGAGAATGACATCATGCTTGGTAAAACAGAGGGTCGTCAAAAAAGAGGAAGATCCTCAATGAGATGCACTGACACAGTGGCTGCAACAACGGGCTCGAGTATAACAAAGATCATGTGGATGTAGCTGGATCAGGCAGTGTTTCATTATGCTGTACATAGGTTTGCTATGAGTCAGAACCTCCTTGACAGCACCTAACAACAACCACAAAGCTCAACCTGCAAAACTAAGTATATTCTAAGAAAACTGAGATAATTTTTATTTCCTAAAACTTTTACCTCCATCTCATTATAAGTAACCATTTTGACTAATTTTTTAAATGCATTTATCTTTACTTTTTGTAAATATATATATATTTCATTTTTCTCCTTTTCTTAGATTAAGTGCCATACTGCTGTTTTCATATAGTATCATATCTTGGAGGTCATTACATAGCAATATGTAAAGATGTTGAAATATTCTTCACTCTCTTTTACAGCTACTTCGTATTTTCTTGTGTGGATATAGCATAATAATTAAACTAACAGTCTACTGATGAACATTTGATTTATTTTCCATATGTTCCTATTCTAATAGTGCGACTAAGAATAGTTTAACCACAGTAACTCAAAAGATTACATAGGAACCTTAGTGGGCAGTGAGGTTATCTTAATGGGGGAAGGAATAGCTCAGAAGAGGAAGGTGAGAATGATTGCACAACTGGAGGAATGGAAACAATGTTACTGAACTGTACATGTAGAAACTGTAGACTTGGTCTATGTTTAGCTGTGTATATTCTCAACAACAAAAAATATATAAAATAAATTGTAAAAAAAGAATCATAAGGCTATAAAATCACTAATAAAAGTAGAAAAGTAAAGGAGAAAAGGTGGAAAGTTTTAGTACAAAACAGACAAAGGGTTTCATCTTTTATAAAGTCATAGAGAGAAGTGTTAAGAATAATAATATTACCAGTCAAAATCGAGTTTATTGCAATATCTTGCTTTGTTGTTTTGACTTTGGAACCGTGTAAATCTTTTAGGTAATTATAAGACAAAATTGAATTTTACAAGCCTATTTTTAAAAATAATAAAATAAATAGACACAAATGATATCTTTTTGGTCACATAACCACACAGAGAGAAACAATTCGGAGTGACTGTTGGAAAGCCAGTAATTTAACTTTATGTACATCTTTAGAAGTATCAACCTCATGGACAAATAGACGGCAAAGAAATGTTTTAATGATCTTTCAGTAATTATAATATTGATATCAGTATTGGTATTATTCTGAGACTGCTGTGTAAGATAAGGTAAAGAAAAGGAACGATTGATTGTGTGATATTCTAAATCTGTTATCCTTACTGTACTTTTAAAATATGGTAAGAAAGAGAGTAAGTCAAGCATTTATATTGTCTTTCCAATACAAATTTTGTCACCATGTAACCAAATAATAGATGGAAAGGCTCTTTTATACATGTATTCCAGCTAATCAATAAAGAATGATAAAGTTAGAATCTTTCACTTTGCAAGCCCTCAAAAAATTGACGGATCTAGGCATTGGGCATCAACAGTTTCTACCATAATAATAATCATAAAAAAGACATTTCAGGCATTACATATTTCTGCATGAAACCACTTGCCATTATCTGTGAAGTAGTCTTCCTCCCATGCTCTCAAAAAACAAATGAACAGAATTGGATCAACCCTCTAGTTCTAGCAACCAATTTATAGAAAATTTATGCAACTGGAAAGCAAACAAAACAAAAAATAACTGAAAATATTCCCTCAAAACTAAATGGCTCAGTGAAGGATGGCATGTTAGCTCAGTGAAATGTTCTCAAACCAAAAAACCAAACCAGTGTTCATCAAGTCGATTCTGACTCATGGCGACTGCATACATACAGAGTAGAACTTTACTTCTTAGGGGTTCCAAGGCTGTGACCTTTCTGAAGCAGATTGCCAGGTTTTTCCAAGGTGCCTCTGCGTGGGTTCATAGCACCAACCTTTCAGCTATTAGTTGAGTGCTTACCCATTTGTGCCACCACACCCAGGACTCCTGAATGGTGCTCAGGCCCCTCTAGAAACTACCATTAAGTTGATAAAGCAGAAGTTAAAGTTGTACATTCATATTTGGAGAACTAGGACTTGAAGTACTTGCTGATGAGGATCAAAGACCATAGCCTTCAGTATGGATTGCACCTCAACATAAAGAAAACAAAAATCCTCACAACTGAACCAATAAGCAACATCATGATAAGCGGAGAAAAGATTGAAGTTGTCAAGGATTTCATTTTACTTGGATGCACAATCAACACCCAATGAAGGAGCAGTCAAGAAATCAAAAGACGCATTGCATTGGACAAATCTGCTGCAAAAGACCTCTTTAAAGTGTGGAAAAGCAAAGATGTCACCTTGAACACTAAGGTGAGCCTGACCCAAGCCAAGGCATTTTCAATCGCCTCCTATGCAAGAGAGCGTTGGACGATACATAAAAAAGACTGAAGAAGAACTGATGCCTTTGAATTGTGGTGTTGGAGAAGAATATTGAATATACCATGGACTGCCAAAAGAACAAACAAATCTGTCTTGGAAGAACTACAACCAGAGTGCCCCTTGGAGGCAACAATGGTGAGACTGTGTCTCACATACTTTGGACATGTTGTCAGGAGGGATCAACATCATGCTTAGTAAAGTAGATGGTCAGTGAAAATGAGATGGGTTGACACAGTGGCTGCAACAATGAGCTTAAGCATAACAATGATTGTAAGGATGGCGCAGGACTGGGCAGTGTTTCGTTCGGTTTTACATAGGGTTGCTATGAGCTGGAACTTGATGACATCTAAGAAAAACAATAGTTTGGGAGCGAGAATACAAAATTACATAGAACTTATGTTTCAGTTGGATAAAATGTTAAACAAAAGATAAAAATCCATGCAAACAAAAAAAATTTAAAACTTGTGAGCTTTATTCATGTCTGTAAGATTTGAGTGAATTTACTTTTAACAAGAAAACTATAAACAAATATTAAAACTGATATAAGGATGAACAAGAGCAAGAAACATGAATTAAAAATAAACCAAGATTATTTATCTAAACCGAGTCCAGGTTTGAAGGTATGGTAAGTGATCTACCCTCCCTCCTCTCGAGATGTCTATTCCACTAACACACCCTACAGCAGCCAGGTCTGTGTCCCTCAGGCAGTGACTTAAAGATGTCATGTCCTTTGAACAAAACCTTTCAGTTGCTCCACATTGTTTCCTGGACGAGGTCAAAATTCCTTAACAAGGATCTGAAAGCTCTTCACTATCTGATATCCAAATAGAGCAAACGTTTTAGAAATTCTCTGTTTGGACAGAGTGGAAAGAACATTGGGTAAAGAGTCAAATAACCAGGATTCTAAACTCAGTCCTTTTACTTATTTGCTATAGACAGTCCTTGGGCAAAACTTTTAGCCTCTTTGTAATCTCAGTTTGCTCCCAGGAATTGTAATACTTGCCCTTCCTACACTATGGAGTTGTCTTAGAAATTGTGATGGATTGAATTGTGTTCCCCAAAATATGCACCCCACTGAAAAAAAAAAACCCATTACTGTCGATTCCATTCTGATTGATAGAGACCCTATAGGACAGAGTAGAACTGCCCCCTAGGGTTTCCCAGGAGTGGCTCACGGATTCAAACTGCCGACCTTTTGGTTAGCAGCCATAGCTCTTAACCACTGTGCCACCAGTGTTGTTTTTGGAAAGCAGGACTTTCTTTTGTTATGCTAATGAGGTCATACCAAGGGAGGTGTAGGGTAGGCCCTCCACCTAATCACTTCTAAGTTGTAAAAAGAGCAGAATAGACATAGAGACACACATACAGGGAAGAAGACAACCCCAAGGAATGCCAAAGAATATCAAGGAATGCCAAGGATTGCCAGCAGACACCAAAAACTAAGAGAGAGGCTCACAGAAGGAATTGACATGGCCGAGAACCTGATCTAGATGTTCAGCCTCCAGAACTGTAAGAAAATATATTTCTGTTCTTTAATGCCCAAAATAAATAAAATAAAATAAAACAAGAAACATATCAGAATTCATCTTCGTAGCAGCCCTCTCTGGGTTTCTGCTAGCTTACTCATCTGATAGTATTTGGGCTTTGGCCAAGTACCCCCAAGCAAGTCTTTCAAGGCCCACGTATAAAAATAATCATTGAAGAGATGGGAATAACTATGATAAAATACTTCCAGTAGTTAACCTCAACAGGCACACATAGGGTTGTCTCTCTCTATCCATATACATTGAAAATATTTCATAATGAAAACAAAAAAAAATACTAAAAAGTGCAAGGTGATATAAAGTACTTAGCACAATGCCTAGTACAGATAAAAAAAAAAAAAAGAAACCAGAAGCCACATAGTCTATTCTGACTCATGGTGTGTCCATAAATTTCAGAAGAGAACTGTGCTGCATAGGATTTTCAAGGCTGTGACCTGTCAGAAGCACATTGTCAAGGCTTTCCTCCAAGGTGCTTGTGGGTGGGTTTGAACTGCATACCTTCCAGGGATTGAAAACACTCCCCATGTCTCCTCTACCTCCCAGACCTCAGTGACACCCTCCTCAGTGCCTCAAGCTCACACCATCCCACTCCTGTCATTACCTGCCTGGTCATTAGATTTTACCTGTAGCCAGAATTGTGATCTATTTTTGCTGAAATGATTGAGCTTTTGCTTGAACCAGAGACTCCTATGGTGCTTCGCTGTGCTCGATGGATCACCCCGAGTCCATCTCTTGAGGAAACTCTGTGCACAGGAACAGACAAGCAACAGAAGCAGAGACAGCAGCAACCACCTAAGAGCTCGGGCCATTGTGTCTTGTGCGAAACAGTTTCCACAGTTTGGGCTATTTCTACTGCAATCGCGTTCCCCTCACCCCAGACCCCTCCCCCCTGGTGCAAGACTGAGAAACATCAGTATTGGATCTTGGCCCCTGGGGCTACCCGATAAAATCTCTACCTTAAAGTGTAGGTGCCGCCATCTACCCCACCTTCTGAGACTATGGGGACATTCTTATAGAAAAGGTCAAATGGGTGAGGGAGGAAAGATGCCTGCTAGTGGCTTCCCCCCGACCATACCTGCTAGGGTAGAAACCCTGGGTTTATGGTCTGCAAAAACCACCAAAGGAGGCAGCCCAGAGTGAGAGTGAGAGATGCTGAGAAACTCATCCCCTATTGAATAGTTACCTTGTCTTTGCTTCCTTGCCTCTTGCTGGGTCTTCGGGTAGGACTCCAAGACAGCATACATAGAATGACAGGAGAAAATGAAAGCCCAGATTCCAGTCAGTGCAACAACTCTGTGCAGAAACCCAAGCATTGAACCTCTGATCTCGGTTTCACGCTCCTGGTCCCTGTAATTCTCTCATTGCAGAACTGGCACTGCTATTGCTCTCTCATCCTAATCTTCATCACCACCACCATCATCATCCATTTTTCAATGTCATCACCACCATAAACATATTCTGAGATGCCCAAACTCTGCTGACCTCCTAGAGAGATAAGAAGTTACCATAGCTTTCCTGTGTTGGAATATCTTGTAGTAGAGTTAAGAATGCAACATCTGCACAGGAAAGAGAGAAAGGCATAAGAGGAATAGTCTGGGAGAGCTTTAATTCAACATCTGGTTATGTCAGTATGAAACTGGAAGGTTTTAAATGGTGCAAGGATTCCCACGGAGATGGAGAGTGGGAGTGATGTCTTGAGTGATCAGTGGCATTTTTTCATGCCTAACACCACTGGTTTGGATGCCAGACTCCCTGGGTTTGAAGCTCCAACTCATGATGTCCTTACATATAACATGACAAAAAAATCCCAAGCCTAGTGACATCCTCACAGTTTTGGTATGTTTGACTTCATTTATGCAACCACTTGTCAATCCAACTCATGGAGGATTTTCCACGTTTTCACTGACCCTCTACTTTACCAGACATAATGTCCTTTTCTAGCCATTGGTTGTTCCTAATGATGTGTCCAAGTGAGCTTGACAAAGTCTCATCATTCTCCATCACTTCTAAAGAGCTTTCTAGTTATGCCTTATATTTTATGTGTTAGCTACTATTTTAATTATATTCAAGAGCAGTGCTTAGCCTAGGAGTTTAGACCTGCTCTGAACCTAGATCTCCTAAAATATTTAACTGGTCATCAAGCCCCTCTGCAGAGAAATATTTAATTTAAGAGCAGAAATACCTACTTTCTCCTTAAGGGAGCCTGACTCTATTATTTGAATTTTATCATGCAGCAGTCAAATGCTCTGCTTGTTTCTGGTTCCATTTCCATACAGCCTCAGAGACTCATGGAGGGTGGAAAGAAGCATCTGAGAATCGATCCCAGGAACGTTTCTTGTCCCATTCTTTTAATTCTTTCCCCTTAGAACTTCAAGGTTATGTATTTGTTTGGAGATTGACCTCAAACTAAAAATTCTGACTTTTTCAATCATTTTCAGGTAATTCTCCTTCCAGAAATGTAGTAATTGTTTTTTGAATAATAATATTAGAAAATAAATAATTATATTAGGATCCTCAGTGATTTACTCTACTGTGGAGACTATCTGAAGGAGGCCTATTTGATATTTTAACTGTTAAAAATAGAACGTCCCACTATCCTCCCCTTACTGCTTTCATGCTTGGCAAAGACTATTTCTTGTCCAATAGTTGAAAATACTATTTAATATTAAGAATGGTATAAGGGAAATTTTAGGTGTAATTGAAATATTCTAGACCGTGATAACGTTGGTAGTTAAGTAACCAGCCATTTATCAAACTCATTGAAATACAGATGTAAAATTGTAAACTTTATTGTGTGTAACTAATTCCAAATTAAAGCTGATTTTTTAAGAATTCACGGAACAAAAGACTTTAAATGTGGGCATTTGAGTATAAATTATAACTCAATAAAGTTAATATAAAATTACTAAACCACCACTTACCAAAAAGAGCTGGGAGCATTAAAAGAAGGGAGTAAAAAGCCAGTCTGGGAAAACGAAAAAGCGGAGGAATATATATTACAGGCCACCATCCTGTTCCACAGAAATAGTGACCACCAAGTAGGAATGGTCTTCAAGAGCAGGTGCTGCTTCACAATACATAGGTAATGTCAACAACAGATGAGAAGAATTTCATACATGAATGATATATAATGTTTCCGTTTTTTGACAATTCTCTGGTCCTAGTACTTTCCCAATATATAAAAGATTTATATTACTTTTAGAGTTAATGTGATGTTATTCCTGTTGGCAATATGTTTGTATGTTTGTTTCACTTTCTGTTCTGGGAAGCATTGACTTCAGATGAGCACTGCAAATTAGTAAATATTTCACACAAAAGAACCGCTATTTCCAGTACTTGGGTTCCTAAATCAAGAGAAGGAAGCAGAATACAAATAGAATGTTGACGATTCACCACAAGAAAGTTTGACTTGTAAATCGAATTTATGAGGGGATTTATTATAACAACTCTGGGGTTTGACTATTTGCCCTAAAGATATCAGATTAGAGTTGGCCTATCAGAGAGGTGGACATGTGCACCAGAAACTCCTACCTTTCACTACAATGTCTGGTCTACACTCAAGATTTGTTGTTTATTCTTTTCCCTTTTAAGGAAAAGAAAATCCTTGAACTCTTAATTAAAATGCTTGTATATTGTTGTAGCAAAATGAAGACAGAAAAGAAGCAAATGTGAGAAGAATATGTCATTTTTGGCAGATACTACACAATAAATTTTCTCTACTTTCTCTATTCACAATGGTGTGGCTCTTCGCAAATTCAAAGAGAATCTGCAAAGGTTAAATACTACAAAATTGAATGAACAGTGCTTACTATAATGTACCACCACCTGTCTGTCAGTTTGTCATACTATGGAGGCTTGCACGCTGCTATGATGCTGGGAGCTATCCCATGGGTATTTCAACCACCAGCAGTGTCACCCATAGTGGGCAGGTTTCAGTGGAGTTTCCAGACTATTGGAGACTAGCAAGAAAGTCTTGGTAATCGACTCCAAAAACTAACCAGTGAAAACCTTATGGATCACATCAGAAAATTGTCTGATATGTCCTGGAAGATGAGTCCCCTGGGATGGAAGGCACTATACAATGGTCACAATAATGGACTCAAACATGCCAATGATCATGAAGATGTCTCAGGACTGGGCACTGTTTCATTCTGTTATACATAAGATTGCCATGAGGGAAAGCCAAGTCGGCAGCAACTAACAAGAACAACATTCTAATAGGAATAGAATATCATAAATATATGACATCTTTTTCTCATTGATATTTATATTTTTAAAGATAATCAAATTGAGGGAATGAATATTGGTTGGTAGTCTAAGAGAGGCCCAGTGATGCTTGGTTTGATGTAATCTTTCCAGACTTACCCACAACCCGACTAACACAGGACCTTGGCTTCTGTAATAAGGTCAATTCTGCTGAAAGCATCTGGGGTATTTTCTGGCTAAAGTGGTTGGAGCACCATAGTAGGCATAATCTGCTACTTTTCTGATGAATTCATTCTAAAACGATCATTATTTTCCCCTGAGAAGCTACCTATATTGCAAACAACATCATGTCAAGGAAAGTTGTGCAGTGACCTTCTTCAGGGAGAATTCTGGCCCCACACCTCAGCCAACTGGTTAAATCCAGCCCCTAATTCCCAAGACTGAAGATGTCCAATATGGCAGCTTTTATCTGTATGTGGCTATTGAACATTTGAAATGTGTTTAGTCCGAATAAAAAGAATCTTTGGAATAATTTATATTTTCTATTAATTAGGACAGATTCAAAGTCATCCCTCTGACAATGTCACTTCAATGCACTAACATCGTGATTTTAAAGGAATAGACTAGTCCTCATGTGCCAAGATGTGATTTTGCAGTCAGATCTGCTTTTACAAAATACATTTTAATAAGTGGTAAATTTACATTAAGGGAAGGTCAAGGATAGATGAACAACCTGCAGATAGTGCATGTGTGCCTACATTTTCAGGGTGCAAAATCTATGCATGCTGTGAAAATTCCTAATAAGACCACTTAAATTAAAAATATCTATATGAAAAACAAGGTAATGAGGTAAATAAGATTGGCAATAATTTTATTACTTGCATTAATAATTTAATTTTTATTTATCAATACCACATATGATACTTTCATAATAAAATAAGGTATATTTAAGTTTATTCTTCAATAATAGACCTTTGTTAGTCTTGTTAACATTAACCATTGAGTGGAGGTAATATCATTCATTAAAACAATAAAAAACTGAGACAATAACTAAAACTACAGAAACAGAAGAAGATGAATGACATAAATGGGACCTCCTTAACGTTAAACACTCATGCTCATCAAAAGATTTCTCCAAAACAGTGAAAAGAGAACCTACAGACAGGGAAAACAATTTTGGCTTCAACATACCTGTCAAGGGTCTAATCTCTAAAATTTATAGAAAACTTCAACACATCAACAACAAAAAGACAAACAATCCAATTAAAAAGTGGGCAAAGAATATGAACAGAAACTTCACCAAAGGAGACGTTTAGACAGCTAACAAACACTTGAAGAAATGCTCACTATCAGTACCCATTAAACCCATTGTTTCTGAGTCGATTCTGACTCATAGCGACCCTATAGGACAGAGTGGAATTGTTCCAAAGGGTTTCCACGGGGCGCCTGGTGGATTCAAAATGCCAACCTTTTGGTTAGCAGCCATAGATCTTGACCACTATGCCACCAGAGAGACACAAATCAAAACTGTAATGAGGTACCATCTCACCTCGACATTACTGGAAGTAATAGAAAAAGAAAATAACAAGTGTTGGAGCGGTGGGGAGATTGGAACTCTTACACACTGCTGGTGGGAATGCAAAGTGATGCAACCACTATGGAAAATTCTATAGCACTTCCTTAAAAAGCTAGAAATAGAAATATAGTACGTGACTCAGCAATCCCACTCCTAGGTATATACCCTAAAGAAATAAGAACCATAACATGAATAGACACATGCATACCCATGTTCATTGCAGCATTATTCACAATAGCAAAAATAAAGAAACAACCTAAGTGCCCATCAGCAGATATACGAATTAACAAACTGTGGTAAATACACAATGGAATGCTACATAAAGATAAAGAATAATGATGAATCCACAAAACATCTCACAACATGGATGAACTATAGATGGAAGCACCACACTGTCCCTCCACAGCAAAGACCTGAAAAACTAGGTAAAACAAACATCAATCCTGATAACCTAAGCGTCAATCAAAGGGATAAAGAACTTACCCAAGCACTGACCGGAATAAGAAACTGACAGAGAACAGGGAAAGAGGAGAGCTACGAAGTGGAGGTCCCCTATCAGCCAAAGCAGCCCAGATTCACCATCTTGGAATCCTCAGCCACCAAGAAGACAACTTCATGGAGCTCCCAGCAGGAGACAGAGCAACTGGTAACCAGAGATACATGCTTTCCCACCCGCCCCCCACCTTTCTTCCCTCTGTGCGGCTTCTGCCAGTTTCCAGCTGGCCAAGGTCCCTTGACTAGGGAGATGCCAGCTCCTTGCCGCTTGGATTACCCCCCACCCCCACCAGTAGGCTCCTTCAGTGCCATTTCTTGTTGATGCTATTGCTTTTTTGCCTTCTTTTGCTTTCTTATCTCTCTCTCAGCCCCTTCCTTTCATTTCTCACAAACACCTGGCACCGTGTGCCATCTACTCTCCTTCCTGAGAGTCTGTGCAGTGCTGTTCAGCTGGGGAGACACTTCCCCGACTGTGCCACCATGTTGGTGTGCTCCCTGGGGGCATTTTTAAAATCGGTTTCTTGTCTCCCTCCCTTCCTTCCTTTCCTTTCTCCTAACCACCTGGAGCTGTGTGCTCTTTCTTGATGAGCTGTGCTGTGCCACTCAGGGGAGGAAGCTGCTTCCCTATTCCAGGTTGCCATGCAGGTGGGAAGACTCAGGTAATTTTTTTTTCTCTTTTTTCTTGGTTTCTTGTCTCTCTCTACCTTCTGTCTTTTCCTTTCTCCCGCTCACCTAGCCGTTTGTGCCGTCTCTGCCCCTTCTTGATGGTTTGTGTCACACTGCTGGGCTACAAAGGCAACGGCACATGGCTTCCCTGGGTCTGTGCTAAATCAACAGCAGGCTCCTTTAGCACCTTTCTTCTTTTTTTTTAGTTTCTTTTTCTCTCTCTCCTTTCCCACACCCACTTAGCTCCACATATCACATCCTCCCCCTTCCCTCCTGCCTATGTGAACCACACACTTAGCACAGCACCTCCACACAGCACAGGTGGGAAACACTAGACTCCACCCTACTATGCCCCCCAGGCCCATCAGTCAGCCTTAGTATGTGCCACAAACAAACCATGCCCGCCTTTCTCCCTCCACTGGAACTGCCTGCTACACCATAGCTGAGTGACTTGCCTTGCCCACCTGGACCAGGTGGTGAGAAGTATCTTGTCCACAGATGAGCAAACAACAAAGAATATTCAGCCTGTCTGCCCAGACATAATCAATTAAAACAGAAAAACTAGATAGAGCAAACAAATCTACAATCAATAAATGAAGAAAATAATTACTGAAAGTCCCAAAGACAGCAGACAATATCAAAACACTATTAAAAAAAAAATTACAGGACAGGATGGCTCTACTTAGTGCACAAAATAAAACACCAGATTACATTCTGGTAGAAGAAAAGGCACTGGAACTACTTGATAGGGAATTCAAAACTCAAATATTCAAGCCTCTCCAAGAAATGAATTAAAATGCAGAAAAAAATAAGGAAAAATTAGGTAGTGTCATGGAAAATATATACAAAATCATGGAAAAGACAGGCAAATCAAAGGAAGAATTCAGGAAAACTATACAAGAAAAAAATGTCAAAATAAACAAACAACTAGAAATCATACAAAAACAACAGTTAGAAATACAACAACATTTGAGAAATGGACAGTGTCATAGGAGGTTTGAGGAGCAAGTTTAAAACAATAGGAGACAGGATCGGCGAAATTGAAGACAAATCTTTGGATACCACTTTGAGGAAAAATGTGAGAAAAGAAAGAAGAAAAATGAAGAAAGAGTGAGAATGATGTGGGATACAATCAAAAGCAAAATTCTTCAAGTAATCAGAGTTCCAGGACGGGGGTAGAAAACAGAAAACACAGAGAGAATCACTGAAGAATTCCTGACAGAAAAGTTCCCTAATATCATGAAAGATGAAAAGCCAAAGAACCAAGACGCTCAATGAACCACATATAGGATAGACCTCAAAAGAAAATCACCAAGATATATCATAATCACACTCAATCAAACCAAAGACAAAGAAAGAATCCTGAGAGCAGCTCAAGAAAAATGAAGTCACATACAGAGGGGAAACAATACGACTAAGCTCTGATTACTCAGGAGAAACCAGCAGGCAAGATGGTAATGGGATGACATATATAAAACCTTGAAAGAAAAAAATTGCCAATCAAGAATAATACATCCTACAAAACTCTTGCTCAAATACAATGGTGAAATTAGGAAGTTTACAGACAAACAGAAATTAAGGGATATGTACAAATCAAACCAAACTTACAAGAATTATTAAAAGGAGTCTTTTGGTTATAATATCAACAACATCAGACAACATCCTGAAGCTAGGTTACAAGAGCACATTAGCCAGATAACAACCTAGGCAATGTACTTTCAAGGACAAAACAAAACTAAAAGATTTACAACAGGGAACCAGAGAGAGTAATGTGTAAATGACAGCAATGTCAGAAAAATAAAAGAGGGAATAAATGGTGTAGGTATAGAACTTTCAAATTGAGAGGAAATCAAAGTGATATCATGTAATAAATGACTGATTCAAACTTAGGAAGATAGTGATAAATTTCTAGATAACCAGAAAGAAAGTTAACAAACCTACTCATCAAAATAAAGAAGAAAAACATAAAGTCTCACTAAACACAAAATCTACAAAAATGAAAGAAACAGAAAAATAAAAATTTACAAACTAAAGGAATTTACCACAGGAGAGTAAGAGGAACAAAGAAGTGGTCAGCACCACAAAAAAACAAAAAAGTACTAAAAAATGACAACTATAAATTCACACCTATCAATAATCCCAGTGAATCTAATTGGATTAAATGCACTCATAACGAGGCAGAGAGTGACAGAATGGAAAAAAATAGAGGATTTATCAATATGCAGTCTACAAGAGACACACCTTAGAAACAAAGACATAAATTTATTAAAAACAAAAAGATTGAAAAAATATATCAAGCAAACTGCTACCAAAAAAAGTAGGAGTGGCAATTCTAATCTCAGATTAAAACAAAACAAAACAAAACTTTAACCAAATACACCATAAAAGACAAAGAAAGGCATTATATAATAATTAAAGGAACAATCCGTCATGAAGACATGTTCTTGTTAGGTGCCGACCAGCCTGTTCCTACTCATAGTGACCCTATGTACAACAAAACTAAACACTGCCTGGTCCTGCACCATCCTCACACTCTTAGTCAACCTTGAGCCCATTGTTGCAGCCACTGTGTCAATCCATCTCATTGAGGGTCTTCCTATTTTTTGCTGATCCTCTTCTTTACCAAGAATGGAGTCCTTCTCCAGCGACAGATCACTCCTGATAACTGGTCCACAGTATGTGAGTCATAGTCTCGCCATCTTTGCTTCTAAGAACCATTCTGGCTGTACTTCTTCCAAGACAGATTTGTTCATTCTTTTGCAGTCCATGGTATATTCAATATTGTTTGTCAACACCACTATTCAAACACGTCAATTCTTCCTCAGTCTTCTTTATTCATATTCCAGCTTTTGTCTGCACAAAGAGGTGATTGAAATCACCAAGGATTGGGTCAGGAGCACCTTAGTCTTCAAGGTAACATCTGAAGACATAGCCATAATGAATATGTACGCACCCAATGACAGGGCTCCAAAATACATAAAACAAACTCTAACAGCACTGTAAAGAGAAATTGACAGTCCTACAATAATAGTAGACTTCATCACATCACTCTCAGTAAAGGGCAGAACATCTAGAAAGCAACTCAACAAAGATACAGAAGATTGAAAGGCCACAATCAACCAACTTGACCTCACAGACATATATAGAACACCTCACCCAACAGCAGCAAAGCACATATTCTTTTTCAACGGACACGTCAAGTTCTCTAGAATAGACCACATCTTCGGCCACAAAACAATCCTCAACCAAACCCAAAACGTTGTGATAATACAACACATCTTCTCTGATCACAACGTCATCAAAGTAGAAATTAACCACAGGAAGAGTAAGGAAAAAAATCACATAATGGATACTGAATAACACCCTGCTTAAAAACCACTGGGTAATAGAAGAAAACAAAGATGGAATCAAAAATTCCTAGAATCAACTAAGAATGAAAACATATCATACCAAAACCTTTGGGACAGAGCAAAGGCAGCACTCAGAGGTCAATTTACAGCAATAGATGCTCACATCAAAAAAGAAAGGGACAAAATCAAAACATTAGCTACACAACTGCAACAAATAGAAAGAGAACAGCAAAAGAAGCCTATAGCCACCAGTAGAAAGAAAATAGTACAGATCAGGGAAGAAATAAACAAAATAGAGAATAGAAAAATAATGGAAAGAATCAACAAAACCAAAAGTCGATTCCTTGAAAGGAGCAACAAAATTGACAAACCTTTTGCAAAACTGACTAAAGGAAAACAGGAGAGGATGCAAATAACCCAAGAACAAATGAAATGGGGGCAATTACAACAGACTCAACTGAAATAAAAAGGATCATAACACAGTACTATGAAAAACTATACTCCAACAAATTTGAAAACCTAGAGGAAATGAACAAATTTCTAGAAAAACTCTACCAACCCAAATAACTACTGAAATAAAAAGGATCATAACACAGTACTGTGAAAAACTATACTCCAACAAATTTGAAAACCTAGAGGAAATGAGCAAATTTTTAGAAAAACTCTACCAACCCAAATAACTACAAACTGAAGTTGAATATCTGAACAGACTCATAATAAGAGAAGAGACTGAAAAGGTAGCAAATAAAAAAAAAAAAACAAAAAAAAAA
>NW_004443977.1:15826574-15847195 GCF_000243295.1 Trichechus manatus latirostris
CCAGATGGCTTAACTGGATAATTCTACCAAATATTCAGAGAAGAGCTTACACCAGTACTACCCAAGCTATTTCAGAACATACAAAAGGAAAGGATATTTCCAAATTAATACCAAAACCAGGTAAAGACACCACAAAAAAAGAAATTTGCAGACCAATATCTCTCATGAATATAGATGCAAAAATTATCAACAAAATTCTACCCAGTAGAATTCAGCATCATATCAAAAAAGCAATACACCACAACCAAGTGGGATTCATACCAGGTATGCAAGGATGGTTCGAAATTAGGAAATCAATCAATGTAATCCACCACATAAAATAAAATAAGATAATCACATGATCATCTCACTTGAGAAGAAAAGGCATTCGACAAAGTCCAACACTCATTCCTGATGAAACTTTTGGTAAAACAGGTATATAAGGGAAATTCCTCAACATAATAAAAGCTATGTATGTAAAACCAACAGCCAACATCATTCTTAATGGAGAGAGGCTGAAAACATTCCACTTAAGAACAGGAACAAGACAAGGATGCCCTTTATCTTCACTCCTATTTAACATTGTGCTGGAAGTCCTAGCCAGAGCAATAAGGCAAGAAAAAGAAATAAAGTGTATCCAAATTGGTAAGGAAGAAGTAAAACTGTCCTTATTTGCCAATGGTTTGATACTATGCAGAGAAAATCCAAATGACTCCACAAGAAAACTACTGGAACTAATAGAAAGATTCAGCAGAGTATCAGGATACAAGATAAACATAAAAAAATGAGTTGGATTCCTATACACCAATAAAGAGAACTACAAAAAGGAAATTAGGAAAACACCACCATTTATAATAGGCCCTAAAAAAATAAAATACTTAGAAATAAATCTATCTAGGGATGTAAAAGACCTATACAAAGAAAACTATGGAACACTACTGTAAGAAACCAAAAGAGATCTACATAAATGGAAAAACATACCACCCTCATGAGCAGGTAGACTGAATATTGTGAAAATGTCAATTCTACTCAAAGCAGTCTGCAAATACAATGCACCCCGATCCAAATACCAACAGTAGTCTTTAAAGAGTTGAAAAAACTAATTATAACTTTATATGGAAAGGAAAGAGGCGCTAGATAAGTAAAGACTGATATGATAAGATTGATATGTTCATTGTTTTATTTGAGGTTTCATGGGGGAAGCGTCCGTGAGCTAAGCCAAGAATTAGTGTATGTCCCAAAACAACAATTTAATATTTGCCTGAAGAAAGATTTTACAAATACTGAAAGACTCAGTCTCTTGTATATAAAATTTTCAAATTCTTCCTTAGCAATTAGCATTATTTAAAATCAGATTCCAACTATGCTCCAAAATTTACCAAATTTCTCCATAATCAATTTGCAGAAACAATGAGACAAAAACAGAAGTCATAGAGACATTTAGCAATTTTTAAGCTTCCAGTTCTCAGAAGCAATAAACTTTAAAACTCTCATGTTACTATATTAGAACACTTATAAAGTCTTGCACTCCCTGATACTTGAAAATCCTGAGAAATGAAATTCCATATTTAGCTATACAGTCACTGTGAGTCAAAACCAACTTGAGGGCACATAATGACAACAAAAATTCCATCCATACATTTTAGAAATAATAAAACTGGGATCCGAAGAATTAAATCGTTTATATAAAAGACATCCTTCACTTTTACTGTCTTTCTTGGATTCTTTCTTGGATACTTGTTGTCATATAGTTAATTATATAGATGTGTAAACAGTCTTGTAGAGTCTGGTAATAAAGTGAAAGATACAGAAATGACAGGGGTCACCACATCTGCAGGTGTGGAAAGGACCCTGCCTAGTCTGTCTCTGGGCAGGGCAACACATGTACTACGAACATGTGGTAGGCAGAATAATGGCCCCCAAAGGTGCTCACATCCTAATCCCTAGGGCACATGAATATGTTAAATTATATGGCAGAAGGGAATTAAGGTTGTAGAAGGAATACAGGTTGCTAAACAGCAGACAAGGAGACTACCCTGGATTACCAGGTGGGGATTTTATGTGGTGAAGGAGGTCAGGTGAGGTTTTCTTTGGAAGAGTTGTTTGAGCTGGGCTGTCAAGGATGAACAGTATTTAACTATGTCATAAAATCTAGGAGAAATGATCCAGGCTATAAAAAAAGCACAGGCAAATGTCTGAGGCTGGTCAGGGTTGGCAAGTATGAAGTATTGAAGAAGACAGTGGGGCTGGAAGGGAGGGACCACAAGGAAACTGGTATGAAACAAAGGTGGAGAAGCAAAAGTGGGTGACCAAGCCCCGTTAAACACCAGTTGCCATCGAATCAATTGTAGAGTTTTCAATGGCTGATTTTTCAAAACTAGATTGCCAGACTTTTCTTCCAACCATGCAAAGTCCTATAAACTATATAAAAAGAGTCTGTCATCAAGGGCAAATCATTGAATGATTTCAAGCTGACGGTGTATGTTGTTTGATTTAATCAGATATTGGTTTTGAAATGACCATGTGGTTTTCTCATTGACATCATAGCTAGAGCAGCTGAGCAAGAAGAAGCCAAGCCTCCCACCCTAACCACGGGCACCATGAACCTTGTTGAACCTGAATGACCACTGTGCCTTCCCTCTCTTCTGTCACCTTCTGAACTCTTGTCCTCATATTGCTCTGTCCATTCTGGGACCATTCTCTCACTTCTCCACTCCCAAAACCTCTACCCAAGCAAAAATGCTAATCAGCCACCTTCCTTCTAACTCCAGTCTCTTTCCCACAGGTTTTCCCTAGCTGCTTTCATTTGAGTGAACTCTGGCTATACCTTGAAGACATGAGTTCCCATGCAGGCCTCTCAGACTGATACTGTTTATTCTTAATTACCTTAAGAGCAATGATATTTTCTCCTAGTAACTAGAAAAAGAATTTCAGAAAATTTTAAATATTCTATTGTGCAAGGTTTTTATGACCTAGAAGAGCAGTTTGGTCTCTTTTCTTAGATGCAATCTTGGCATGTCTAAACATTACCACAGCAAGATATTGCATCTGTGTCTTCCGAGCAAGATATGCTTTGGAGAAGCTGACATGCTTTTGAAGTAACCCTCTTTTGCTCCCCTCAGGACATCTCTATGAGCATCGTATGTCAGTCCCACTGTCTGTCTTGTATTTCCAGCTTCTGCTGGGAACATGATTCATTCTCTCTGCATGGAGGAAGAACACCAGAGAAGAGACTGGATTCTGGAAATTATGACTCCAGAAGACAAAGCACAGTTTCTTTGGATTGAATTATGTCTCACAAAATTTATATTGATATCCTAATCCTTGTACCTGTTGTTGTGATCTTGTTTTTGTAAAGAAGGTTTCCTTTTGACATGTTGATGAGGTCGTACCAATGTAGAGTGGATTCTAAAACTAATTCTTTCTGAGTTATAAAAAGAACAGAATAGACACAGAGACACACATAGGGGCAAGACAGATGCTAAGTGAGGATCATGTACAAACCAAAGAATGCCGAGGATTCAAGGAATGCTCAGGGCTACCAATAAAGGAATCGACATGGCCAAGAACCTGATCTGGACTTCTAGCCTCCAAAACTGAGGAAATGAATTTCTCTTCTTTAAAGCCACTCACTTGTGGTTTTTGTGTTACAGCTGCACTAGGTAACTAGGACAACAGTCTTGGAAATAGAGTTGGGATTTTCCAAGAACAGACTTCTTGAGATATGATCTTAAGAAAATTTCTACCTATTACCTAGACAATATATTTAGAAGCTTTGATGAGACTAATGTACTTCTTGTTTTCCTGTCAACTTCTCAACTACTTTCTCATTATTATTTTTTACATTTACATGTGTACATTTGATAGGGCTATGCAATCGAACTACTCTACAGTAATGCACATTAAAACTGTTGCCCATCCAACCAGTCTTGGATATATGTATATATATATATATATATATATATAGACACACACAAAGCCCTGGTGGCACAGTGGTTAAGAGCAACAGCATGCTACAGCTGCTAACCAAAAAGATCGACATTTCAAATTCACCAGCTGCTCCTTGGAAATCCTATGGAGCAGTTCTACTCTGTCCTATAGGGTAACTATGAGTTGGAATCCACAGTATGGAAAAATGGAAAATATATACACGTACGCTGTGAGTTTACTACACATAATTATATACCTGGTGGTTTTTCTAAAAGCGTTGTGTGCTAACAGTGTCTAGTATTTGAATTGTTAAATTGTCATTCACTATGAGAAACTAAGGTCACTGGGTGGCACAATGAAGTACTGCACTAGTAACAGAAAAGTTGGCAGTTCAAACCCACCCACAGATGTCTTGGAAGAAAGACCTGCAGATCTGCTTCCAAAAGTTCACAGCTATTGAAAACTCAGTGGAGCACAGTTCTACACTGCAACACGTGTTTTTGCCTTGACTTGGAATCAACTCAACAGCAACTGTTTTAGATTTTTTTTTTTTTTTTATTATGAGAAATTAGGAAGAACCAGGGTGGTCCAAAGAGATAATATGCTAGGCTGCTAACCAAAAGGTTCGAGGTTCCTGCCTGCCCATGTGTGCTTCAGAATAAGCCTGGCAATCTACTTATAAAAAAAGTAGCCATTGAAAAGCTATGGAGCACAGATCTACTCTGACACACATGGGGTCACCTTGAATCAAAATATTCTCAATTGCAACTGGTTATGAGAAGCTAGTGCTAAGTAAAACTAAATAAATCAAAAACTCAGTGATGAGATATTGGACCTTATTTTCAATATGAGAAATGCTTTCCTGAAGCTAATCAGTCTTTCAATAACTCCATCAACACTGTTATTGTTGTTAGGTGCCATCTAGAAGGTTCCAACTCACAGTGACCGTATGTACTACCAAACAAAATGCTGCCCAGTTCTGTGCCGTCCTCACAATCATTGTTATACTTCAGCCCATTGTTGCAGCCACTGTGTCAACCCAAGTTGTTGAGGGTCTTCTTCTTTTTTGCTGGCCTTTTACCACCAAGACTTGTGAGTGTTATCTTTGCCAAGCATTACTATCTCAAGCCTTGGTCGTCGTACAAAAATGAATGGGCCATTATCTTCAGCCTCAGACCGCCAACGGTCTAAAAGGGGAAGAAACTAGACTTTAAAGCTTAAAATTCAACCGCTCTAAGAAGACTTCTTTCATTTAAGCCAATTCCTTCTGCAGACTGGTGGCAGTGTTACCTTCACACGCATTCCTAGCTGGAGACCTGAGGCGTGATCATGTGCAGTCACCAGAAAAGAATTAAAAAATATAAACACTTGCTAGCAGCAGGCACTATGCACTCTTTGGTTACAGTAGCTCCTTCATTCTCAGGAAATGGGTGGGACTCTTTTAGTCAGCTTGGGTGTTAGTCTACCCTGGGAGCAATGAACAGAAATGAGCATAGAATAAAACTATTTCCTCCTAGGGTGAAGAAAGCAAGAGATCATTAAAAAGAAAGGAAAGACCAAAATGGATGTCAGAAGAGAGTCTAAAACTTGCTCTTGAATGTTCAGTAGCTAAAGCAAATGGAAGGAATGATGAAATAAAAGAGCTGAACAGAAGATTTCAAAGGGAAACTAGAGAAGACAAAGTAAAGTACTATAGTGACATGTGCAAAGACCTGGAGTTAGAAAACCAAAAGGAAGAACACACTCAGCATTTCTTAAGCTGAAAGAATTGAAGAAAAAATTCAAGCCTGGAGTTGCACTAGTGAAAGGTTCTATGGGCAAAATACTGAATGACACAGGAAGCATCAAAAGAAGACCAAAGGAATACACAGAATCACTGCATCAAAAAGAATCAGTCGATGTTCAGTCATTTAAGCATGTGATCAACAACCAATGTCAGTGAAGGAAGATGTCCAAGCTGCACTGAAGACATTGGTGAAAAACAAGGCCCCAGAAAATTGACCCAATGCTAACTGAGATGTTTCAACAAATGGATGCAATGCTGAAAGTACTCACTAGTCAATGCCCAAAACTTGGGAAGACAGCTACCTGACCAACCTACTGGAAGAGATCGATATTTATGCCTATTCCAAAGAAAGGTGATCCAACTGAATTTGGATATTATCGAACAATATCATTACTATCACAAGCAAGTAAAATTTTGCTGAAGATCATTCAAAAGCTGTTAGGGCAGTACATCCACAGAGAACTGCCAGAAATTCAAGGGGGATTCAGAAGAGGACTTGGAACCAGGGATATCATTGCTGATGTCAGATGGATCATGGCTGAAAGCAGAGAATATCAAAAAGATATTCATCTCTGTTTTACTGACTATGCAAAAGCATTTGACTGTGTGGATCATAACAAATTATGGATAACATTTTGAAGAATGAGAATTCCAGAACACATAATTGTGCCCATGAGGAAGCTGTACATACATCAAGAAGCAGTTGTTCGAACAGAACAAGGGGATATTGTGTGGTTTAAATGCAGGGTTGTATCCTTTCACCATACTTATTCAATCTGTATGCTGAGCAAATAATCTAAGAAGCTAGAGTATATGAAGAGGAATGGGGCATCAAGATTGGGAGGAAGACTCCTTAACAAACTGGTTATGCGGATGACACAACCTTGCTTGCTGAAAGTGAAGAGGACTTGAAGCACTTACTGATGAAGATGAAAGAATACATACAGCCTTCAGTTAGGATTACACGTCAACATAAAGAAAAAATATGGTCACAACTGGTCGAGTAAGCAACATCATGATAAATGGGGAAAAGATTGACGTTGTCAAGAATTTCATTTTACTTTGGATCCACAATCAATGTCCATGGAAGCAGCAGGCAAGAGATCAAACTATGTATTGCATTCTGAAAATCAGCCTCAAAAAACCTCTTTAGATTGTTGAAAACCAAAGATGTCACTTTATTTTTATTTTTTAGTAGTTTAGTTGAAGGTCTACAGAACAAATAGTTTTGTATTAAACGGTTAGTACACATATTGTTTTATGACATTGGTTAACAACCCCACAACATGTCAACACTCTCCCTTCTCGACCTTGGGTTCCTTATTACCAGCTTCCCTGTCCCCTCCTCCCTTCTAGGCTTTGTCCCTGGGCTTTTGTGCCCCATTGGTCTCGTTTTGTATTATTGGCCTGTCTAATCTTTGTCTGAAGAGCTAAAAGGTTGTCCAGGGACCATACTCTTGGGGTTTCTCCAGTCACTGTCAGGCCAGTAAGTCTGATCTTATTTTGTGAGTTACAATTTCGTTCTACATTTTTCTCCAGCTTTGTCTGGGACCCTCTGTCTTGATCCCTGTCAGAGCAGTCAGTGGTGGTAGCCGGGCACCATCTAGTTGTACTGGACTCAGTCTGGTGGAGGCCATGGTAGTCTGGTCCATTAGTCCTTGGGACTAATCTTTCCCTTGTGTCTTTGGTTTTCTTCTTTCTCCCTTGCTCAAGACGGGGTGAGACCAGTGGAGTATCTTAGATGGCTGCTCACAGGCTTTTAAGACCCCAGACACTACTCACCAAGGTAGAATGTAGAACATTTCTTCATAAACTATGTTATGCCAACTGAGCTAGATGTTCCCCAAGACCATGGTCCCCACAGCCCTCCACCCAGCAATTCGGTCCGTCAGGAATTTTTGATGTGTCTATGGAGCTTCCATGACCTTGCCTTGTACAAGTTGTGCTGGCTTCCACAGTATTTTGTACTGTCTTATCCTTCACCACAGTTGCCACTTACCTATTGTCTATTTAGTATTCCCCCCCACCTCTCTCATCCCTCATAACCATCAAAGATTGTTCTTCTTTGTGTCTAAACCTTCTAATGAGTTTTACAGTAGTTGTCTCATACAATATTTGTCCTTTTGTGATTGACTTATTTCACTCAACATAATGTCCTACAGGTTCATCCATGTTATGAGATGCTTCGCAGATTCATCATTGTTCTTTATCTTTGCATAATACTCTATTGTGTGTATGTACCATAGTTTGTTTGTCCATTCTTTTGTTGATGGGTACCTAGGTTGTTTCCATCTTTTTGCTATTGTGAGCAATGCTGCAATGGACATGGTTGTGCATATGTTTATTCATTTTATGGCTCTTATTTCTCTACAATATATACCTAGGAGTGGGATTGCTGGATTCTATGGTATTTCTATTTCTAGCTTTCTAAGGAAGCGCCAAATCCTTTTCCAAAATGGTTGTATCATTTTGCATTCCCACCGTCAGTACATAAGAGTTCCAATCTTTCCACAGCCTCTCCAGCATTTGTTCTTTCCTGTTTTTTTGATTCATGCCAGTAATGCTGCGGTGAGATGGTATTTCATTGTGGTTTTGATTTGCATTTCTCTAATGGCTAGTGATCAGAAGCGTTTCCTCATCCGTCTGTTGGCCACTTGAATGTCTTCTTTGCTGAAGTGTCTATTAATTTCCTTTGCCCGTTTTTTAATTGGATTATTTGTCTTTTTGTTGTAGAAGTGTCAGATTTTCTTATAGATTTTAGAGATGAGAACTTTTTCTGACTTGTAGTGTCCAAAAATTTTTTCTGATCTGTAGATTCTCTTCTTACTCTTTTGGTGAAGTCTTTTGAAGAACATAGGTGTTTGATTTTTAGAAGATCCCAGTTATCTAGCTTATCTTGGAGTTTGTGTGTTGTTGATTATGGTTTGTATCCTGTTAATGCTGTGTATTAGGGCATGTAGCATTGATCCTATTTTTTCTCCTGTGAACTTTATAGTTTTTGGCTTTATATTTAGGTGTTTGATCCATTTCGAATTAGTTTTTGTATATGGTGTGAGACATGGGTCCTGTTTCATTTTTTTTTTGCAGGTGGACACTCAGTTTTGCTAGCACCATTTGTTAAAAAGACTGTCTTCTCCCCATTTGATGGACCTTGGGCCCTTGTTGAAGATCAGGTGACCATAGGTGGGTGGGTTTACATCTGGAGTCTCAGTTCTTTCCATTGGTCAATGTATTTGTCATTGTACCAGTACCAGGCTGTTTTCACTACCATAGCAGAATAGTAGGTTCTGAGGTCAGATAGTGTGAGTCCTCCTACTTTGTTCTTCTTCAATAGTGCTTTACTTATCCGGGGCTTCTTCCCTTTCCATACAAAATTAATGATTAGTTTTTACATCTCTTTAAGGAATGTTGTTGGTATTTGGATAGAGATTGCACTGTATTTATAAATTGCTTTGGGTAGAATTGTCATTTTCACAATGTTGAGTCTACCTATCCATGAGCATGGTATGTTTTTCCATATAAGTAGATCTCTTGGTTTCTTTGCGATAGTGTTTGGTTGTTTTCTTTGTATATGTCTTTTACAACCCTGGTTAGATTTATTCCTAAGTATTTTATTTGTTTAGGGTCTGTTTTAAATGGTATTGGTTTTCCTGGTTTCCTTTTTGGAGTTCCCTTTATTGGCTTATTGGAATCCAAATGATTTTTGTATGTTTATCTTGTATTCTGATACTCTGCTGAATGTTTCTATTAGTTCCAGCAGTTTCCTTATGGAGGCTTTAAGGTTTTCCATGTATAGTATCATTATCATCCACAAACAGGGACAGTTTAACTTCTTCATTACCAGTTTGGTGCCCTTTATTTCTTTTTCTTGCCTTATTGCTCTAGTTAGGAGTTCAAGCACGGTGTTAAATAGGAGTAGTGGTAAAGGATATCCTTGTCTTGTTCCAGTTCTTAAGGGGAATATTTTCAGCCTCTCTCCATTAAGAAAGATGTTGGCTGTTGGTTTTGCATAAATGTTCTTTATTATGTTGAGAAATTTCCCTTCTATATCTATTTTATTGAGAGTTTTTATCAGGAATGGGTGTTGGACTTTCTCAGATACCTTTTCTGCATCAATTGAGATGATCATGTGATTCTTCTTCTTTCTTTTTACTTACGTGGTGTATTATGTTGATTGATGTTCTAATGTTGAACCATGCTTGCATAGCTGGAATAAATCCTACTTGGTCATGGTGAATTTTTTTTTTATATGATGTTGAACTCTATTGGCTAGAATTTTGTTGAGAATTTTTGCATCTATATTCATGAGAGATATTAGTCTGTAAATTTCTTTTTTGTGGTGTCTGCCTGGTTTTGGTATCAGGGCTATCTTGGCTTCATAGAAACAATTTGGAAGTGTTGCTTCCTTTTCTGTGTTCTGAAATAGTTTGAGTAGTACTGCTCTTCTCTGAATGTTTGCTGGAATTCTCCAGGGAAGCCCCCTGGGCCAGGGCTCTTTCTTTGGTTGGGAGTTATTTTTATTACCTTTTAAATCACTTCTCTTATTATGGGTCTGCTCAGATTTTCAACACCACTTTGTGTTAGTTTGGGTAGGTATTGTGTTTTCTAGAAATTTATTCATTTCCTCTAAGTTTTCAAATTTGTTGGAGTATAGTGTTTCATAATACTATGTTATGATCCTTTTTATTACACTTAGGTCTTTTGTAATGTCCCCCATTTCATTTCATTTCATGTTTGGTTTATTTGGGTCCTCTCTTGTTTTTCTTCTATCAGTTCAGCCAGTGGTTTGTAGATTTTGTTGATCGTTTCAAAGAATCAGCTTTGGGTTTTGTTGATTCTTTCAATTGTTTTTCTCTTCTCTGTTTCGTTTATTTCTGCTTTGCTCTTTATTATTTCCTTTCTTCTTGTGGCTGTGGGCTTTTTTTGCTGTTCTCTTTCTATTTGTTCAAGTTGTGTAGTTAATTATTTGATTTTGTCCCTTTCTTCTTTTTCGAAGTGTGCATCTATTGCTATAAATTGTCCTCTGAGGACTGCCTTTGCTGTCCCATAGGTTTTTGTATGACGTGTTTTCATTCTCATTTGATTCTAGGAATTTTTTTTTATTCCATCTCTGATTTCTTCTATTACCCAGTAGTTTGTAAAGAAGGTATTATTCAGTTTCCAAGTAATTTATTTATTTTTTCTTTCATCATCCTGTTGTTAATTTCTACATTGATGATGTTGTGGTCAGGGAAGATACTTTGTATTATCTCAGTGTTTTGAATTTTGTTGAAAGTTGCTCTGTGGCCTAAGATGCAGTCTATTTTGGAGAATGACCCATGTGCTTTGGAGAAAAAATGTGTACTTTGCTGCTGTTGGGTGGAGTATTCTATATCTGTCTATGAGGTCAAGTTGGCTGATTGTGCCCCTTAAGTTTTCTGTATCTTTGCTGAGTTTCTATCTAGATGTTCTGTCCTTTACCGATAGTGGTGTGTTGTAGTCTCCTACTATTACTTTAGAATAATTTCTCTTTTCAGTGCTGTTAGAGTTTGTTTTATGTACTTTGCAGGTCTGTCATTTGTTGTGTAGATGTTTATTGGTGTTATGTCTTCATCTTTAATCACTGTATAGTGTTCTTCTTTGTCTTTTATGGTGGATTTTGTTTTAAAGTCTATTTTATCTGAGATTAGTATTGCCACTTTTTCTCTTTTTTGCCAGCTGTTTGCTTGATATATATTTTTTTATCCTTTGATTTTTAATAAATTTACATCTTTGTTTCTAATGTGTGTCCCTTGTAGACAACACATTAATGGATCATATTTATTTAATCCATTCTGTGACTGTCTGTTTATGGGTGCATTTAGGCTGTTTACATTCAGTGTAATTATTGACAGGTGTGATTTTATTGCTGTCATTTTATAGTGTTTTTTTTTTTTTTTGATGTGCTGACTTTTTTTTTTGTACTCTCCAGTGCTGAATTCTTTTGTTTGTGGATTTTTTTCCATTTCTTTTGTTTTTGTTCATTTTGTTTTTACTGAGACTTTATGTTTTTCTTCTTTATTTTGATGAGTAGGATTATTAACTTTCTTTGTGGTTACCTTGAAATTTAACCTTATCTTTCCAGGTTTGAAGCAGTCTTTTATTACTTGGTATCTCCTTGCCTTCCTCTCCATTAGAAGCTTCTATACCTACACCATTTCTTCCCTCTTTTATTGTTCTGATGTTGTTGTCATTTACAGATTAACCTCTCTGGTTTCCTGTTGTAATTCTTTTGGTTTTGGATAGTCCTTGAGAGTTCATTTCCTAGGTTGTTATCTGTCTGGTATGATCCTGAGTCCTAGATTCAGCCTGTGGTTTGTTGTTTTTTGTTGTCAGATCAGAGGACTGCCTTTAATAATTCATGTAAGTATGGTTTGGTTTTTACATAGTCTCTTAGTTTCTGTTTATCTGGAAATGTCCTGATTTCACCATCGTATTTGAATGAGATTTTTGCAGGATATGTTATTCTTGGCTGGCAATTTTTTTTCTTTCAAGGTTTTACATATGTCATCCCATTGCCTTCTTACCTGCATGATTTCTGCCAAATAGTCTGAGTTTAGTCTTATTGTTTCTCCTCTGTATGTGACTTTTTGTTTTTCACAAGCTGCTCTAGGATTCTTTGTTTGTCTTTGGTTTTAGGGAGTGAAATTATGGTGTGCCTTGGTGATTTTCTTTTGGGGTATATCCTATATAGTGTTTCTTGAGCTTCTTGGATGGTCAGCTTTTCATCTTTCATGCTGTTGTGGAAGTTTTCTGTCAGTAGTTCTTCAATGATCCTCTCCGTGTTTTCTTTATTCTTCACCTGTTCTGGAACTCCAATCACTCCCATATTTTTGCTTTTGATTGTATCCCACATACTTCTCAGGTTTTGTTCATTCTTTTTTGTGATTTTTTTCTCAGAGTTGTATGCAAGTGTTTGTCTTCCATTTCACCAATCCTGTCTTCCATCATTTGAAACCTGCTCCTCAGCCCTTGCACTACACTGTCCATATATTAAATCTAGTTGTTTCTCTTTTGGATTTCTACTTGTTGTTTTTGTATGATTTCTAGCTGTGAATTTATTTTGGCATTTTGTTCCTGTATTATTTTCCTGAATTCTACCATTTTTTTGTCTCTATTTTCCATTGATTTTTTTGCCTTTTCCATGAATTTGTCTGTTTTTTTCCTCATTTTCATCTGCTTTTTGCTTCAACTCTTGGGTAGCTCTGAATATTAGAGATTTGAATTCCCTATCAGGTAGTTGTAGTACCTTTTCTTCTACTGGGAAGTCATCTGGTATTTTGATTTGGATGCCTGCTTGAACCATTCCATCCTTTTTTATATATGTTTTGATATTGTCTGCTGTCTTTGAGACATTCAATAGTTATTTTCCTTGTTTATTGATTGCGGATTTGTTTGTTTCATCCTGCTTTTTTGTTTTATTTGGTTATGTCAGAGTGGGCTAGCTGTGTGCTCTTTGCTGTTTGCTCATCTGTGAGCACGATATTTTTCACCTCCTTCTCCAGTAGGCAGGGTCAGTCGCTCAACTATGGTGTAGCAGGGCAGGTCCATCTGAAGGTGAGTTGCTGGGCTGAGTTGTTTGTGGCACATACTAAGGCCAACAGGGAAGGCTGGGAATCAGTGCAGGGCAGGTTGCAGTAGGTCGTGCCTGTGCTGCTCAGGGGTATGTTGTTCAGTACATGGTGCAAGTAGGCAAGAAGGGGGGAGGATTTGATGTGTGGAGCTAAGATGGTGTCATGGTTTGAATTATGTCCCCCAAAAATGTGTGAATCAATTTGGCTAGGCCATGATTCCTGGTACTGTGTGGTTTTCCTGTATGTTGTAAACCTGCCTTTATGATGTTAATGAGGGAGGATGGGTGGCAGTTGTGTTAGTAAGGCAAGACCTGATCTACAAGAGTGGATTGTGTCTTGAGGCGATCTCTTGAGATATAAAAGACAGAAGTGAGCAGTGAGACAGAGGGATCTCATACCATCATGAAAGCAGAGCCAGGAGCAGAGCGCGTCCTTTGGACAGGGGTCCCTGCGTGGAGAAGCTCTTAGTCCGGGGGAACACTGATGAGAAGGCCAACAGAGAGAGAAAGACTTCCCCTGGAGCCAACACCCTGAATTTGGACTTTTAGCCTTCTTTGACTGTGAGGAAATAAACTTCTCTTTGTTAAAACCATCTACTTGTGGTATTTCTGTTATAGCAGCACTAGATGACTAAGACAGATGGATATGGGGAAGAGGAGAGAGATATAAGCCAAAAACAAACAAAGAAACAAAAAGAGGGCCAAGGGAGCTTGCCATTGGAGTGGAGAGTTAAGAGACTGAGGAATGGATAAAAACAAAAACAAAAACAGTAAATGAAAATAAATAATAGAAGAAAAAGAAAGAAAAGCAGAACCCCAGAGATTCCACAGGTGCAGCTGTGAAGACTAAGAAATGGCTTCCAGGCCACGAAGTAAAGCCTGGCTAGGAGGAGTAGAGATGTTACACAGTGCCAGGTATTCAAGAGATAGGAAGGAAAGGTAAGTATAGAGAAATGAAAAACTGAGAAATGAAGAAAGACAAAAAGAGAAAAAGAAAGAAAACAAAACAAAAAGCAAACAAACAAAATTCCCCCAGGGATTCTACCACACAGCTGTGCAGATTGAAGAAGTAGCTCCAAAGCTGTGTAGTACACTTTGGCTAGAAGGGGCTCCCAAGCAGAGAAAAGAAAAAGAAAACAAACAAATTAAAACAGAACAAATCAAATCAAACAAACAAACAAAAGCCCTGGGGATGCAACCAGCATAGTGGTGTGGGCTGGGAAGCAGTTCCACAGTGGAGCGGCATTTCACAGCCTTTCAGGAAGAAGCAAAGATGGCACATAGAGCCAGGTATTTGAGAGAAAGGAAAGGGAGGTGGTGAGAGGTATGGAACAAAGCAAAAGAAGCAGAAAAAAGCAACAGCAGCAAGAAAGAAATGGCACTCAGGGAGCCGGTGAGTGTGGGTGGGTGGAATCCAAGCAACACAGGGCTGAAGCCCTCCTGGCCAAGAGACTATGGCCTCAGGAAGCAGAGGAGGCCGAGCGGGGGTGAAGAAGTACAGGTCGGGGTGGTGGGAAAGCATATATCGCTGGTTACTTGTTGTTCTGTCTCCTGCTAGGAGCTCCGTGAAGCTACTTTCCCATACTTCCTGTTTGCTGATCTCCTACAGGAGTCAAAGACGCTGAATCCGTGCTGTGTTAGCTGATAGGGGGACTCTGCATGTAGCTCTCCTCACTCTCTGTTCTCTGTCAGTTTCTTATTCCATTCGGTGCTTGGCTGAGTTCTTTATCTCTTAATTTGTTGCTTAGGGTTTCAGGATTCATGTTTCTCTCTGTTTGACTTAGTTTTTCAGGACTTTGCTGTGGAGGGATGGAGTGGCGCTTCTGTCTACAGTGTCATTTTGCCTAAAGATGTCACTTTAAAGACTAAGGTGCATCTGACCCAAGCCACGGTCTTTTCAGTTGCCTCACATGCATGCAAAAGCTGGGCAATGAATAAGGAAAACCAAATAAGAATTAATGCCTTTGACTTATGGTGTTGGCAAATAATATTGAATATACCATGGACTGCCAAAAGAATGAACAAATCTGTCTTGGAATAAGTACAGTCAGAATGCTCCTTAGAAGCGAGGATGATGAGACTCCATCTCACATACTTTGGACATGTATCAGTCCCTGGAAAAGGACATCATGCTGGTAAAGTAGAGGGTCAGCAAAAGAGAGGAAGACCCTCAACAAGATGGATTGATACAGTGGCTACAACAATGGGCTCAAGGATAACAAGGATCATGAGGACGGCACAGGACTGGGGAGTGTTTTGTTTTGTTTTAAATAGGGTACTATGAGTTGGAATTGACTCAATGGCATTTAACAACAACAACAACGGAGTGATTCTAAAATTTGATAGAGGATAACTAACCATCTGGGTGAAGCTTAGGCATCAGTATAATTTTTCAAACCTCCCCAGGGGATTCTATGGCATAGTAGCCACGTCCAGAAATCTCTAAAAGGAACTTCAGAGGGTATAACAAGATAGCTCTTGGTTTTAGGTGGTTAACAGATAACAATAATCTTTTCAAATCCACTAAGGGGATACCTTTCCTGATTCTTCTTTAAACCCTGGACAGTTGAGTGTTTCTGATGTCCTCCACCCCCTTTCACTCTCTTCTCCTGTTCAGGGGCACATAGCCGCTGCTTCTTCAGTAATTCCTTCTTGCACTTAATTCAGTTTTCATAATTTGAGCACAAGGAATATTTCATGTACAGGTTGGTGGCCTATACTCACATTTTTCAACCTCCATGTAAAAATTTCAAATGTCACCAGACAATGCTGGATCTTCTCCTACACTTCAATCTTCCCAGGAAGGGCCTGTCTGTTCTTCCACATATTTCTTGTCAACTTGGGTCCTGGCAGAGAACACCATTCTTTCCAAACGTTTAATACACAGTGGCTGCAGATTTATCAAATGATGAAACGAAGGAGGCAACTGTCATTGTGGTGCATAGGTCATCAATAGTGACTCAGTTACCAACATTCCCTGGAAAGAAAACTCCAGTTACACTAAAAAGAATATACATACTCAGCAAAAAAAAAAAAAAAGAATAATATTGATAAATGCAACAACTTAGATGAATCTCAAATAAATTATGATTTGTGAAGAAGACAGACTCAAAAGGCTATCTACTGCATGATTCCATTTAATGATCAGTTGTTAGCTGGGGGTGAGGGAAAGGTTAACTACCAAGGGCTGTAAGAATTTCCAATGAGGCTGTGTCTTAGGCTAGGTTCTCTAGAGAATCAAAATGAGTAAAGCGTATAAATATATATATAGGCAGATTTATATCAAATAAATAACTCACATGATTGTAGAGGCTGGAACTTCCCATGTCCGTGGATTAGGATAGAGGCTTCTCCCAATTCACACAGCCCCAGGGGCTGGCTAACTGAAGATTGGCAGGTCAGAAAGCAGGACTCTGCTCACTGGCTGTGAAGATTGACCAATCCCAGGATTGGCAGATAAGCTGATATCTCAAGTCCCAACAACCAGAGGTCAGATGAACAGAAGGCAGCTGCAGGATCCAGTGTGAGCAAAAAGTTAGGAAGTATGCTTATATTTGGATGAAGGTCATACCACCAAAGTGGTCAGGTGGCATTCTTAGCTTCCAGTTCGATGGAATCAGTGATGTGTCTCCCTGTGGGAGCACTCCTCCCTTTGGAAGTAAGATCTCCAGAACTGCAGAGCATAAGGACACATGGACAGGAAGCAAAAATCTTGCAAGTCGGTAACAGGGGTAATACTGAGTGATGCTACTCCCATTTCTATCCCTTGATTCTTGGATCCATGAATCCTGGCTATGGGAGAAAAGGCACCATATGTTGGATGCTGGTTTAGAGCATATACATCCTCCTGGAGAACATTGCTCCAACCCTGCAAGGTGTTGTCACCTAGCTGGTGCTGTAATTGTGTCTTTAGAAGGCCATTCCATTATTCTATCAACCCAGCTGCTTCAGGATGATCAAGAACGTGGTAAGATCAGTGAATTCCATGAGCATGGGCCCACTGCTGCAGTTCATTTGCGGTGAAGTGAGTCCTTTGATCTGAGGCAATGCTGTGTGGGATACCATGATGGGGGAGAAGGTATTCTGTAAGTCCATTAATGGTAGTTTTGGCAGAAACATTGCATACAGGGAAGGCAAATCCGTATCCAGAGTAAATGTCTATTCCAATAAGGACTTCCATGATGGAAGTGGTCCACTGTAATCAACTTGCCTCCAGGTTGATGGCTGATAACCTAGAGAGATGGTGCTATATCGGGGCCTCACTGTTGGTCTCTGCTGCTGGCAGATTGGGCACTCAACAGTGGCTGTAGCCAAATCAGCCTTGGTGAGTGGAAGTCCATACTGCTGGGCCTATGTATAACCTCCATCCCTGTCACCATGACCACTTTGTTCATGAGCCCATTGGACAATGATGGGAGTATCTGGGGAAAAAGGATGACTGGTTTCCACAGAACACAACATCCTATCCACTTGATTATTAAAATCATCCCTGCTGAGCTCCCCCTTTGGTGAGCATTCACATGAGACACAAATATCTTCACTTCTTTGGCTTATTTAGAGAGGTCTATCCACAAATTTCTTCCCATAAATCTTTGTCTCCAATTTTACAATCATGTTCCTTCCAAGTCCCTGACCATCCAGCCAAACCTTTGGCCATGGCCCATGAATCAGTATATAATCGCACATCTGGCCAGGTCTCCTTCCAAGCAAAGTGAACAACCAGGTGTGCTGTTTGAAGTTCTACCCATTGAGAGGATTTCCCTTCACCACTGTCCTTCAGGGATGTCCCAGGAAGGGGCTGCAGTGCTGCCGCTGTCCACTTTCAGGTGGTGCCTTCATATCACGCAGAACCGTTTGTAAACCAGGCACTTGTTTTCTCTTCTTCAGTCAACTGATCATAAGGAACTCCCCATGAGGCCATAGGTGCAGACTGGGAGATGGAAGGTAATGTGACAGGAGAGGAGACCATGGGCATTTGGGTCACTTCCTCTTGCAACTTTTTTGTGCCTTCAGGTCTTACTCGGGTCGAATCTTGTGTATACTGCTTCCATTTAATGAGGGAGTACTGCTGTGCACGTCCAACTTTATGATTCTGTGGGTCAAACAACACCCAGTTCATGATGGGCAGTTCAGGCCGCATGGTGACTTGGTGTCCCATGGTTAGGCATTCAGTCTCTGCTAAGTCCCAGTAACAAGTCAAAAGTTGTTTTTCAAAAGGAGAGTAGTTATCTGCAGAGGATGGCAAAGTTTGCTCTAAAATCCTCAATGTCTTCACAGTGATTCACCAATAAGGGCCTGCCAAAGACTCCAAACAGCATCTCTAACTGCCACTGACACTTCAAGCACGATTGGATTGGCTGGATGATATGGCCCAAGTGACAGAGCAGCTTGCACATTAGCCTGAACCTGTTGCAGAGCCTTCTCTTGTTCTGGGCCCTACTCAAAACTAGCAGCTTTTCGAGTCACTTCATAAATAGGCCAGAGTAGCACACCCAAATAAAGAATATGTTGCCTCCAAAATTCAAAGAGGCCCACGAGGTCTTGTGCCTCCTTTTTATTTGTGGGAGCAGCCAGATGCATTAACTTATCCTTCACTTTAGAAGGAATGTCTCAACGTGCCCCACACCACTAGACCACTAGAAGTTTCACTGAGGTGGAAGGTGACTGAATTTTTGTGGGATTAATTTCCCACCCTCTAGCACGCAAATATTTTACCAATAAGTCCAGAGTCATTGACACTTCTTCCTTACTAGGTCGAATCAGCATAATGTCATCAGTATAATGGACCAATATGATGTCTTGTGGAAGGGAAAGGAGCTCAAGTTCCCTGCTGACTAAATTGTGACATAGGGCTAGAGAGTTGATGTAGCTCTGAGGTAGGCAAGTGAAGGTGTATTGCTGGCTTTGCCAGCTGAAGACAAACTACCTCTAGTGGTCCTTTAAAGCAGGTATGGAGGAAAAGCCGTTAGCCAGATCAATAGTTGCATACCAGATACCAGGAGATGTGGGGACCATACTCTTGGGGTTTCTCAAGTCTCTCTCAGACCAGTAAGTCTGGTGGTTTTTTTTTTTTTTGTTGTTGTTGTTTCATTTCTTTATGAGTTAGAATTTTGTTCTACATTTTTCTCCAGCTGTGTCCTGGACTCTCTTTTGTTATCCCTGTCAGGGCACTCGGTGGTGGTGGCCAGGCAGCATCTAGTTATGCTGGACTCAGTCTGGTGGAAGCTGTGGTAGTTGTCCATTAGTCCTTCGGACTAATCTTTCCCTTGTGTCTTTTGTTTTCTTCTTTCTCCCTTGGTCAAGATGGGGTGAGACCAGTGGAATATCTTAGACGGTTGTTCACAAGCTTTTAAAACCCCAGATGGTACTCAACAAAGTAGAATGTAGAATATTTTCTTTATAAACTATGTTATACCAATAGAACTAGATATTCCCTGAGACCACGGTCCCCAGAGCCATCGGCCCAGTAATTTGGTCCCTCAGGGAGTTTGGATGTGTTTATGGAGCTTCCATGACCTTGCCTTGGACAAGTTGTGCTGGCTTCCCCAGCATTATGTACTGTCTTACCCTTCACCAAAGTTACCATTATCTATTTTCTACTCAGTGTTTTTCCCTCCCACTCCTCCCCTCCCTGGAAACCATTAAAGATAGTTTATTTTTGTATGTAGTTTTTTTGTGAGTTTTTACAATAGAGGTCTCATACAATATTTGTCCTTTTGTGATTGACTTATTTCACCCAGCATAATGCCCTCCAGGTTTATCATTGTGAGATGGTTCACAGATTGTTCATTGTTCTTTATCATTAGGTAGTATTCCATTGTGTGTTATGTACCATAGTTTGTTTATCCATTAATCTGTTGAGGGACACCTAGGTTGTTTCCATCTTTTTGCTACTCTGAACAAGACTGCAATGAACATGGTTTGCATATGTCTATTCATGTGATGGCTCTTATTTCTCTAGGATATATTCCTAGGAATGGGCTTGCTGGATCTTATGGTATTTCTATTTCCAGCTTTTTAAAAAAGCACCATATAGTTCTCCAAAATGGTTGTACCATATTGCATTCCCGCCAGCAGTGCGTAAGAGTTCCAATCTCCCCACAGCGTCTCTAACATTTGTTATTTTTCGTTTTATTTTATTTTTTTAAATTTGTGCCAGTAATGTCTGGGGAAGATGGTACCTCAGTGTAGGTTTTAAATTTGAATTTCTCTAATGGCTAGTGATCTTGAGGATTTCCTCATGTATCTGTTATCCATCTGAATGTCTTCTTTAGTGAAATGTGTGTTCATATCCTTTGCCCATTGTTTTATTTATTTATTTATTTATTTATATTT
>NW_004443977.1:15857337-15863563 GCF_000243295.1 Trichechus manatus latirostris
ACCTTTGCATGAATCTCTCCTCGCTCTCCGTTCTCTGTCAGTTTTCTCACTCCATTTGGTGCTTGGCTGAGTTCTTTATCTCTTCATTTGATGTTTTAGTGTTTCAGGATTGTTGTATTCTCTGTTTGGCTTAGTTTTTCGGATCTTTGCTGTGGAGGGACGGCTTGGTGCTTCTGCCTAGAGCGCCATTTAACTGGAACTCCTGCCCATTGTTTTAATTGGATTATTTGTCTTTTTGCAGTAGAAGTGTTGGGTTTTCTTGTACATTTTAAAGATAAGGCCTTTGTCAGATCTGTCATAGCCAAAACATTTTTCCCAGTCTGTAGATGCTCCTTACACTGTTTTGGTGAAGTCTTTTGAAGAGCACAGGTATTTAATTTTTAAAAGATCCCAGTTATCTAGCTTATCATCTGTTGTTTGTGTGTTTTCATTATGGTTTCTATCTTGTTACTGCCATCTATTAGGGCCTCTAGTGTTGACTCTATTTTTTCTTCTATAACATTTATAGATTTTGGTTTTATTTTTAGGCCTTTGATCCATTTTGAATTAGTTTTTGTGTATGGTATGAGGTGTGGATCCTGTTTCATTTTTTTGCGGATGGATATTCAGTTTTGCCAGCAACATTTGTTAAAAACATTGTCTTTTCCCCATTTGATGGACTTTGGCCCTTTGTGGAAGATCAGGTGACTGTAAGTGGATAGATTTACATCTGGGTTCTCTGTTCTGTTCCATTGGTCAATGTGCCTGTCATTTTTCCAGTCCCCGGCTGTTTTGACTACCTTAGCTGTATAGTAGGTTCTGAGGTGAGGTAGTATGAGTCCTCTTATTTTATTTCTCTTCAGTAGTGCTTTACATATCTGGGGCCTCTTTCCTCTCCACATAATGTTAATGATTATTTTTTGTATCTCTTTAAAGAATGCTCTTGGTATTTGGATCAGTATTGCTTTGTATTTGGAGATTTCTTTGGATAGAATTGACATTTTCACAATGTTGAGTCTACCTATCTATGATCATGGTATGTTTTTCCGTTTATGTAAGTCTCTTTTGGTTTCTTGCAGTAGTGTTGTATGATTTTCTGTGTATAGGTTTTTACATCCCTGGTTAGATTTATTCCTAAGTATTTTATTGTTTTAGGGGCTATAATAAATGGTATTGTTTCCCTAATTTCCTTTTCATCATTCTCTTTACTGGTATATAGGAATCCAACTGATTTTTGAGTGTTTATGTTGTATCCTACTACTCTGCTGAATCTTTCTATTAGTTACAGTAGGTTTCTCATGGAGTCTTTTGGGTTTTCTATGTGTAGTGTCATATCATCCACAAATAGGGACAGTTTACTTCTTCCTTACCAATTTGGATGCCCTTTATTGTTTTTTCTTGCCTTATTGCTTTAGCTAGGACTTCCAGCACAATATTAAATAGTGGTGAGTAGCTCCAGTTGTGCAATCTGTTAGCACGCCGAACTAATAAGGAGTGGTTATAAAGAGCATCCTTGTGTTCTTCCTATTCTCCAGGGGAAAAATTTCAGCCTTTCTCCATTAAAAATGAAGCTGACTGTTGGTTTTGTATAGATGCCCTTTATTATGTTGAGAAATTTCTCTTCTATATCTATTTTATTGAGAGTTTTATCAGGAATGGTTGTTAGACTTTGTTGAAAGGCTTTTCTGGCTCAATTGAGATGATCATGTGATTATTTTATTTTATGTGCTGGATTACATTGATTGATTTTCCAATGTTTAACTATCTTTGCATAACTGTTCTGAAACCCATTTAGTCATGGTGTATTATTTTTTTGATATGATGCTGAATTCTACTGGTTAGAATTTTGTTGAGAATTTTTGTATCTATATTCATGAGAGATATTTGTCAGTAAATTTCTTTTTTCATGGTGTCTTTGCCTGGTTTTGGTATCAGGGTTATGCTGGCTTCATAGAATGAATTCAGAAGTATCCCTACCTTTTGAAATAGCTTGAGTAGTACTGGTGTAAGCTCTTCTCTGAGTGTTTGGTAGAATTTTCCAGTGAAGCCATTTATGGTAGTACTTTTTTTTAAATTACCTTTTAAATCTCTTCTCTTGTTATGGATCTGTTCAGATTTTTAACTTCAGTTTGTGTTAGTTTGAGTAGGCAGTGTGTTTGTAGAAATATGTCAATTTCCTCTAGGTGTTCAAATTTGTTGGAGTATAGTTTTTCATAGTACTCTGTTATGATCATTTTTATTTCAGTTGAGTCTGTTGTAATGTCCTCCATTTCATTTCTTACTTGGGTTATTTGCATCCTTTCCTGTTTTTCTTGTGTTAATGTGGCCAATGATTTGTCAATTTTGTTGATCCTTTCAAAGAACAAACTTTTAGTCTTATTGATTCTTTCTATTGTTTTTCTATTCTCTTATTCATTTATTTCTACTCTGGTCTTTATTATTTCATTTCTTTTGGTGGCTATGGTCTTCTTTTGTTGTTCTCTTTCTGTTTGAGTTGTGTAGCTAATGTTTTGATTTTGTCCCTTTTTTTTTTTTTTGATCTGTGCATCTATTGCTATAAATTGACCTCTGAGCGCTGCCTTTGCTGTGTACCAAAGGTTTGGGTATGATGTATTCTCATTCTTATTTGAGTCTAGGAATTTTTTTATTCCATGTTTGATTTCTTCTATTATCCAGTGGTTTTTAAGCAAGTTGTTATTCAGTTTCCATGTACTTGATTTTTTTCCTTCTCTTCCTGTTGCTAATTTCTACTTTGATGGCATTGTGATCAAAGAAGATACTTTATGTTATCTCAGTGTTTTGGATTTTGTTGAGGGTTGCTTTGTGGCCTAAGATGTGGTCTATTCTGGAGAACATTCCATATGCTTTGGAGAAGAATGTGTACTTTCCTGCTGTTGGGTGGAGTGTTCTATATATGTGCCTGAGGTCAAGGTGGTTGATTGTGACTTTTCAATCTTCCATATCTTTGTTGAGCTTCTTTTGAGATGTTCTGTCCTTTACCAAAAGTGGTGTGTTGAAGTCTCCTCCTATTATTGTGGGACTGTCAATTTCTCTTTATACTGCTGTTAGAGTTTGTTTTATTTATTTTTGAGTCCTGTCATGGGGTGTGTAGATATTTATTATGGTTATGTCTTTATGGTGGATTGTCGCTTTAATCAATATATAATACCTTTCTTTGTCTTTTATGGAGGATTTTGTTTTAAAGTCTATTTTATCTGAGGTTACTATTGCCATTCCTGCTCCTTTTTGGTAGTAGTTTGCTTGATATATTTTTTTTCTATCCTTTGATTTTTAATAATTTATGTCTTTTTTCTAAGGTGTATCTCTTGTAGACAGCATATTGCTAGGTCCTGTATTTTTATCCATTCTGTCACTCTCTCTGTCTCTTTATGGGTGCGTTTAAGATGTTTACATTCAGTGTGATTATTGTTAGATATGAGTTTATTGCTGTCATTTTGTAGTTTTTTTTGTGATGTTCATGTTTTCTTTCTTTCTCTTATTCTTCTATGCTGAATTGCTTATGTTTGTGTATTTTTTACATTTCTTTCATTTTTGTAGATTTTGTGTTTACTGAGACTTTGTTTTTCTTCTTTATTTTGATGAGTAGGTTTCTTCACGTTCTTTGTGGTTACCTTGAAATTTACCCCTATCTTCCTAAGTTTAAACCAGTCTTTTGTTACTTGATAATGCCTTGAATTCCTCAAAAGTTCTATACCTACACCATTTATTCCCTCTTTTATTGTTCTGACATTGTTGTCATTTACAGATTGATATCTCTGATTCTCTGTTGTAAATTTTTTAGTTTTGTTTTCTCTTTGAGAGTTCATTATCTAGGTTGGTATCTGGCTGATAATGTCTTATGTGCTAGATTCAAATATTTGTCTGATGCTGTTGGTTTTCTAACTGAAGGACTCTTTATTAATTCTTCTAAGTTTGGTTTGGGTTTTATGTAGTCCCTTAATTTCTGTTTATCTGGAAATGTTGCAATTTCACTATCATATTTGAGTGAGAGTTTTTCAGGATATATTATTCTGGGTTGGTAGTTTTTTCTTTCAAGATTTTATATATGTCACCCCACTGCCTTATTGCTTGCATGATTTCTGCCGAGGAATCAGAGCTTAGTCTTATTGTTTCATACCTGTATGTGACTTTTTGTTTTTCTCAGGCTGCTATCATGATTCTTTGTCTTTGATTTTAGTGGGCATGATTATGATTTGTCTTGGTGTTTTTCTTTCAGGGTCTGTCATATATGGGCTTCGTTGAACTTCTCCATTTTCTCCCTCTTTTCTGGAACTCTGATCTCTTGCAAATTTTTGCTTTTGATTGAATCCCACATGGCTGTCAGGGTTTCTTCATTTTTCTTCTTTCTTTTTTCAGTTTTTTTCCTCAAAGTGGTATCCAAGGACTTGTCTTCAGTTTCACTTATCCTGTCCATCATTGTTTCCAATTTACTCCCAAAACCTTCTATTGCATTGTCAGTTTCTGAAATCTTGTTAAACTTTTGGATTTCTAATTACTGTTTTTATATGATTTCTAGTTATTTATTTATTTTGATATTTTTTTCTCTATTATTTTCCTGTGTTCTTCTCCTTGTTTTGTTTCTCTTTTCCATGATTTTTGTCTATTTTTGATCTTTATCTACATTTCCCTTCATCTGTTGGTGAAATCTGAATATTATAGTTCTGAATTCCCTATCAGATTGTTCCAGTGCTTTGTCTTCTAGCAGAAAGACATCTGTTTTTTTTATTTTTGTTGCTTTTGGGAACCACCCAGTCTTTTTTTTTTTAAATATGTTTTGATATTGTCTACTGTCTCTGTGACATTCAGAAATTATGTTCTTTGTTTACTGACTGTAGATTTGATTGTTTTGTCCTGCTTTTTTGTTTTATTTAATCATGTTTGGTCAGGCAGGCTTGGTATATTTTGTTGCTTGCTTGCCTGTGGGTGCAATTCTTCTCACCACGTTGTCCAAGTGGGTAAGGCCAGTCACTCAGCTATGCTGCAGCAAGGAAGGTCCAGCAGGGGTGGAGAAGAGGTGACGAGTACTTTGCAGTATGAACTGGAGACGATGGGTCAGGGCTGGTGGCAGTGCAGGGCAGGGCTGATGGACTGCACCAGTACTGCTCAGGAGTGTAGCACTTGGCCCTGGTGCAGATAAGTAAGAGTTAAAGGAGAGGATGTGAAGTGCAGAGCTAAGTGGGTGGGTGAAAGAAGAGAAAGAAGATAGAGAAACAACCACAAAAAAGAAAAAAAGAGTCAAAACATGAAGTAAAAAATAATAAAAAGAAAAAAAGTAAATAGAATGGCAGTGCAGTAGGATTCAGCAGGAGGGGATGGGGTAGAACTGTGTAGGTCACGTCCTCGTGGCTCTCTAGCTGAGTGATATGATTCAGCCTGTCGAGAAGCAGCATGGATGATGCATGGGGCTAAGTGAGGAGGAGAAAGGAAAGAAGGGAAATAGAAAGAAGAAACCAACAATCAAACAAACAAAAAAACCCAAGAACCGCAAAATATGGTGGTGGGTGCACTGGCTGTCAGGGACAGGGCAGAATTATGGTGGTGGCAAGCAGATGTCTGTCTCTCCAGATGGCATGGCATAGCCTGCCAAGAAGAGGCAGAGGCAATGAAGGGCCTATGCAGGAGTACAAGGAAAAGTAAAAGGGGAAAGATAAAGAAAAATATAAAATATGGGGCTGAGGGAGCTGGCCTGTGGGGGTAGTGCAAACTTGAGGAGGCCATGTGCCAGACAGAGGCTTTTCAGCTGAGCAGTACAGCACAGCCCACCAAGAAGGTGGGAGAGCATAGAGGGTTGAGTGGATGGGAAAGAAGAAAAGAAGGGAGAGAGAGAGAAGAATGGTAACAACAATAACAACACATAAAAAGAACAGAAAACACACAAAAATAAATAAATAAATAAAATGGTGATAAATAAAATGGTGCCGAGGGAGCTTGTCGGTGATGGCAGTGCAGACTCTGGGAGGCCACCCATAGTGACTCTCCAACTGAGCTGTACAGCCTGGCCCCTCCAGAAGGGACAGTGGTGGTGCACAAGGCTGAGTGTGCAGGAGAAAGGAAAGGAGAGAGAGTTAAGGAACAGAAAAAAAAGAAGAAAAGACATAAAAAGAAAAGAACAAAACAAACAAACCAAAAAAATCATAGCCAGGAATTGGAAGGGATGGAACACGGGACTTGCTGGGTGGGATAAAGAAAAGAAAGGAAAGGAGAGAGAGAACAGCAACAAAAAAGG
>NW_004443977.1:15863775-15876650 GCF_000243295.1 Trichechus manatus latirostris
AAAAAGAAGAAAGCAACCAAACCAAACACCACAGCCTGTCAAGAAAGGGAGAAGATGGCATACAGTGCTAGAGATCAACACAAAAAAAGCAGAAAAAAATAAAAAAAATAAAAAACAAAACAAAACAAAAATAGAAACTAAAAAAAACAAAACAAAACTAGCAAACAAAAAAATGGGGCTGAAGGTGCCGGCCAGTGGAGGCAAGGAGTATCCCAGTGGCAGTGAGCTTGTGTCACTGTAGCTGAGCAACAGTAGCCCTTTGGCAAGCAGGGGAGGACTCCTAGAAGTAAGAAGGATGGGAGATGGGTAAGCGTGTATCCCTGGCTACTAGGTGCTCTATCGCCTGCTGGGAACTCCGTGAAGTTGCCTTCCTGTACTCCTTGTTCGGAGTTCTTTGGCCAGTGTAGCTCAAGATGGCAAATGCAGCCATGTCAGCTGGTATGGGACCTCCACTCCGTAGCCCTCATTGTTCTCTGTTTTCTGTTAGTTTATTATTACATTCAGGGTTTGATCAAATTCTTTACTCCTTCAGTTGGCACTTAGGGTTCCAGGACCGACGTTTGTATCTGTTTTACTTAGTTTTTTTTGGGCTTTGCTGCAGAGGGATGGCATGATGCTTCTGTCTATAGCATCATGTTGGCTCTGCCTTGTAACATTGTAATTTCTAATACCAAATATGCTTTAAATTAATTCTGTAGTCTGAAGATAATCTGTATATCATTATTTAACATAGATTCTTTTATCCTAAACAATTCTAAAATTTATAAACTCAATAAATCTAAAAAGTAGATTTGTAACTGAATTTAGATATTGGTTTAAAATAGATTTTACATTATGTCAAATAACAAAACTGAATCTAACACCATTTTTTCTTATCACAGAAATTTCTACATTTCCTCAGTGTTTAGACAGAATTGACATGGTGACCGAATTGGGCAACTCACTTCACTTCCCTGAACCTCAGTTTTCACATCTGTAAAATGGAAATAATACCCAATTCACAGAGTTAATAAAGAATAAATGAGATCATGCATATGAAAATCACTATACAAGTATTCAGGGCTAATGGTGTTCGGAGTAACACAGAAATGTTGAACTAAAGAAAAGACAAAATTCTGATTTTTGAGATTTTTTAAAAAAAATTTTGAGGCTTAATTTTTTTGTTAATCTTATCGTTTCATTCAGTAAACTTTTATTGAAGAAAACAAATACACTTCTGCCCCAAATCTAAACTCCCATATGAAACGTTGCAAGTACTTTGGGGATAATACAATATTTTTCAAAGGAACAAAGCTTTTCATCTGAAACCATCAGGAAATCAGAAATCTAGAAATTGATAACCACTGCAGTTAAAATTTACTTCTACAGCAACTGTAGTGAGTTGAATAGTGGTGTCCAAAAATATATGTCCAAGTTCTAACCCCTGGAAACTGTGAATGTGATCTTATCTGGAAAAAAAAGATCTGTGCAGATGTAATGAAGTTAATGATCTCAGGTTGAGTCACCAGAAATTTAGGATGTGCCCTAAATCCAATGACAGATTTCCTTGTAAGAGAAAGGCAGAGGACGATTTGGGAGACAGTCACAGAGAAGAAGGCTGTGTGAAGACAGAGGCAGAGATTAAGGTCAAGCTGCCATGAACCAAGGACTGCTGGAATCACCAGAAGCTGGAAATGGCAAGGAATGATTCTCCCCTAGAGCCTCCAGAAGGAGCGTGGCTCTACTGACACCATAGATTTGGCCATTTGGCCATAGGAGCTATGAGAGAATAAATTTTTCTGTTGTTTTATGCTATCAGATTTGTGGTAATTTGTTATGGCAACCGTAAGAAACTCATACAGCAGCTTTGCTGAAAAATACGTTTTTTAAGAATAGAACATTGCTTAAGCTGCTGATTAGGGACAGAATTATTTCTAAATTGTTTTTTTTTTTTTTTTGGAATATAAACTCAAAGCACATTACATTCTAAGTCAGGACACTTTCAATTTGTTGATACCAGAGTTAGAGTATTAGAGGCCTGACTCTGTGAATGAAAACTAAGCTTAAGGGAAACATTTGTAGCAAACTTCTGAGTATTGAGGGAAAACAGCTTTTACTGAAATGAAACAAACAAAAGTCAGAATTAACGGCCATGAGACTTTATAACAAATCTTATCCTGAAACCAAAAGCGAGAACAACAAAACAAAAAATAGATAAACTGGACTTCATCAAAATTCAAACTGTTTGTGCATCAAGGGACGTTATTAAAAAAGTGAAAAGACAGTCTACGGAGTGTGAGAAAATATTTGGAAACCATATATTGGATAATGGCTTAATATCCAGAATATATAATGAATTCCTACAACTCAACATTAAAAAGACAAACAACCCAATTAAAAAATGGGCCAGGGACTTGAATAGACATTTCTCCAAAGAACATATACAAATGGCAATGGTCAACAAGTAAATGAAAAGATGCTCAAAAATGTCAGTAGTCATTAGAGAAATGCAATCAAAACCACAATGACATAACATTTCACACTCAGTAGGATGGCTAATATAAAACAAAACAAAAAACACAACAGAAAATAAGAAGCATTGATGAGGATGTGGAGAAATTGGAACACTCATGCATTGCTGCTGAGAATGCAAAATGGTGCAGCTGCTATGGAAAACAGTTTGGTGGCTCTCAAAACACTGAACAGAATTATCGGATGACCCAGCAATTCCGTATGTAGATACATAACCCCAAAACAGTGAAAGCAGAGACTCAAAAAGATACTAGTACACCAGAGTTCTTAGGAGCGTTATTCACAGCAGCCAAAAGGTGAAAACAACCCACATGTTCATCAGTGGATGACTGGATAAACAAAATGTGTTATAGACAATGGAATATTATTCATCCATAAAAAAGAATGAAGTTCTCATATATGCTATCTCATGGCTGAACTATGAAATCATATTATAAGTGAAATAAGTCACACACGGAAGAACAAATATTGTATGATGCCACTTATATGGAAAATTTAGACTATTCAAACTCATTGAGATAAAAGTAGACTACTGGTTACCAGGGGCTGGAAAAGAGGGGGGAATAGGGAGGTAAAATTTTAAAAAAGAATTGTTGTTCCACATATACGTGGAATATATATATAAATATATAAAAAATATAAAATTCCATTTATAGAAAATGGTAGAAAATATGAATTATAATAGCGGTGGGAGAAGGAGGGATTACCAAGAGAAACACAGAAACTTTTGGGGATGATGCACTTGTTCATTATCTTGACTGTGGTGATGATTTCTCCACATATGTAAAGAAAATAAAATAAAATTACATCTGACTAAAATGGTGATTGTGGCTTGAAGACAGCATTAGTATTTAAATAGTTTGATAAATAAAATCATCATATCTCCCGAGGAAGTGTGATGTTAGATCATCATATGTGCTTGCAAAAAAAAACAAAAACAAGAAAAAGATGCACATCCAGGAACCAGCCAAGTGAGTCTGAGAGCTACATGGGAGCCATGATGTCTGGGATGAGGGCGTGAGGATAGGCGTAGGGAAACAATCATGCAGGGGTGGATGGGGGGGGGGATTTGGGCAGACAGGCTGACACAATTCCTGCAAACAGACTTTAAGGACAGTCCAGACCATCATATCTATAATCAAATCCCATAGAAGTACTCTGATTAGCCTACTTTGGTTCATATGCTCCTCCCTGGGGCAGAGGAAGACGGCAGTAGTTTTCATTCTTGGCTACACTTTAGAATCACTTGGGAATTTTTAAAAAATCCTTACGGTCAGATCACAAATCAAACCAGTTTAAATCAGAATTTCTGGGACTACCCTACCTGAACCATGTGAAGTGAGTAGGGGAAGCTCCTTATAGAAGAGGTTAGAGGTCACTGTTGTCAGAGAAAGTGGGGAAGAAAGATTTGACCAAAAGGGAAGAAGACAGTCCAGGTGTGGGTAATGAGCAGGTGGACGTGGTCAGAAGATAGTGCAGGTATAGGAAGTGTAAAAGTGAGTGGAGTTAGGAGAATGCCCAAATAAGAGTAATGAGCAAGTGGGAGGAGTCAGAAAAATAATCACATGAAATCTTATCCTTCAGTTTGTGACTTTTAGAAAACATCTTTGTTCATATCGGCCTGCATCCCAAAAGTGATGATGTCACCCTCTCCTCAGGATAAGCTATGGTGATATTACACTAATAATAACCTATGTGTATTGGATTTCTTTTCAAATTAACTTTCTTGACAAGCATATTAACAGAAGCCACCTCTCCTAGGTAATTCTCCATTTCATTTGTCCCAAAGCAAAGTGAAAAGTTGGCTTTAGGATAAAATAACCTAAGTCTTTAATTTATCATTTATGACTGACCATCAGACTAGAGAATTAATTGAACACGTGTCTGATATTGGAAATTTTGGCATAAAAACTTATTAAATAGTCTTCATAAAGCTGGCTTCCGTTTACTTCACTTTCTTGTTTATGTTCTTCAAGGGTATTAGTCAATTCACTGCAGGGGTCTCCTTAGAGACTCAGCCTGATTGATCCAGGTAAGTCCAGGCAACTGTCCTTACATGAGCTAAGCTTTTCAGGGAAGGCTCTGCCTGCTGAGGAGGCCCTGGGTGGCACAAATTGTTAAACACTTGACTAATCACCAAAAGTTTGGTGGTTTGAATATATCTAGAGTAGGCATGGAAGAAAGGCCTGGTGATCTACTTCCGGAGTACAGTTCTACTCTGAAATACATGGGGTAGCCATGAATTGGAATCAACTTGATGGCAATAGGTTTGTTTGTTTGTTTTTTAGTTTTCCCCCTCTGCAACCTTGTACCCTCCAATATGTGCAGGCTCACACTAGGGGCACAGCTGCCACACTCCCTTTGCTTCCCTGTCAAGGCTCCTAGACTCATAACCTTGCTGGCTCAGCAGAGCCCCCTTTCCAAAAGCTCTGAAGATATTCAGGCTGTGACCCCTCAATGCCATGGGCTGAACAGAAGGATCAGAATTCTCTTGGCTTCCAGAATCCAAGCTCCAAAGTTTGGATCAAATTCTGTACTTGAGTTGGAATCTGATTCAGTGTTTAGACATCCTCCACACTGAGAGATTCCAGATCTCCCCAGGATAGAATTTATTCCAAAAAAAGCAAAAGATGTGCTTTTTGGAAGCTGGATTCACTATCAGGGGTTTCTAAATTTACTGTGGATTTGCCATCCTAAATGAAGCTTTGGTTATGTGCACATGATGACAAAGACATGGTTTTGATACCATGTATTTTACACAAAAGACAAAATGTCCCTCAGCCTCGATTGCAATCCTAACCCAGGTATCTCAGAAATGGAGAAAATGTTCCCTAAGATCCCTGCAACATTCAACTTCTATGAGCACATGAGGTGTTATGCACTGGGGATCCAAAGAGATAGGAGTGGTGGTAAAGTTGTTATTAACCTATAGAGTAAAACCTTCAGGAATCCAAATTCCTGAAAGATTTCATGCAGCTTCTACAGAAAGCCTTCATTCCCCAGCAGTGTTTATTCTCATTGTATGTCTTCATTGCTACTGCATCAACATTCAAAATTGAAAGCATAAAAAACAAAACAAAAATAGAGAGACATAGTGGAACTGAAAAATAAAGCAAGTGATTAGAAAAATCCAAGAGAAACACTCAACAATAGAGTCAAACAGAGAGAAGACACATTAAGTGAGTAAAAGACAGAATAAATGAACTCATTCAATAGAAGCAAAAGAAAAGAACAAAGAACAGTGAACAAAGCCTAATGGAAATGGGGGTTCAATTAAGAAATCTAAAATTAGAATGATTGGAATTCCAGAGCACCTTGACAATAATAAAGGCATAATAAAAATTTTTCAAGAAATTATTCTAGAGGATTTCCTACACCTGCGCATAGAATCAAGCCTAGAAATACATGAAGCTAGACGAATTCGCATTAGAGGAAATACAAAAAGATCAACTCCATGGCACATTCTAATAAAATTCCTGAAAATCAAAGATAAGGAGAGAATTCTGAAAACAGCAAGAGAAAAACACAATGTAAGATACCAAGCATTCTTTATAAGAATAAGTGAAGATTTCTTCCTCAAAATTCTAGAGGCCAGGAGACAATGGAGCGACATATACAAAATATTAAGTGAAAACAATTGCTAACCAAGAATTCTTTACCCAGCACTGTTGTCATTCAATAACAAGGGGGAAATCAAGACATTCCCAAATAAATAGAAGCTCTGGCAATTTGCCACTACCAGACCAGCTCTACAAGTATTACTCAAAGGAGTTGTCCAAATGGAAAGGCAAGAACATTAAACAAATACTTTAGGCATACAGGGGAAAAAAAGAAAAGAGAGACAGGTCTCAAAAAAACACAACAACATGGACAATATCATGAGGGCCGTGTGTATGATACTTTCAGAGAAAAACTCAATAATTTAATCCTGCATGCAATATAATATTAAGATTGTGAGAAATAATTACAAAATAAATTTATCAGCTGTAGAATGTACAATGATGTTAATGGAGGCTCACCAACAGAAATGGGGGAGGGAGGAGTAATTCAGGAATAGATTTAATATACTACGGTTGTATGGTGTTGTTTGTTCATATGTTAGAGGTTTTTTGCAATTGCAAGTTGTGTAATGTTTGTGCTAACAATTAAGAAATCACTTTGAAAAAATTTACACAGAAAATAAGAAATCAAGAAGGCTCATTATAAGACACCAGCCAAACTTGAATTATAACATAAAAATGAGAATAAAAAGCCAAAGAAGACACAAAATACTCAAAAAAACAAATAGCAAAATGAATGAGATAGACATAACTTTCAGTAATAACCTTAAATGTGAATGGTTTAAACTTCCCCTACAGAAGTCAGAAAGTGGCAGAGTGGATTAAAAAAAAAAAAACAACAAAAAACTAACAAACAAAAAAAACATGATCTACCTTTTTGCTGTCTGCAAGAACACATCTTAAACATAAGGACACAGACTGAAAACAAAATAATGGAAAAAAATATTCTGTGCAATCAATAAACAAAAAAGAGCAATCGTGGCCATACTTATATCAGATAAAATAGACTTCAAGTTCAAATATATAACAAGAGATAAAGAAGGACATTGTAATTACTGTTGTTAGGTGCCGTTGAGTTTATTCTGACTCATAGTGACCCCACGTACAGCAGACAATATTGAATGAAAGTGATTGCTAACCAAGAATTCTTTACCCCGCAATGTTGTCATTCAATGACAAGGGGGAAATCAAGATATTCCCAAATAAACAGAAGCTCTGGCAATTTGCCACTACCAGATCAGCTCTGCAAGAATTACTCAAAGGTTAGGTGCCGCTGAGTTTATTCTGACTCATAGTGACCCCACGTAGAACAGAATGAAACGCTGTCTGGTCCTGAGCCATTCTCACAATTGTTGCTATGTTTGAGCCTGTTGTTGCAGACACTGTGTCATAGTATCTTGTCGAGAGTCTTCCTCTTTTTCACTGACCCTCTACTTTACTAAGCATGGTGTCCTCCATGAGCTAGTCCCTCTTCATAACATGTTCAAAGCACATGCAACGAAGTCTCACCACCTCACTTCCAAGAAGTATTCTGGCTTTACTTCGTCCAAGACATGCTTGTTCTTTCTGCTGGCAATCGATGACATACTCAATATTTTTTTACCAATACCATCAATCAAAGATGTCAGTTCTTCTTTGGTCTTCCTTATTGATTTTCTAGCTTTCACATGCATATGAGGTGATTAAAAATACTATGGGTTGGGTCAGGTGCACCTTAGTCCTCAAATTGACATCTTTGCTTTTCAACAATTTAAACAGATCTTTTTCAGCAGATTTGCCCAATGAAATAGAACGTTTAATTTCTTGACTCCTACTTCCATGAGTGTTGATTGAGGATTAAAGTAAAATGAAATCTTCGACAACTTCAATATTTTTTCCTTTTATCATGATGTGCTTATTGATCCAGTTGTGAGGATTTTCGTTTACTTTATGTTGAGGTGTGATCTATACTGAAGTCTGTAGTGTTTTGCTCTTTATCATTAAGTGCTTCAACTTCTCTTCTCTTTCAGCAAGCAAAGTTGTATCATCTGCATATCAAAGGTTATTAATGAGTCCTCCTCCAATCCTGATACCTTGTTCTTTGCCATATAGCCCAACTTGTCAGATTATTTGCTCAGCATTCAGAGTGAATATGTCTGGTGAAAAGATACAACTCTGACACACACCTTTCCTGATTTTAAACCACACAGTATGCCTTTGTTCTGTTCGAATGACAGCCTCTTGGTCCATGTACAGTTTCCTTATGAGCACAATTAATTGTTCTGGAATTCCCATTCTTTGAAATGTTATCCACAATTTGTTGTGATCACACAGTCAAATGCCTTTGCATAGTCAATAAACAGGTAAACATCTTTCTGGTATTCTCCGCTTTCAGCCAAAATCCATCTGATGTCAGGAACAATATCCCTCATTATACCTCCTCCGAATCCAGCTTCACTTTCTAGAAGTTCCCTGTCAAACTACTGTTGCAACCTGTTTTCAATTATCTTTAGCAAAGAAGAACATTACATAATAACAAAATGATCCATCCAGCAAGAAGGCGTAGCAACTATAAGTACATATATACACCTAATACCAATGCTCCAAAATATATGAAACAAACACTGACTAATATGAAAGGAGAAATAGACAATTCCACAGTAATAGTTGGGGACTTTACCACACCACATTTGATTCTAGACAGAATATTTAAAAATAAAATCACTAAGGACATTGAGATATTAAATAAATCAAGACAATTTGACCTAATACTCATATTGGACACTCCTCAGCATCAGAACAAAACATATTTTTCTCCAGCATATGTAGTTTATTTTCAAGAATAGACCTAATTCTAGGACACAAAACAATTCTCAACCACTTTAAAAAGTTTGTAATCATAAAAAACCATATTCTCTAACCATAATGGTATGAAACTAGAAATCATCAATGGGAAGAATAAGGAAACAAAACAAACAGACAAAAAAACACGGGAACTAATTAATACATTACTATGAAACTATTGGATCATGGAAAAAATCAAAAGTGAAATTAAAAAAATTCTTAGAATCAAATGAAAATGAAGACACAACATATCAAAACCATTGGGACAAAGCAAAAGTAGTACTGAGAGGGAAATTCATAGCAATAAATGCCTACAATAACAAGAAGAAAGATCCAAAATCAATAACTTAAACTAACAACTGGAACAAACAGAAAACAAAGAACAAAAGAAACCAAAAACTACCAGAAAAGAGGAATTAATAAAGATCAGGGTAGAAATAAATGAAATAGAAATCAGAAAAACAATAGAAAGAATCAACATAGTTTGAACCAAACAAAATCAAAGTTTGTTCTTTGAAAGGATCAATAAAATAGACAAACTACCGACCGAAAAATGAGAAGAGGCAAGTAACCAAATCAAGAAATGCATCTGGAGACATTACAACTGATACAACTGAGATAAAGAGGATCATAACAGATTATGAGGAAAAATTGTACTAAAACATATTTGAAAACCTAGATGAAATGGACAAATTCCAAGAAACACACCACTTACCTAAACTAAGACAAACAGAGGTAGAAAATCTAAAAAGATCACTCACAAAAAAAGATTGAAGAGGTCATCAAAAAATTGCCAACAACAACCACAAAGGGCCCAGGATGGGATGGCTACACTGAGGAATTCTACCAAGGATTCAGAGAAGAGTTGAGACCAAGTCTACGCAAAGTCTTCGAAAACACTGAAGAGAAGAGAATACTCCCTAACTCTATGTAGCCAGCATAACCCTGATACCTAATTCAGACAAAGACATCACAAAAAAGAAAATTAAACACCAATATTCCTCATGAACTTAGATGCAAAAATTTTCAATACAATTCCAGCCAACAGAATTCAGGAACATACAAAAATATTACATACCAGGGTCAGGTATGATTCATACCAGGACTACAAGGGTGGTTTAACATTAGAAAATGGATCAATGTAATTCACCACATAAATAAAGCAAAAGAAAAGAACTATATGATCATATCAATTGATGCAGAAAAGGCATTTGATAAAATTCAGCACCCTTTACTGGTAAAAATTCTTAGGAAAATAAGAATAGAAAAGAAATTTCTCAACATAATTAAGTGTATATATGCAAAACCAACAACCAATACTGTCGTTGTTGTTATCATTTTTAGGTGCTGTTGAGTTGGCTGTGAGTCATAGTGACTCTTTGTACAGAGAATGAAACACTGCCTGGTCTTGTGCCATCCTCACAATTATTGCTGTGTTTGAGCCCACTGTCGCAGCCACTGTGTAAATGCATCTCTTTGAAGGTCTTCCTCTTTTTTACTGACCCTCTAGCTTACCAAGCATGATGTTCTTCTCCAGGAACTGGTTGCTCCTGATCACATGTCCAAAGTATGTGAAACAAAGTCTTGCCACCCTTGCTTCTAAGGTGCATTCTATCTGTACTGCTTCCAAGATAGATTTGTTCATTCTTTTGACAGTCCATTGTATATTCAATTTTCTCCACCAACACAATATTTCAAAGGCTTCAGTTCTTCAGTCTTCCTTATTTGTTGCCCAGCATTTGCATACATATGAGGGAATTGAAAACACAATGGCTTGGGTCAGGAGCACGTTAATCTTTAAGCTGACATCTTTGCTTTTTAACACTTTAAAGAGGTCTGTTGCCCAATGCAAGGAGTTGTTTGACTTTTTTTTTTTTTAGTTGTAGTTTAGGTGAAGGTTTACAGAACAAATAGTTTCTCCTTAAACAGTCAATACACATATTGTTTCATGACATTGTTTAACAACCCCATGACATGTAAACCCTCTCCCTTATCTAACTTTTTTTTTTTTTTGGTGAAAATATACATAGCCAAAGATACACCATTTCAAAAATTTCTACAAGTACAATTCAGTGACATCGATTACGTTCTTCCAGTTCTGCTGCTATTCTCACTTTAGATGAAGGTTTACAGAACAAAATACTTTCTCAATAAACAGTACACATGCTGCCCTATGACAAAGGTTAACAACCCCACTACATGTCAACACTGTCCTAACTCAAACTTCAGTTTCCTATCACCAGCTTTCCTGTCCCCTTCTGCCTTCTAGTCCTTGTCCCTGGACTGCTGTCCCTCATGAGTCCTATTTTTTTTTCATGGGGTTGTCCAATCCCTGGCTAAATGGTGAACCTCGAGAGTGACTTCAGCACTGAGCTAAAAGGGTGCCTGGGGGCCATACTCTCGGGTTTCTCCAGTCTCTGTCAGGCCAGTAAATCTGGTCTTTTTTGTGTGTTAGAATTTTGTCCTACATCCTTCTCCAGCTCTGTCAAGAACCCTCTGTTGTGATTACAGTCAGAGCAGTCAGTGATGGTAGCCGGGCACCATCTAGCTGTACTGGACTCAGTCTGGTGGAGGCCTTGGTAGCTGTGGCCTGTTAGTCCTTTGGACTAATCTTTTCCTTTTATCCTGTTCTGTTCATTCTTCCTTGCTCCCGAAGGAGTGAGACAAGAGGAGTATCTTAGATGGCTGCTCACAGGCTTTTAAGCACCCAGACACTACTCACCAAGGTAGAATGTAGAACATTTTCTTTATAAACTGTGTTATGCCAATTACGCTAAATGTTCCTCGAGACCATGGTTCCCACAGCCCTCTGCAAAGCAATTCCATCCCTCAGGGAGTTTGGATGTGTCTAGGAAGCTTCCATGACCTTCTCTTGTACAAGTTGTGCTGGCTTCCCCAGTACTGTGTGTACTGTCTTACCCTTCACCAAAGTTACCACTTATCTGTTGTCCGTTTAGTATTTCCCCCCCTACCCCTCCCATCCCTTGTAACCAACAAAGATTTTTACTTTTTGTGTGTAAACTTTTTCATGGGTGTTTACAATAGAGGTCTCATACAATATTTGTCCTTTTGTGATTGACTTATTTCACTCAGCATAATGCCCTCTAGTTTCATCCATGTTAGGAGATGCTTCACAGATTCATCATTGTTCTTTCTCGTTGCATAGTATTCCATTGTGTGTATGAACCATAGTTTGTTTATCCATTCGTCTGTTGATGGGCATCTAGGTTGTTTCCTTTTTTTTGCTATTGTGAACAATGCTACCATGAACATGGGTGTGCATATGTCTATTCGAGAGGCGGCTCTTATTTCTCTCAGATATATTCCTAGAAGCGGGATTGCTGGATAATATGGTATTTCTATTTCTAGCTTTCTAAGGAAGAGCCATATCATTTTCCAAAATGGTTGTATCATTTTGCATTCCAACCAGCAGTACATAACTGTTCCAATCTCCCCGCAGCCCCTCCAACATTTGTTATTTCCAGTGTTTTTGATTCATGCCAGTAATGCCGGGGTAAGATGGTATCTCATTATGGTTTTAATTTGTATTTCTCTAATGGCTAGTGATCGTGAGCATTTCCTCATGCGTCTGTTGGCAGCTTGACTGTCTTCTTTGGTGAAGTGTCTGTTCATTTCCTTTGCCCATTTTTTAATAGGATTATTTGTCTGTTTGTTGTAGAGTTGTTGGATTGTCTTGTAGATTATGGAGATTAGAACTTTGTCTAACATGAACTGTCCAAATTTTTTTCCCAGTATGTAGGTTCTCTTTTTACTCTTTTGGTGAAGTCTTTTGAAGAGCATAGGTGTTTGATTTTTAGATTATCTATTGGGGTTTTGTGTGTTGATGGTTATGGTTTGTATCCTGTTAATGTCATGTATCAAGGCCTGAAGTGTTGGTCCTATTTTTTCTTTTATGAGCTTTATAGTTTTAGGCTTTATATTCAGGTCTTTGATCCATTTTGAAGTAGTTTTTGTATACGG
>NW_004443977.1:15877413-15922883 GCF_000243295.1 Trichechus manatus latirostris
TTTTTCCAACCTTTGACTTTTAATAAATTCACATCTTTGTTTCTAAGGTGTGTCTCTTGTAGACAGCATATTGATGGATCCTGTTTTCTTATCCAATCTGTCACTCTCTTTATGGGTGCATTGAGTCCATTTACATTCATTGTAATTATTGATAGATGTGAGTTTGTTGCTGTCATTTTTTAGTGCTTTTTTTTTGTGGTGTTGAAGTTTTCTTTGTTCTTCTTACTCTCTTGTGCTGAGATACTTTCGTTTGTGGATTTTTTTTCCATTTCTTTTGTTTTTGTAGATTTTGTTTTTGCTGAGAGTTTACGTGTTTCCTCTTTTTTTAATGAGTATTTTGTTAACTTTCTTTGTGGTTACTGTGAATTTTACCCTTATCTTTTTATGTTTGAAGCATTCTACCATTACTTGATATCACCTTGCCTTCCCCTCCATTAGAAAGTTCTATACCTATGCCGTTTATTTCCTCTTTTATTGTTCTGATGTTGTGGTCATTTACTGATTAATTGCTCTGATTCCCTGTTGTATTTCTTTTGGTTTTGGATAGTCCTTGAGAGTTCATTTCTTAGATTGGTATCTGGCTGGTACGATCCTTCATCCTATATTTGGCCTGAGAGCTGAAGTTGTTTGTTCTCAGATCGAAGCACTCCTTTTAATAATTCTTGTAAATTTGGTTTGGCTATTACGTATTCCCTTAATTTCTGTTTGTCTGGAAATGACCTAATTTCACCATCAAATTTGAATGAGAGTTTGGCAGGATATATTATTCTTGGCTTGCAAAGTTTTTCTTTCAAGATTTGATATATGTCATCCCTTTGCCTTCTTGCCTGCATGGTTTCTGCTTAAAAATCTGAGCTTAGTCTTATTGTTTCTCCTCTGTATGTGACTTCTTGTTTTCCATAAGCTGCTCTCAGGATTTTTTGTTTGTCTTTGGTTTTGGTGAGTATGATTATGATATGCCTTGGTGAGTTTCTTTTGGGGTCTCTCCTATATGGGGTTCATTGAGCTTTTTGGACGGCCAGCTTTTCATCTTTCATGATATTGGGGAAGTTTTCTGTCAGAAGTTCTTCAATGATCCTCTCTGTGTTTTCTGTTTTCTCACCCTGTTCTGGAATTCCAATCACTCACAAATTTTTGCTTTTGATTGTATTCCACGTAACTCTCAGGGTCTCTTCATTTTTCTTTGTTCTTTTTTCTGAGTTTTCCTGAAACAGGGTTGTATCCAAGTGTTTGTCTTCAATCCCACTGATCCTGTCTTCCACCGTTTCAGATCTGCTTCTCAGCCCTTCTATAACACCGTCCACTTCTGAAATCTTGTTGTTTATCTTTTGGATTTCTAATTGTTGTCTTTGTATAATTTCTAGTTGTGAATTTATTTTGGCGTTTTATTCCTGCATTATTTTCCTGAATTCTTCCAATTTTTTGTCTGTGTTTTCCATGAATTTGTCTATTTTTTCCTCATGTTCGTCAGCTTTTTGTCTCAGCTCTTGGAGTATTCTGAGTATTAGAGATCTGAATTCCCTATCATGTAGTTCTAGTGCCTTTTCTTTCACAGGAGAGTCATCTGGTGTTTTATTCTGGACGTCTACTGGAACTGTCCTGTCCTGTTTTTGTAAATGTTTTGAGATTGTCTGCTGTCTTCGGGACATTCAGTAGTTATTTTTCTCATTTATTGATTGTGGATTTTTTTGTTTCGTCCCTTTTTTTAAAAAAATTTGACTATGTCTGAGCAGGTGGACTGTGTTTTTTTTGTTGTTTGCTCGTCTGTGGGCACAATACTTTTCACCTCCTTCTCCAATTGGCAGGGTTAGTCACTTAGATACGGTATGGCAGGGCAGGTCTATCTGAAGAGGAGTTACTGGGATGGGTTGTTTGTGGCACTTACTACAGCCACCAGAGCTGGTTGGTAATCAGTGCAGGGCAGGTTTCAGTAGGCTGTGCCTGTGCTGCTTGGTGGTGTGATGTCAAGCACACAGTGCAGGTAGGCAGGATGCAGCGGGGATATTGTTATGCATGTAGCTAAGATGGATATGGGAGAGAGGAGAGAAGAACAGGAGCCAAAAACATACAAACAAACCAAAAAGAATGCTAGGGGAGTTTGCCATTGGAGTGGAGAGATGAGAGACTATGAAATGGAGAAAAACAGAAAGGTGAAGTAGAAGAAAAGAAAAGAATGAATAAATAAAAATTGGAAAGTTTAAAGAACTGCAAATTTCCCAGTGATCCCACTGGTGCAGCTATGAGGTTTGGGGAAGTTGCTTTCAGGTTTTGCAGTACAGCCTGGCTAGAAGGCATAGAGGTATAGAACGTCAGGTATTCAGGGAACAGAAAGAGAAGTAAGATATAGAGAGACAAGAAACTGAGCAATGAAGAAAGACAAAAAGGGAAAAAGAGGGAAAAGAAAAAACAATTTTAAAAAAAGGAAAACAAGAAAGGCCCCCCAAAATACAGAAAAAAAAAAACCCATCAAAAAAAGAAATGCCCTCAGGGAACCCTCTGCACGTCTGTGCAAGCCGAGTGGGAAGTCTCCTTGCCACGCAGCACCGCCTGGACAGAAAGGGCTCCCATCTCAAGAAAAGGAAAAGAAAACAAACAATTAATTGAAAACAAACAAACGAACAAAAGACCTGGGATCCCACCAGCACAGCAGCCCAGACTGGGCAGCAGCTCCACACTCGAACGGAGCTCCACAGCACCTCAGGAAGAAGCAAAGATGGTGCACGGACCCAGGTATTTGAGCAAAAGGGGGAGGATGTGGTGAGAGGTAAGGAAGAAATCAAAAGAAGCAGAAAAAAGCAACACCAGCAGCCAACAAATGGCACTCAGAGAGCCAGCTAGTGTGGGCTGGTGTTTCTCGGACAAGAGACTGTGTCCGCAGGAAGCAGAGGGGGCCAAGTGTGGGTGAAGAAGGGTAGGGAGTGGGAAAGCGTATATCACAAATTACCGGAGCTCTGCAGCCCCTCAGGAAGAAGCAAAGATGGCGCACGGAGTCAGGTATTTGAGCGAAAAGAGGGGGAGGTGGTGAGAGGTAAGGAAGAAATCAAAAGAAGTGGAAAAAAGCAACACCAGCACCAACAAATGACACATCAGAGAGCCGGCCCGTGCTGGTGTGTGGAATCCAAGCAGCCTGTGTTTCCTGGTCAAGAGATTGTGGCCACGGGAAGCAGAGGAAGCCGAGTCAGGGTGAAGAAGGTTCAGGGGTGGGAAAGCATATATGGCAAATAACCGGTTGTTTTGTCTCCCGCTGGACGCTCTGTGAGGCTGCTTTCTCGTACCCCGTTTGCTGGTCTCCGATAGGAGTCCAAGATGGCTGATCCGCGCTGCGTTAGCTGGTAGGGGACCTCTGCATGAATCTCTCCTCACTCTCCATTCTCTGTTTTCTCACTCCATTTGGTGCTTGGCTCAGTTCTTTATCTCTTCATTTGATGTTTTAGGGTCTCAGGATTGTTGTATTCTCTGTTCGGCTTAGTTTCTCAGATCTTTGCTGTGGAGGGATGGCGTGGTGTTTCTGCCTAGAGAGCCATTTTGCCGGAACCTCCCAAGATTTTTACTTTTTGTGTGTGAACTTTTTCATGGGTTTTTACAAAAGAGGTCTCATACAATATTTGTCCTTTTGTGATTAACTTATTTCACTCAGCATAATGTCCTCCAGTTTCATCCATGTTATGAGATGCTTCGCAGATTTGTCATTCTTCCTTCTCGTTGCATAGTCTTGTTGTCTGTATGTTGAGATGTAATCCATACTGAAGGCTGTAGTCTTTGATCTTCATCAGTAAGTGCTTCAAGTCTTCTTGGCTTTCAGCAAGGAAAGTTGTGTCATCTGCATATCACAGGTTGTTAATGAGTCTTCAAACAGTTCAGATGCTGCATTCTTCTTTATATGGTCCAGCTTCTTGGCTATCCTATAGAGATAGTTAATGTTATTTTAAGAGTATTTTTAGATCCTTTTCCCCACTCCTGTCTTCCTTGTTTCATTCATGGCTTTGTTCACCCCAGTCCCCACCTATCAACATCCCCTTGTTGTTGTTAGCTGCTGTGAAGTCAACCTTCGACTCATGGCAACCCCATTTACAATGGAACAAAATGCTGTCCAGTCCTGCACCATCCCCATGATTTGGGATTGTGGATTAGACCCTGTATCCCCTCACCCTGCTTCATTCTCCTCCATTGCAGTAACAACGTATGACATGCTAGATGTTTACTTTGCTATTGTCAATCAAAATACAAGCTCCTTAAGGGCAGGAAATTTTTCTTCTTTTGTTCATTGAGGTATCTTCAGTGCCTAGAAGAGTGTCTGCTACAAAGTAAGTGCTCAGTTAACCTTTGTTGAATATATGAAAGAAAAACAAATTTCAGGGCAACTCTTTTAGCTGTCAGTAGGAATAAGTAACATGCAAAATCACATCCCTTTGCATCAGTGTTTATGGATCTGATATTTGTAATAATAATAATAAGACCTGATGCAGTCATGTTGATTCTAACTCATAGTGACCCTATAGGACAAAGTAGAACTGCCCCATAGGGTTTCCAAGGAGTGGCTGGTAGATTCAAACTGCTGACCTTTTGGTTAGCAGCTGAGCTGTTATCCACTGCACCACAAGGGCTCTGATTTTGCAGTAGACAGCATTATTCCTTTACATTGCTATCATTAACACTAAGATACAGAACATCTCAGATTTCAAGACTAGCAGTTTGGAAAGCTCCAGCAGTTGCACCAATTTGCTTTATCTGGAATGATCAGCCAAACCCATTTCAGCTACAGTCCTGTAACATCCTTTAAGGGCTTGACACCACCATCCACCTTGCAGACTGGAAGTATGTAAGTGAGTTCTGCAAATTTCTTCCATTAGTAACTGCGAAAAAGCCCTTTCCTTGACTGACTTGGCTTCTCACTGAAGGCACACATTTTGACTTGTAATTACTCCAAAGAGCCGTTTCAGACATTTCACTTCCTGAAATTAAAGTGATTGTACATTTTAAGCCGTTTGCAGCTCTGTCTTATCTGTCAGAGATTGGGAATAAAAAGATGGAAGAGACAAAATTTCCTTTGGCCACATGTGGCTTAATTGTAAGAACTTGACAAAGAACACCTTGCTCATTTCCTCTGGGTCAGAGAGACTTACGGAATTTGTTCTACAAAATAACAATTGTATTTTATTTGTCATCCCTGTATGGTCTCAGGGAAGCATGGCCTGAGATTGTTTTTGCATTGGGTAGCAAGATTTGACTTAAATCCCCATTTATACTTCCTGGGGGCAGGGATTTAGTGCAGCAAGTATCAAAGAGCAGATGGGTAAAAATTACCATGATAAAAACTTTCACATAGGAGGTTTGAGGGCTTGGATTATTCTGGATAACTAAGATACATTCATGTCACCCAGCAGGTCAGGTCCTGGTTTTCCTATAAGTAAACCACTTTATTCTTCCTAAAATAATAACTGTAAATGATGTTCCTTCCACTCGCATCTCATCTGAAGATGAAAACGTAGCCTAGCACAATGCTGATCTTCACCCTGGTGGGAGATTGGGACTTTTTGCCAGGAGACAGCACAGGAAACTGCTTTCCTGGGATCTCTGGCTGGCAAAGCCTGAGGGTCTGCCTGCCTCCTGCTCCCTGCCTTCTTCCAGGCAGCCATGGTTTTGAGGAATGAGCTCAGCTTTCCTGAATACAGATCTAATTTAAATAAAGGAAGATTTAAATAATAGCATATTCATTTGCTCCCACTAGATCAAGGTTGCCAGAAACTGCGAGGGTAGGATTTGCATTCAGAATGAGGTTGGAGGCTAGAAGGGAGTTGTTTCCACTAAAAGTAATGTCACTCATGCTGGGATTTGAAATGGGGCATCTCTTGGGACTGAAAGGGAGAGAGACTTTCTCTGCTCTCTAGCCCAGGGCAAGAGGTTATGGCCTAGTGGTAACAGTTCTGTAAGTGACTGTGATCAGAGACATCTTCGGAAAGTTTGGGAATGTGTCTTAGGAAAAAAGTGGTGAATAGGTGTGTAGATTTTGAACAGTGTATACCTGTGTGTTTTTCTCTGTCTGTGTGATTGAGAGAGGGTGATCAAGAGAGAACTATGGGGTAGCTGAACAGATCCGACAGCACCCTCTGATAATCTGGAAAGATGAGCTCACCTTCAGAAAATCCCAGATACTTATGGGGTTCTCCCTACATGGAAAGGATGTAGTACAAATGCCAGAGTTCTCAGAACAGATACCTCCCCCAAGCTGAAACAGTGCCTGGTGCCCTGCAGCTGATACTGGCTCTTTTATGTTGTTCTAAATCAAATTCAGAGCAACTCAGCCCAAGCCCAGGGTTCTATTATGTGGGCTTCCTTGCACTAAATCTGTGTTTATGGGAACATAAAATACATGTTGTTCCTGTTGTCAGATTTTATTAATGACCATGATTTCTAACATAGGCCCGTCAACTGCCTTTTTAATCACTGTCAGTCACTCTTTTCTATTGCAGTCAGATTTAAAATGGCAATGATGATTTTAAAATAAGGCCCTGCCTCAGCTGAACTGTATTTAGAGCTAAATAGTAGTGAATAAGCATTCCTGGCAAGGAATTGGAGCCCTAGTGGCACAATGGTTAAGAGCTCAGCTGCTAACCAAAAGGTAGGCAGTTTGAATCCACCAGCCACTCCTTGAAACCATATGGGGCAGTTCTACTCTGTTGTACAGGGTCACTAAGAGTTGGAATTGACTTGATGGTAAGGGGTTTGGTTTGGTTTGGTTTGGCAAGGAGGGCAGAATTCTCGCAAATCTTCGGCAAAGGTGGCCCTCTTTGTGAGGAATATATTCCTGTCTGCTGTCAGTAAATATTTCCATAATAACCATAAGAAACTCTCTGTTTTCCTCCCATTCAAAATATCATGCTGCTTTGATAGAAATAGAGAAAAATAAATACCAGTCAAGGCCAGGAAGGAAAACACAGGAAGCATTTAATAAGAAAAAAACAAAACATATATACAGAATTCCCTCTATCTTCCAGTGGATCCCAGTTCCACCTGGTTGTTGTCTTCAGTTGCATGAAGTAAATGCATGTAATCACAGGCTCTTAACTTCCACTCAAGTCTGACATTTCCCTTAAATCTTTCCACCTCTTTCTACTCTCATCCAGTCCATGATGCAACACAATTCATTCATTATAGTTTGAAGGTTACAGTCAATTACTCCAAGACGAGAACACAATATGGATAGGATCAGGCTTCCTGTATTCCTGAGGTTCATCTTGATTTCAGCTCCGTAGGAGCTCCTCTAATGTATTGCCCGAAAGACTTTCTAATATATTTTGCTTTGACTGGGCTTTTTATTTGCTTTTCAGTTAAAGATGAGACTTACTGCTGCTTTTCAAATTATAGATTTTAATATTTCTTACATTTTCCCTTACCATTGAACTCACAGTTATTTCTATGAATTTCTTCTAACTGATAAAAGTTCAGAAGAAATCCATTCCCAGCCTGGGGAAGGAGAAAGAAGTGCACTTAAAGATATATAAGCTCAGAAAAAAATTGGACAAAGTGAGGAAAATAAACTTTGAACTATCCATAATCAGCCCAATTTATGAAATTTATAAGAAAACTGTCTTTTGAAATACAGAGTTTCAAAAAATTAACATAAGGAAGGAAAAAGGGCTTGGTGTTTATGCATATACACTTAAATAAGGAATTCTTACATGTTTCAACAAACAGCTGCTGAACATCAACAATGGAATACATTGCCCAGCCTTCTTTGCTGAAAATGTAAATTTTGCTAAAGTTTCTTAACTCTAGTATTTTGTTGATTCTCCAAGAAGATTCTAAAAACATTTAAAACTCTTCGAAATTACTTTCAATTAATTAATAATTATACGCAGATCCCAGTTTACTGATGACTAGTTCCAGCCAGCTGTACTAAGTTTTCTGTATATTGTGATCATTTCTCAGTTCATACCTTCTTTCTACAACAATTTGTTGAGCAACTACTGTGTGTCAGGCAGAGTTCTAGGGACTGAGGATATGGGAATGAAAGAGATGAGGATGGAGAGAATGAGCATGGCCAGCTCCTATATATAGCCTTGTAGGCCATGGCAAGGATGTGGCACTTTAGTTTGATGGTGACTGGAAGCCTTCACTCAGACAAGTAGCCTGACCTAATTTATATTTAACAAACATCTCTATGACTACACAGAGAACTGACTTTTGGAAAGGGTTGCCAGATACAACATGGAATGTCTAATTTAATTTGAAATTTTTGTATAAGTACATCCCAAATATTGCAAGGGATATACTTACATTAAAAAAAAGAAAACTGTCATTTATCTGAAATTCAAATTTAACCAGAACTCTCGTGTTTTTATTTGCTAAATCTGGCAATTCTATGATTGGAGCACAAGAATGGAAGTGTAGAGAATAGGTCCAGGTGAGAGATGCTTGCAGCTTAGACTAGAGTGGTCGCAGAGGAGGTGGTGCTAAGTGGTCAGGTTCTAGACCTCTTTTGGAGGTAGAAAATAACAGAACCAGGTGGCTGACTTGAAGTGGGAAGGGAGGAAGAAAAGTCAATGATATCTCTAAAATCTCTGGCCTGAGCAGCTGGGTCAATGGTGGACTATTTTCTGTGATGGGGGACATTGTAGGGGCACAGGCTGGGGGTGTGTGCAGTGTAGGAATCAAGAGTTCTGGTCAGACATCTTCAGACTGAGATGCTCTTTAGACATCCAAGTACGGATACTGAACAGGCAGTCAGATATAGTAGAATAGAGCTTGGGGAGAAGTGTGAGTGGTGTGGTCAGTTTCAGAGTCATCTGTAGAGAGTTGGGTTTAAAGCCATGAGGAAGGAGATAACATCTGGTAAAGACTGTAGACAGAAAAGCCATTCCAGAACTGAAACCTTGGATATGCCAACATGTAGGGGTCTGATGAATCAGACGAAGAGTGAACAATTCAATTGGAGAACAATCAGTGAGGGGCATATCCCAGAAGACCAGTGAGAGTGAGTCAGTGAAAGAACCATCAGTCATGTCAAATACTGGGAGAGGCCAAGTAAGAGGAGGACTGAAAACTGACCATTGGATTTAGCAAGATGGAGGATGTTGGTAGTCTTGACAAGAGAGTGATTTTTTAACTTGGAAATCACAATATATCTTCTCATAGATAAGCCCAGAGGGCTTAGACTCTGAGGCCAGAACCCCTGCAATAAAATGCTCTTACCAGTCACTGATCTCTGAGTGGTTCACTGTTCTCTTGTTCTCCTGCTGCCCTCTCCTATCACCTTCCATGTGAACTGGTGCCCATGCTTCCCAGCCTGACTCCGAGGCTCTGGGGGAGAGGATAGGACAAGGCTCTGGGTTCCTTTTCCTTTTCTATCTCTTTGACAAGCCCCTACCTACTTCCTCTTGCCACTTTCACTATCTAGTCTTCTGACTGATGGCTTTGCCTTCCTTGGGACTATTTCAGAACACACTAAAATCTCAGAGAGTTGAGACTATTCTATTCCCAAGGAAATGGTGCTGGAACATTAGGAGGGGAAACATACACACACACACAAACACACACACACACACACATTTAGATTAGGTAGCAAGTCCCTATTTCCTCAGCACCCAGGGTAACATGGTAAGTGTGACTGGGTACACTTAGTTAGGCCTTGACTCTCTCCTAATCATTATTAACTCTGAGAACAAAATGATCCTCCACCTAAAGTAATATGTACTGATAAGTAAGATAATCACAAATATGACAATGAGGGGTAATTTTGGAGACTATGGGTAATAGATGGAGAGCTAAGAGAAAGTTTTGATGGGAAACAAAAGAGGCACATTTTTAGTTTTCTTAGTACTTAACAAAACAAAAAATTACAACAATTTGAAGAACTAAAGCTGGTTTCCTTTTAGCGGCAATTGAAGTCATCAACAGCTAAGGCACTGAAGGGCCAAACTGGGTTCCCAGAAGAGCAGAAGAGTAGGGCCCTGCTGGTGGGCTGGGCTGAGGAATAAATGAATGGAACTCAAGGTCAGATGGCCAACCGAGTCAGGCAGCCTTCCAACCTAGAATGTGAAATACCAATTTTCTCATTAGATGAGTGGTTTGTTTTATTTATTTTTTCCTCCTTGGGAGTAAAACAGATCATAAAGATTTATGAACGCATGCATAACACATTATTAGAATTTCAATCTATATATCCCCTGATCTGTAAAGTTTGATAATCATCAACCATGTTATTGTTGTCGGTACTGTTGATTCCAACACATAGCAACCCCATATGACAGAGTAGAACGGCCCCACAGGGTTTTCTTGGCTGTAATCTGTATGTAAGCAGCTCTCCAGGTCTTTCTCCCATAGAGCTGCCGAGTGGGTACAAGCTGCCAATCTTTTGTGTAGCAGCTGAGAGCACAACCGTTGAACAGCCAGGACTCCTTTCATAAACCATAAACTATGTTAAAAAATGTTTAAACCAGTTTTTCATATGGCAATTTCCCAAGACTTTTGATGACAAGAGAGCAACAGGCAGAAAAGAAACATTGGAGAAGCACTGCCCAGAATAGTGCTTTATCGACTTTTCAAAAATTATAAATCTAATGTCAGAAGAGAGTAAACTCCTGGGTGAGAGTAAGGGGAGAAATGAGTGGTTGTGTTTCATTATTAACATGTATGGGAACATTACATTCAGTTCCAAAATATACCTGTTTTATTTTAATAGAAAAACTTTGCTACATGTTGTTTTCCAAATCCTCAAGAAAATTCACGTTCCAAGAAGATGTATCATGTTTGTCCTGCAGCTTTGCCTGAGCCCCGGCAAAACAGTTGCACATCCCTCAGCTTATTTGTGCCCCAGTTTGAGAATCCTGTTCTCAGAGTCTTAGCTGTCCTCTCATAGGAGGGAGATGTCCCTTCAGACAAAAATTTGATGCATATCATCATTAAGCTTCGGCAACAGACTTACTACAGGAATCTTATGCGTAAATAAAATTTTAGATCCTAGGCAGAGAAGGACAGAATTTCTCCTTTCCCATCCCAAGACATCACCTCCAAAAATATCCCTGACCACTCAGGAGCTTCCACCATTTCATTGTTAGTTAATATATCAGGTGTCTGTTGCTACAATTACGTTGCATAACAAACAACTACAAAACATCAGTGACATAAAATACTAAATATCTATTTTTCCTCATGACCCTACAAGTTCTCTGGGTAGTTCTGCTGATCTTGTCTGGGCTAAACTAAGCAGTTCCAGTCTTGGCTAGGGATCACTCACATGTCTGGCAATCAGTTGGCTGTTAGTTGTTGTAGGGTGGTATGGCTGGGCTGACTGGTTTTGGTTCAGGCGGTCTCTCTTCCTCCAGCAAGCTAGCCCAGGCTCATTCTCACGGCAGAGGCAAGAAAGAGATGTTCAAAGTTTAGGTTCTTGGCTGAGGCCACATCTCCTCCCCAAAGCAAGTTCAAAGAGTAGCCCAGATTCAATGGATGGGAAAGTAGACAACAGGTATTCTTTCAATGGGAGAAGCAGCAAAGTCATATTGTAAAGGGCTTGGACTCAGGGAGGGGTTGGAGCACTGAGGCCAGTTTTTCAATCAGTTTACCACAAGTAGGCCTTCTGAGTTGTCTTTTTTGTAAGCAACTATCAGCATCTTTACTCTGTATTCATAGTATGTTTTCCTGTGCTGCTTATTTATGAAGCCCAGGGAACCTTGTTGGAACCTAGGATAGAACATTGGTGTGGGAACATTTTAAACCTTCTTTGAACATAGGTTTTAGCTACTTACACATACTCATTGTTGGTAGGGGAGAGGGAGAGTGTGGATCTTCCTTAATAATGACTTTTCTGAAGTCTCATGGTTGGCCAGTGATCGATTGCTCAGCTATGTTGTGCCAAATCCTCAACAAAAGTGAGACAGATAAGGATAAATTTATTCAAGCTATGAAAATTTGTCATCTGCTTGAGAAAAGATATCAATCATGTCAAGAAAGAAAAGAATGTCAACCAGGCTGAGTCCAGCACAAATAGATGTTGCCTGGCTACCACCACTGACTGCTCTGACATGGATCACGATAGAGGTTCCCCAGCAGAGCTGGAGAAAAATGTAGAACAAAATTTTAACTCACAAAAAAACACCAGACTTACTGGTCTAAGAGACTGGAGGAACTCTGAGACTATGGCCCCGGACACCCTTTTAACTGAGTATTGAAGTCACACCTGAGGTTCACCCTTCAGCCAAATATTAGACAGGCCCATAAAACAAAACGAGACTAAATGGGCACACTCACCCAGGGGCAAGGATGAGAAGGCAGGAGGGGACAGGAAGACTGCTAACGGGAAACCCAAGGTCGAGAAGGGGAGAGTGATGACATGTTGTAGGACTGGCAACCAGTGTCACCAAACAATATATGTTATTAATTGTTTCATGAGAGAAACTAATTTGTTCTGCAAACCTTCATCTAAAGCAAAATAAAAAAATAAAGAAAAGGATTTCAAAAAAGTGGAGGGAAAAATTATGTAAGTCGGTAATGCTTAGATGTATGAGGAAAATTATATTTTTGAAGATAGTTCAGAACAGTAATCATGAGCCAGATTTACAGCCTATAAAATGCATTTTTTTTCATGGGATCACATCTCACAGTTAAAAGAGAATATACAAAAGAATCTTTTCTCAACATTTTAAACCTGTACATCATTACTGAATATTGAGTATACTGTAGACTGCCAAAAGAATGAACAAATCAGTCTTAAAAGAAATATAAACAGAATGTTCCTTAAAAGCAAGTTTGGTTAATGAAAATGAAAGAAACCCTCAGTGGGATGGATTGACACAATAGCCACAACAGTGGACTCAAAGATTCCAATGATCCTGAAGATTGAACAGGACCAGATGTTTTATTCTGTTGCACATAAGGTCACCATTAGCTGAAGCCACCTTCATGGCAACTGGCAACAACAAAAACAATAGCTTACTCAGATATTTATTTCCCTTTACGCGTAACTCAAGATGAAGTTTGAGGGAAGGAAAAAGAGGACTCTCGTAGTTTCAGGAATGGCCATGCAAGGTAAATTGTGGCATTTAATACAAAGAAACACAGCAAACTGATATTTATTGAATATAATATTCCGGATGCCAGGTCCTGGAACACATCTCCTTTAATCTCCACCATGACACTGGGGATAAGTATTACTAGTTCCTGATTTTTCACCTGAGAAACAACCTGTTTCTCCCAGAGAGGACAAGCAACTTGCCCAAATTCACTCAACTCTGTTGTTAGGTGCCCTGGAGTTGATTCTACTCATAGTGACCCTATGAACAACAGAAGGAAACACTGCCCTGTCCTGCACTATCCTCACAATCGTTATGCTTGAGCTCATTGTTGGAGCCACTATGTCAATCCGTTTTGTGAAGGGTCTTCCTCTTTTTTTGCTGAATGTCTAATTTATGAGGCATGAGGCCCTTCTCCAGGCACTGTTACCTCCTGTTAACATTTCCAAAGTATGTGAGAAGTCTCGCCATCCTTGCTTCTAAGGAGTATTCTCGCTGTACTTGTTCTAAGACAGATTTGTTCATTGTCTTAGCAGTCCACGATATATTGAATATTCTTTGCCGACACCATATTTCAAAGAAATGAATTCTTCTTCAGTCTTCCTTACTCATTGTCCAGGTTTTGCACACATATGAGGCAATTGAAAACACCCTGGCTTGGGTCAGGTGCACCTTAGTCCTTAATGTGATATCATTGCTTTTTTAACACTTTAAAGAGGTCCTTTGCAGCAGATTTGCCCAATGGACTGCTTGGTTTTCTTTCTTTCTTTTTATTTTTATTGTACTTTAGATGAAATTTTACAGAGCAAATTAGTTTCTCATTAAACAATTCATACCCACATTGTTTTGCCAAACCAAAGACATGTCACCACTCTCCCTTCTTGACCTTGAGTTTCTCTTTACCAACTCTTCTGTCTCCTCTTGCCTTCTAGTCCTCATCCCTGGGCTGGTGTGCCCTTTTTAGTCTCGTTTTGTTTAATGAGACTGTCTAATCTTTGGCTGAAGGGTGAACCTCACGACTGACTCAGTACTGATTTAAAACAGTGTCTGGGACCATTCTCTGTGAGTTTCTCCAGTCTCTGTCACACCAGTAAGTCTGGTCCAAAAAAGAGTTAGAATTCTCTTCTACATTTTTCTCCAGCTATGCTTGGTACCCTCTATTGAGATCTCTGTCAGAGCAGTTGGTGGTGGTTGCCAGGCACCATCTAGTTGTGCTGGTCTCGGTCTAGTAGAAACTGTGGTAGTTGTCACTAATCTTTCTGTCGTGTTTTTGGATTTCTTCATTCTGCCTTGATCCAGATGGGATGAGAGTAGTGGAGTATCTTAGACGGCTGTTCAAAAACTTTTGAGACCTCAGGTGCTACTCACCAAAGTAGGATGTAGAACATTTTCTTTATAAACTTTGTTATGCTAGTTGAACTAGATATTCCCCAAGACCATGGTCCCTGGGCCTCAGCCCAGTAATTCGGTCCCTCCGGGAGTTTGGATGTGTTTATGAACCTGGAGTCCTGGTGGTGCAGTGGTTAAGAGCTTGGCTGCTAACCAGAAAGGTTGGCAGTTTCAATCCACCAGCTGCTCCTTAGAAACCCTATGGGGCAGTTCTGCTCTGTCCTATATGGTTGCTATGAGTTGAAATTTACCCAAAGGCAACAGGTTTGTTTTTCTTTATGAACCTTCCATGACCTTGTCTTGGTCAAGGTGTGGTGACTTCCCTAGTCTTGGGTACTGTCTTACCCTTCAGCAGTGTTACCACTTATTTATAGGGTCGCTATGAGTTGAAATCTACTGAACTGCAACAAGTCTTGTCTAGTTAGTGTTTTTCTCTTCCTCGCCTCCCATTGTCATTAGATGCCATCAAGTCAGTTCCATCTCACAGCAACAACAGAACAAAAAAATGCCTGGTCCCACACCATCTCCAAAATGGTTGTTATGCTTGAGCCCATTGTTGCAACCACTGTGTCAATCCATTTCATCGAGGGTCTTCCTCTTTTTTGCTGACTTTCTAGTTTATCAAGCAAAACGTCTTTCTCTAGGGACTGCTCCCTCTTGATAACATGTCCAATAAATATGAGACATAGTCTCACCATTCTTGCTGCATTCTGGTTGTATTTCTTCCAAAACAGAATTTTTCCCTCTCTTGGCACTCTATGGTATATTCAATTTTCTTCGTCTGCACCCCAATTCAAAGGTGTCTATTCTTCTCTGATCTTCCTTATTCCTCGTTCAGCTTTCACATGCATATTAGGTGATTGACAAGACCATGGCTTGGGTCAGGTGCACCTTAGTCTTCAAGGTGACGTCTTTGCTTTTTAACACAGTAAAGAAGTCTTTTGCAGCAGATTTGCCCAATACAATGTGTTTTTTGATTTCTTAACTGCGACTTCCATGGGTGTTGATCGTGGATTTAAGAAAATGAAATCCTCTACAACTGTAATTGTTTCTACGTTTATCATGATGCTGTTTATTGGTCTAGTTGTGAGGATATCTTTTTCATGATGTTGAGGTGCAATCCATACTGAAGCCTGTAGTCTTTAATCTGCATCGTAAGTGCCTCAAGTCCTCTTCACTTTCAGCAAGCAAGGTTGTGTCATCTGCATAACACAGGTTGTTAATGAGTCTCCCTCCAATCCTGATGCCCCGTTCTTCTTCATATAGTCCAGCTTCTCAGACTATTTGCTCAGCATACAAATTGCATACATTTCTTGAAATGACATAACCTTGAGACGCACCTTTCCTGACGTTAAACCAAGCAGTATCCCTTTGTAATGTTCAAATGACTACCTCTTGATCTCTGTTCAGGTTCCTCATGAGCACAACGAAGTTTTCTAGAATTCCCATTCTTTACAATATTGTCCATAATTTGTTATAAGCCACACAGTCAAATGCCTTTTTATAGTCAATAAAACACAGGTGAACTTATTTCTGGCATTCTCTACATTCAGTCAAGATAAGTCTGACATCAGCTATGATATCTCTGGTTCCACATTCTCTTCTGAATCCAGCTTGAATTTCTGGTAGTTCCTTGTCTAGTATACTGCTGCAGCCGGTTTTGAATGATCTTCAGCAAAATTTTACTTGCATGTGATATTAATGACAATGTTCGAAAAATTTCCGTATTCAGTTGGATCACTTTTCTTGGGAATAGGCATACATATGGCTCTCTTCCAGTTGGTTGGCCAGGTAATTGTCTTCCAAATTTCTTGGCATAGACAAGTGAGCACTTCCAGAGCTGCATCCTTTCGTTGAAACATCTCAAGAGGTATTCTGTCAATACCTGGAGCCTTGTTTTTCCCCAATGCCTTCAGTGCCGGTTGGACTTTTTCCTTCAGTACCATTGATTTCTGATCATATGCTGCCTCTGGAAATTGTTGAACATGAACCAGTTCTTTTTGGTATAGTGTCTGTGTGTATTCCTTCCATCTTCTTTTGATGCTTCTTGTCTCCTTTAGTATTTTCTCTTAGAATTCTCCACCATTGCAACTCGAGGCTTGAACTTTTTCTTCAGTTCTTTCAACTTGAGAAATGTTGAGCATGTTCTTCTCTTTTGGTTTTCTAACTTCAGGTCTTTGCACATCTCATTATAATATTATGTTTTGTCTTCTCGAGCCTCCCTTGGAAATCTTTTGTTTAGTTCCTTTACTTCATCATTTCTTCCTTTTGGTTTAACTACTCAAAGTTCAGGAGCAAGTTTCACAGTCTCTTCTGACATCCATTTTGGTCTTTTCATTCTTTCCTGTCTTTTTAATGACCTCTTGCTTTCCTCATGTGTGGCATCCTTGATGTCATTTCACAACTTGTCTGGTCTTTGGTCATTAGCATTCAATGCATCAAATCTATTCTTGAGGTGGTCTCTAAACTTAGGTGGGATATACTCAAGGTTGTACTTTGGTGTTGTGGACATTTCTTAGTTTTCTTCAGTTTCAACTTGAACTTGCATATGGGCAAGTGATCGTCTGTTTCACGGTTGGCCCCAACCTTGTTCTGACTGATGATATTGAGCTTTTCCATCGTCTCTTTCCACAGATGTAGTCTATTTGATTCCTGTATACTCCATCTGGTGAGGTCCACATGTCTAGTTGCCGTTTATATTGTTGAAAAAAGGTATTTGCAATGAAGAAGTCGTAGGTCTTGCAAAATTCTGTCATGCCATCTCCAGTATCATTTCTATCACCGAGGCCATAGAGCACAGATCCTTTGTCTTTGTTTCTGACTTTTGTAAACCAATCACCAGGAATTATCAATGCATCCTGATTGCATGTTTGATCAATTTCAGACTGCAGAAGTTTGTAAAAATCTTCAACTTCTTCATCTTTGGCTTTAGTGGTTGGTGTGTAAATTTGAATAATAGTCACATTAATTGGTCTTCCTTGTAGACGTGTGGATATTATCCCATCACTGACAGCATTGTACTTCAGGATAGATCTTGAAATGTTCTTTTGATGATGAATTCAAGGGCATTCCTCTTCAAGTTGTCATTCTGGCGTAGTAGACCATATGATTATTGGATTTAAAATGGCCAATACCAGTCAATTTCAGCTCACTAATGCCTAGGATATAAAAGTTTATGAGTTCCATTTCATTTCTGTGGATTTCCAGTTTTCCTAGATTTATACTTCTTACATTGCATGTTCCAATTATTAAGTGATGTTTGCAGCTGTTTCTTCTCATTTTGTGTTGTGCCACATCAGCAAATGAAGGTCCCTAAAGCTTGACTCCATCCAGGTCGTTAAAGTTGACTATACTTTGAGGAGGCAGCTCTTCCCCAGTTATATTTTGAGTGCCTTCCAACCTGAGGGGCTCATCTTCCAGCACTCTATCAGACAATGTTCTGCTGCTATTCATGATGTTTTCATTGGCTAATTCTTTTCAGAAGTATACCACCAGGTCCTTCTTCCTAATCTCTCTTACTCTGGAAGCTCAACTGAAACCAGTTCACCATGGGTGCTCCTGCTGGTATTTGAATACCTGTGGTGTATCTTCCAGCATCACAGCAACACAAAAGTCCCCACAGTATGACCTACTGATAGACACGTGGGGGCCCCCTTCCCTAATAACTATCAAAAATTATTTCTTTCTGTTTGTAAATGTTTCCATGATTTTTTATTATGGTGGTCTCATGCAGTATTTGTCCTTTTGTGATTGACTTATTTCACTTGGCATAGTGCCCTCAAGATTCATCCACATTGTGACATGTTTTGAAGATTCATCATTGGTCCTTACTGAAAGCAGAAAATACCAGAAAAATGTTATCCGTGTTTTATTGACTGCAATAGCTTTCCACTGTGTGGATCATAACAAATTATGGATAACATTGCAAAGATTGGGAATTCCAGAACTCTTAATTGTGCTCATGAGGAACCTGTACATAGATCAAGAGGCAGTCATGCAAACGAAACAAGGGGATGCTGTGTGATTTAAAGTCCGGAAAGGTGTGCGTCGAGGTTGTATCTTTTCACCTTACTTATTCAATCTGTATTCTGAGGAAACAATCTGAAACCTGGAGTATATGTATAAGAAGGGGGCATCAGGATTGGACTAAGATTCGTTAACAACCTGCATTATGCAGATGACACAACCTTGCTTTCTGAAAGTGAAGAGGACTTGCAGCACTTACTGATGAAGATAAAGACTACAGACTTCAGTATATATTACACCTCAACATAAAGAAAACAAAAATCCTCACCACTAGACCAGTAAGCAACATCATGTTAAACAGAGAAAAGGTTGAAGTTGTCAAGGATTTCATTTTACTTGAATCCACAATTGAAGCCTATGGAAGCAGGAGTGAAGAAATCAAACAATGCATTACATTGGGCAAATTTGCTGGAAAAGACCTCTTTAAAGTGTTAAAAAGCAAAGAGGTCACCTTGAAGACTAGGATGTGTCTGACCCAAGGCAAGGTGTTTTCAGTCACCTCATATGCATCTGAAAGCTAGGCAATGAATAAGGAACGCTGAGGAAAACTTGATACCCTTAAACTGTATTGTTGGCAAAGAGTGTTGAATACACCATGGACTGCAGTGAGACAGAACTTACCTGTCTTGGAAGAAGTACAGCCAGAACACACCTCAGAAGCAAGGATGGTGAGACTGCATCTCACATACTTTGGACATGTTATCAGGAGAAATCAGTCCCTGGAGAAGGACATCATGCTTGGTAAAGTGGTGGTCAGTGAAAAAGAGGAAGACCCTCAACCAGATGGATTGACACAGTGGTTACAACAATGGGCTTAAGCATAAGAAAGATTGTGAGCATGGCGCAGGATTGACCGGTTTCCTTCTGTTGTACATAGGGTCGCTATGAGTCAGAACCAACTCAGTGGCAACTTACCAAAACAACAGTTTCATTTATTTCTAGTCTGATCTTTATTATTTCCTTACTTTTACTGGCTGTGGGCTCTTTTTGCTGTTCTCTTTCTGTTTGTTTTAGTTGTATTGCTAACTTTATTTTGTCCCTTTCATCTTTTTTGATGTGTGTGTAAATTGCTACAAATTGACCTCTGAGCACTGCCTTTGCTCTGTCCCAAATGTTTTGGTGCGATGTGTTTTCATTGTCATTTGATTCTAGGAATTTTTAAATTTTATCTTCTATTTCTTTTATTACTCAGTGGTTTTTAAGTAATTTTTCATTCAGTTTCCATGTACTTGATTTTTTTTTTTTTTACTAGATCTTTCTATTATTAATTTCTATTTGTATGGCATTGTGATCAGAGAAGATGCTTTGTATTATTTCAATGTTTTGTATTTTGTTGAAGTTTGCTTTATGGCCTAAGATGTGGTATATTCTTGAGAATGTTCCACATGCATTGGAAAGCAATGTGCACTTTGCTGCTGTTGGGTGAAGTGTTCTGTGTATGTCTATGAGGACAGGTTTGTTGAAGGTGGCCTTTGGATCTGCTTTATCTTTGCTGAATTTCTTTCTAGATGTTCTATCCTTAGAGTGGTGTGCTGCAGTGTCCTACTATTATTGTGGAACTATCAATTACTATTTTCAATGCTGTTAGAGTTTGTTTTATGTATTTTTGAGCCTTGTAATGGGGTGGGTAGATATTTATTATGATTATGTCTTCATGATGGATTATCCCTTTAATCATTATATAATACCCTTCTTTGTCTTTTATGGTGGATTTTGTTTTAAAGTGTAGTTTTGTCTGCGATGAGTATTGCCACTCCTTCATTTTTTTGTTGCTGTGTACTTGATATATTTTTTCCATCTTTGATTTTTAATATGTTTATGTCCTTGTTTCTAAGGTGTGTCTCTTGTGGACATCATATTGATGGGTCTTGTTTTTTTTATGCATTCTATCATTCTCTGCCTCTTTATGGGTGCATTTAAGCCTTTTAAATTCAGTGTGATTATTGATATGTTTGTGTTTATTGCTGTCATTTTAGAGTGTTTTTTTTTTTTCTGGTGCTGATGTTTCCTTTGTTCCTTTTACTCTTCTGTTGTGAATTCCTTTTGTTTGTGGTTTTTTTTTCCATATCTGTCATTTGTGTAGATTTTATGTTTACCGTGACCTTATGTTTTTCTTCTTGATTTTGGTGAGTAGGTTTGTTAACTTTCTTTGTGGTTACCTTGAAATTTACCCTGTCTTCCTAAGTTTAAACCAGTCCTTTATTACTTGATATTGCTTTGACTTCCTCTCCATTTGAAAGTTCTATTCCTACATCATTTATTCCCTCTTCTATTTTTCTGATACTGTTGCCTTTTACAGATTCACATCTCTGGTTCCTGTTGTAAATCTTTTAGCTTTGGTTTATCCTTGAGAGTTCATTACTTAGGTTGGATTCTGGCTGATGCTGTCTTGTGTCCTAGATTCAGATTGCTGTCTGATATTGTTGGTTCTCTAACCGGAAGTCTCCCTTAAATAATTCTTGTAAGCTTGATTTAGTTTTTACATATTCCCTGAAATTTGTTTATATGTGATGTTCTAATTTCACCATCATATTTTAGCAAGAGTTTTGCAGGATATATATATATATCTATATATTTTTATAGTACAAAGAAAGTTTTATTTGGCATACATTCAAAAGGATAAAAGTGGGAAGCAGACAAGCATGCTGTCACAGCCCTGTCTGCCCGAGTCAAAAGAATATCACAGAACAGGCAAGAATGGGAAAACGGACAAGCATACTGCCACAGCCATGTCTGCCCGAGTCCAAAGAACAGTTACAGAGCCATTAGTATATATCAACATCACAAAATGGGTAGAATCATTGAAAGCATCACTTTTTAACTGATTGACTAGAAATTATAATCTTACATTTTGAATCATCTTTCTTAATCATTGGTACAGGTTTCAGTAACAAAATTCAGGAGGGTCTTCATTGGTCCAACAAATTCTTATTCACTAAATGCTAATAGAAAAAGATAAGAGTGGAAAGTGTTTTGTGTTCTGTTTGATTGGCTTTATGTGAAATTTTCCCTAAAAGATATTTTCCAAGATTATTTTAGCTATTGTCTTTATACCTCAGGGCCCAGTTGACGTGTCCTTGTGAGTCCTTGTGAGCCCTTGTGAACCCAGCTTCAGCTGGGTCACATTCTGTACGGTCAGGGAGAGGGAATAATAACTCCAATATTATTTCCTAAATCAGTCCCTCCTTTTGATCGGAGATTGGAGATAACACATCGATGATCAATACCTGGACTTAGTCGAGCTCCTAGATGGCAGCCATTGCAGGCTCTTTAAACTCATGGTGCTGGTTTTCCACCAGATGCCATCTGGTTCTTCACCAGGTTATTAAGTAAGAATGATGTTCCCATCAATAGCATTGCCGGAGTGAGCAGATTTAATGTACATCAACATTTTAGCCTGAGCCCTTCTTTTGCCTTTTATGTGTATAAGACAATAGAGGATAAATTTTATAATGCCTAATACTATCAGGATGTAGACTAAGAATAATACTATTCCTTTCAGTAGTAATCTAGCACGTATACTTATTCCTGATGGTAACCAACCAAATAGATCCTGTGTTTGTAAGGGTGTGACAATGTGTAATCAAGTAGCTTGCTGTCTAATTCTATGTATATCTTGCCTATACAGCACAGACTAATAAAAAAACTTGACTAATAAAAAAACTCTAAGGTTATTTTGTTATCTCATGTCACCTTGGCTTATGAGATCAGAGATCACTGTTGTGCTTCTGTCTCATCTGTTTTTTGTCTCATAGTGACTGACAAATTTTTCTCAAAGATTTCTCCAACTCAGATATACCATAAGTAGGAATTAAAGCTACCAACCATACCCTGAATGTTGGACCAGTGGTTTTTTTTCTGACTTTCATTTTACAATTTTAACATTACCTTTTCAATATTTACTAGCCTTGTTACTATGAATACTTAAAGATAATCCTAAAGTTCTCAGAGTGCATTGTCCACACATTCGTCAGCAATCTAAACAAGCGATCGCCCACGTAAATTCACTATCACTTGGAAAGGATCATCTAAATTAGTATAGTTGGATCTATTGCACAGAAATATATATCTATAAAGAGCGCTCAAAGTTTCTTTAGAGGAAACAAAAAATACAAAAATTTACTTGTGACAAGTTTTCATTAGAGAACTGATGATTAGCAAGATAATACAGGATGGACGTTCCCTGTAGGAGGTCTTCAGTTAGTCTGTTTAAAACACAGTAAGTGTTCTTCCCAAGGGCGAGCTGTCCCTCCTTGGTTTACCTAGTAAGTCATGAGTCACTTTCTCAGAAGCAGAAATGGAACCAAAGACAAAACGGAGTCTGAGCCATGAGGTCAATCTCTTCTGAAAATCTGGTTTCTTTACGATACATAATTTTCTTCATCATAAGAGGGTGACTGTTTGATTACAAACATTAGACAGATATTTCATATGACATTGTCTTAAAGACTGCTTAAACTAATTAGTAATTTACCTTAAACATAACTCTGTCTGATCTTTGAAGTTAGTTTCCTAAAACAGACTGAATTCTTCAAAAAAAAAAAAAAAAAAAAGCTCAATACCCAGAGCAAAATGGTCTTACTAGTTTATCTGGACCATTGTTTGACTCAAAGTATCTTCAGGAACCAGTTTTTTTCTCAAAGCTCAAGGTTCAAGAGGACACCCAAAGGCAAATATCCCGTGTGGGTTGCCTCAACCTCCCCGAAAGCCAGAAATCTGGATACCAGAAGAATTATATACAACTCTCTCATCATTCTTTCCTTTGTATCATGATCTTGTTACAAAATCTTTTATCAAAACTGCTCAACAAATGGTAATTGGACATCATCTGGTTTTTAAGATCCCAGGCACCATACAGCAAACTAGGGAATAAAACAGAAACAGTAACAATTATATTAGGCCACTTGCCTGAAATAACCAATGAAACCATGACCCTAAGGTCTTTGAACCAAGGAAACACATCTCATGAGGTGTTTATCTCTACATAAGCAGCATCAGTAACTGCTTTTCATGTGCCTCAACAGCAACTACATTCTGCAAAACCTCAGATTGAGTATTAACATAAATAAAGCAACATCTATCTATTGAGGCACAAACTGTTTCTTAAGAGATTAACAGGAAATCTAAAGCTGTTCTATTTTGTAAAATCATAGCTCAAATTTCAGACAGTTCTCTGGTTATGATATCTACTACTTGGCTAAGTTTACCAACAGGAACTTTTAAGTCAAGAGTTACCATATCTAAACGTCTTAGTTAGATAATTTAGGAGAAAGAAGAATGATTTCTTATATCCAGAAATTAGGACCTTAAAATATCAGCAATATTAAAAAAAAAACCATAGTTTCCTTTAGTTTACTCAGTCTTATGTAGTTAATTTCTGTTCCACGTGATTCTGGATCAGCCTCAGTCTGCAAACTCATCAGCTTCTGCATAGGAGCTCTGGAAATTTTATTCAGTCTAGTCACAGTCTTTTTAGCAAGTCCAATATAGTCAGTCCATCTTTTTGTTGAGATATTTTTTGTCAAACTTTTTCAGCAAATCAGCAAAGTAAAAACATCTGCAGATGACAAAACTTAATATGGCCGTGATTAATTGATAAATATAATATTCTTAATAGTGAAAGACCTGGTAGAAATTAATTACAAGCATGATATAAAGGCCAAATAAAATCAGTTAAAAAAAACTTTAAATAAAAATATTTTTAAATATAGCCATTAACCATATTCAAAGAGCTTCAGCTATAATGCAGAATAATTTTGAGACAAAATACCATATAGTCAGGATATACTAAGAATATACCAAGATTATCAAATCTGTAAATACCTGAATAGTAATAAAAAAAAACTTCATAGGAAAATGATGTGAATTGCCCAATCAAACCATTGGCTTTGATAATGCTAGATTTAAAAAGATAAAGTCGAGACCAAATTAGCAATAAAGAGATAATAATATAGGTCACTGTGAAACAATACTTAAGTTATTTAACCAAGGATCTTAAAGTAAAACCCTTAGCTTTCTTTTCCAAAAGCCATGAGTCTTGGTATTCAGACTTTGGAATCTTAATTCTAATGAGAGGCTAAACCTTTGTCTTCCAGGCAGATTACACAAAGAATAAATTAACCCTTTAACTCAGAAATTAAAGAAAACTTGGTTATTTTAACTGCGAGAAACCCAGTTCTTTGTTTTATATGCTACTTAACGTTAAAACTCCTAAAAATCTCATAAATTAAATCATTAAACTTTAGTCAGGCAGATGAAACTTGACCATATCAAATAAATTTCTTTTTCAATAAACCTCTTAAAGGTCGCCTTTGTTGTGTATCTCCTACAGAGTATCCTAAAAATCTCATAAATTAAACCATTAAACTTTAGTCAGGCAGATGATAAACCTCTTAAAGGTTGCCTTTGTTGTATATCTCTTACAGTGTATCCCTTTAAATGGCAAAAATGAACACTTATTCGCAGACTTAAATATATATATCTATATATCCTCTTGTGGCATAAAAAGGCAAAGTATATGAACATAAATTATGACAAATTCTATTAACTTAATAACATTAATAAGCTACCTAAAATACCTTTGGAATTATTTTAAGCTTGTATACCATAAAACATAACTGTTGTTGAAAGAAAAGTCTATTTAAACATTCTAAGATTTCATTCAACTTTTACTACTTCTCATATTTTCCCCAATCTAATTTTAGCCCTTAAAGATTTTATCAACTGCCTTTGGAAATCACAAAGTCTCTACTCACTTGACCAATTCAGTGATATAGATACAACCTTAAGTGTTTGGTACTGCTGGAAACATTTTTCCAGGCCACTTCAGGTATGTCTGATTGTGATTTCTATTTTTTTTTTTTTTTTTTTACTTCTTAAAGTTTCCCTGTAATACAGAGAACTTGTTTACAGTTTTATGATAAGGATCTACTCAATTTCTGATAACTATAGCAAAGCAGCAATTTTTCTCATCTTTTGTCTTGAAAGAGTCTCCACCTAGCTGGAAAGGGGTCTTTCAAATCATCCCTGGAGCTACAGGACCTTGGAGACTGGGAGGTGGGGAGGCCTGATCCTGCCCTGCCCTCACTCTCTTGACTCATGGAATACATTTACATATGTTTAAACTGATGGAAGCTGTTTTGAAAGACCAAAGATAGCTAATTTCTTTCTTTTTTACTGTTCTGGAACTGCTACTTTTACTTTAAGACACAGCTATTCTTTTTCCTTAAATAAAACACATTTCATATAATATCTAGCTTAAGTTACTTTAAAAGGTTTCACTTTAAGACTGACATAGCATAAAACATAAAGATCTTAGTGTACTTTTCAAATAGACGAATTTATATCAAAGTTTCTCCAAGTAGCTATTAAAAATCTAAATCGCAAGACAGACACAAGATGCAGTTTTTTCTGGATGAAGAAGGAACTGAGGTTCTGTGACTAGCCTTACAGAAAAAAGCGATTCTTAGCCATAGCCACCAATCTAATACAAGACAAACTTAGACACAAAGCTCTAGACCAGAAGCAAGCCCTTAGGACAAAAGAAGACAGAAAGACCACATAAACTCACCAGATAATACCACACAAAACAAGGATATGGGGATCCTAGTTTCTAAAAGTGTATATAGCAATTTTTGGTAAGATCAACTCAATTCAATGGAAAAAACAGGTACAGAACTACCACTTCTCCCTTAAATATCAAAACACAGGTCAGGAGCTGCCACCTCCGCCTGAGAATTTGGCAAAACAGGCAAGAGCTACCACCTGTCCCTGCAAATTTGGCAAAACAGAGCACTATTTTCCAGGTTTTCTCTGAGCCTCAAACAGGTCCGAATTTTGCAGCTTATAGTGACTCACGGCTCTTTGAAAGTAGAATTACCTCTTCACACGCCAGAATCCAGGCCTAAACTGCAGTTCACTTAAAGAGTTACTAAATGTCTCTCTTAACCAAACAATCAAGCAAAAATCTAAGAAAGATTCTCCTTAATCAATTAACCGGTTTTACAAACATATGCCAAACAAAGCTTAAGAAAACATGAGAAAAAGAAAAACAAAAAATAAGCAAAGGTTCGTTTTCTGAGAGCACTCACCCCGTCAATGTCGAAGGGACATGGACTGGGAACACGTGGGTCCAGAAGATGGGACGTTTCTTTGCTGGCTTATGCTCCGCAGTCCAGGTCTCTTCGAAGTTGACTGCATTCGTAGCTTCAGATCCTGCTCACAGCGCCATTAACTGTTGTAGGGGAAAAACATCACAAAGTTTAGTAAAGTAAAAAGAAAGTTTTATTTGCATATATTCAAAAGGACAAAAGTGGGAAGCGGACAAGCATGCTGCCACAGCCATGTCTGCCTGAGTCCAAACAATATCACAGAATAGGCAAGAACGGGAAAACGGAGAAGCATACTGCCATGGCCATGTCTGCTGGAGTCCCAGGATATATTATTTTTGATTGGCAGTTTTTCCCTTTCAAGGTTTTATATATGTCATCCCATTGCCTTCTTGCCTGCATGGTTACTGCCAAAGAATCCAAGCTTAGTCTTATTGTTTCCCCTTTGTATGCCACTATTCTTTTTTCTGTCTGCTCTCGGGATTCTGTGTCTTTCGTTTTAGCGAGTGTGATTATGATATGTGTTGGTGATTTTCTTTAGGGGTCTGTTCTATATGGGCTTTGTTGATCTTCTTGGATGGTTGGCTTTTCATCTTGCATGATATTAGGGAAGTATTCTGTCAGCAATTGTTCAGTGATCCTCTGTGTGTTTTCCATTTTCTCCCCCTGTTCTGGAACTCCAATCATGCGCATATGTTTGCTTTTGATTGTATCCCACATCATTCTCAGGGTTTCTACATTTTTCTTCATTCTTTTTCAGATTTTTCCTTAAACAAAGTGGTATCCAAGGATTTGTCTTCAATTTTGCTGATCCCGTCTTCCATTGTTTCAAATTTGCTCCTAAAATCTTCCATGCACTGTTCACATCTGAAATCTTGTTGGTTTTGTTTTGGATTTCTAATTGCTCTTTTTATATGATTTCTAGTTCTTTATTTATTTTCACATTTTGTGCCTGTGTTATTTTCCTGAATTGTTCCATTTCTTTGTGTTTTCCCTGATTTTGTCTGTATTTTCCATGATTTTGTCTATTTTTTCCTTTTTTTTTTGTCAGCTTTTCCTTCATCTCTTGGAGAACTCTGAATATTAGAGTTCAAATTCTCTATGAGGTAGTTCTAGTGCATTTTCTTCTACCCAAGGGTCAGCTGCTGTTTTATTTTGGTCTGTTTCTGCATCCTTCCTCTCCTGTTTTTGTATATGTTTAGATATTGTCTGCTTTCTCTGGGATATTCAAGAATAATTTTTTCATTTATTTATTGTAGATTCGTTTGTTTCATCCTGCTTTTTTGTTTTCTTTGGTTATGTCTGTGCTGCGGGCTGAGCATGTTTCATTGCTTGCTTGCTTGCCTGTGGGCACAATACTTCTCACTACCTAGTCCAAGTAGGCAGGGCTGGTCACTCAGCTATGGTGTAACTGGGCATGTCTAATGGGATGGAGGTATGGGTATGGGTAGTTTGTGTAACAAACTGGGTCTGATGGGGTGGGGTTGGTGGACCATGCAAGGTGGGGTCCAGGGGCACAGTGCTAAGCATGCAGTTTAGATAGGCAGGAGAGAAGGTAGAGAATGTCATGAACCAAGCTAAGTGAGTTACAGAAAGAAGAGAGAGAAACAAAAGCAAAAAAAAAAAAAAAAAAAAGGCAAAAGAAGCAAAAATGAAAAAAGTATATAAAATGATGCTGCGGTAGGTTTCAGTGGGTGAGAGCAGGGCTGACTTGGCATGCTTTCTAGCTGAGTTGTGTAGTTTGACCTGTCTAGAAGGGCTGTGGGCAATACATGGCGCTAGGTGGATGGGAGAAAGTAAAAGAAAGAAGGGAAAGAGAGAGAAGAAACTATGAAAAAAAATTGTTGCTGAGGGAGCCTGCTTGCAGGGGCAGTACAGACCTGGGACAGCCATGTGCCAGTGGCTCTCTAGCTAAGCAGTTGTGGCACAGCCCATCAGGAAGGGGAAAGGATAGCACATGGGGATAGCTGGGAAGAAGAAAGGAAAGGAAGGAAGAGATGCAAAAAAAGTAAAAAAAAAAAAAAAAAAACAGCAACGACAACAACAAAAATCAAGCAAAAATGCTGCTGAAGGGGCCAGTCTGTGGGGGTATGGTGGATCCAGGCAGCAGTGAGTTGCTGTTTCTTTGGCCGAGTGACCATGGCCCATTGGAAAGAGGCAGAGGCCACATACAGGGAAGAAGTGTGGGGGTAGGAAAGTGCGTATCCCTGGTTACTGGTTACTCTGTCTCCTATTGGAATCTCCATGAAGTTGTCTTTCCACATTCCCTATCTGTGTTCCTTGGTGGCTGTAGTCCAAGATGGCAAATCTGTGCCTCATAAGCTGGTAGGGGACCTCCACTCCATAGCTCTCCTCATTTTCTGTTCTCTGTCAGTTTCTTAGTCCATTCGGTGCTTGCTCCAGTTCTTTATTCCTTGCGTTGATGCTTAGGGTTCCAGAAGTGACATTTGTGCCTGTTTTACTTTGATTTTTGGATCTTTGCTGCAGAGGGATGGCATGGTGCTTCTGTTTATAGGGCCACGTTGGCTCTGCCACATCATTTGATTTCTTGACCAGTGCTTCCACGAGAGACAACTGTGGATTCAAGTAAAATGAAATCCTTGACAACTTCAACATTTTCTCCATTTATCATGCTGTTGCTAACTGGCAAACTTGTGAGGATTTTTTTTTTTTTTATGTTGAGGTGTAATCCATACTGAAGGCTGTAGTCTTTGATCTTCATCAGTAGGTGCTTCAAATCCTCTTCACTTTCAGCAAGCAAGGTTGTGTCATCTGCATATTGCAGGTTGTTAATGAGTTTTCCTTCAATCTTATTGCCTAGTCCAGGTCTTGGATTATTTGCTCTGCCTACAGATTGAATAAGTTTGGTGAAAGGATACAATCTTGACCCACACCTTTCTTGACTTTAAATCACACAGTATCTCCTTGTTCTGTTCTAATGACTGCCTCTTGATCTATGTACAGGTTCCTCATGAGCACAGTGAAGTGTTCTGGAATTCCCATTCTTCACAATATTATCCAGAATTTGTAATGACCAATGTGGCCAAACGACTTTGCATAGTCAATAAAGCACAGGTAAACATCTTTCTCCTATTTCCTGTATTTACACTAGTGAGAGCACAAACCAGGAACCGAACCCTCATCTCCTGGTTTCGCATTGTTTTAGCTTCAATTTTTCCACAATAACAGACCACCTCCATGTTGGGGAACATTAGCTTTGTAATTTGAAACAAATGAATAGACAATTTATTTGATTGTTTTTTGTACTTTCATCATTTTTCCTCAAAGGCAGAGAAAGGAATGCCACTTAATGCCACATGAATTTTTTAGTCTTTCCTCATGGTTCTGCTCTGGAATGATCCTTGTTATACAGAAGACAGAGACAAGTCTTCAGGGGGGTAAACCAGAGGATGTGATAAAAATAAATATGTAGTGACTCCAAAGTTTACAATTTGAGTAAAAAGTTTGGTCCAGCCATGGTTGGGAAGGAGGAGAAACAACCACCCATGCTAGTCATATGCCCAGTGCTCTGCTGCTCTGGGCACCCAGTGTTGGCATCAACAGTGAGGTAATTCTGAAGAACAACATGACTCATTTATCCCACATGCCTGCTCAGATAGGGTAAACAGCTTTCATGTGCATTTCCTGTCAGCAAAAGACAAAAAAAGTCCATAGTGGTACTAGTCAAATGTGGTTGTTAGGTGTCATTGAGCCGGTTCTGACTCATAGCGACCCTGTGTACAGCAGAATGAAATGCAGCCTGGCTCTGTGCCATCCTCACAATTGTTGTTATGCTTGAGCCCATTTTGCAGCTGCTGTGTCAATCCATCTGTTGAGGGTCTTTATCTTTTTCTCTGACCCTCTACTTTACCAACCATGATGTCTTTCTTCAGGGGCTAGTCAAATATTAGTCAAATAGTATTTGAAAATTTCTTCATTGTGTTTCATTTAAAAGTACTTTGTTTTGCAAGAGGTTCCACACATATATTATTCTCGTTATTTCTGGACTGAATTTAATGCAAACTGCTTCAACTCTAGCTTTACAAGGTATCAGGGTCACTCTGGGAAGGTTGAAAATAATAATGACAGGAATACTTCAATTCAGCGTCCAGATCCTACAGTTGGAGTCATCTTATGACCTGTCTGCCTGAGAAACTGTGACTACATAGCTCAGAGACAACTAATTGGTTGTGGAGTCATGAAAAATATTTATAAAACAGCTAAATAATTGTGACGAGAAATGTGAAGAGAAATAATGATTTCAAAGTCTGGTTCTTACTCTGAGCTTTTAAAGGCAAACAGTTCAGAATGGTTGCAACAGCTGATACTTCAAAAACTGTGTTCAGAGTCCAGTGTTTCCTACTTCCCTGTGCCTGTGTTCCTCCAGGATTCTCAGCAAGAGGAAGCAAACCTGCCTGGGGCCCCCTAGGTAGGATGTGGGCAGAGAAAATGTTGAATTAAACTTTACACAGATCTGTTCTTCTCTAAATTCTTGCCTCAAAGATGAGTTAAAATGAGAGGGAATGGTTGTCATCTTGTTGATAAATCACAATGTTAAGTCATTCTTAGAAAAGATAAGGAAGTAGACATTCAGTATTGGAAGAGAGATTGTTCTGGATTTTAATTTAAGGATGACATTTTCCGTAGAAAAAGTCTAGCTGGGAGAGATGAATCTCATTTCAGCTCACTAAACCCTTTTATCATGAGAATCTTTCCCTCTGCTGAAATTTGGTAGCTTCTATTGAAAGAACATGTTGCAGAGGCCGCACTTTTGGCCATGGAGGCTAGTTATTGATGTATGAGTCCCAGATTTGAGAATCCCAGCTTTGTTAAAAGCAAATTCTGGCTAGTCCTGTCCACTCACAGGACTAGTAGATCCCTGGACCATCCATAGAGCTGCCAATCATAATCTTAACAGCATGAGAATGAGGAGAACATGCCTCGTTATCCAAGGGATTGCTTGAGAACGGCCAGCTGGAGCCCTAGTGGCATAATGGTTAAGTGCTCAGCCGCTAACTGAAAGGTTGGTGGTTGGTTCGCTATGAGGCAGATTGAAAGCACCCATCAAGAACAAGGAGACTGGTAACCAGGAGTTTTCCCCTGCTGACCAAATCTAGACAACATGGGGTAAGATTACAAATGACATTGACATTTTACTAATGCAGGGAAAAGTTGGTAAGGGAACAATGCCTGAGATCTTGACAGTCTTTCAGGTAAAACCAAGGTTGGCCCTAAGTCTGATGTCTTAGTTATCTAGTGCTGCTATAACAGATATACCACAAGTGGATGGCTTTAACAAAGAAAAATTTATTTTCTCACAGTCTAGTCAGCTAGAAGTGCAAATTCAGGGTGTCAGCTCCAGGGGAAGGCGTTCTCTCTCTGTTGGCCGTCTCATCAATCTTCAGTTGGTCTGGGAGCATCTCAGAGCAGGGACCTCAGTCCAAACGATGCGCTCTGTTCCCGGTGCTGCTTTCTTCATGGTATGTGGTCCCCTGTCTCTCTGCTCGCTTCTCTCTTTTATATCTCAGGAGATTACCACAAGACACATTTCAATCTTGTAGATTGAGTCCTACCTCACTAACACAACTGCCACCCATCCTTACTCATTAACATCATAGGGGCAGGATTTACACTATATAGGAAAATCACACAGTACTGGGAATCATGGCCCAGCCAAATTGATACACACATTTTTGGGGGGACATAATTCAACCCTTGACGGATGTCAAGAGACTATTGTTGCCTGAGTCAGAAGAATCCGCTTTCCTTTCTAGATGTGAAGGTGATATGGCTTCAACACCTGAAACCTCATTGATCATCAGGGATGATCTGTCTTACCTGGCTGGACCTCTCCTCTCCAAACCAGCATTCTCTCTTCATGTAACCTTTTGTTCCCTATAGCAGTGACTTCTCCCAGGCTATGAGACTATTCCTCCTTTTTTTTTCCACTCCCTCTACCTTAACAGAAAAGGTGTCAAGATCAGTCAAGGCATTGAGCTCCTTTTACCTCTAAAAGCCTACGACTCATTTCTACAATAAGTAAGAGTGAGTAGGAACATGTTCCTTTAGAACTTGAAAAAATAACCTTTCTTTTTCAGGAGGGTCGTGATCGGGCTTTCATGCTCCCTTTCCTTCTAAATGCTCTCTCAAAGAAATAACCCAGAAAAACCATCTGTAGTCATCAGTAGTCAAATGTGTGAAATTTGTGAACTTGCTGTCCAAATTATATTTCTGGTTAGGACAGAATAAATGAGAAGTCGGTTTGAGGCAGCTTTTGAAGAACAGTAACACTCACCTTCAAGTTAGCTTGAAGAGCTTGTTTTAATTCACAACAAAGATAGCTAGTACTAATACAGTCAAAGCTAACACCAGAAGAAACAAAAGGGAGAAATTATGGCACAGGTATGGGGGAAGGGCAGAAAAAAAGAAGAGATCAAGATTATAAAATCCTGATGCTGTTATTCATATTTTTAAAACATTTCACATATTTGTAAAGTTCAGTTCAGCAGAGATTTTCCAGGGTGTTTACCATGTGCTAGACAATTTGCAAAGTTCAGAATATTGAAAGACTAATATAACAAAATCTGTCTGCTGGAAAAATTATGCTAAGCACTCAGTAGACATTCAATAAATGCCAGTTCACATTTTTTCTGTTTATGAGAAAAATCCTGAATCAAGCAATATTTATTTTATTGTGATTTTAGGGTTTTTTTTTTTTTTTTTTTAAAGAATATGCTGTGGCAGAGAAGGCTAGCTTTCCACCAAAATCAGTTTTCATTTTTTTTTGGTGTGGGTACATTACTAAACTACATTTCCCAGACTCCCTTGCAAATAAGTGTGACCATGTGATTATGTAGTAGCCTATGGCATGTGATTAGATTCATACAATCTGGGCTAGAGTTTTTTAATAAGTAGTTGTACTTTCTCTATGACCTCCTTCTTGGCTATCACTGCACTTAAAATAGATTGGTGTTTTTTCTGAAGACAGTGCATGAGGGTGAGTGGTATGGACCGTCCCTGCAGAATTTTTAAACCGGGGGATGGACTTGATCAAATTTACTTCAAGTAAAATCCTCCTAGTGGCCAGTAGGAGATGAACTGCAGGGCAAGACCATAAGGCAAGGAGAGCAGTTATTAGGGTACTGCAGAAACTCAGGTAAGAAAAGATAAGAGTCAGAATGTGTGAATAAAAGGGTGTGAAATAATATTATATCTTCAAGCCTCAGTTGCTAAAGTTATCTGAAGACAGTTGGGGTAGGGAAACATAGGCCCGAACCTATACTGAACCTATAACTCACTAGGTATTGCCGGGAAGGGAGTCTCCAATGACTTTTGTCACTTTCTCCGCCTCCTGCCCCTCATCTCCCTTATTGTTGTTGTTGTGTGCCATGGACTTGATTTTTTTTTTTTTTTGTACTTTAGATGAAGGTTTACAGAACAAATAGCTTTTCATTTAGCAGTGCACATATTGTCCTGTGACAATGGTTAACAACCCCACAGCATGTCAACACTGTCCCTTCTCCGTCTTGGGTTCCCTATCACCAGTTTTGCTGTCCCCTCCTGCCTTCTAGTCCTTGTCCCTGGACTGCTGTGATTAATTAGTTTTGTTTTATGGGGCTGTTCAATCCCTGACTGAATGGTGAACCTTGGGAGTGACTTCACCACTGAGCTAGAAGAGTGTCCGGGGATCCCTACTCTCAGGGTTTCTCTAGTCTCTGTCAGGCCAGTAAGTCTGATCTTTTTTTGTGTGTTAGTATTTTGTTCTGCATCCTTCTGCAGCTCTATCCAGGACCCTCTGTTGTGATCTCGGTCAGAGCAGTCAGTGGTGGTAGCTGGGTACCATCTCACTGTACTGGACTCAGTCCGGTGGAGGCCGTGGAAGCTGTGTTCCATTAGGCCTTTGGTCTAATCTTTTCCTTGTATCTTGTTCTCCTCATTCTCTCTTGCTCCCAAAGGAGTGAGACCAGTGGAGTATCTTAGATGGCTGCTCACAGGCTTTTAAGTCCCCAGACACTACTCAAACATGGTAGAATGTAGAACATTGTCTTTATAAACTGTGTTATGCCAACTGAGCAAGATATTCCCTGAGACCATGGTCCCCACAGCCCTTTGCCTAGCAATTCAGTCCCTCAGGGAGTTTGGATGTGTCTATGGAGCTTCCACGACCTTTCCTTGTAGAAGTTATGCTGGCTTCCCCAGTATCGTGTACTATCTTACCCTTCACGAAAGTTACCGCTGATCTATTGTCAATTTAGTTCTCCCTCCCCACCCCTCCCATTCATTGTAACCAACAAAGATTTTTTCTTTTTGAGTCTAAACCTTCTAATGAGTTTTTACAGTAGAATTCTCATACAATATTTGTCCTTTTGTGATTGACTTAACTCAGCATAATGTCCTCCAGTTTCGTCCATGTTATGAGATGCTTCACAGATTCATCACTGTTCTTTATCGTTGCATGATACTCCATTGTGTGTATGTATGATAGTTTGTTTATCCATTCATCTGTTGATGGGCATCTAGGTTGTTTCCATCTTTTTGCTTTTGTGACCAACGCTGCAATCAATATGGGTGTGCATATGTCTGTTCGTGTGACAGCTCTAGTTTCTCTAGGATATATTCTAGGAGTGGGATTGCTGGATTCTATGGTATTTCTATTTTTAGCTTTCTAAGGAAACACCATATCTTTTTCCGAAATGGTTGTATCATTATGCATTCCCACAAGCAGTGCATAAGAGTTCATGGAGTCAATTTTTGACTCTTAACAATGCAATATAACAGAATAGACCTGCCCTATGGGGTTTTCTAGTCTGTAATCTTTATGGGAACAGATCACCAGGTCTTTTCTCTTGCATAGCCACTGGTGGGTTTGAACTGCCAACATTTCGGTTAGCAGCCGAGCATTTATCCATTGAGCCATCAAGCCTCCTTCCTTATCCTCCCTAAACCCAAGCAAACCCATTGCTGTAAATGAATTCCAACACATAGCAATCCTATGGCACAGCGTAGAACTACTGCATATAGTTTCCAAGGCTGTAATCTTTACTTATGGAAGCCGATTGCCACACCTTTCTCCTGTGGAGCATCTGGTGGAATTGAACTGCCAACCTTTTGGTTAGCAGCTGTAGCACTTAACCACTACACCACCAGGGTTTCCTCATCCTCCCTAGCCCCTGATAATTTTCCATTTTTCAAACATCAAAATCCAACCTGAGAGCATGTTCAAGGAAGACTGAGGGAAAATGACAAATCCTATTACTGGACTCCGATCCAAATCATAGTCAAATACCACTGTAAATTATTTGTAAAATTATCTTTAGTCAGCCACTCTAAGGTCATCCATTGGAAGTAATCTTGCTGGAGAAAAATATTAATAAACAGAAAGCAAAGAGTAGGAACACTTGCAAGGATATTTTAGACTAGAGTTGGGGAAAGCAGAAAAGAAAAAGATAAGGAGGAAATTTATTTAAACACAGAATTTATAAAATTTTTTGTAATGAAAGTAAAATATGTAATTTGTAATGAAAACCAAATTGCAAAAGGATTAGGTGCTGGATCAGGCACCAGAAACTGTAAATGTTTGTTGACTTAAATCATTTCTAGAATACTGTAGAGAGACAGTGAATTCCTTGGTCTTAATTATGCAACTTAAATCTTTGCAATAAGGTCCTCAAGCAAAGCATGCTAACATTTGGAGTCTGAATGTCAGCAATTGAAATGATATCTCTTCAACTTGATTTTATATACATCTTCTGAGATTAAACTGGGGAGGAAGTGTCTTTGCAAATATTCAGAAATATCTTTGTTTTCATTAAATAGCTTCAGCATCTTTCCTTTGTCTTTACTTTCAGCTGTAAGACTGTGTTACACCTTAGCTATATATTAATATTCCTAGCACTCAATGTTAAATTAATTTGTAAATCCTAAATTAACTACACAAACTTGTAGAAATAACTGAAGCCTTATGTATAACTTGTAATAAAATTGACTTTGGGGACAGGAAAATTATTTTGGGAGTTTGAGAATAAAACACTTCTAGCTCTGAATAAAAGAAAAGAAATAATTTTTCAAATAATTTTCTATCCTATGTAGGCAGAGGAATGGCTCATTCTTTGAAGATAAAACATCGAGTCAGATTAAGAAGGGAAACATGTGACAATAGAAACCACAATGAGAATTAGTTACATCCTGGAAAAATAAGATTTAGCCCAAGTAGGTGGGTATGACTTAGTAAGGATGGTCACTAGAATTGGCAAAAATATTTCTAACTCATCTATTCTATGGAAATCCTATGAAAACAATTTAAAAAGAAACCTGAAATTGCTTCACCAGAAAGAATACATATTCCCTCCTTTCTACTCTCAGCATTCTGCTAATCCATAGAAAGAGTTTGGAAAGAGAACACAGAAAGCTCTCCATCTGTGGACAGATATGGAAGTGAACTGTAAAGCAAGGTTTTATATAGCAAACTTTTTTTCAGTGACATTCTTTCTTAAAATGGAATTAATATATTCTACTTCTTTGAAACAAAAATGTCTCCCTCAAGGAAATAAAAACTGAATTTCAGAATGCAAAATTCTTTTCTCATAGCATACATTTAAAATGAATTAAATTGACTCTGTTACTCATATTAACACACAAAAAATACATATACCAAAAGGGAAAGTTATAGAAATGTGGACCACTGTGCGAGGCAGTAAGGCGTCAGGATGGGGCATGTTCAAGCATCTGAGGTTTAACAATGCGGCCCCAAGTCCTAGGGATTCAAGTTTCTCCTTATGGCTTGTTTTCAAACTTTCTGACACTCACTAAAAAAAACCTAAAACAAACCCATTGCTGTTGAGTCAATTCAGACTCACAGTGACTCTCTAGAAACCCTACAGGACAGAGTAGAGCTGTCTCATTGGGTTTCCAAGGCTGCAAATCTTTATGAAAGCAGAGTGCCACATCTTACTCCCATGGTGCAGCTAGTGGGTTTGAACCACCGACAGTTTGGCTGGTAGCCGAGCGCTTTCCCTCTGTGCCACCAGGCTCCTTCTGCCACTTACACCAAACCAAAAAATAAACCCAGGCCAGTTGTCGTCGAGTCTATTCCAATTAATAGGGATACTATAGGACAGAGTAGAACTGCCAGTGTTGAGTTTCTAAGGCTGTAAATCTTTATAGATGCACACTGCCACATCTTTCTCCTACGGAGTAGCTGGTGAGTTCCAACAGTTGACCTTTCAGTTAGCAGCCAAGCGCTTTAGCGCCATGCCACTAGGGTTTATGTGCCACTTACTAGCCTCTGTCACTTTGGTTTGTATTGAATCTTAGATCAGTTTGACTACCTTAATGGGTTGAATTGTGTCTTCCCAAAAAACATATGTCCGAGGCCTAACCCGTGGTACCTGTGAATGAGACCTTATTTGGAAAGAGAGTCTCTGCAGATCTCGATTAAGATAAAAAATTCTTGAGATAAGATCATCCCAGATTTAGGGTGGGCCCTAAATCCAGTAAGTGGTGTCCTTATAAGAGAAAGGTGAGGGAGATTTGAGCCGCACACAGAGACACAGGACAGAAGCCATGTGAAGACAGAGGCCAAGATTGCAGTGGTGCTGCCACAAGCCAAGGAAGCCTGCAGCCAGCAGAAGCTGGAAGAGGCAAGCAAGGATTCTCCCCTAGAGCTTTCAGAGGGAGTGAGGCCCTGCTGGCACCTTGATTTCAGACTTCTGCCTCCAGACCTGAGAGAGAATACATTTCTGTTGTTTTAAGCTACCCAGTTTGTGGTAATTTGTGGTCCCAGCAGCCCTAGGAAACTAAGTGCTAAGTAAACCATTGAGAGGTAGAATTCTTGTCTTCCATGTGGGAGACCCGGGTTTGATTTCCACCCAATGCACCTCATGCGCAGCCACCACCTGTCTGTCAGTGGAGGCTTGTGTGTTGCTATAATGCCCAACAGGTTTCAGCAGAGCTTCCAGACTAAGATGGACTAGGAAAAAGGCCTTGTATTTTACTGAAAATCAAACAACGTAAACTCTATGGATCACAATGATCCAATCCACAAACAATCACTGGGGTGGCGCAGGACAGGGCACCTTTTATACCAATGGCATCTATATTTAGCTCAGTCTTTGTGGAGTTACTCCTGAAAGCTCAAGCCCAAAAGGAAGAGAACCAAGAATGCACAAAACTTATATTGCTCCAAACTTTGAAATAGATGTAAGCCAAATCATTTCCCTGATTTGGAAGTTGTATAATAATGTTGCACGTACTCCATTGGATTGCCCTGTAATGAGAGACTTTTATAAATATATATTTAGGAGTAAACTTTTCTAGAAATAAGCCAGGTCTGTGTCATTAAGCAAATTAAAAATAAATCAAAAACAGTTAAATATAAAAGCATTAAATTTAACTAATTCATTTCTTCACTTTATGTGTTTTAAGGACTTACAATGTGCTAAGAGATTTTCTAGATATCTAATGTAATTTGATTTTAAATGTGAATTATAAAATAAATTTAACACATATACATAAGAAAATAGATCACTGACACTTCCTGAATTCCTCTACAAATTTGGGAGGAGGTAGTAAGTACCAAGATGGGCTGCTAACCAAAAGGTTGGTTTTGGAAACCAGCAGGTGCTCCAAGGGAGAAAGATGTCTACTTCCCTAAAGTCTATAGCCTTGGAAACCCTGTGCGGCAGTTCTATTCTGTCCTATGCGGTCACTATGAGTCAGAATTGACAGCAATTGGTTTAAGCACCAAGTTATGTTTTACCCGTTTCCAGCACAGATTTAGTTTTAGTACTGTTTGTCCTGAACAGCTGAAGGAAAAAAAAGGTTTTTGTTTCAAATGAGGACTAGTAAGAGTTTGTTGTCAATGTGGTATCCTATCTCAATGGGATTGGCTTCATTAAAAAAAAAAAAAAAAGGGAAATATTTTGCCTCTTGTAAATTGTATAGATATTAGTATATCAGACGTTTGAAGTTAAGAAATTCAATATTGCAAAGACGGTTAACACTGCCATATCTGGGGTTCTGTTGCACTTATCTTTCATGGGAAATCTATTGCTTTAGCCATTCTTGTAGGATCTGGAATATTTTTTCTCGTGCTTGAATTAGTTCAGCTGAGTCAGTATCATTTTGTTCTAACACGTCTGCACAGTGTCCTTCACCTAAAAAGAGAAACAGAAATGTCAGAATACCTACATACCAAATATCCAAAGACCAGAAGTCCTTAACCCCCAGCCTGGAACCCTGTTCAAACAAACTATTATCTGAGCCCCATTCTTCAGAGGTTCTGATTTAATTAGTCTGGGATGGGGCTGAGTATCAGTAATTTTCGAAAGGTAGTCATTAAAATGTGCAGCCATCATTAAGAATGAGAATTAGTTTGCTAATAATGGGATTTGATCAAAGAAGTAAGTTTCTTTGTAGATTAAGGTTGGGTAAACACGTGGTATTTATTAAAATGAGTTACTGTTGACACCTAAACAATCCTTCTGTGCTACAAACTAGTGGATGTTTCAGGGAATGATTAAGGTAGTAGATTTAGAGAATAATGTTTTAGTTTCCTTTTTGTTCAACTCAAGTGTGATATAACTTAAGTTCCCAATGGGGAGGTTACAATGTGTGAGTCTCACTGAGTGTCATTTTAGGAAGTTTTCCCAGAGATCTACTGGAGTCACACTGTACCAGCTCCGAGTGCTGATTGTTTGATTTTCAGAAAATTTGCAAGCTGAATATTAAACTGTGATCTGAAATTGGCCACGATTGCAGTATTTACACCATGGAAATCCATAGATGCTACAAATCAGGGCTTTTTTTTTCTTTTTTCTCATGGAGGGTGGGTTGGTAAACATATAACATGAGTAACGATCAAAAAGGAATGAAATTTGATGGGGACTTAAATATTTGTCAAACTCTTAATTTTACAAACATGGAACCTGAGCTTGAGAGAGTTTAAGTGATTTGTCAAGAAAATTGTAGGTGGATCTAAGGATTGAACCCAGTTCACCAGACTGCCAGTAATGCTCAGGTTTATTTAACAAATGCTCTCAAATATGAGCTCAGGATTTTACAAATAAACATCCATCCAAACTAAAGATCAAAACAAAATGAAACAAAACAAAGGCTGTAGATTCGACTCCATCTCATAGTGACCCCATATGTTTCAGAGCAGAACTGTGCTGTAAAGGGTTTTCAGTGGCTGTGATCTTTTGAAAATACATCAGTAGGTCATTCTTCTGAGGCACTGCCAACCTTTCAGTTAGTAGCTGAGTGCTTAACAATTGCACCACCACGGCTCCTTGTTTCTGTTAAGAAGCTAAAATTATGCAATAACCATGGCACATCTAGACAATGGAGTACTATTCACCCATTAACAAGAATGAGAAAGACTTCAGTGTACTTACGTGGAAAGATCTCCAGTGCATACTGAAAAGAGGCACAAGCAAGGGGTAGAAAAGTGTATATAATCGGCTACTTTTTTTTTTTTTTTTTGCCACAGGAGAAATAAGAATATACTCGATTGTATTTGAACAGAAGAAACACTGGAAAGATGAACAAGAAACTAATAAAGATGGCTCCTATCAGGTTAGGAGAGTGAAAGAGTAAGAAGAGTTCTGTCTGTGAAAAAGACGCGAAGGACCTGACAACTGACAGATAGTAACAAACCACAGTGTTCCCTATAAACATAAGCAATTTCAAAGAATTTCAACATCACATCAGGTCATACCATGACTGTGATGAGAGCAGACATGAATAAGACCACCGTGTAATCATGTCTGAACATAGAGTAAAACAAGGACACTTTGCAAACACAAGGAGTCTCCGGGTGCTGCAATCCATTAAGTGCTTTCCTACTAACTGGAAGGTTGGTGGTTTGAATCCACCCAGAGTCACCTTGGAAGAAAGGCCTGGCGATCTACCTCCAGAAGATCACAGCCGTTCAAAACCCTATCGCGCATAATTCTGTTCTGAAACATGTGATTGCCATGAGTCAGAGTTGGAACTGGTTATTAATATGCAACCACAAAAGTAACAAAATATCCACTCTCCCTACTGACCTGAGTAACTACTGCTTCTCTCCTATGACAACTCTTAGCCCCCCTTTACTCATCCTGTCCACTAAATAAAAAATTATTAAGATTCTCAATCACTGAATTGGCCCCACTGTCTTACTGCATTTAATTTTGGCCAATGGCCAAGTTTACATCCTAAACTGTAAAATAATAGTTCTGACACATACTGAAATTATGAGTATCCGAAAATATGTAATGAAATTGATAATAGAGAAAGTAGGTTATTATGTCAATTTCATTTTATTATTGTCTAATATAATGAGCCATAAAGCTGTATTTTCAAGGAGCACAAAAAGCTAACTGAATGCAAGACCAACTAAAAATGGATAAGAAAGAAAAGTGGAAATAGAGGTGAAGTAGAAAAGGCATATTTATCTACAAAATTTGGCTCAAGGCTTGAATTCTTCTCTAGCTAGAGATACATGGTTTTTTCTTCAGCCAATATGAACAACCTGAAGGTAAGAGTTTGACCTCCTTGCCAAGTTCTCTTAAACTTCATTTTTATAATGGAATGAGTCCCACTTTTCATTCAGCACACTGTCTCTAAACATTAACCGAGTACTAGGCACCATGGATTCAAAGATGAATAAGATCCAGTTCTAGCTATCAAGCAATTTGTTTCCTAGAGCGTAAATCCTAAATTTCTTCTATTCCTCAATTCCATTTAGACATTTCTGACTCAGGAAAGCTCTCTATATGGTTATTGGATCAATGTCTGTCTCCCGTGTATGACTAGTAACTCCTGGGGGGCAGGGACTGTGTGCGACCTTACACCCTAGTGCTAAGCACAGCATCTGACACAACTGGATCCTTCATAAATATTTTTAATTGCATGAATTTAACCACGTCTTCCTAAATCCCATGAAAAAGAAAGATAGCCAATGGTTTTCTCAGGTTTTCAAGCTCTATTTGAAAGCATAAGATCTTGAGTCCCCAAAAAACTTCTTGGGAAGCATGTGGACAACGGTTAAGCATCATGACTTCCAGTGAAACTTCTTGGCTTTGCGTTCTGGTCTTACTATTTATAACACTGTCAGTCACAGGTCAGTTGACTTAATCTCTGTATGAGCCCTTTGGTGGCACAAACGGTTAACACATTCGACTGCCGTACGAAATTTTGGAGGTTCTATGCCTAAGAAACTGGTAGTGTAGTGGTTAAGTGCTATGGCTGCTAACCAAAAGGTCAGCAGTTTGAATCCACCAGGCACTCCTTGGAAACTCTATGGGGTAGTTCTACTCTGTACTATAGGGTCGCTATGATTTGGAACCAACTCCACGGCAACGATTTTGGGTTTTGTGTGTGTGTGTGTGTGTGTGTGCCTAGGAAAAGTTGTACAGTGTTCTTGTTCCCCTGTGGATGCCTATCCAAAGTGGTTTGATTCATCTTCCTCAGAGTTTTCATTCAGTGAGCCATTGCTAACTGTTAGGCTCTTACAATCTCATTGAATAATATAGCCGTATAGTTTGTGAATCTACTACCTGTCTGTCAGATTGTCATACTGTGGTAGCTTGGGTACTGCTGTGATGCTGGAAACTATGCCACCGACATTTCAAATACAAAGAAGGTCACCCATGGTGGGCAGGTTTCAGTGGAGCTTCCAGACTAAGACTGGGAAGAAAGACCTGGTGATCTACTTGTGGAAAGTAGCTAATGAAAACCCTATGGATCAGAACAGAATATTGTCTGATGCAGTGCTGGATGATGGGCCCTCTAGGTTGGAAGGCAACAATGGGCTCAAGCATGCCAGGGAACATAAGGATGGCGCAGGGCCCAGAAGCATTTTGTTCTATTGTATGTGGGGTTGCCATGAGTTGGAGCCTACCTGGTGGCAACTAAGAACAACAACAAAGTTTGTTAATAACAGCCCACTTTACAGTTTCTATTATGGCAATATACATCACTTGCTCTTGAATATGAGAGAAATGACAGTCAAAGCAAGGGTGTAGGACTTGCATGTATCCATGTCACAGCTATAGTAAGCATCACTGACCTGTGTGTGTCTGTGGGATTGTGACTCAAAATGAATATTATCTCATCCATCTTGGTGGGAAAAGGACACGAATTCCTTCTGGAGAAAGATGAGAAAACTAGAAAATCCTCTAAACCCTGACATTTCCTGGAAGCACCGCTGACCTTTTAACTAACTCATTAAGTCATATGCCTTTTCTTTTGTGTTAAGGTTTTGAAAAAATTCCCCCACCCACTCCTTTGACATTTCAATTATATTAATCCCAAAAGGAATAGTAATTTCCCATTAAGAGGTGATCTAATCCTTGACATCTATGCAGAGGCAAGAAAAATGAAAGAACAAAGTTTCCATTTTGTCCCTGTTGAGGTCACATGTATGCTGTTTACTCTGCAAGAACAAGAAGGGGCTTAAGATTGGCACTGAATTTGTAGTCACTGAGCCAAAAGGAGCAAAACCATTATGAGCTTTGGATGAAGCGTTACCCTTCCCTACCAAGTATCATCTTTGGATGATACCATAGTAATAGTACCTTCTCCTGTTTTCATTAGAACACCAAAATGACCTATTCCTCCTTCTTATAAGATAGGCCTTCAGGCAATAATTTGGTTACTTTATCACATAGGTGCATGTGCACACACAATGAGAGTGAGAACTTGTTGGGTTAGCTGGAGTGAGAGTAGATGAGGGATACTGGTTAGATGCTTTTGGAATTGTTCCTGGAGAAAATAGAGAGAAGTTTATAGGGTAAGTAACAGGAATTTGAGAGCGTTCTTGATTTGGGCTGGATATTTGTAAGAATGGTATTTACAACCAAGGAACATCTTCAACTCTTGTCACCAACCAAGTCTATAAACTAACTGTGTTTTACCTCATTCATAACTTCTTTGCTTCTGTTGTAGCAGATAATTTGTGAAAGCCAGTCCTCCATGTGTGTGATGCACCCATTCCCTTCCTGCCTTCCCTCTACAGTGGGGTCTTCCTCTTTAACGTTGTTCCCTTCTCCAGCAGCTGTTCTTTTTCTCTTCTACCTGTCACAGTTGAGGTGTCTATGCTTTCTGTGTCTGTTTCTTCACTTCCTCAATCTTAGCGTACTTTGTCTTTACTTCTAGTGAGTCATCCGGAATATCGCTCAATGAGAGCAGCCCAGGTCACTAAAGCCAATGGCTCTTTTGTCACTCTTATATTACTTGAAATCTCGGTAACATTCCACCCAAATGACTCCCAATATCTTGAACTATTCTTTTCTCTCTTGACACAACACTGTTTTGGCTTTCCAGCAACCTCTCTGCCTACTTCAGTTTGTTTTGCTTGACTTTTTTTTTTTTTTAAATGGGACATCTTTGTATTTTATTTTTTTAATTGTACTTTTTTTTTTTTACTGTACTTCAGGTGAAGGCTTACAGAAGAAATAGTTTCTCATGAAACAGTAGTACACATGACTTGTACCTTCCAAAAATTTTTTCCCAGTCTGGAGGTTCTCTTTTTACTCTTTTGATGAAGTCTTTTGAAGAGCATAGGTGTTTGATTTTTAGAAGATCCCAGTTATCTAGCTTATCTACCGGGTTTTGTGCGTTGATGGTTATGGTTTGTATCCAGTTAATGCCGTGTGTTAAGGCCTGAAGTGTTGGTCCTATTTTTTCTCCTATAATCTTTATAGTTTTAGGCTTTATATTCAGGTCTTTGATCCATTTTGAAGTAGTTTTTGTATACAGCGGGAGGTATGGGTCCTGTTTCATTTTTTTGCTGTTGGATATCCAGTTTTGCCAGCACCGTTTGTTAAAAAGACTGTCTTTTACCCATTTGATGGACTTTGGGCCCTTGTCGAAGATCAGGTGACCATAGGTGGATGTATTTACATCTGGGTTCTCAATTCTGTTCCATTGGTCAATGTATCTGTCGTTGTATCAG
>NW_004443977.1:15927615-15967488 GCF_000243295.1 Trichechus manatus latirostris
TGAGCAATGAAGAAAAACAAAAAGGGAGAAAGAGTAAAAGGAAAACCAAACAATTAAAAAAAACAAAAAAGAAGAAAGGCCTCCAAGGAAACAGAAAAAAAAAACAAAACAACGTAAAAAGAAATGCTCTCAGGGATCCCTCTGCACGTCTGTGGAAGCCGAAGGGGAGTATCCCTGCCACACAGCTGAGCCTGGCCAGAAAAGGCTCCCAATTCAAGAAAAGGAAAAGAAAACAAACAGACAATTCAAAACAAAGAAACGAACAAATGCTCCAGGATCCCACCAGCATGGCAGCCCAAACTGGGAAGCAGCTCCACACTTTAATGGAGCTCCGCAGTCCCTCAGGAAGAAGCAAAGGTGGCCCACTGAGCCAGGTACTTGAGCGAAGGGAGGGGGAGGTGGCGAGAGGCAAGTATAAAAAAAAAAAGCAACACTATCAGCCAACAAATGGCACTCAAGAGAGCCAGCTAGTGTGGGCTGGTGTTTCTGAACAAGAGACTGTGTCTGTGGGAAGCAGAGGGGGCCAAGTGTGGGTGAAGAAGTGAAGACAGTGGGAAAGCGTATATCACAAATTACAAGAGCTCTGCGGCCCCTCAGGAAGAAGCAAAAATGGCGCACGGAGCGAGGTACTCGAGCGAAAGGAGGGGGAGGTGGTGAGAGGCAAGGAAGAAATAAAAAGAAGCGGAAAAAAGCAACACCAGCAGCCAACAAAAAGTACTCAGACAGCCACCCATTCGGGGATGTGGAATCCAAGCAGCCTCTGTTTCCCGGTCAAGAGACTGCGGCTGCGGGAAGCAGAGGAGGCCAAGTTGGGGTAAAGAAGTGTGGGGGGTGGGAAAGCGTATATTGCAAATTACTGGTTGTTTTGTCTCCTGCTGGAAGCTCTGTGAGGCTGCTTTCTCCTACCCTCTGTTTGCTGGTCTCTGATGGAGTCCAAGATGGCGGATCCATGCTGCGTTTGCTGGTAGGGGACCTCTGCATGAATCTCTCTTTGCTCTCCGTTCTCTGTCAGTTTTCTCACTCCATTTGGTGCTTGGCTGAGTTCTTTATCTGTTCATTTGTTGTTTTAGGGTTTCAGGATTGTTGTATTCTCTGTTCAGCTTGGTTTTTCGGATCTTTGCTGTGGAGGGCCGGCGTGGTGCTTCTGCCTAGTGCGCCATTTTGCCGGAACACTCTTGCTTGACTTTTAATGTTGGTATGACAGCAGGTTCACTCCTAGGCCCCACTGTCTTCTTTCCTAATATTCTTTTCCATGGCTATCTCATGTATTCTCCAACCATCTGTCAGTTTGGTGGACCGTGGTGGCTGATGTGTTACTATGATGCTAAAAATTATGCCAGTTACGATTAAAGTAAATTTATATTTCACATCTTCAGGGCAGGGAGCTTTAAGATTTAAAGGGTCAATGGTGTTTCCAGGAAACGTCAGTAGCCCAACTAAATGCCTCAAATTTTGTCATAGATCAAATCTGTCTTCTAAATCTAGACAACTGGTATATTCAATTGCCTACTCAACTTTTCCACTTAAAAATCTTATAAGCACCTCAAACTCAATGTGTTCAGAATTAGTTTCCTAATCTTTCTCTATGTCCTTCTCTCCACTACACCCTGAGTCCTAGCCTCCCTAAATCTTTTTTTTGCCCAGAGTATGTCATCTCAGGGAAAGGTTTTATCATCTACCCAGATAGATAAGTATGAACCTGAGCCTCTCATTTTGTGCTCATTCTTTCCTCTCCTCCTATATCCTGTCAGTCACCAATTTCTGAATATCATTTCATCTATAGTGTAATCCTGGTGACCTAGTGGTTAAGCATTTGGCTGCTAAGCAAAAGACTGGCTGTTCGAATCCACTAGCCACTCTTTGGAAACCCTATGGGGGAGTTCTACTCTGTCCTATATGGTTGGTATGAGCCAGCGTAGACTGGATGGCAGTTGGTTTGGTTTTTTGTTTGATAACTACCTTACCAGGCTCATGCAAATCCTTACTAGTGTTCAGTCAGTCACCAATTTCTAAATTTCTAAATATTTCATCTCTACCGTAACCACCCTACTAGGCTCATGCAAACAGTTCTTACTAGTGTCCCAGGTCCTCTCTCAGTCTCCTCCAGTTTATGTTCTACAGTGCAAGTGGAGTGTATCTCAACATGCATGTCACATTCAATCACTCCCTTACATAAAACTCTGAAATCCCCTTCCATTTCTCATTTGCTATTTCCTCAAATCCTTAAAACAGCCACAAGTCCCTACACTATATGGCCTCCTGTCCAGCAGCACCATTTCATACCTCTCTCCCCAGCCAACAAGTAGCTTTTGATTCCTCCACAAAGCCAAGCTCAAAGGCCTTACACATTTTATTGTCTTTGTCTTCCCCTTTCCCTCCCCAAGCCTTTATGCCATTTAGATCTCAGCTGGAAATTATTTTCATGAAATAAGTTCTCTTTAATCTCCAAGAAGACCAGTTCCCTACAATATATGCTGTCTCATATAATGTATTCTAGTCTTTACTCTTCTATCCCGTAAGCATTATAAGAATTTTAATTAAATGACTAATTCTGTAATTAATGATCATTTCTCCTTTCCCACAAAGACAGGGAGGAAATTTATTTGTTAGTTTTTGCTACTGAATTTCCGTGCATTGTGCACGTTGTTGTTATTTGTTGTTAGTTGCTCTTGATTTGGCTCCAACTCATGGCGGCCTTCTGTATAACCGAACGTAACGTTGCCTGCTTCTGAGACATTTTCATGATTACTGGTATGTTTAAATCCATTTTTGCACCTATTGGGTCAACCCCATTTCATTGAGAGTATCCCTCCTTTTAGCAGTTGACTAATAAATACCTGTTTAATGAATAATCAATATCTAGATAGCAAAGGAAGGGAGAATATGGGAACTATCTTAAGTATTACTTGCATTATTATCTTTCATTTAAAAATTAGTTTTAAATGAAGCTACAGATATTGAAGTAAAAAATTCAGTTATTATAATTAGATAAATTTACAATACACAAGCTAATTTGACTTACTGCTATCTCAGCTGGGCAGTAGAGGCTAAGCTAGCTGAATAGGGACGAAAGAAAGAATACGGCAATACGAGTGATGGCTGAAGTACTAAAACATTATTGACAACTTTGCAATTATGGTTATCTTCCTAAGATTCACAAATACAGATACTTAATTCAACTCCTTTCAATGCAACTAGAGCAGAGTTTCTTAACCTTTTTGTTTTCCTCACTATTATCTCCTTAAGGAGCCATGTTAGACATTTTTCCCATTTCAGTCCTCCCCATAAAATTTTAATAGCCCAGATATACTGTATATCTGTTTCTGTACTGAGAATACATAATGCATGTACTGTATATGCATCTGTGTTTTATACGTAAAAAGTGGACTTTTTCACCCTCAAGAACCAATTATTGCCCTGTTGATGAGGGCACTGCCTCTATTTAAGTTGTGGGAACTAAATGGATTCTTTTAAGATAAGCATGCATAATCAAAAAATTAATGTTGTTGTTAGGTGCCATCAGGTTGGTTCCCACTCAGAGCGACCCTATGTACAACAGAAGGAACACTGCAAGGTCCTCTGCCATCCTCATAATTGTCGTTATGCTTGAGCCCATCATTGTAACCACTGTGTCAATCTATCTCTTTGAGAGTCTTCCTCTTTTTCATTGACCTTCTACTCTACCAAGCATGATATCCTTCTCCAGGGACTGGTCCCTGCTGATAACATGTCCAAAGTATGTGAGACAAAGTTTTGTCATCCTCACTTCTCAGTAGCATTCCTACTGTACTTGTTCTAAGACTGATTTGTTCACTATTCTGGTAGTCCATGGTATATTCTATATTCTTTGCCAACACCATAATTTAAAGGCATTAATTCTTCTTCAGTCTTCCTTATGCCTTGTGGAGCTTTCACATGTATATGAGACGATTGATAACACCATGGCTTGGGTCAGGGCACACCTTAGTCCTTAAAGTGACATCTTTACTTTTTAACACTTTAAAGAAAGTTTTGTAGCAGATTTGCCCAATGTAATGTGCCGCTTGATTTCTTGACTGCTGCTACCGAGGGTGTTGATTGTGGATCTAATTAAAATGAAATCCTTGACAACTTCAATCTTTTCTCTGTTTATCATAATGTTGCTTATTGGTCCAGTTGTGAGGATTTTTGTTTACTTTATGTTGAGGTGTAATCCATACTGAAGGCTGTGATCTTTGATCTTCATCAGTAAGTGCTTCAAGTCTTCTTCACTTTCAGCAAGCAGTGTTGTGTCATCTGTGTAAAACAGGTTGTTAATTAGTCTTCCCCCCATCCTGATGTCACATTCTTCTTATGGTCCAGTTTCTCGGATTATTTGCTCAGCATATAGACTGAACAAGTATGGTGACAGGATACAACCCTGGCACATACCTTTCTTGACTTCAAACCATGCAGTATCCCTCTATTCTGTTCAAATGACTGCCTCTTGGTGTAAGTACAGGATCTTCATGAACACAATTAAGTGTTCTGGAATTCCCAGTCTTCACAGTGTTATCTATAATTTGTCATGATCCACACAGTCGAATTCTTTTGCACAGTCAATAAAACACAGGTAAACATCTTTTTAGTATTCTCTGCTTTCAGCCATGATCCATCTGACATCAGCAACGATATCCCTTGTTTCACCTCCTCTTCTGAATGTGACTTGATTTTTTGGCAATTCCCTGCAGATCTACTGCTGCAACTGCTTTTGAATCATCTTCAGAAAAATGTTACTTGTGTGTGATATTAATGATATTATTTGACATTTTCCTTATTCTGTTGGATCACCTTTCTTGGGAATGGGTACAAATATGGATCTCTTCCAGTAGGTTGTCCAAGTAGCTGTCTTTCAAATTTTTTGGCATAGACCAGTGAACATTTCCATCACTGAATCAATCTATTGAAACTTCTTAATAGTATTCCCGCAATTCCCGGAGCCTTGTTTTTGGCCAATGCCTTTTCAGTGCAGCTTGGACCTCTTCCTTCAGTACCATCGGTTCTTAATGATATGCTACCTCCTAAAATGACTGAATGTTGACCAGTTCTTTTTGGTATAGTGACTCTGTGTATTGCTTCCATCTTCTTTTGATGCATCCTGCATTGTTTAATATTTTGGCCTGTGGAATCCTTTAATATTGCACCTCAAGACTTGAATTTTTTCTTCAGTTCTTTCAGCTTGAGAAATGCCCAGTGGGTTCTTCCCTTTCGGTTTTCTATCTCTAGGTCTTTGCACATTTCATTATAATACTTTACCTTGTATTCTTCACCTGCCCTTTGAAATCTTCTGTTCAGCTCTTTTGCTTCATCATTTCCTCCTTTCCCTTTAGCTGCTATATGTTCAAGAGCAACTTTCAGAGTCTCTTGTGACACCCATTTTGGTCTGTTTTTTCCTTTCGTTTTTAATGACCTCTTGCTTTCTTCATGTATGACGTCCAACAACTCATCTGGTCTAAGGTCATTAGTGTTCAATGCATCAAATCTATTCTTGAGATGGTCTCTAAATTCAGGTGGGATATACTCAAGGTCATACATTGGCTCTTGTGGACTTGTTCTAATTTTCTTCAACTTCGACTTGAACTTGTGTGTCAGCAATTGATAGTCTTTTCCACAGTAGGCCTCTGGCCTTGTTCTAACTGATGATATAGAGCTTTTCCATTGTCTCTTTTAACGGATAAAGTTGATTTGATTCCTGTGTGTTCAATCTGGTGAGGTCAAGGTGTATAGTTGCTGTTTATATTGTTGAAGACAGGCATTTGCAGTGAAGAAGTCGTTAATTATGCAAAATTCTATCACACAATGTTGTCATTTCTATCACCAAGGTCATATTTTCCAACTCCAGATCCTTCTTTTTTGTTTCCCAGTTTCACAGTCCAAACACCAGTAATTGTCAATGCATCTTGATTGCATATTTGACCAATTTCAGACTGCAGACGTTGGTAAAAATCTTCAGTTTCTTCTTTGGCCTTAGTTGTTGGTGTGTAAATTTGAGTACTAGTCATATTAACTGGTTTTCCTTGTAGATGTGTGCATATTCTAACACTGACAGTGTTGTAGTTCAGAACAGATCTTGAAATGCTCTTTTGGACGACAAACATAATGCTATTCCTGTTCAAGTTGTCATTCCTGGCATAGTAGACCATACGATTCTGTGATTCAGAATGGTCAATACCAGTCCATTTCAGCTCATTAATGCCTAGAATATTGATGTTTATGCATTCCATTTCATTTTGGATCACTTCCAATTTTCCTAGATTCATTCTTTGTACCTTCCATGTTCTGATTATCAATGGATGTTTGCAGCTGTTTCTTCTAATTTTGAGTCATGCCACATCAGCAAATGGAGATCCCGAAAGCTTGACTCCACCCATGTTATTATGGTTGACTGTACTTTGAGGAGACAGCTCTCCTCTGTCGTAATTTCATTGCCTTCCAACCTGAGGGGCTCATCTTCCTGCACTATATCACGAAATGTTCTGCTGCTATTCATAAGGTTTTCAGTGGCCAATTTTTTCAGAAGTAGACTGCTAGGTCCTTCTTTTTAGTCTTAGTCTGGAAGCTCAGCCGAATCTTATCCACCAAGGGTGACCCTGCTGGCATTGGAAATACTGTTGGCAAAGTATCCAGTATCACAGCAACATGCCAGCCACCATAGCACAAGAAACAGATTGACATGTGGTGGAAGAAATTAATAGGCACCTCAAATGTAACAGGAATAGAATTAAAAGATGTAGATCATGTCTTGGCTATCTTTTCACCTCTAGAGGTTTTGCTCTGGTTAACTGGTCCAGTACAGGGAGCATGTCATTTCCAGTTATGGTAACCCCATGCTCCATACGGGCGTAATGGCACAGATATTGTTTCCTTCAGGGATGGAAGGATGGAAGTTTATTTTGTTTTGAACGAATTACTCTATATCAGTTGTTGCTGTTAGTGGCCGTCAAGTCAACTCTGACTCATGGTAACCTTAAGTTCAACAGAGTGAAACATTACCTGATCCTCCAACATTCTCTAAATCACCAGCATGTTTATTTCCATTGTTGTGACTATTGTACCAATCCATCTAAACTAATCCATCTTGTATGCCCTCATTGGCCCTCTACTTTACCAAACATGATGTTCTCCTCCAGCGATTGATACCTCCTAATGATGTATCCAAAGTAAGCAAGTCAGAAAATGTTCTGGTATGATCCATAAGGTTTTTAATGGTTAATTTATGGAAGTAGATCACTAAGATTTTTTTCCTAGCCTGTCTTAGTCTGGAAGCTCTGCTTTAATCTGTTCACCATGGGTAACTCTGCTACTATTTAAAATACTGGTGGCATAGTTTCCACTATCATAGCAACATGCAAGCCACCATAGTACGACAAACTGACAATGAGTGGTGGGATTACTCTATATAGAAGTTCTGAATAACTGCCAACTTTTGAAAGTCTGAAATATTACAGAAATAATTTAACAAAAGGAACCTTGAAGATGTAATATAAAAATAATATCACAAAAGAAAGAAAATCTGGGTAGAAAACAGAAAGTTTTTGCTCAACTTATCATTATTATAAACCATAGAGGAAATATTAAAGAGAACATTATTTTAAGCAAATATACTTCCTGCTATAAAAGAACCTACTACCCACCAATGATGAAATGGCTAAACATCTAGGAATCAACCATAGTTATCATTTGAATCTCTCTCTGCAATCAACACATTTGCTACATTTCCACTGTTAAGAATGCTGCTCCTTGAGGCCTTTTTTCATTCTTTAAGATAGCGTTTTTAAATACTAAGAGTTGCATATTTAAGAGATTGACTTTCCATTGACGAAGACTAAAATTTTCCAGGGGCTTTGAGCTGGAAACTATGGCGATGGCTTTTGTAAATATCCCATTAGCATAATAAGCAGTCACTTTTTATTTTGAAGCAGGAATACACATTTTATCCATATTAAAAATAGATAATTGAGATTATTTTTCAACTAATTTTAGTAACCACTACATGTAAAAGAGATTATATGGAGAGATTGCATGCTCCAAGTAAGGTTAGTGTTCTATGAATTAAGCTATTGTGTTATTGGACACCCATTTATCTAGTGTTCAGAGTTCTTAGATAAAATAACTTCTTTGATGAGTAATTACATTCACAGAAGAAAATGACCTCATCTCACTTGATTATCTGCTACCATATAAACTTCTTATAAAAAAAAAACAGAAACAGAAAACCAGTGACGACACAGCAGAGAAATGGTTCATTTTGTAGGTACCTTTCCTTTCTGTGCTGTTTAGTACTTTTTTAAGGTGCTGTTTTTAGATGTCAGCATGATGATGATATACTAGTGAAGACTGAATGAACTACCTATCACCTGCTTAGAAGTATTTTGTGTTTCTTGTCGATAACAGTATCAAAAGGAATTTATTAATGTTACTGTTGTTAGCTGCTGTCAAGTCAGCCCCCAAAGCATGCTGACCCCATGCACAACAGAACTAAATGATGCCTGGTCCTGGGTCACCCCATGATTGGTTGCAGATCGAACCATTGTGATCCATAAGGTTTTAATTGGCCGATTTCTGGAAATAGACCACCACATCTTCCTAAGTAATTTGTGTTAGTTGAGTTTGGAAGCTCCACTGAAACGTGGTTAGTATCATGGACACACTCAAGGCTCCACTCACAGACGGGTGGTGGTTGCAGTTGAGGTGTATTGGCTGGGAATCCATCCAGGTCTCCCTCATGGAAGGCTGGATTTCAACCACTGAACCTTCATTGCCTCCTTAATTTATTATAACGCGTGGATAGATTTCATCCTATTTGTGGGTCTTTGACTATTCAGAACTGTGTTACCTTTAATGAAGACAGCAGGCAAATCTTCACTGATATCCTTTGTGATTCCCAAACGGTGCCAAGGATCATTGGAGCCATTGGAAAAGATGATTTTGCTTCCATTCACATTGAAGCCACCATAGTACTTGTTGGTGGTCTTAACACCCCGAGCCACTAAATCCCTACTGAACTCAGGGCCAAAGACATCTGAACATATCTGAAGAAAATACCTGCAAAGAAAATGAGAGAAAATTGTAAGAGCTGGACAACAAATTGTAAGAGTAAACAACCCTGTTGTTTACTGTATGAAAGATATCTACAGAAAGAGTGTAGTGTTTTTTGTTTTGTTTTTTAGTTATTTTGTTTTCCTCTGAGAATCTGAGTTACTGAAAATAGCTAAAAGAATTTCGTCAGTTTAAGAAGGAAATTATTTATCTATCTATCTAGCTAGCTTACCTATTCCTCTTATTAGTTTTGTTTGTAGTTAAGCATGAGAAGAAAGTGGCCAGTAAAGTTATTCTCTATCTGCAACTTGGCCTACCCAATGTAGAGCCTTAGTAAGGAGGCTGTGGTCACCACAGGCTGCTGTTTCCTGGATGCCACCTATGATTTCAGAACAAGGAAATCAGAAAAGTCTATTCTTTGCCTTCCCAATGAACCCAGACTTAAGCTTGTGTTGCCCAATTAGGGTCCGTGCCCTGAAGCAGTCAAGCCAATGAAATGTACTCCAAGTCAGAAAGAGAGAGAAAATTAATTTATCAGATGGCACCAATGGGGAGTCCAACAGCAATGTAGGCTGTCTTTGTGGAGTTCCAAAGGGCAATTTTAGATTAGAGCTTATATATGATTTTTACAAGGATTAGAAGTGTTTTTGTAGCACACAGATTGCATGGCCAGAGGAGTTATCTATTACAAGATAATTACAAGAGAAATTTTTATCAGACTAAAGAGAAACATGCCACACATCTCCTTATCAGGCTAAAGATATACATACTGGATATCTAGACTCTAATTCACATGTAGGGGGTCTTAAGTCACTGGTGTCTGGACAGAGAAAAACAAATTCGTTAAGAAAGGTATGAGAAAAGGAGAAGGCAGGCAGAAAAAACCTTATAGGTTCATCATAGCATTAGTTAGGTCAAGCTCTCATTCATCCATTTTGAAAAGGAGAAAACATGCTGTGAAGTATTAGGGTCACACCTAGACTAGTAACCACTGAGGGAGGAAGGATGTTCAATGTATAGCCTGCCTGGTTGTTGAGGAGGAAGAGAGATCAGAGGTGGTGAGAGCCAGAGACTGTCTCCAATGCCTAGAGATGTGACACAGGGCTCCTCCATACATCTCATTTCAGTTGGTCTAGCCTGGAGGGTCTGGAACCCATAGGAAACGCTGAAGAAGGGAGCAAAAAAAAAAAAAAAAAAAAGCAAGATTTCCCCTCATATGTCCTAGGAGCAAAAACGATATGCAAAAGAACAAAGAGCTAAAAAGGTAGAAGGGCCTTCTCTCCACAGTTGTGGAACAGACACCAAAAGAAGTGAGGCTACAGTAGGTGTTTGCCACAATACACGTAACTTCACCCTAGAAACCACTATTAAAAAGTGTGGTCCATTTAATACCCTTGACTTTGATTAATTCATAGCTCCATTCCTCATTAGGGAATTTGAGGGTTTGGGGACTTTGATAGGAGAAACTGTATGCTCCAAGTTCATGCTTTTCCCCCAGCTGTATACTTTTATCATGATTTTATCCCTCAAGGTATTTTTACATGTTATAATTTCTATGAATTTTTATGTACAAAATATCTGCACACACACAAACTCACTTATAAATAGAGACTCTCTCTTCTACAATTTTAAGCGTCAAATTGTCTTTTAAAGTTCTTCAAATTTATTTGCTTCTGTTTCTAGTGCACAATTCTAGAGTTTTGGAACCATATCTTGCTCTACGAACCCAGTAAATATGAACAAAGGACCATAAACCAATAAGAATAAAGTTGATTAAGGGAGATCTGTCCTGCTTGCTACAATCAGCAAATCTTGGCTAACTGAATTCAGAAGACATGGACAATTTTTCTTTTACTTGCAACTTTGCTGTCATCATGTTACTTAACTGGATTTTTAAATAAACACACAAAGTACTTTCTTGGTAAAAGAGTATTAAATAAAATGACCCTGCAGTGGTAATAAGTAAGACTGAGTCTACTGATGTATTTATTCTCATTAATACTCTAAAACTAATGGTCTGTTTCATGGTAGCTACTACATTAGGTATTCAGAAATCTGAGATTTGGTTCTATATATCATATTGGAATAGTTTTGATTTCTCAAATTTCCATCCAGAAGATATCTCCATTAATTTTTCACCAATTTGGGACTGGCCAATCTGATAAATTTATTCTTCCCTTTAAATATGGAAAAGCAAAAAACCCAAAACTCTGCAATCATGGTTTCTAGTGACAAACATAATTCAAGGCAGAGCCTTTACCTGAGAGGTGTTCCAGAGAAGAGCTGGTTCTTTGAATCCGTGGTCTTAAAGAAGCCAAATTCAGTGCAACATTGATAGAACCACTGCCTCTCTAGAAAGCAAAACGTAAGTTGACTTAACCAGAAATGGCATTTTTTGTCCATGACCAAGTAAAAGGCTTAAAAAAAACTTAAGTGTTCTAATTTACTTGCTGCTCCTGACCTTCTAAAACAAATCTGATGTCATCATTGCAAAGTTATTTTTGTCATGTCCAACATTATCACACCAAGAAGTGAAACTACATCCAATGAAAAGGAGATGCTGGCGAAAACCCCACATGCTCCTGACGTAAAACCTCTCTAGTTCCAGGACCATCTTTATGAGCACCTCAGGTCTGTCTAGTTGTCTGTCCTCTGTTTCCAGCTTCTGTGGGAATACGCTCCTTTCTCTCTGCTTCCTCCTCTAGTTAACTACCCCTTTGAATCTCCCAGGTCCTTCTTGGAAAACCTTCTTGAAAAAAGGATGCATACTCGATTCTCCTGTCCTTCACCGTCTGCTCATCCTTAATCACGCTGGACTGCAACTTCTTCCCAACAGGTCACCAGTATTGGTAGGATGAGTAAATCAATGGCTCAAATTGTGGATAATAACTTAGAGGTTCGGTATATCGAAAGTATAGCAGCTATATCAAGGATTCACATGTCTTTGAGTAATTTACTGTCTTTTTATGCAAATAACACATACGTTTTATATTTGCCAAACACAGCCTCTCCCACCACCCCTGAGGTATTTTCACAAGCACCCCATATCAATTTTTTTACATGTAGTTGTAAAAAATTAGCATAGTGCGCTTAGGAAAATATCTTGGGAGGGCGGAGTGGAGGGTGAGTTTGGCACACATAGAAGCATTATTTTCATAAAAATACAGTAGTTAACAACTTTAAGAAGTAGTTGTACTGGAGATAGCTTCAAGTTGTTATTATACTGGATTTCAAACAGGCTAGTAGACTACAGAAAGTCCCTGGTGTTGCAAATGATTTGTACTTGACTACTAACCAAAAGTAGACAATTTGACCCCACTCAGCAGTGCCGCAGAAGAAAGGCCTAGCAATCTGCTTCCAAAAAGATTATTATCAAGAAAACCCTATGGTGCAGTTCTGCTCTGTAACATATGGGATTATCATGAGTTGAATCAACTCGAAGACAACAGGTTAGGTCATTCTAGAGTGCAATCAGTTTGACAACTGCTCTATATGGAATTTGAAGTGAGGTAAGCTATTTTCTTGGCATCAGTGACACTTGATCCATGTTGAAAAGTACTAAGGGGCACATTTCTTTATTCTGCATCTTGCAATCCTGAGCATGTGGTATTTCTGCCTCTCTTATTAAAGTGATTTAATCTGTGTATGTCCAGCTCATCAACTCATTCACTTTCTCTTCCTGTCCTTGAGTTGTGATTCTCAAACCCTTGTCTGTGATTCTTTCGTAATTCTTCAGGAGGCTTAATGCAGCCTCACAATTTGAACAGTGATTAATGCACATTGTTGTGCTCACATTGTTCAACCCCAAAAGGAAAGTTTTCCATATTAACCCGATAATACATTACCATACTTAATATGTAGGTTGTCCAAGGAAGAGTTAGACAGTCCTTCCACCTCATCACTATAACTTGCACTAAGGCAATCCTTGTGTTTACTCTTAAGGAATAAATGTACAATTTTTGTGAATCTGTCATATGGTGACCCGAGTGAGGCGTCAGTCATATTGTCACATAGGTTATCAATGTTGAGCTCATCTGGTTCTCCCTGCAAAAACCGAGATTAAAATTATCCTTATGAGAATATACATGGGATGGCTTTCAGCTCCAAATGGAATTCACCTCCAAAAATTATTTTCAATGCATTAAGTGGTTGCTTTTAATTCAAATAAGGTGCAAATATTGTCTGGTGACTTGGCCTGGAGATCAACTCCTGAAAACTGTCAACTCACAGAATCTCTAAGAAGCAAGTCAAGATCACTTGTGTAAGACACAGAGCTCAAAAAAGCACTTGTTTTAACAAGGGCTTTTTGGCTTTTAGATCAGTATTTGTTCTGAAAGCATTTACAAGTAAGGAAGCTTTGATTTAGCATCCTCTATCTTTCCATAGCAGTGCTAGAACATTTGGGAGGTGTAAAAGATGAGAACCAACCCTTCAAAAGGATCCAATTGAAGAAGACAAAATACATACAATATGAAAACAGTAATGAGCTACTATAGGAATTGTGAATGAAGTCAATGAGGACTAGGATCATGAGGAAAGGCTTCTTGAGGAGGTAGGAATTGAGGTGGACCTGGAAGATTGTATAAGATTTTAATAAATAGAGATAAGTAGAGTGCATTTGTATGATTTCACTGATATGAAGTATATAGGATAGACAAAGGTATAGAGATTAAAGTTTAATAGTGGTTACCAGAGAACAAGAGGAACAGAGAAAGAGGAGAACCACTGTTTAGGTAATATAAAGTTTTTGTTTATGGGGATGGAATATTTGGCAGTGAATATTGGTGATGCTTGCACAGTATGATTGATGTAATTATTTTTATTGTATTGTACATGTGAAAAAGGTTGAATTGGCAAATGCTGTGTTCCTTATATTTTTACAACAATAAAATTAAAATAAAAAAGGGCAGGAAATTTTAAGTAAGGAGAGCAATACGCCGGGAGAAGTGATAACAAGGATGTGCAATATTTAAGAGGATGATGAAAACAGGCATGGATGTGTGACCTTGAGTTAGTTAACTGTCTGAGCCTCAGTTTACTCATGTGCTCAATGGGGACAGTAAGAATAAGATAAGCTTCCTGTCAGGATTAAATGAAAGCAGCTCTTAGAAGAGTACATAGAACAAAAGTTATTCAATTAAAAACAGTATTGTTATTATAATAATTATTATATTTTTTGTTCCCTTTTTTATAATTGTTGTAATTATATAGGTAACCTCATTAATATCCTTTGATGGGCAGATGACACGACCTTGCTTGCTGAAAGTGAGGAGGACTTAAAGCACTTAATGGTGAAGATCAAAGACTATAGTATGGATTACACCTCAATATAAACAAAACAAAAATCCTCACAACTGGACCAATAAGCAACATCATGATAAACAGAGAAAATATTGAGGTTGTCAAGGATTTCATTTTACTTGGATACACAATCAATGTCTGTGGAAGCAGCAGTCAAGAAATCAAATGAAGTATTGCACTGGGCAAATTTTCTGCAAAAGACCTCTTTAAAGTATTGAAAATCAAAGATGTCACCTTGAAGTCAAAGGTGCACGTGAACCAAGACATGATGTTTTCAGTTGTCTCACGTACATATGAAAGCTGGACAATGAATGAAGAAAGCCAAAGAAGAATTGATTCCTTTGAATTATAGTGATAGCACATAATACTGAATATACCATTGACTGCCAAAAGAATGAACAAATCTGTCTTGAAAGAAGTACAGCCATATTGCTCCCTGGAAGTCAGGGTGGTGAGACTCAATCTCATGTACTTTGGACATGTTATTAGGAGGAACCAGATCCTGGAGAAAGATATCATGCTTGGTATGGTACAGGGTCAGCAAAAGAGGAAGACTTTCAATGAGATGGATTGACATGGTGGCTGCAACAAAGGGCTCAAACACAACAACGATTGTGAGGATGGTGCAGGACTGGGTAGTGCTTCATTCTGTTGTACACAGTGTCACAGTGGGTTGGAAACAACAATACAACACCTAGGAACATCACCAACAGCAACATATACGTAACAGATTTTTTGCCGTTTCTACAATCTTCACATGTACAATTCAGTGACATTAATTATGATCATCATGTTGTTCAACCATCACCATATTATTATTCTTATTTACTCAAGAGATCTATCTCACAAGAAAAATAGTGAAAATATCTATTGACCGTAGAATATGGCTAGTTTATAGAATTCCTTAACTTTGAAGAGATGGAATAATAAGGAATCATTCAAAATTTTGAACAGGTAAGTAACTTAATGGGAAAGATACTCAAGGAGGATTGACCCAGGTGGTGGGGATGGGGTGTATTTATAAGAGGTTGAGAGAAGTCCTAGCTTTCTGTTACTGACCAAGTTATTGACTTCAAGATATCCTTTCATGTAGGAATAACCAATTGAAATGCTATAGTCCACCAGGAAAGGGATTTTGGCAGAAATGTATGACTTTTCTCACCTCACTTGTTAGAAGTCATAGAAGTCCATTCTTAGTTATTCTTAGAAAGAAAAATTTATTGCTAGTGACATACTAATTAGGGAACTGGTAATATCTCTTCTACACACCCATTTTAGCAATGATATTATATTATTATGGCATGCTGACACATCTGTTTCCTGAGTTTGGGGAGGGGGTGGGGTGGAGATTTTTTGTTTTGTTTTGTTTTGGTCTGGTTTTCATTTGGGGGAAAAGAAAGGAAATGATCTGACAGTAAAATACTCCCTCTTGCCAGAAACAGACCACATGGCTCTAATTAGGAAGCAGTGTATTGTCTTTTCAGCTTAGCAGTACATCGAATCTTTGTTAGGCCTGGTAGACGCTGACAACTGAAACCTAGCTTACTTATGTTTGAGAGAAGTCAGTCACTAGTTTTCACATTAACTGTAGACTTAACTGCAGACTGTGGCTTGGCTTTTCAATCACACTCCACTCTAATTCCATCAGCAAATGTAGAAAAATAGAGCTAAACCACATTAAGTTTAGAAAGACAAGAAAGGAGCTCCCCTAGATCCTTCGGAGAGAACATGATCCTAATGACACCTTGAATTAGGACTTCTAGCCTACAGAACTATGAGACACTAAGTTTCTGTTGTTTAAAACCACCTGGTGGCGCAGTAGTTAAGAGTTAGAGCTGCTAAACAAAAGGTTAGCAATTCAAATCTGCCAGCTGCTCCTTGGAAACCCTGTGGGGCAGTTCTACCCTGTCCTATAAAGTCACTATGAGTCGAAATCTACTCAGTGGCAACAGGTTTGTTTATTTATTTATCTATTTTTTATTTCCTTTATACTACTTTGTTAACGTAACACTAGGAAACTACTACAATGTCCCACGATGTAGATGAATTAGTCTCAAGAGTTTTGGAGCTAGGAGAACCTACCTCATAGGGTATCCTGTTATGTGTCACACAGATAACAAAAGGCAGAAACTGGGGAGGAGGACAAGGAGCTTTACTTTGACTCAAACCAATGTTCCTTCTCCAGATACTCAAAAAAACAAACAAAAACAAAACACCAACAATAAAAAATAACTGAACGGAAGCCAGGTAAAGTCTCTATTCCAAAGGAGGGTATGATCTAGTAGTAGGAATGTATCCATGGGATGCCAAATGAGGTAGATAAAAATACATAAAATAAATGCTTTGCCTTTGAATCAATTTCGACTCATAGCGACCCTATAGGACAAAGTAGAACTGCCCCATAGAGTTTCCAAGGACAATACAATAAGATCACAAATTAAATACCAGGAGTGGAGAGAAATGGTTAAAGAAAGTAGAGGGTCCATGGGCTAAGAGCAATGAGGAGAGATTTCATGGGGGAGCTGGCTTTTGAAATGCACTTAATGTATTTTGATGGGAATAGGCATGAAGGGCATTCAAGAAGGCTAGCGTAACATGAGGAGAAAGGAGGTACAGTTGAGTACCTGTTTTGGATTGGATAGAGTTTCCCCCTAGAATATGTTGTAAATCTTAACCTTTGTCTGTGGTTATATTTCCGTTTGTGAATAGGTTGTGTTTGTTATTTTAATGAAGTAAGGTTAGGCTATGTTAATGAGGATTAGATTATGTTCATTATGTTAATGAGACTGGATTAGGGTCTATCTTAAATCAATCTTTTTTGAGATATAAAAGAGATTAAACAAACAAGGGAAAGAAGCAGAGATGGGGGAAGAAAGATGCCAAGGCACATAAGGTTCACCCAGGAGTAGAAGCTCAAAGAGACAAGGATATTCCTCCAGAGAGAAAAAGCCTTTCTCTAGAGCCAGCATCCTGAATTCGGACTTCAAACCTCCCAAACTGTGAGAAAATGAATTTATCTTTGTTAGAGCCACCCACTTCTGGTATTTGTGTTATAGCAGCACTAGATAACTAAGATAGAACCAGAGCAGCAAATTGTAGAAATTGGTTAGAATATAAGTTATGAACACTGGAAGAAGAGGACTTCCTATAATGGCAGACTGTACACATGTTGTAGTAATTCATTCTGTTGATGAAAAAGAGTTTTTTAAGGGTTCTTTAGCAAGGAAGAAGCCCTGGTTAAGAGATCAGACTGCTATCCAAAAGGTCAGCAGCTCAAATCCACCAGCTGCTCCTTGAAAACTATGGGGGCAGTTCCACTCTGTCCTATAGTGTTGCTATGAGTCAGAATCAACTCGACGGCAACAGGTTCGGTTTTTTGGGTTAGCATGGAAAGCCATGACATAATAACTGTGTTTTGGGAAGATTAATCTAGAACTTTATAGAGGAAAGAGTGGGTTGGAGGGAGACAGGAAACTGGAAGACCAACCAAAAAGCCTATTAAGGATCTGAATGAGAATAGGGGAAGGATAACAATGAAGGAGGGCATAGCCCAAATGGTCTGTCTTCACCAATGTTTCCCCAACACATAGCACAGTGCCTGGCACCAAATGGGTACTCAGTGTGGGAGGCTGGAAGCAAGAGAGGAAGAGAGAGACGACTGTGAAAAGGAATGGAGAGAAAGAGGGAGGGAAGAAGGGAAAGTGTTAGAGACATTGCCCATTAGGACCTTGGGAACTTGTGTGAAATGTTCTTAACTCATAATTATCAAGCCTTACACAAACACAAAAAATGCATGTAAAAATTGCTGAGCTCCAAGTAAGATTTATAGTCTAGTTAACCATATTTCAACAATGTAGATTGGTTTTTATAATGTACTATAGTTATATAAGACACTAATATTGGATAAAGCTGGATGAAAGGAACATGAGACTTCTCAGTATACTTTATGTAATTGTTAGTCCATAATTAGTTCAAAATAAAATAATTTTAAAAAATGTCAATGCAAGTTGCAAATCATTTCCATTTCCTTGTTGTATCAGACAAATGTTCTTGTCTTTACTCTCTTTGGCAGTTTACCAGGCTGGGTTAGAACAGAGTAACCTGTGGGGTGAGGCTGCCTTAGTTAGGTACCTCAGTTTTAGGGACAAGTCCCTTAATCTCTGACATTCCTGCAAAAAGAAAAAAAAAAAAAAAGGAAGCATTTCCCTAATCTCCCAAAAAGTTATTTTTCTAGTTATATCCAAGTTCACGAATTTTCCATTTCAAAACCTGTCTTATTCCATGACCCAATGAAAAAGAGCTAAAAAATATTATATTCAAATTTTCATTTAAATTTCCTGCATCTCAGATTTATTCAAATCCAAAAATTCACCATGACTTACTCTTCAGTCTATAGAAGACATAATTTGATTCTTTTCTATTTTCTTATAATTATTTTATTGTTACTATTCAATAGGTCAATTTTAGGGTACTCATACTTAATAGGATAACTTTCTCATGTTTTTGAAATAAAACACTATAATGAAATAGTTGAATTCTGGCCTACACTGAATCCATTATTCTATTATTTTGAAAGAGTTTCTAAGGACATTTAGAATAAAAGATGAGTAAGAAGAGGAAGTTGTTGGAGTGTAAGATAATTTGGTAGCAGACAAGTTTCATCATTTAGTTTGGTACTCAGTCTGGAGGCTTGTATGCATGATTTTAATTTTTAAAGAAACAGCCAAACATCCTTCTCTACAACTAATTTATGGCAACTGGAGAACTGCTGAATGCCTGCTTGAGATTTTCTTTCTTTCTCCATAAATTTTCAACCCTTTCTTTCTTCATTTTCTTACCCTCATAAGTTTGTTAATCTGTTTATGAACAAAGAAATAAATAATATGTATCATATTCTCCGTGAGAAAGGCTGTGTCCTTTGATGAGTTAATTTTAATAGGTTCACATAACCTGTGGGAAAGAAAACAAGAAAACACGAGTGAAGTCATTTCACTTGAACTTCAAACCCCAAATGTAAAAAACAGTCCAAAATGAATGAATACTAGATTTCTTCAGAAAGTTTATACTGTGGAAGGAGAAATAAGTTAAGGTCACCACTTCAAAGTTTTCAAAATATATCTGTGAAAATAATCCCATCCAGCATTTGTGTAACAATACTGTTATCAAAATACTTTCATTTTAGTCAACCCATTGAACAACAAAAATTCTGTGACCGTTTTGATCAAGATTTATCTCTGAAAAATTAAGATTGCAGGAGACTTATTTTTTAAGGAATAATTCCATAATATATAATTACTACAGATTAAAATGATATTTAATGCTCTTTCCAATTATACTAGCCAACAATATACATATATCGATCCCTTTCCTATGCCACCACACAAGCACACACACACACCCACACACAGATACATACTCACACAGAATATATTAGCAGGTCACTAACACTGAAATAAAGATGCCGAGGAAGTCTTAGGTTATCGGGAGGAATCACGAGGATTATCCGTTTTGCCTCTGACACTTTATTTCAGCCTACCCAAGGCATGTAATGTTTACAGATAGTCTGTTGTGTTTGAATCTTGGCCTCTCCCCATAGTCGCTAGCATGGCATGGAGTTCTGCAGAGGTTCTTCCCCCACCTCCAACCCTGGGAAAGGAGCCTAATCTCTGAGTCCATCTGTTCTGTTGGTGATGGCTGGGGACATGGTGCCTAGCAGTGTGAGTACATTGTGAAGGAAGAAGAAACAGCTCAGTGTCATAAACCTAGTAAACATGCAGTGAGGACTGAAAATACCTCTCCATTGACAGGGGACTAACCAAAGCACAATGACAGTATTTAGGTGAATGAAATTTAGGACCCAAAAAAGAAAGGACAGGAGGAGGTCACTGCCTGTCTAAGTTATCTAGTGCTGCTACAAGAGAAATACCACAAGTGGAGAGCTTTAACAAACAGAACTTTATTCTCTCACAGTTTAGGAGTCTGTTATTGTTGTTAGATGACGTCTAGTCAGTTTTGACTCATAACAACCCTAACTGCAACAGAAATAAACATCTCCTGGTTCTGTGCCATCCTCACAATTGTTGTTATGCTTGAGCTCATTGTTGCAGCCACTGTGTCGATCCATCTCATTCAGTGTCTCCTCTTTTTCACGGACTCTTTATCTTACCAAGCATGATGTCATTCTCCCAGGACTAATCTCTCCTGATCACATGTCCATAGTACACAGGAAAGTGTCTTCTAAATTTCTTGACATAGTTAAATGAACACCTCCAGTTCTGCAACCATTTGTTGAAACATCTCAATTGGTGTTCTGTCAATTCGTGCAGACTAGAACTCCGAATTCAAGGTGCCAGCTCCAGGGGAAGGCTTTCTCTGTCTCTGTCAGCTCTGGGAGAAGGTCCTTGTCATCAATCTTCCTCTAGACTAGGAGTTTCTCCATGCAGGAACCCTGGGTCCAAAGGATGCCATCCACTCCTGGATCTTCTTGATTGGTGGTGATCAATTCTCTCCCTCTCTTCCTGCCTATCTCTTTCATATCTCAAAAGAGATTGAGTCAAGATAGAACCTAATCCTGTAAATTTTGTCCTTCCTCATTAACATAACTGCCTCTAATCCTGCCTCATTAACATCCTAGAGGTTAGGATTTACAACACATAGGGTAATCACATCAGATCATGAAATAGTGGACAACCACATAATACTGGGAATCATGACTTAGCTACGTTGACACATATTTTTGGGGAACACAATTCAACCTATGACACTGCCTGATGTGGGTTTTGCATATCCAGATTCAATACAAATGTATTTAAGTCTAAGAATTAAAAGGAGACTTAGAGTTCTCCATGAGCAAAGAGAAAGGGGAAGACAATATAGATCATACGTCACTGAACTATCAAAGTGAGTCCTGGCTGTGCAATGGTTAAATGCTTGGCTACTAACTGAAAATTTAGCAGGTTGAACCCACCAGCTGCTTTGCCGGACAAAACCAAAAAACCAAACCAGTAGCTGACCGGTCAGTTTCAGCTCATAGTGACCCTATAGGACAGGGTAGAACAGCTCCATAGGGTTTCCATGGAGCAGGTGGTGGATTTGAACTGCCAACCTTTTAGTTAGCAGCTGAGCCCTTAACCACTGTTCCCATAAAGATTATAACCTAGGAACTCTATGGAGCGGTTCTGTTCTGTCCTATAAAATCACTAAGTGTTAGAATTGACTCAACAGCACACAACAACAAAAACAACAATCTACCAAATAGGGGAAATCTGGAAAAGGAGTGGATACTGTCTTTGCAGACACAGCATGGGGGGAGGAGAGGTGATGTATCCTGAGATGATATCTCAGAATGCAAGAAATTTTGAAGTAAAAGAGCTGAACAGAAGATTTAAAAGGGTGGTTGGAGAAGACAAAATAAAAGTATTGCAATGAAAGGTGCAAAGACCTGAAGTTAGAAAACCAGAAGGGAAGAACGTACTTGGCACTTCTCAAGCTGAAAGACCTGAAGAAAAAAATTAAGCCTTACGTAGCAGTACTGAAGGTTTCTATGGTCAAAATATTGAATGAAGCAAGAAGAATCAAAAGAAGAGGGAGGAACTACTCAGAGTCACTGTACCAAAAAGAACTGGTTGATGATCAACCATTTTGGGAAGTAGGATATGATCAAGAACTGAGAGTACTGAAGGAAGAAGTCCAAGCTGCACTGAAAGCATTGGTGAAAAACAAGGTTCCAGGAATTGACAGAATACCGACTGAGACGTTTTAACAAATAGATGCAATGCGGGAAGTGCTCACTTATCTATGCTAAGAAATTTGGGAGACAGCTACCTGGCCAACCAACAGCAAGAGATCCATATACATACAAATTCCAAAGAAAGGTGATCTAACTGAATGATGAAACTGTTGGACAATAACATTAATATCACATGCAAATAAAATTTTGCTGAAGATAATTCAAAAATGGTTGCAGCAGTACATCAACAGGGAACTGCCAGAAATTCAAGCTGGATTCCGGAGAGGATGTGGAACCAGGGATATCATTGCTGATGTCAGAGGGATCATGGCTGCAATCAGAGAATACTAGAAAGATGTTTACCTATGTTTCATTGACCATACAAAGGCATTTGACTGTGTGGATCATAACAAATTACAGATAACTTTTCGAAGCCTGGGAATTCCAGAACACTTGTGTTCGTGGGTAACCTGTGCGTAAACTAAGAGTCAGTCATTTTAACAGAAAAAGAGGATACTGCTTGGTTCAAAATCAGGAAAGGTTTGTGCCACTGTTGTATCTTTTCACCATACTTATTCAATCTGTATGCTGAGCAAATAATCTGAGAAGCTAGTCTATTTGAACAAGAACCTGTCATCAAGAATGGAGGAAGGCTCATTAACAACCTGTGAGATGGAGATGACTCAACCTTGCCTGATGAAGTGAAGAGGAATTGAACATAAAGAGAACAAAAATACTCACAACTGGAACCAATAAGCAACATCATGATAAATGGAGAAAAGATGGATGTTGTCAAGAATTTCATTTCACATGGATCCACAATCAACACCCATGCAAGCAGCAGTCAAGAAATCCAAGGACACATTGCATTGCAAATATTGGCTGCAAAATTCCTCTTTAAAGTGTTAAAAATCAAAGATGTCACTTTGAGGGCTAAGCTGAGCCTGAACCAAGACATGATATTTTCTATCACCTAATATGCATTCAAAAACTGGATAATGAAAAAGGAAGATCCAAGAAGAATTGATGCCTTTGAATTATGGTGTAGTGAAGAATATTGAATATGGCATGGATTATCAGAAGAATGAATAAATCTGTCTTGGAAGAAATATAGCCAGAATGCTTCTTGGAAGGGAGGATGGCAAGACTTGTTTTATGTACTTTGGACATGTGATCAGGAGGGACCAGTCCCTGAAGAAGGACATCATGCTTGGTAAAGTAGATGGTCAGTGAAAAAGAGGAAGACCCTCAAGGAGATAGATTGACACAGTGTCTGCAACAATGGGCTCAAGCAATGATTGTGAGGGTGGCACAGGACCAGGTAATCTTTTGATGTGTTATACACAGAATCGCTATGAATCAAAGCAGCTTGATGGCATCTAAGAACAACAACAGGGAGAGACCCAAAAATCTGTATGTTAAACATCACCACATGTTTTTGGGTCTTGTGGGTACAGTAAGCCTACTGTTCACAGCAGTCTAGCTATTCTACGAGTCTAGGAAAACACATTTTAACTTAATTATTAAATGCTAACTCTTGTTGTTGTTGTTTAAGTTTAAATAAATCAGGCCTTCGTTTTCTAGAGGCAGAGCTTGGAGTAATTAACTGGTAGTTGGAAAGCACAGACATAATCTCAGAATTTTTGAAGTGACTTTACCTAACACTCTTTCATTTTATAGTTGAGGAAACTGAGGTCCAAAGGACTAAGGTAACTTATTATCATATTCATTATACAGTAGCTGTAATATCAGGGTTTTTTTTTAGAATGTTTAACATTTTCTTTCTTTTGTATTTTTTAAATTGTTCTTTCTTTTACAGAAATTAGTTTGTTCTGCAGTATCAGAGGCTTTTGATAAGAAGAAGCTTAGTAATTATGACATCACAGTCCGCAGCTTTAGACCAGCCGGTGGATTCCCACCCAATGTCCTGCGAGGTTCTTCAGAGTCCAATCTGACTTTCAACTCACATGTCCTTCCCATTTTGTCTGCTCTACAGTCATATGGGCTTCCATTCAGGTCTTCTCGTTACAGGGATTTTGCCTTGCTGCTCTCTCTGGAATGTTCTCTGCCTACGTCTTGCCATCTTTATCTAGATCCTATTCTTCAGAGAGCTGGTCAAACATCATATCCTTGGAGAAGTCTAACTACCCCGTCCTCATGCTAGCTTAGTTTTCTTTACTCTAAAATTTTACAAAATCTTATTCATTTTTTTTTTTTTAGAGGACTTGCATTAGTTGTAATCCTAAGTTTTATTGAGGATATCTGATTCATGTCCATCCCTTTCACATGATTGGAAATTTCATGAGCGTCAGAGATCATGTCCATTTTTTCCTCCCTATTATACTCCCAATGCCTGCCACAGTGTATTCGATGGATGAATGGATGGATGGATGGATAAATGGGTGGATGGATGAGTGGATGGAAGGAAGGAAGGAGGGAAGGAGAAAAGATAGAGGAAGAAGGAGAAAGGGAAGAAGGAAAATGTAATGTGGTATTTGTGACTTCTACATAAAAAAGTATCTCCATGTAGCTTTTATAACAAGTAGTTTTGCTTAATAACTACACTTACATTACAATAGTAAGTATGCACTTAAACAGTCAAGTTCCACAAAACCTCCAATTACTTAAGAATAAACTCTGCTACATTTCAGTGTGTGTGATGAGATGACTTTGATTAGAAATTCCACTGGAATGAAAGCCAGATACCTCAGTTGTTCGCTGGTCCTGATTCTTCTTCTGTGATTTTGAGCAAAATCACTTAAGCTTTCTGTTTTGTGGAATCATCTGTGAAAGTAAGGGTGCAGCTTGGGGCTTTCTGAGAAGCTTCTGGGAATCTATGAATTTACTGATTACTATGGTAAAGATTACTAGAAATATTCAGCTCCATGAAATTTATTAACAAACTTGTGTATGTATGTATACCTATATATGTACATAGATGCATTTATCATTTCACCTAATGATAAATACGTAATCAAGCTTCTAAAATAGTTTAATTTATCCACTTCTAGTAAGATATTAAAGTATGGGGACACTTCCGCACGCCAACACTGATCACACATATAACCTCACATATGACAAAAGTAACCAATTACCAAGTGTCAAATCAAGGTTTTATGTCTTATCAGTAATTAGGTGTCAGGGAATAAGTTTTTCTTTGAGAATTAGAAGAAGCAAGGGATAGTTTTGGAGGGAGCAGACTTTGGCAAGTGCAGATATTTAAGAGGCAAACGATTTTAGCTTGCAGGAAGGAGAGAGGTTGTTGAGAAGAAATTTTCTTACTTAGCAATAGTGCCCAGGGCCTTGAGAACAGATGCCATGCCCCTGGAAAGCTTCCTCTGTGCTCTGCCAGTCTGGGGTGCCAGTGTCCAAGTTGGAGTGTCAGGGCTTGTCACTCTGTCTGCAGTCTTTAGCCTCCTGTTTTCATGGAGTCCCCCGAGTCCTGCCCAGCCCAGCCCGGCCCAGGTGTCTACACTTTGAGATTCATTTGTCCCCCTCCTCCACCCAGGAGGAGGAGGAAAGAGGAAAATAGGAAGAAAAATACAAAAGAATAATAGTTATATATATATGCCAGTTGTAGTTAGTGAGGAGAAAAGATCTAACTCACCCTGTTGCAAGCTTTCCTTTCTTTGGTGTAGTTACCTTTGCCTTCCTTGTATTGACTTGATAGTTAAGCCTTCGTTTTACAGGGAATGCATTCCTCTTGAATCTATTCCTTTTCTTCCATAATTGTCAACCTGCTTACATGTCCTTGAGCTTTCTAGAAGTAATGATGTCTAATTCAGTAGGTATGTGGTGGGAGGTGGGAGTGTCGAGTTCTGTATGTTAAGAAAGCATCCTATAGTGTAACCTCTATCTAGGGTTGAGGATTGTTGCCTTAGTATGTCAAGTGTCTCCTGAATGTTTTATTATAGCTAGAATGGAGGAAAGGCTGTGAGAAGAGACAGAAGAAAAAGGAGAGATCAGAAATTGTGGAGAGAAAAGCTTAGAAAGTTTCATTGAGGCCCATAGAAAGATTCAGAAATCTTTCCACAGCAAAAAAGTTCAGCTGTTTAAGTCACACAAACATAGTAGCTCTATAACCCACTCTTCTGAGCCCTGGTCCAGGGTTTCTCACCTAGTATGCTTTTAGTGTAAACTAAGCCTGAATCAGATTCCAACTCAGGCTGGGGGTGAGGTGGGAATGCATTTGCAGGAGTTTCTTCCTTTGGTGCTCAGAGTCAGGAAGCCAAGAGAGTTCTGGAGCATTCCATTCCATTCTTGGTACAGGGGAGGGGATGCCACAGTCTGACCACCTGCAGAACTTTGAGGCAGGGGGACCTGCTGAGCCCCAGGGTGATGAGTTTCCATGTTTGGGCAGAGAAGCAAACAGGGACATGGCAGCTGTGTCCCTAGTGTTTGCATGCACATCAGGCAGGGTTCAGGACAGGAGCAGGTGGTACTCTCCCTGAAAGTTTTGGCTCACACAGGACAGCTGACTAGACTTTCATGGAGCAAACAGGCTGAGTCTCCCAGGAGACGCTTACAGTGGACTGATACCCTCAAAGAACATTAATATAACAGTAAAGCAAACAGAAAAGCGAAATAAATGGAAAAGCCTTTAAAAAATGATCTATTAATGAGTTAGTGGAATGTTAGAATATGTAGTAACAAATGTGCCCAAGATTAATTCTGCAGTCTGAAGGTAAACTATATAATTGATAGTTGAGGTTTGCAGACTTTCTTCCTTAAACAGCATTTAAAATTTATACATAATAAAATCTGAATGATTTAAATTTAAAAGAAACAAATGTCTCCACTTTCCATTGGCCAATTGTGTTGAGATAGTTTCCCATGCAAGGTTTTAGGTGTCTGTTAACCCTTGTATATGATCTTCTCCTGCCCCCTTGTGGAGAAATGTGGCATTTGTGAGGCCTTTGCCTGGAGTAGATATTCATGGACAGAAGAGAGCAGGTGAGGATGAAAGCCACTGCTTCCATCTCATTAGAATCACAACCAATCTAGTGCCATGATTGTTGTTGTTAGGGGCCATCAAGTAGGTTCTGACTCATCCTGACTCGATGTACGAGAGAAAGAAAAACTGCTGGCTCATAACTGTTGCTATGTTTCAGCTTTTTGTTGCAGCCACTGGGTTAATTCATCTCATTGAGGGTCTTCCTCTTATTCAATGACGCTCTATCAAAAATAATGTCCTTCTCCAGTGACTGGCCACTCCTGATAATATGTCCAAAGTCTTTTCATCTTCCCTTCTAAAGAGCACTCTGGTTGTACTTCTTTCAAGACAGATTTATTTGTTCCTCTGGCAATCCATTGTGTATTCAATATTCTTTGCTAACAACGTAATTCAGAGTCATCAATTCTCCTTTGGTCTTTCGATTGAAAATACAATGGATTGATTCAGGGGTACCTTCTTCCTCAAAGTGACGTCTTTGGTTTTTAACTCTTTGAAGAGGTCTTTTGCAGCAGGTTTTCCCAGTGCAATATGTAGTTGGATTTCTTGACTGCTGCTTCCTTCAGTGTTGACTGTGGATCCAAGTAAAATGAAAACATTGACAATTTCAATAGTTTCTTCATTTATCATGATGTTGGTTATTGGTCCAACTGTGAGGATTTGTGCTATCTTTTTGTTCAGGTGTAATTCATACTGAAGGCCATGATGAAGAGACCTAAATTATTTCATTAACTTACGGTCACACCTTCAAAAACCCTTTGGAGCAGTTTTATTCTACGCACATGAGGTTTCCATGAGCTAAATCAACTCAAAGGCCACTGGCAACAACAAGAGAACAACAAGTCTGCAGAAACATAAAAGCTTTTGATTTGACTGTTAACTGTCAGATGATCTTTATAATCCACAAAAGGGAAACTTAAGGTGATGGCTCCCCCTGCTGGTGAGTTTTATCAACATTGTAATTTAGCAGCTGGGAACCTAAAGAAGGTGAGTATGGTTATGAAAACCCTATGGATCACAACTGTGCAATTGGCGTCCGATCATGGGATGGCACAGGAAAGATCAGCATTTTGTTCGGTGGTGCACAGGGTGTACATGAGTCAACAGCAGCTAACAACAACAACATGGTTAATATGAGACCTACAAGCAAAATTGTGATTCCTCCCATCAAATTCTCTGAAGGTTCCAAAACTTCCCCTCACCCATTCTTCAATACTTGGTTTGGTATGATATTAATCTTTAGGCTTTCACTATCTTTTTTTCTCCTCTAGTCTAAGTACTACTAACAGTAAAAGATGTGATGCCTTTGAATGCCTGTCTCCCACTTCATCTATTGTTCCTTTCTTCAAGGTAAAGACAAATGTCATCATTTCTTATGCTTCATTTATGGCTTATCTACTTTTCCCAAATCCACTTTCCTGGAGACTCTCCTGCTTTCAAAAAAAGAACGTCCTCCACTATCATCAAGAATTGATGCCTTTGAACTGTGGTGTTGGTGAAGAATATTGAAGACACCACGGACCACCAGAAGAAGGAACAAATCAGTCTTGGAAGATGAGCAACCAGAATGCTCCTACTTTGGACATGTTGTCAGGAGGGATCAGTCCCTGGAGAAGGACCTCATGCTCAGGAAGGCAGACGATCAGTGAAAAAGAGGAAGACCCTCAATGAGATGGATTGACACAGGGGCTGCAACAGTGGGCTGAAACATATAACAAGAACTGTGGGCATGATGCAGGAGCACACAGTGTTTCATCCTGTAGTACATAGGGTTACTATGAGGTGAAACCAGCTGGATGGCACCTAACCTACCAGCAACAACCACGATTAATGAAATCTCTAGTCTAGATCTTAAGCAACAAAGGTTGCCTTATTCAACAGGGGGAAAAAAATCCAAACACAAAAACTTTTTTATTCAGTTCCTGAAATGCTCCAATACCACAGAATATTTTTATAGTCCAAACTTTGTGGTAAACCTTACCATTCTTTTTTTCACAGCAATGACAAGATTTGTTTTCAGGGCATCTGGTCCTCTTGAGTTGCTTCTCCTTTCCTGGGGAAGTGTTTTATGGTGCCCCTTGACTGCCTGAGGACCCCAAGGGTAGTATCCACTCTTTCCTGCTCTCTGAGCTGCACACCCACCAGACTTAAAAGTATCCACAGAGGTCCCAGCCATGCTTCTTATATGATCTAGAAATTGCTATATAAATAATATTCAAAAGGACCTAAACTGTTCAAAATCTCCCTTTCTTTTCATGTAACTAGCCTTAACATAAAAAAATGACAATGGTGTAAATTTAAGGAAATACCAGGCTATATTTAAGCAGAGACTCTCTTACACACAAACTAGTCCACTTACATGAAATCCTTTTCAACCTTACTGTTGTATTTTGGACGTTTCAGCATCTGCCCAAGAATAGCAAAAGCCTCTTTCACTGCTTTGGAACATTCGCTGTTATGAGTGGATAGAATCCTTCCAATTACTTCATTGTATTCTAAGAATACGAAAAAGAAAAAAGGACATTGAGTATGGTTTAATTGCAATCATTTATAAGATATAATTTTTTCAAGTTTGAAGTTACCTCTTTTAAAATATGACAAAGTTAAGAAACTGCAAAACTAAATGATTTTGCCAGAATGCCAATAAAAATCACTAGTAAACAATGACTCACACCCAAGCTCTGCAAATCCTCATGTATTCATCAACTGGAACATGGTTTTACTTGTTAAAAGAAGAAGGGAGAGAAATGCCTCAGTGGTACAGCCTTCAGATTTATTGGACCAGATAAGATTCTAACAAGGCTACAGGAACCTGAACTGGAACGATGACTGAATATTTGTTAACCTTTGAAAAGTTCAAATATTAAAGGAAAATTTACCTCCCTTTTTGGGGGGAGGGAGGTTATTTTTGTTTTTACAAGAAAAACTTAATGAAGTAAAAATTTTATACTTTAAGCATTTCAATGCGAATATGTATTCAGAGGCCCAAATTGCCAATCACAAGTGTTTGTCTACCTGAAAAAATCCTAAGGCCATTAATTATAAATGGTTTATCATAAAGTCAGGTAATAGGAAGGAAAATTGAAAGGCAACTTCAAAGTAGGAAATTTTTGTCCTTCAAAAATAAGAGCTTGTCTTTTACTTCTTTGGAAAGAGGTATACCATGAATTCTTTTACTATCAAATCAACAGTTAAGACTTGTCACATCCATTTCACCCTTTAAGAAGCTTTCACCCATCATATGGCTGTAATTATGGATACCAAGCACCAAATGTGGGTAACATATATATCTTTCTTGGAACCCTATCATATGGGGAGGAGATAGACTTAGGTCTAGCTGGGTAACCCTGTGTTATTAGGTGACGCTTGTGATGGTAATCACTGACATACAGATAATTTTCTTATCATATATGTGTATATAAATACTACATATATGCACATATAGGTATATATATACCATAAAACCCAAACCAGTTGCTGTGAACCTGATTCCCACTCATGATGACTTCATGTGTGTCAGAGTAGAACTGTTGTCCACAGGGATCTCAATGGCTGATTTTTCGGAAGCAGATAGCCAGATTTCTCCCAAGGTGCCTCTGGGTGAATTTGCACCTCCAGCACTTCAGTTATCAGCTGAGGGCATTAATCTTTTGCCACATCCTGGGACTCCCATACATAGATAATACTCACCATAAAAATTAAGTTTTGCTTGAATTGGTGCACTGCTGCTCACAGCTGCAGCAAACAGGTTGGGGTATTTTATTCTCGACCACACTGCAAGGGAACCACCATAAGAGTTGCCGAATGTAACCCATTTATTTTTGGAGAGTCCCCGTTTCTTTGCTATTTCAGTTCGGAAGTTGGCGATGTCAGCCAAGGCTTGCCTGCTGCTGAGGTAGCGGAGGCTGGCAGTACTCAGATCTCTATAATTAAAGGATAAATACATGCTGTTTGTGGCAATCGTTAAAGTAGAAAATATGTTGCTTAACATCGGCTTGATTATAAAGTAAAAATGTACATTTTGAAAACAAGTTGAGTATTTATACCAGGTTCAACATGAAATTTTAATTATTATAATCTGAGTTTCAATGACACTTAAATGCAGGACCTAGTAATAATTGTTAGAATTGTCTCATTTTAATTATGTCATTTCCTCTTGTCACCATTGTGAAGGAGCTTGAAATGCCTGTCACCACCCATATGGTGACCTTTCTCCACACACTGAACTGAAGCACAGCTATCACACTATTACCCTGTCTTAGAGAGGAGCCATTTTTAAAAGGGCTAAAATGTCAGTAATTTAATTGTTTCCAAGGCATTACAAAAACCTAGTTAATTGTATTGATGATATTTTCCATTCTTTCTGGTTTGCTGCTACAACCAGACTGAGCCCTATTTGAATCTAAGTTTCTCATTATAAGAAAAGTTAGTAAAATTTCTTTACTTTTCAATGGTGTTTCCTCCATAGTAAGGTTTCCTGTAAACCTAGGATCTCTTTAATCTTCATTACTAAAAAAAAAAATCTCCCTGCCCCTACAGGATGCTATCAGTAGCTGATCAAGAATTTAAAAGTAGATAAGGACAGATTATTCACAAAGAAAAAACAGAAATAGTCAGCAAATATGTGAAACTATTTAGCCCTTTCTATTGTCAAAGTAATACCATATGAGTATTTTTCCCCTCCTATCAAACTGCTAAGATTTATTTTAGTATTCAGGGTTGGCATGGATGTGATGAGTCAGGCTCTCTCCTGGGCCACTTGTGGAAGTATCGAGTGGTAGAATCATTCTGAAAACAATTTGTCCTCATATAATAAGGGCTTCAATAGGCAAAACGTTAACCTTTGTTCAGCAATTATACTACTGAGAAGCTAGAGAAGAGCTTTTCTCCCTAATATTCACTCTCCTTTTCAGCTTTAGGAAGCCCTGGTGGTGCAGTGGATAAGACCTTGGCTGCTAACCAAAAGGTCGACAGTTCAAATCCAACAGCCAATCCTTGGAAACCCTATGGGGCAGTTCTACTCTGTTCTATAGGGTCGCTATGAGTGGGAATCAACTTGACAGCAAAGGATTTGGTTTGGTTTGGTTTGGTTTCAGATTTAGGTAATTAAAGCCTTGTATTTTAACTGGGCCCAGAAAAAACACTACATGTCCCAGCTACCCTTCCAGCCAGATGTGAAGTTGGGGATTAAGTTCAAGCCAATACGATGTAACTGGAAACCTATAGATAAAATTTATTGAAACACTCAATCATAGAACTCCCCCTACTTTTTAACTGCAAATTCTAGAGTAAATTCTCATATCTTTAGATTCTCCCCAGAATTACTTAATCAAAGACCAAATTCTATTGTAGGTTCTTTCTAATACCCTATTTCTGAGATGCATCACATGAAGTTAATTTGGATAACAAATTATTTTCTATAACACAGGTTATTCCATTTTTGAACAGCAGTTTACTTCCTTAGAGAGCTTAATAAAGAAATCTAAGACTTAAAACTATTCATAGGCTATCATAATATCATTAACACACACCAAACTAAAAGTTTCTGATAAATGTAGAAGTGATGGAGTTATTCGAGTGTCACCTTACCATCAAAAGTTAAGAGACTTGGAATTCAAAACTCAGACTAGTGGAGTCACAGCAAGAAAGAAGCAGGTGAAACTTCCAGCAATTATTAGTGTGTCATGATAAACGGTACCAAGAATTATGACTCAGAGTAAAAAGGTATCATTACACGGACACTAATCACATTCTCAGGGTTGTAAAAATCAATCCTTACTTTTTATTTTAATGAGAATAAGATACCATGACATTAAATTGGCTTTATCATGACCGTCAGAGGTACTTTGTAAACTTATATTTCCTTGACTTCATATAATGAACAGTTTGTAAGCAAGTAAGCTAAAAATATATCTTTCAACTGGAGGAAAGGGCAAAAATAGTAAATGGCAAGAATAAGCTAGTGAGAGAAAAAAAGATCTCATATTCTTGCTTCTTGCTCTGCCACTGCGAGCTGAAATTTAGTATGACATCGAGTTACCTTTGATGAGTTAACAAAAAGTTCTCCCCAGTTTCCATGGGGAGAGTAATTTTCATGGTTTAAAATTCTACTGGAGTAGAAAAAATATTATCATTATGACATTTTGTTAAAGCATGTTCAGGAAAATACAAAATTTCAACATGAAATTATAGAACATGAGGTATATATTTTACTCAAAAGAAATTCGCTATCAATTTTTTATCAAGAAAGTCGCTTCTACCCCAAACTTTCACCTACAGTTTTTTTCTTATCATTTGAATTTTCAAATATTCAGCTTCATGCAAGAGGAACATATTTAGATTTAATTGCCAAAATTAAAAAGAGATAGAAAATAGCAACAGCAATGAGAACAACCCCAAAAAGGAAACCCTTAAATTTACCCTGTAGGTTGGCTCTGTCCATAAAATCTGTGTTCCAGAAGTAAGAAGAGGGCACCCAGCCTCTCAGCATATGTATTCCAGGTAAAATTTCTTGATGTGGAAATTCCTGTGGTAGCCCACTCCCCACTGATTACCAGAAATACGGGTCCTCCAAGTTTGTAGAAGGCATCATTAAGGAAATATCTCTGTGAAAGTAAAAACATTCTTGTAAGTCACTAAACTCACTAGGCTTTGTGATTTGTTGGTGGTTTCTGATAACTGGGTGACAGCATATTTCGGTTTGTCAGATTTGAGTTATGGTCCTGAAGTCCCATCTAAATCAGTGACATTGGTGAAGGCACTGTGCCTGCACACTGGACAAGTTGATTTTTTGTGTTCGGTGGTAAAATAGCCACAACTTAAAATTGAGCATTTCAATCACTTTCAAGTGTACAATCTAGTGGTATAAATCAGACTCACAATGTGCAACCATCAATATTATTTGTTTACAATTCATGCTAGTATTTCAAATTCAAATTTAGAATATGAGATTCTTGCTTGATTTTATATTTGTGGCTGTTTTCTTTCACTATTAAAATTTGGATTCCTAACAACATAAACCTAATTAATTATTTGCTTTATACCAACAATATGTAGTAATATTCATGCATTAGAATAACAACACCAATATTAAAAGGAGCCATGGTGGTACAATGTTTAAATGCTCGTCTGTTAACTGAAAGGTTGTGGTTGGAACCCAGCAGCTGTACCGAGGGAGAAAAGACCTGGCGATGTGCTCCTGTAAAGATTACTGCCTAACAAACTGTATGAGGCAGTTCTACTCTCTGCTATGGGATTGCTATGAGTTGGAATCGACTCAATGGCACACAACAACAACAATAATGTTAAGACTGACAGTATGATTATTGAAAACTTTGATTTCTTTACAGTTGTGTGTATGTCCTTAGGATTTATCCCACAAGTGGTATAAAGTCAAAGTACTGAGCTTTCTATTCACTTGAAAAATTTTCTCTGGTGAAGCCACAGACATAAGAGACAATTAGATTCATTTGTTTCATTTTATTGTCAATTTTAATTGTTTTATTGGAAACATTTACATGGTGCCAAAGCTAAGCGCACCCTGCCATGAGTCTGTCAGTTTGTCATCCTGTGGGGACTTGCATGTTGCTGTGATGTTGGAAGCTATACCACTGGTATTCAAATTACAGCAGGGTCACCCATAATGGACAGGTTTCAGCTGAACTTCCAGATTAAGACAGACCAGGAAGAAGGATCTGGCTGTCTACTTCTGAAAAACATTAACCAGTGAAAACCTTATGAATAACAGTGGAACACCGTCTGATTGAATGCTGGAAGATGAGCCTCTCAGTTTGGAAGGTACTCAAAAAACGACTGGAGAAGAACTGCCTCCTGAAACTAGAGTCAGTCTTCATGACATGAATAGAGTCAAGCTTTCAGGGACTTCTTTTCTGATGTGGCAGGACTCAAAACGAGAAGAAATAGCTGCAAATATCCGTGAATCATCAGAAGGTAGAAAGTACAAAGTATGAATCTAGGAAAATTGGAAATCATCAAAAATGAAACAGAAGATAAAAACATCAATATCCTAGGCATTAGTGAGCTGAAATGGACTGGTATTGGACATTTTGAATAAGACAGTCACTTGGTCTGCTATATCAGGAATGACAAACTGAAGAGGAATGACATTTCATTCATCATCAAAAAGAACGTTTCAAGATTTATCCTGAAGTACAATGCTGTCAATGATAAGATAATATCCATACACTTACAAGGAAGACCAGTAAATACAGCTATTAATCAAATTTACTCACCAACCTCTATGGCCAAAGGTGAAGAAATTGAAGATTTTTACTAACTTCTGCAGACTGTAATTGATCAAACATGCAATCAGGATGCATTGATAAATACTGGTGATTGAAATGTAAAAGTTGGAATCAAAGAAGAAGGATCAGTAGTTGGAAAATATGGCCTTAGTGATAGAAATAATGCCTGAGATCTCATGATACAATTTTGCAAGACCAATGACTTCTTCATTGCAAATACCTTTTGTCAACAATATAAACGGTGAATATACATGTGGACCTCATCAGATGGAATACACTGGAATCAAATCCACTTTATCTATGGAAAGAGATGATGGAGAAACTCAACATCATCAGTCAGAACAAAGCCAGGGACTGACTGTGTAACAGACTGTAAGTTGCTCACGTTTAAGTTTAAGTTGAAGCTGAAGAAAATTAGAACAAGCCTATGAGAACCAAAGAACAACCTTGAGAATACCCCACCTGAATTTAGAGACCATTTGAAAAATAGATTTGATGCTTTGAACACTAATGACTGAAGACCAGACGAGTTGTGGAATGACATCAAGGACATCATGCATGAAGAAAGCAAGAGGTCGTTAAAAAGACAGGAAAGAAACAAAAGACCAAAATGGATGTCAGAAGAGACTTTGAAACTTGCTCTTGACTGTAGAGTAGCTAAAGCAAATGGAAGAAATGATGAAGTAAAAGACATGAACAGAAGATTCCAAAGGGAGCTCAAAAAGACAAAGTAAATTACTGTAATACCATGTGCAAAGACCTGAAGTTAGAAAACCAAAAAGGAAGAACACGCTTGGCATTTCTCAAGCTGAAACAACTGAAGAAAAAATGTAAGCCTCGAGGTGCAACAGTGAAAGATTCTATGGGCAAAAGCCTGAAAGACTCAGGAAACATCAAAAGGAGACGGAAGGAATACACAGAGTCACTGTAAGAAAAAGAATTGGTTGACATTTAATTTCAGGAGGTAGCATATGACCAAGAAACAATGGTACTGAAGGAAGAAGTTCAAGCAGCACTGAAGGAATTGGAGAAAAACAAGTCTCCAGCATTGACAGAATACCAACTGAGGTGTTTCAACAAGTGGATGAAGTGCTTGAAGTACTCATTCTTCTATACCAAGAAATTTGGAAGACAGCTATGTAGCCAACCAACTGGAAGAGATCCATATTTCTGCTTATTCCAAAGAAAGGTGATCCAACAGAATAGGGAAATTATTGAACAACATCATTAATATCATATGCAAGACAAATTTTGCTGAAGATCATTCAAACCCAGTTGCAGCATCACATCTGCAGGGAACTGCCAGAATTTCAAGCCGATTTCAGAAGAGGAGGTGGAAAGAAGGATATCACTGATAGTGTCAGATGGATCATGGCTGAAAACAGGAAATATCAGAAAGATGTTACCTGTGTTTTATTGACTATACAAAGGCATTCAACTGTATGTATCATAACAAAGTACGGATAACATTTCAAAGAAAGAGAATTCCAGAACACTTAATTGTGCTCATGAGGAACCCATACATAGATCAAGAGGCAGTCATTTGAACAGAACAAGGGGCTACTGCGTTGTTTAAAGTCAGGAAAGCTGTGTGTCATGGTTGTATCCTTTCACCATAGCTATTCAATGTGTATGCTGAGCAAAAAATCCAATAAACTGGACTATATGAAGTAGAATGGAGCATCAGGATTGGAGGAAGACTCATTAACAACCTGTGATATGCAGATGACACAACCTTACTTGCTGAAGGTGAAGAAGTCTTGAAGCACTTACTGATGAAGACAAAAGACCACAGCCTTCGGTATGGATGACATCTCAACAGAAAGAAAACATTAATCCTCACAACTGGACCAATAAGCAACATCATGATAAAAGAAGAAAAAATTGAAGCTGTCAAGGATTTCATTTGACCTGGATCCACAATCAACATCCATGGAAGCAGCAATCAGTAAATCAAATGACATATTGCATTGGGCAAATCTGCTGCAAAAAAATGTCTTCAAAGTGCTAAAAAAGTAAAGTCACTTTAATGACTAAGGTGTGCCTGACCCAAGTCATGGTGTTTTCAGTTGCCTCATATGCATGCGAAAGATCAGCAACGAATAAGGAAGACTGAAGAAGAAATGATGTCTTTGAACTATGGTGTTGATGTAGAATATTGAATATACCAGGGACTGCCAAAAGAAGGAACAAATCTGTCTTGGAAGAAATACAGCCAGAATGCTCCTCAGAGGCAAGGATGGTGAGAATTCATCTCACATACCTTGGACATGTTATTAGGAGAAATGAGTCCTTGGAGAATGACATCATGCTTGGTAAAATAGAGGGTCATCAAAAAAGAGGAAGATCCTCAATGAGATGCACTGACACAGTTGCTGCAACAATCGGCTCAAGCATAACAAAGATCATGCGGATGCGGATGGATCGGGCAGTGTTCATTCTGTTGTACACAGGTTTGCTATGAGTCAGAACCGCCTTGACAGCACCTAACAACAACAACAAAGCTAAACCTGCAAAACTAAGTATATTCTAAGAAAACTGAAATAATTTTTGTTTCCTAAAACTTTTACCTCCGTCTCATTATATGTAACTATTTTTACTAATTTTTTAAATGCATTTTTCTTTACTTTTTGTAAATACATATATTTCATTTTTCTCCTTTTCTTAGGTTAAGTGCCATACTGCTATTTTCATATACTATCATATATTGGAGGTCATTACATAGCAATATGTAAAGATGTTGAAATATTCCTCACTCTCTTTTACAGCTACTTCATATTTTCTTGTGTGGATATACCATGATAATTAAACTAGCATTCTATTGATGAACATTTGATTTATTTTCCATCTGCTTCTATTCTAATGGTGCTACTATGAATAGTTTAACCACAGTAACTCAAAAGATTACGTAGGAAACTTAGGGGCAGTTAGTTTATCTTAATGGGAACGAATAACTCAGAAGAGGAGGGCGAGAATGATTGCACAACTGGAGGAATGGAAAAAATGTTACTGAACTGTACATGGTGTATGTTTAGCTGTGCATACTCTCAACAACAAAAAATAAATATTTAAATTATAAAAAAAGATATAACACTATAATATCACTAATAAAAGTAGAAAAGTAAAGGAGAAAAGGTGGAAAGTTTTAGTGCAAATGAGACAAAGGGTTTCATCTTTTATAAAGTCATAGAGAGAAGTGTTAAGAATAATAACATTACCAGTCAAAATCAAGTTTATTGCAATATCTTGCTTCGTTGTTTTGACTTTGGAACCATGTAAATATTTTAGGTAATTATAAAACAAAGTTGAATATTACAAAGCCTATTTTTAAAAATAATAAAATAAGTAGACACAAATGATAACTTTTGGGTCACATAACCAGAAGGAGAGAAACAATTTGGAGTGACTGTTGGAAAGCCAGTAATTTAACTGTATGTACATCTTTAGAAGAATCAACCACATGGACACATAGACTACAAAGAAATGTTTTAATGATCTTTCAGTAATTATAATATTGATGGCAGTGTTGGTATTACTCTGAGACTGCTGTGTAGATGAGGTAAAGAAAAGGAACGATTGTGTGATTTTCTAAATCTGTTATCCTTACCGTACTTTTAAAGTATGGTAAAAAAGAGAATAAGTCAAGCATTTAAACTGTCTTTCCAATAAAAATTTTGTCACCATGTAACCAAATAATAGATGGAAAGGCTCTTTTATACATGTATTCCAGCTAATCAATGAAGAATGATAAAATTAGAATTATGTCATTTTGCAGGCCCTCAAAAAATTGATAGATCTAGGCAATAGGCATCAACAGTTTATACCATAATAATAATCATAAAAAAGACATTTCAGGCATTACATATTCTGCATGAAACCACCTGCCATTATCTATGAAGTAGTATTCCTTCCACGCTCTCGAAAAACAAACAAAGAAACTGAATTGGATCAACCCTCTAGTTCTAGCAACCAATTTATAGAAAAATTATGCAACTAGGAAAGCAAACAAAACAAAAAATAACTGAAAATATTCCTCCAAAACTAAATGGTTCAGCAAAGGATGGCATTTTAGCTCAGTGAAATGTTCTCAAACCAAAAAACCAAACCACTGTTCATCAAGTTCATTCTGACTCATGGCGACTGCATGCATACAGAGTAGACCTTTACTTCTTAGGGGTTTCAAGGCTGTGACCTTTCTGAAGAAGATTGCCAGGTTTTTCCAAGGTGCCTCTGTGTGGGTTCAAAGCACCAACCTTTCAGCTAGTAGTTGAGTGCTTAACCATTTGTGCCACCACACTCAGGACTCTTGAAAGGTGCTCAGGCCCCTCTAGAAACTACCATTAAGTTGATGAAGCAGAAGTTAAAGTTGTAAATTAATATTTGGAGAACTAGGACTTTAAGTACTTGCTGAAGAAGATCAAAGACCATAGCCTTCAGTGTGGATTACACCTCAACATAAAGAAAACAAAAATCCTCACAACTGAACCAATAAGCAACATCATGATAAACGGAGAAAAGATTGAAGTTGTCAAGGATTTCATTTTACTTGGATGCACAGTCAACACCCAGTG
>NW_004443977.1:15967588-15989974 GCF_000243295.1 Trichechus manatus latirostris
TGCATTGGGCAAATCTGCTGCAAAAGACCTCTTTAAAGTGTGGAAAAGCAAAGCTGTCACCTTGAACACTAAGGTGAGCCTGACCCAAGCCATTGCGTATTCAATCGCCTCCTATGCCAGTGAAAGTTGGATGATACATAAAAAAGACTGAAGAAGAACTGATGCCTTTGAATTGTGGTGTTGGAGAAGAATACTGAATATACCATGGACTGCCAAAAGAACAAAGAAATCTGTTTTGGAAGAACTACAACCAGAGTGCTCCTTGGAAGGGTCGATGGTGAGACTATGTCTCACATGCTTTGGACATGTTGTCAAGACAGATCAACATCGTGCTTAGTAAAGTAGATGGTCAGTGAAAAAGAGGAAGACCCTCAATGAGGTGGATTGACACAGTGGCTGCAACAATGAGCTTAAGCATAACTGATTGTAAAGATGGCGCAGGACCGGGCAGTGTTTCATTCTGTTTTACACAGGGTTGCTATGAGTTGAAATTGATGGCATCTAAGAACAACAATATTTTGGGACTCAGAATACAAAATTACATAGAACTTATGTTTCAGTTGGATAAAACGTTAAACGAAAGATAAAAATCCACACAAACAAAAAAATTTAAAACTTGTGAGCTTTATTCATGTCTGTGAGATTTGAGTGAAATTACTTTTAACAAGAAAACTAAAAACAAACATTAAAACTGACATAAGGATGAACAAGAGCAAGAAACATGAATTAAAAATAAACCAAGATTATTTATCTAAACCGAGTCCAGGTTTGAAGGTATGGTAAGTGATCTACCCTCCCTCCTCTTGAGATGTCTATTCCACTAACACACCCTACAGCAGCCAGGTCTGTGTCCCTCAGGCAGTGACTTAAACATGTCATGTCCTTAGCACAAAACCTTTCAGTTGCTCCACATTGTTCCCTGGATGAGGTCAAAATTCCTTAACAAGGAGCTGAAAGCTCTTCACTATCTGACATCCAAATGGAGCAAACATTTTATAGATTCTCTGTTTGGACAGAGTGGAAAGAGCATTGGGTTAAGAGTCAAATAACCAGGATTCTAAACTCAGTCCTTTTACTTATTTGCTGTAGACAGTCCTTGGGCAAATCTTTTAGCCTCTTTGTAATCTCAGTTTGCTCCCAGGCATAGTAATACTTGCCCTTCCTATACTATGCAGTTGTCTTGGAAATTGTGATGGATTGAATTGTGTTCCCCAAAACATGCATCCCACTGAAAAAAAAACCCATTACTGTCGATTGGATTCTGATTCATAGCGACCCTATAGGACAGAGTAGAACTGCCCCATAAGGTTTCCCAGGAGCGGCTCATGGATTCAAACTGCGGACCTTTTGGTTAACAGCCATAGCTCTTAACCACTGTACCACCAGTGTTCCGTTTGGAAAGAGGGTCTTTCTTTTGTTATGCTAATGAGATCATACCAAGGGAGGGTACGCCCTACACCTAGTCAATTCTAAGTTGTAAAAAGAGCAGAATAGACATAGAGACACACATACAGGGAAGAAGACAACCCCAAGGAATGTTAAAGAATATCAAGGAATGCCAAGGATTGCCAGCAGACACCAAAAACTAGGAGAGGCTCACAGAAGGAATTGACATGGCCGATAACCTGACTGGGGTGTTTAGCCCCCAGAAATGTGAGAAAATATATTTCTGTTCTTTAATGCCAAAAGTAAATAAACTAAAATAAAACAAGAAACATATCAGAATTCATTTTTGTAGCAGCCCTCTCTGGGTTTCTGCTAGCTTACTCATCTGATAGTAATTGATCTTTGGCCAAGTACCCCCAAGCAGCTCTTTCAAGGCCCATGTATAGAAATAATCTTTGAAGAGATGGGAATAACTATGATAAAATACTTCCAGTAGTTAACCTCAACAGGCACACACATGGTTGTCTCTCTATACCTACGTATATTGAAAATATTCTGTAATGTAAAAAAAAATACTAAAAAGTGCAAGGTGATATAAAGTACCTAGCACAATGCCTAGTACAGATAAAAAAAACAAAAAACAAAAAAACCCCGAAGCCACATAATCTATTCTGACTCATGGTGTGTCCATAAATTTCAGAGTAAAACTGTGCTCCATAGGCGTTTCAAGGCTGTGACCTGTCAGAAGCACATTGTCCGGGCTTTCCTCCAAGGTGCCGTTGTGGGGGTTTGAATTGCAAAGCTTCCAGGGATTGAAAACACTCTCCATGTCTCCTCTACCTCCCAGACCTCAAAGCACCCTCCTCAGTGCCTCAAGCTCACACCATCCCACATCTGTCATTACCTGCCCTGGTCATTAGATTTTACCTGTAGCCAGAATCGTGATCTCTTTTTGCTGAAATGGTCGAGCTTTTGCTTGAACCAGAAACTACTATGGTGCTTCGCTGTGCTCGATGGATCACCCCGAGTCCCTCTCTTGAGGAAACTCTGCGCACAGCGACAGAAGAGCAGCAGAAGCAGAGACAGCAGCAACCACCTAAGAGCTCGGGCCATTGTGTCTTGTGGGAAGCAGTTTCCACAGCTTGGGCTATTTCTACCGCAATCGCGTTCCCCTCACCCCAACAGTCTCCTCCCTGGGGCAAGACTGAGGAACATTGGTATTGGATCTTGGCCCCTGGGGCTACCCGATAATATCTCTACCTTAAAGTGTAGGTGCCGCCATCTACCCCACCTTCTGAGACTATGGGGACATTCTCATAGAAAAGGTCAAATGGGTGAGGGAAAAAGGTGTCTGCTAGTGGCTCCCCCCACACCCCTGCCCTACCTGCTAGGGTAGAAACCCTGGGTTTATGGTCTGCAAAAACCACCAAAGGAGGCAGCCCAGAGTGAGAGTGAGAGATGCTGAGAAACTCATCCTCTATTGAATAATTACCTTGTCTTTCCTTCCTTGCCTCTTGCTGAGTCTTCTGGTAGGACTCCAAGACAGCATACATAGAATGACAGGAGAAAATGAAAGCTCAGATTCCAATCAGTGCAAAAACTCTGTGCAGAAACCCAAGCATTGAACCTCCAATCTTGGTTTCATGCTCCAGGTCCCTGTAATTCTCTCATTGCAGAACTGGCACTGCTATTGCTCTCCCATCCTAATCTTCATCACCACCACCATCATCATCCATTTTTCAATGTCATCACCACCATAAACATATTCTGAGATGCCCGAATCTGCTGACCTCCTAGAGAGGTAAGAAGTTACCATAGCTTTCCTGTGTTGGAATATCTTGTAGTAGAGTTAAGAATGCAACATCTACACAGGAAAGAGAGAAAAGCATGAAAGGAATAGTCTGTGAGGTCTTTAATTCAACATGTGGTTATGTCAGTATGAAACTGGAAGGTTTTAAATGGTGCAAGGATTCCCATGGAGGTGGAGAGTGGGAGTGATGTCTTGAGTGCTCAGTGGCATTTTTTGATGCCTAACACCACTGGTTTGGATGCCAGACTCCCTGGGTTTGAAGCTCCAATTCATGGTGACCTTACGTATAACACAACAAAGCAAACCCGGTCTAGCGCCATCCTCACAACTTTGGTATGTTTGATTTCATTTATGCAACCACTTGTCAATCCATCTCATGGAGGATTTTCCTCGTTTTGACTGACCCTCTACTTTACCAAACATAATGTCCTTTTGTAGCCATTGGTCGTTCCTAATGACGTGTCCAAAGTAAGCTTGACAAAATCTCCTCATTCTCTGTAACTTCTAAAGAGCATTCTAGTTATGCCTTATATTTTATGTGTTAGCTATTATTTTAATTATCTGCGAGAGTAGTGCTTATACTAAGAGTTTTAGACCTACTCTGAATGTAGATCTTCTAAAATATTTAACTGGTCATCAAGCCCCTCTGCAGAGAAATATTTAAGAGCAGAAATACCTACTTTCTCCTTAAGGAACCCTGACACTTTTATTTGAATTTTATCATGCAGCAGTTAAATGCTCTGTTTGTTTCTGGTTCCATTTCCATCCAGTCTCAGAGACTCTCGGAGGTTGGAAAGAAGAATTTGAGTATCAATATCAGGAAAGTTTCTTGTCCCAGTCTTTTAATTCTTTCCTCTTAGAACTCAAGGTTATGTATTTATTTGGAGATTGATCTCAAACTAATATTTATGACTTTCAGTCATTTCATCAGGAAATTCTCCTTCCAGAAATGTAATGTTTTTTGAATAATAATATTAGAAAATAAATAATGATATTAGGATCCTCAGTGATTTACTCTACCACAGAGACTATCTGAAGGAGGCCTATTTGATATTTTAACTGTTAAAAATAGAATGTCCCACTATCCTCCCCTTACTGCTTTCATGCTTAACAAAGACTATTTCTTCTTCAATAATAGAAAATACTATTTAATATTAAGGATGGTATAAGGGAAATTTTAGGGGTAATGGAAATATTCTAGACCTTGATAATGTTGATAGTTATATAACTAGCCATTTATCAAACTCATTGAATTATAGACGTAAAATTGGTAAATTTTATTGTGTGTAACTAATTCCAAATTAAAGCTGATTTTTTTAAAAATTCATGGAACAAAAAACTTTAAATGTGGGCATTTGATTGAGCATAAATTATAAGGCAATAAAGTTAATATAAAATTAATAAATCACACCCTACCAAAAAGAGCTGGGAGCTTTAAAAGAAGGAAGTAAAAAGGTCAGCCTGGGAGAAAGAAAAAGAGGAGGAAAAATATTATAGGCTACCATCCTGTTCCACAGAAATAGTGACCACCACGTAGGCATGGTCTCCAAGGGCAGGTGCTGCTTCACAATACATAGGTAATGTCAAACAGATGAGAAGAATTTAATGCATGAATGATATATAATGTATCTGTTGTGTGACAGTTCTCTGGTCCTAGCACTTTCCTCAGTATATAAAAGATTTATATTACTTTTAGAGTTAACGTGACGTTATTCCTGTTGGCAGTATGTTTGTATGTTTGTTTCACTTTCAGTTGTGGGGAGCATTGTCTTCAGATGAACACTGCAAATTAGTACACCTTTCACACAAAAGAACTGCTGTTTCCAGTGCTTGGGTTCCTAAATCAAGAGCAGGAAGCAGGATACAAATAGAATTTTGATGATTCACCACAAGAAAGATTGGCTTGTAAATCAAATTACGAGGGGATTTATTATAACAACTCCAGGGTTTGACTATTTGCCCCAAAGATATCAGATTAAAGTTGGCCTATCAGAGAGGTGAACATGTACACCATAAACGCCTTCCTTTCACTACAACCTTTAGTCTACACTTAAGATTTGTTGTTTATTCTTTTCCCTTTTAAGGACAAGAAAATCCTTGAGTTCTTAATTAAAATGCTTGTAAATTGTTGTAGCAAAATGAAGACAGAAAAGAAGCAAATGTGAGAAGAATATGTCATTTTTGGCAGATACTACACAATAACTTTCCTCTACTTTATTCACAATGGTGTGGCTCTTCACAAATTCAGAGGGAATTTGCAAAGGTTAAATACTACAAAATTGAATGAAGAGTGCTTATTATAATGGACCACCACCTGTCTGTCAGTTTGTCATACTGTGGAGGCTTGCATGCGGCTACAATGCTGGGAGCTATCCCATGGGTATTTCAACCACCAGTAGGGTCACCCATAGTGGGCAGGTTCAGTGGAGTTTCCAGACTATCAGAGACTAGGAAGAAAGGCTTGGTAATCGACTCCAAAAACTAACCAATGAAGACCTTATGGATCACATCAGAAAATTGTCCAATATGTACTGGAAGATGAGTCCCCTGGGTTGGAAGGCACTATACAATGACCACAATAATGGACTCAAACATGCCAGTGATCATGAAGATGTCTCAGGACTGGGCAATGTTTCATTCTGTTATACATAAGATTGCCCTGAATGAAAGCCAAGTCGGCAGCAACTAACAAGAACAACATACTAATAGGAATAGAATATCATAAATATGACATCTTTTTCTCATTGATATTTATATTTTTAAAGCCAATCAAATTGAGGGACTGAATATTGTTTGGCAGTCTAAGAGAGGCCCAGTTATGCTTGGTTTGATGTAGTCTTTCCAGACTTACCCACGACCCGACTAATACAGGAAACTTGGCTTTTATAGTAAGGTCAAATCTGCAGAAAGCACCTGGGGTGTTTTCTGGCTAAAGTGGTTGGAGCACCATAGTAGGCATAATCTGCTACTTTTCTGATGAATTCATTCTAAAACGATCATTATTTTCCCCTGAGAAGCTACCTATATTGCAAACCACATCATGGCAAGGAAAGGTGTGGAGTGACATTCTTCAGGGAGAATTCTGGCCCCACACCTCAGCCAACTGGTTAAACCCAGCCCCTAATTCCTAAGACCAAAGATGTCCAATATGGCAGCATTTATCTGTATGTGGCTATTGAACATTTGAAATGTGTTTAGTCTGAATAAAAAGAATCTTTGGAATAATTTATATTTTCTATTAATTAGGACAGATTCAAAGTCATCCCTCTGAAAATGTCACTTCATTGCACTTACATTGTGATTTTAAAGGAAGGGACTCGTCCTCATGTGCCAAGATGTGATTCTGCTGTCATATCTGCTTTTACAAAATGCATTTTAATAAGTGATAAATTTACATTAAGGGAAGGTCAAGGATAGATGAACAACCTGCAGATAGTGCATGTACGCCTACATTTTCTGGGTGCAATAACTATGTATGCTGTGAAAATTCCTAATAAGACCACTTAAATTAAAAATATCTATATGAAAAACAAAGTAATGAGGTAAATAAGATTGGGAATAATTTTATTACTTGCATTAATAATTTAATTTTTATTTATCAATACCACATATGATACTTTCATAATAAAATAAGGTATATTTAAGTTTATTCTTCAATAACAGACTTTTGTTAGTCTTGTTAACATTAACCACTGAGTGGAGGTAATATTATTCATTAAAACAATAAAAAACTGAGACAATAACTAAAAGTGCAGAAACAGCAGGAGATGAACTACATAAATGGGACCTCCTTAACGTTAAACACTCATGCTTATCAAAAGTCTTCTTGAAAAGAGTGAAAAGAGAACCTACAGAAGGGGGAAACAATTTTGGCTGCGACATGCCTGTCAAGGGTCTAATCTCTAAAATTTATAGAAAACTTCAACACCTCAACAACAAAAAGACAAACAATCCAATTAAAAGTGGGCAAAGAATATGAACAGAAACTTCACCAAAGGAGATGTTTAGACAGCTAACAAACACTTGAAGAAATGCTCACTATCAGTAGCCATTAAACCCATTGTTTCTGAGTCGATACTGACGCATAGGACCCTATAGGACAGAATAGAATTGCCCCACAGGGTTTCCAAGGGGCACCTGGTGGATTCAAACTGCCAACCTTTTGGTTAGCAGCTGTAGCTCTTAACGACTACGCAACCAGAGAGAGGCAAATCAAAACTATAATGAGGTACCATCTCACCCCAACATTACTGGCAGTAATAGAAAAAGAAAATAAATGTTGGAGAGGTTGTGGGGAGATTGGAACTCTTATACACTGCTAGTGGGAATGTAAAGTGATGCAACCACTATGGAAAATTCTATAGCACTTCCTTAAAAAGCTAGAAATAGAAATATCGTATGTGACTCAGCAATCCCGCTCCTAGGTATATACCCTAAGGAGATAAGTACCATGATATGAATAGACACATGCGTACCTGTGTTCATTGCAGCATTATTTGCAATAGCAAAAATAAAGAAACAACCTAAGTGCCCATCAGCAGATGCATGGATTAACAAACTGTGGTAAATACATAATGGCATACTACACAAAGATAAAGAATAATGATAACTCCACAAAACATCTCACAACATGGATGAACTATAGATGGAAGCACCACAGCGTCCCTCCACAGCGAAGACCCGAAAAACTAGGCAAAACAGATACAAACATCGATCCTGGAAACCTAAGCTTCAGTCAAAGGGATAAGGAACTTACCCAAGCACGAATGGAATAAGAAACGGACAAATAACAGGGAAGAGGAGAGCTATGAAGTGGAGGTCCCCTATCAGCAAAAGCTGCCCAAATTCACCATCTTGGAATCCTCAGCCACCGAATAGACAACTTCATGGAGCTCCCAGCAGGAGACAGAGCAACTGGTAACCAGAGATACGCACTTTTCCGCTTTCCCCCCACTTTTCTTCCCTCTCCGCAGCTTCTGTCAGTTTTTGGCAGGCCAAGGTATTTTGACTAAGGAGATGCCAGCTCCTTGCAGCTTGGGTTCACCTCATTCCCACCAGTAGGCTCCTTCAGTGCCATTTCCCGTTGATGTTATTGATTTTTTTCCTTCTTTTGCTTTCTTATCTCTCACTCACTCCCTTCCTTTCATTTCTCACAAACATCTGATACCGTGTGCCATCTGCTCTCCTTCCTGAGAGTCTTTGCAGTGCTGTTCAGCTGGGGAGACACTTCCCTGACTGTGCCACCATGCTGGTGTGCTCCCTAGGGGCATTTTTTAAATCAGTTTCTTGTCTCCCTCCCTTCCTTCCTTTCCTTTCTCCTAACCACCTGGAGCTGTGTGCTCTTTCTTGATGGGCTGTGCTGTGCCACTCAGGGGAGGAAGCTGCTTCCCTATTCCAAGTTGCCATGCAGGTGGGAAAATTCAGGTAATTTTTTTCTCTGTTATCTTGGTTTCTTGTCTCTCTCTGCCTTTCGTCCTTTCCTTTCTCCCACTCACCTAGCCATTTGTTCTGTCTCTGCTGCTTCTTGATGGTCTGTGCCACACTGCCTGGCTACAAAGCCAATGGCACATAGCTTCCCTGGGTCTGTGCCGAGTCAACAGCAGGCTCCTTTAGCATGTTTCTTTTTTTTTTTAGTTTCTTTTTCTCTCTCTCCTTTCCCACACCCACTTAGCTCCACATATCACATCCTCCCCGTTCCCTCCTGCCTATCTGAACCAGACACTTAGCACAGCACCTCTGAGCAGCACAGGTGGGAAACACTGGACTCCACCCTACAATGCCCCCCAGCCCCGTCTGTCGGCCTTAGTATGTGCCACAAACAAACCATGCCCGCCCTTCCCCCTCTACTGGAACTGCCTGCTACACCATAGCTCACCATAGCTGAGTGACTGGCCTTGCCCACCTGGACCAAGTGGTGAGAAGTATCGTGTCCACAGATGAGCAAACAACAAATAATACTCAGCCTGTATGCCCAGACATAATCAAATAAAACAGAAAAACTAGATGGAACAAACAAATCTACAATCAATAAACAAAGAAAGTAAATACTGAATGTCCCAAAGACAGGAGACAATATCAAAACAGTATTAAAAAAAAAAAAAAAAAAAAAAAAAGAAACCACAGGACAGGATGGCTCTAGTAAGTGTACAAAATAAAACACCAGATTACATTCTGGTAGAAGGAAAGGCACTGGAACTACTTGATAGGGAATTCAAAACTCGAATATTCAAGCCTCTCCAAGAGAGGAATTAAAACACAAACAAAAATAAGGAAAAAAATCGACAGTATCATGGAAAATATATACAAAATCATGGAAAAGACAGGTAAATCAATGGAAGAATTCAGGAAAACTATATGAGGACAAAATGTCAAAATAAACAAATGACTAGAAATCATACAAAAATAACAGTTAGAAATCCAACAAGATTTGAGAAATGGACAGTGGCATAGAAGGTTTGAGGAACAAGTTTGAAACAATAGGATACAGGATCAGTGAAACTGAAGACAAATCTTTGGATACCACTTTGAGGAAAAATATGAGAAAAGAAAGAAGAAAAATGAAGAAAACCTGAGAATGATGTGGGATACTATCAAAAGCAAAATTCTGCAAGTGATCAGAGTTCCAGAACGGGGGGAGAAAACAGAAAACACAGAGAATCACTGAAGAATTCCTGACAGAAAATTCCCTAATATCATGGAAGATGAAAATCCAACGATCCAAGAAGCACAATGAACCCCATATAGGTTAGACCTCAAAAGAAAATCACCAACATATATCATAATCACACTCGATCAAACCAAAGACGAACAAAGAATCCTGAAAGCAGCTCATGAAAAATGAAAAGTCACATACGTAGGGGAAACAATGAAAGTAAGCTCTGATTACTTGTGAGAAAGCAGCAGGCAAGAAGGCAATGGGATGACATATATAAAACCTTGAAATAAAAAAATTTCAACCAAGAATAATATATCCTACAAAACTCTTGCTCAGATGCGATGGTGAAATTAGGAAGTTTCCAAACAAGCAGAAATTAAGGTAATATATAAAAACCAAACAAACTTATAAGAATTATTAAAGGGAGTCTTTCGGTTATAAAACCAACAACATAAGACAACAGCCTGAAGCTAGGATACAAGACCACATTAGCCAGATAACAACCTTGGTAATGGACTTTCAAGGACAAAACAAAACTAAAAAATTTCCAACAGGGAACCAGAGAGGTTAATCTGTAAATGACAGCAGTGTCAGAAAAGTGAAAGAGGGAATAAATGGTATAGGTATAGAACATTCAAATTGAGAGGAAATCAAAGTGATATCAAGTAATAAACAACTGATTCAAACTTAGGAAGATAGGGGTAAATTTCGAGATAACCAGAAAAAAAGTTAACAAACCTACTCATCAAAATAAAGAAGAAAAACATAAAGTCTCAGTAAACACAAAATCTGAAAAATGAAAGAAACCAAAAAAAAAAAATCCACAAACAAAAGGAATTTACCACAGGATAGTAAGAAGAACAAAGAAATGGTCAGCACTACAAAGAAAGAAAAAAAGTACTAAAAAATGACAACAATAAACTCACACCTATCAATAATCACAGTGAATGTAACTGGCTTAAATGCACTCATAAGGAGGCAGAGAGTGATGGAATGGAAAAAAAAAATACAGGACTCATCAATATGCAGTCTACAAGAGACACACCTTAGAAACAAAGACATAAATTTATTAAAAATCAAAGGATGGAAAAAATATATCGAACAAACTGCTACCAAAAAAAAAAAAAAGTAGGAGTGGCAGTACTAATCTCAGATAAAATAGACTTTAAAACAAAATACACCATAAAAGACAAAGAAGGGCATTATATAATAATTAAAGGGACAATCCATCATGAAGACATGTTGTTGTTGTTAGGTGCCGACCAGCCAGTTCCTATTCTTAGCCTCCCTAAGCACAACAAAACGAAACACTGCCCAGTCCTCCACCATCCTCACACTCTTAGTCCTCCTTGAGCCCATTGTTGCAGGCACTGTGTCCATCCATCTTATTGAGGGTCTTCCTCTTCTTTGCTGACCCTCTTCTTTACCACAAATGGAGTCCTTCTCCAGGGACTGATCACTCCTGATAACTTGTCCAAAGTATGTGAGAGATAGTCTCGCCATCTTTGCTTCTGAGAACCATTCTGGCTGTACATCTTCCAAGATAGATTTGTTCATTCTTTTGGCAGTCCATGGTATATTCAATATTGTTTGTCAACACCACAATTCAAAGGTGTCAATTATTCTTTGGTCTTCTTTATTCATAGTCCAGCTTTTGCATGCATATGCAGTGATTGAAAACACCAAGGCTTGTCAGGAGCACCTTAGTCTTCAAGGTAACATCTGAAGACATAGCCATAATAAATATGTACGCACCCAATGACAGGGCTCCAAAATACATAAAACAAACCCTAATAGCACTGTAAAGAGAATTTGACAGTCCCGCAATAATAGTAAACTTCAACACATCACTCTCGGTAAAGGGCAGAACATCTAGAAAGCAACTCAACAAAGACACAGAAGATTGAAAGACCACAATCAACCAACTTGACGTCATAGACATATATAGAACACCCCACCCAACAGCAGCAAAGTACATATTCTTTTCCAATGGACATAGCAAGTTCTCTAGAATAGACCACATGTTAGGCCACAAAGCAATCCTCAACCAAACCCAAAACGTTGAGATAATACAAAATATCTTCCCTGATCCCAATGCCATTAAAGTAGAAATTAACAACAGGAAGAGTAAGGAAAAAAATCACATAAATTGATACTGAAGAACAGTGTGCTTAAAAACCACTGGGTAATAGAAGAAAACAAAGATGGAATCAAAAAATTACTAGAATCAAATAAGAATGAAAACATATCATACCAAAACCTTTGGGACAGAGCAAAGGCAGTGCTCAGAGGTCAATTTACAGCAACAGATGCACACATCAAAAAAGAAAGGGACAAAATCGAAACATTAGCTACACAACTGCAACAAATAGAAGGAGAACAGCAAAACAAACCCACAGCCACCAGTAGAAAGAAAATAGTATGGATCAGAGAAGAAATAAAGAAAATAGAGAATAGAAGAACAATTGAAAGAATCAACAAAACCAAAAGTTGATTCCTTGAAAGGATCAACAAAAATTGACAAACCTTTGGCAAAACTGACAAAAGAAAAACAGGAGAGGATGCAAATAACCCAAAGAAGAAATGAAATGGAGGCCATTACAACAAACTCATCTGAAATAAAAAGGATCATAACACAGTATTATGAAAAACTATACTCCAACAAATTTGAAAACCTAGAGGAAATGAACAAATTTCTAGAAAAACTCTACACACCCAAATAAACACAAACTGAAGTTGAAAATCTGAACAGACCCATAATAAGAGAAGAGATTGACAAAGTAGTAAAAAAAAAAAAAAAAAAAAAAACAAAAGACCCAAGTCCAGATGGCTTCACTGGATAATTCTACCAAACATTCAGAGAAGAGCTTACACCAGTACTACTCAAAATATTTCAGAACATGGAAAAGGAAAGGATACTTTGAAATTAATTCTATGAAGCCAGAATAACCCTGATACCAAAATCAGGCAAAGACACCACAAAAAAGAAATTTTCAGACCAATATCTCTCATGAATATAGATGCAAAAATTCTCAGTAAAATTCTAGCCACTAGAATTCTGCATTATATCAAAAAAATAATACACCACAACCCAGTGGGTTTCATACCAGGTATGCAAGGATGGTTCAATATTAGAAAATCAATTAACATAATCCACCACATAAATAAAATCAAATAATCATCTCACTTGAGAAGAAAAGGCATTTGACAAAGTCCAACACCCACTCCTGATGAAACTTTTGGTAAAACAGGTATATAAGGGAAATTCCTCAACATAATAAAAGCTATGTATGTAAAACCAACAGCCAACATCATTCTTAATGGAGAGAGGCTGAAAACATTCCACTTGAGAACAGGAACAAGACAAGGATGCCCTTTATCTTCACTCCTATTTAACATTGTGTTGGAAGTCCTAGCTGAGCAATAAGGCAAGAAAAAGAAATAAAGGGCATCCAAATTGGTAAGGAAGAAGTAAAACTGTCCTTATTTGCCAATGATTTGATACTATACATAGAAAACCCAAATGACTTCTCGAGAAAACTACTGAAACTAATAGAAAGATGCAGCAGAGTAGCAGGATACAAGATAAACATACAAAAATGAGTTGGATTCCTATACACCAATAAAGAGAACTATAAAAAGGAAATTAGGAAAACACCACCATTTATAATGGGCCCTAAAAAAATAAAATACTTAGAAATAAATCTATCGAGGGATGTAAAAGATGTATACAAAGAAAACTACAGAACACTACTGCAAGAAACCAAAAAAGAGCTAAACAAATGGAAAAACATAGCACCCTCATGAGCAGGCAGACTGAATACTGTGAAAATGTCAATTCTACTCAAAGCAGTCTACAAATACAGTGCCTCCCGATCCAAATACCAACAGTAGTCTTTAAAGAGTTGGAAAAACTAATTATTAACTTTATATGGAAATGAAAGAAGCCTTAGATAAGTAAATACTGACATGATAAGACTGATAAGTTCATTCTTTTATTTGAGGTTTCATGGGGGAAGCATCTGTGAGCTAAGGCAAGAATTAGTGTATGTCCCAAAACAACAGTTTAATATTCTCCTGAAGAAAGATTTTACAAGTACTAAAACACTCAGTCTCTTGTATATAAATTTTTCAAATTCTTCCTTAGCAATTAGCATTATTTAAAATCAGATTCCAACTATACTCCAAAATTTACCAGATTTCTCCATAATCAATTTGCAGAAAGAATGAGACAAAACAGAAGTCATAGAGACATTTAGCAATTTTTAAGCTTCCAGTTCTCAGAAGCAATAAACTTTAAAACTCTCATGGTACTATACTAGAACACTGATAAAGTCTTGCGCTTGCCGTATACTTGAAGATCCTGGGAACTGAAATTCCATATGTAGCTATAGGGTCACTATGAGTCGAGACCAACTCAAGGGCACCTAACAACAACAACAATTCCATCCATACCTTTTAGAAATAATAAAACTAGGATCCAAAGAGTTAATTGGCTTATATAAAATACATCCTCCTCCTTTACTATCTTTATTGGATTCTATCTTGGATACTTGCTATCATATAGTTAATTAGATAGATGTGTAAACAATCTTGTTGTTGAGTCTAGCAATAAGGTGAAAGATATAGAAATGACAGGGGTCACCACGACTGCAGGTGTGGAAAGGACCCTGCCTAGTCTGTCTCTGGGCAGGGCAACACATGTACTACAAACACGGGGTAGGCAGAATAGTGGCCCCCAAAGGTGTCCACATCCTAATCCCTAGGGCCCATGAATATGTTAAATTATATGGCAGAAGGGAATTAAGGTTGTAGAAGGAATAGAGGTTGCTAAACAGCAGACAGGGAGATTATCCTGCATTACCACGTGGGGATTTTATGTGGTGAAGGAGGTCAGATGAGGTTTTCTTTGGAAGAGTTGTTTGAGCTGGGCTGTCAAGGCTGAACAGTATTTAACTATGTCATAAAATCCAGGAGAAATGATCCAGGTTATAAAAAAATCACAGGCAAATGTCTGAGGCTGGTCAGGGTTGGCAAGTATGAGGTATTGAAGAAGACAGTGGGGCTGCAAGGAGAGACCACAAGGAAACTGGTATGAAACAAAGGTGGAAAAGCAAAAGTGGGTGACCAAGCCCCGTTAAACACCTGTTGCCATCGAATCAATTGTAGAGTTTTCAATGGCTGATTTTTCAAAACTAGATTGCCAGACCCTTCTTCCAACCATGCAGAGTCCTGTAAACTATATAAAGAGTCTATCATCAGGACAAACCATAGAATGATTTCAAGCTGACGGTGTATGTTGTTTGAATTAATCAGATATTGGTTTTGAAATGACCATGTGTTTTGCTCATTACATCATAGCCAGTGCAGCTGAGCAAGAGGAAGCCATGCCTCCCACCCTAACCACGGGCACCATGAACCTTGTTGAACCTGAATGACCACTGTTCCTCCCTTCTCTTCTGTCACATTCTGAACTCTTGTCCTCATATTGCTCTGTACATTCTGGGAGGATTCTCTCACTTTTCCACTCCCAAAACCTCCACTCAAGCACAAATGCTAATCAGCCACCCTTCTTCTAACTCCAACCTCTTTCCCACAGTTTTTCTCTAGCTGCTTTCATTTGAGTGAGCACTGGCTATACCTTGAAGACATGAGTTCCAATGCAGGCTTCTCAGATTGATACTATTTATTCTCAATTACCTTAAGAGCGATGATATTTTCTCCTAGTAACTAGAAAAAGAATGACAGAAAATTTTAAATATTCGATTGTGCAAGGCTTTTTTGACCTAGAAGAGCAGTTTGGTCTCTTTTCTTAGATGTAATCTTGACATGTCTAAACATTACCACACCAAGATATTGCATCTATGTCTTCTGTGCAAGATATGCTTTTGAGAACCTCACATGCTTTTGAAGTAACCCTCTCTTGTTCCCCTCAGGACATCTCTATGAGCATCGTATGTCTGTCCCACTGTCTGTCTCGTATTTCCAGCTTCTGCTGGGAACATATTCATTCTCTCTGCATGGAGGAAGAGCACCAGAGAAGAGACTGGATTCTGTAAATTATGACTCCAAAGACTAAGTACAGTTGCTTTGGATTGAATTATGTCTCTCAAAATTTAGATCGATATTCTAATCCTTGTATCTGTTGATGTGATCTTGTTTTTGTAAAGAGAGTTTTCTTTTGACATGTTGATGAGGTCATACCAATGTAAGGTAGATTCTAAAACTAATTCTTTCTGAGTTATAAAAAGAACAGAATAGACACAGAGACACATATAGGGGCAAGACTGATGCTAAGTGAGGATCACGTACAAGCCAAGGAATGCCGAGGATTCAAGGAATGCTCAGTGCTACCAATAAAGGAACTGACATGGCCAAGAACCTGATCTGGACTTCTAGCCTCCAAAACTGAGGATATAAATTTCTCTTCTTTAAAGCCACTCACTTGTGGTTTTTGTGTTACAGCAGCAGTAGGTAACTAGGACAACAGTCTTAGAAATAGAGTTGGGATTTTCCAAATATAGACTTCTTGAGATATGATCTTAAGAAAATTTCTACCTATTACCTAGATAAAATATTTAGAAGCTTTGGTGAGACTAATGTACTTCTTGTTTTCCTGTCAACTTCTCAACTACTTTCTCATTATTTTTTACATTTACATTTGTACATTTGATAGGTCTATGCAATCAAACTACTCTACAGTAATGCACATTAAAACTGTTGCCCATCCAACCAGTCCTGGATATGTGTGTGTGTGTGTGTGTATATATATATATATATATATGTATATATATATACACACACTCACGGAGCCCTGGTGGCACAGTGGTTAAGAGCAACAGCATGCTACGGCTGCTAACCAAAAAGATCAACATTTCAAATTCACCAGCTGCTCCCTGGGAATCCTATGGAGCAGTTCTACTCTGTCCTATAGGGTAACTATGAGTTGGAATCCACACTATGGAAAAATGGAAAATATATACACGTACACTATGTGTTTACTACATATAATTAAATACCTGGTGGTTTTTCTAAATGTGTTGTGTGCTAACAGTGGCTGGTATTTGAATTGTTAAATTGTCATTCACGATGAGAAACTAAGGTCACTGGGTGGCACAATGAAGTGCTGCACTACTAACCAAAAAGTTGGCAGTTCAAACCTACCCACAGATGCCTTGGAAGAAAGACTTGCAGATCTGCTTCCAAAAGTTCACATCTGTTGAAAACTCAATGAAGCACAGTTGCTCTCTGCAATATGTGTTTTTGCCTTGACTTGGAATCAACTCAACAGCAACTGTTTTTGATTTTATTTTTGTTTTTTTTTCTGATTATGAGAAATTATGAAGAACGTGGGTGGTCCAAATAGATAATACGCTAGGCTGCTAACCAAAAGGTTGGAGGTTCCTGTCCACCCACAGGTGCCTCAGAAGTAAGGCCTTATAAAAAAAGTAGCCATTGAAAACCTATGGAGCACAATTCTACTCTGACATACATGGGGTCGCCATGAGTCAAAATATTCTCAATTGCAACTGGTTATGAGAAGCTAGTGCTAAGTATGACTAAAGAAATCAAAAACTCAGTGATCAGATATTGGACCTTATTTTCAATATGAGAAATGCTTTCCTGAAGCTAATCAGTCTTTCGATAACTCCATCAACACTGTTGTTGTTGTTAGGTGCCATCGAGAAGCTTCCAACTCAAAGCGACCCTATGTACGACCAAACAAAACACTACCCGGTTCTGTGCTGTCCTCACAATCATTGTTATACTTGAGCCCTTTGTTGCAGCCATTGTGTCAATCCATGTTGTTGAGGGTCTTCTTTTTTGCTGACCTTCTATAACCAAGACTTGTGAGTGTTATCTTTGCTGAGCACAATTATCCCAAGCCTTAGTAGTCTTACAAAAATGAATGGGCCATTATCTTCAGCCTCAGATAGCCAACGGTCTAAAAGAGGAAGAAATGACTTTAAAGCTTAAAATTCAACCTCTCTAAGAAGACTTGTTTCATTTAAGCAAATTCCTTCTGCAGACTGGTGGCAGTGTAACCTTCACACTCATTCCTAGCTGGAAACCAGAGGTATGATCAGGTGCAGTCACCAGAAATGAATTAAAAAATATAAACACTTGCTAGCAAGAGGCACTATGCACTCTGGTTACAGTGGCTCCTTCATTATCAGGAAATGGGAGGGACTCTTTTAGTCAGCTTTGGTGTTAGTCTACCCTGGGAGCAATGAACAGAAATGAGCACAGATTAAAACTTTTTCCTCCTAGGGTGATGAAAGCAAGAAGTCATTAAAAAGACAGGAAAGAAAGGAAAGACCAAAATGGATGTCAAATGAGACTCTGAAACTTGCTCTTGAATTTTGAGTAGCTAAAGCGAATGGAAGGAATGATGAAATAAAAGAGCTGAACAGAAGATTTCAAAGGGCAACTGGAGAAGACAAACTAAAGTATTGTAGTGACATTTGCAAAGACCTGGAGTTAGAAAACCAAAAGGAAGAACACACTCAGCATTTCTTAAGCTGAAAGAATTGAAGAAAAAATTCAAGCCTCGAGTTGCACTAGTGAAAGATTCTATGGGCAAAATACTGAATGACACAGGAAGCATCAAAAGAAGACCAAAGGAATACACAGAATCACTGTACCAAAAAGAATCGGTTGATGTTCAGTCATTTAAGCATGTGATGAAGAACCAATGTCAGTGAAGGAAGAAGTCCAAGCTGCACTGAAGACATTGGTGAAAAACAAGGCTCCAGAAAATTGACCCAATGCTAACTGAGATGTTTCAACAACTGGATGCAATGCTGGAAGTACTCACTAGTCAATGCCAAAAAACTTGGGAAGACAGCTACCTGACCAACCAACTGGAAGAGATCGATATTTATGCCTATTCCAAAGAAAGGTGATCCAACTGAATTTGGATATTATCGAACAATATCATTACTATCACAAGCAAGTAAAATTTTGCTGAAGATCATTCAAAAGCTGTTAGGGCAGTACATCCACAGAGAACTGCCAGAAACATCAAGAAGCAGTTGTTTGAAAAGAACAAGGGGATATTGTGTGGTTTAAACTCAGGCTTGTATCCTTTCACCATACTTATTCAGTCTGTATGCTGAGAAAATAATCTGAGAAGCTAGAGTGTATGAAGAAGAATGGGATATTAAGATTGGAGGAAGACTCCTTAACAAACTGGTTAGGCAGATGACACAACCTTGCTTGCTGAAAGTGAAGAGGACTTGAAACACTTACTGATGAAGATGAAAGAATACATACAGCCTTCAGTTAGGATTACACATCAACATAAAGAAAAAATACAGTCACAACTGGACCAGTAAGCAACATCATGATAAATGGGGAAAAGATTGACGTTGTCAAGAATTTCATTTTACTTTGGATCCACAATCAATGTCCATGGAAGCAGCAGTCAAAAGATCAAACTGCGTATTGCATTGGGAAAATCTGCCTCAAAATACCTCTGTAAAGTGTTGACAAGCAAAGATGTCACTTTATTTTTTTTTATTGTGGTTTAGTTGAAGGTCTACAGAACAAATAGTTTCACATTAAACAGTTGGTACACATATTGTTTTATGACATTGGTTAACAACCCCACGACATGTCAACACTCTCCCTTCTCGACCTTGGGTTCCCTATTACCAGCTTCCCTGTCCCCTCCTCCCTTCTAGCCTTTCTCCCTGGGCTTTTGTGCCCCGTTAGTCTGGTTTGGTTTTACGGGCCTGTCTAAACTTTGTCTGAAGGGTGTATCTCGGGAGTGACTTCATTACTGAGCTAAAAGGGTGTCCAGGGACCATACTCTTGGGGTTTCTCTAGTCTCTGTCAGGCCAGTAAGTGTGATCTTTTTTTGTGAGTTAGAATTTTGTTCTACATTTTTCTCCAGCTCCATCTGGGACCCTCTGTCTTGATCCCTGTCAGAGAAGTCAGTGGTGGTAGCCAGGCACCATCTAGTTGTACTGGAGTCAGGCTGGTGGAGGCCGTGGTAGTTGTGGTCCATTAGTCCTTTGGAGTAATCTTTCCCTTGTGTCTTTGGTTTTCTTCTTTCTCCCTTTCTCAAGATAGGGTGAGACTAGTGGAGTATCTTAGATGGCTGCTCACAGGCTTTTGAGACCCCGGACACTACTCACCAAGGTAGAAAGTAGAACATTTCTTCATAAACTATGTTATGCCAATTGAGCTAGATGTTCCCCGAGACCATGGTCCCCACAGCCCTCCACCCAGCAATTCAGTGCATCAGGTATTTTGGATGTATCTATGGAGCTTCCATATCCTTGCCTTGTACAAGTTGTGCTGGTTTCCACTGTATTTTGTACTGTCTTATCCTTCACCACAGTTGCCACTTACCTATTGTCTACTTAGTATTCCCTCTTACCCCTCCCATCCCTCATAACCATCAAGGATTGGTTTTTTGCATGTCTAAACCTTCTAATGAGTTTTTACAGTAGAGTTCTCATACAATATTTGTCCTTTTGTGATTGACTTATTTCACTCAACATAATGTCCTACAGATTCATCCGTGTTATGAGATGTTTTTTCAGATTCATCATTGTTCTTTATCCTTGCATAATACTCCATTGTGTGTATGTACCATAGTTCGTTTATCCATTCTTTTGTTGATGGGTACCTAGGTTGTTTCCATCTTTTTGCTATTGTGAACAATGCTGCAATGGACATGGGTGTGCATATGTTTATTCATTTTATGGCTCTTATTTCTCCACAATATATTCCTAGGAGTGGGATTGCTGGATTCTATGGTATTTCTATTTCTAGCTTTCTAAGGAAGCGGCAAATCCTTTTCCAAAATGGTTGTATCATTTTGTATTCCCACCAGCAGTACATAAGAGTTCCAATCTTCCCGCAGCCTCTCCAACACTGGTTCTTCCCTGTTTTTTTGTTTTGTGCCAGTAATGTTGTGGTGAGATGGTATCTCATTGTGGTTTTGATTTGCATTTCTCTAATGGCTAGTGATTAGAAGCATTTCCTCATCTGTCTGTTGGCCGCTTGAATGTCTTCTTTGGTGAAGTGTCTGTTCATTTTCTTTGCCTGCTTTTTAATTGGATTATTTGTCTTTTTGATGTAGAGGTGTCAGATTTTCTTATACATTTTAGAGATGAGACCTCTTTCTGACTTGTAAAGTCCAAAAATTTTTTCCAGTCTGTAGATTCTCTTCTTACTCTTTTGGTGAAGTCTTTTGAACAGCAGATGTGTTTGTTTTTTAGAAGATCCTATTTATCTAGCTTATCTTCTGGAGTTACTGTGTTGTTGGTTATGGTTTGTATCCTGTTAATGCCGCGTATTAGGGCCTGTAGCATTGGTCCTATTTTTTCTTCTACGAATTTTATAGTTTTTGGCTTTATATTTAGGTCTTTTATCCATTTTGAATTAGTTTCTTTATATGGTGTGAGACATGGGTCCTGTTTCATTTTTTTGCAGGTGGACACTCAGTTTTGCCAGCACCATTTGTTAAAAAGACTGTCTTTTCCCCATTTGATGGACTTTGGGCCCTTGTTGAAGATCAGGTGACCGAAGGTGGATGGATTTACATCTGGATTCTCAGTTGTTTTCATTGCTTAGTGTATTTGTCATTGTACCAGTACCAGGCTGTTTTGACTACTGTAGCAGAATAGAAGGTTCTGAGGTCAGATAGTGGGAGTCCTCCTGCTTTGTTCTTCTTCAATAGTGCTTTACTTATCCAGGCTTCTTCCCTTTCTATATAAAATTAATGATTAGTTTTTACATCTCTTTAAGGAATGTTGTTGGTATTTGGATTGAGATTGCACTGTATTTATAAATTGCTTTGGGTAGATCTGTCATTTTCACAATGTTGAGTCTACCCATCCATGAGCATGGTATGTTTTTCCATATAAGTAGATCTCTTTTAACTTCTTTGTGATAGTGTTTTTTTGTTATCTTTGTATATGTCTTTTACATCCCTGGTTAGATTTATTCCTAAGTATTTTATTTGTTTAGGGGCTATTTTAAATGGTATTGGTTTTCCTGGTTTCCTTTTTGTAGTTCTCTTTATTGATGTATTGGAATCCAACTGATTTTTTTATGTTTATCTTGTATTCTGATACTCTGCTGAATCTGTCTATTAGTTCCAGTAGTTTTCTCATGATTAGCAGATCACGTCTTTAGGGTTTTCTATGTATAGTATCATATCATCCGCAAACAGGGACAGTTTAACTTCTTCATTACCAGTTTGGATGCCTTTTATTACTATTTCTTGCCTTACTGCTCTAGTTAGGAGTTCAAGCACAATGTCAAATAGGAGTAGTGGTAAAGGACATCCTTGTCTTGTTCCTGTTCTCAGGGAAATGTTTTCAGCCTCCCTCCATTAAGGAAGATGTTGGCTGTTGGTTTTGCATAGATGCCCTTTATAATGTTGAGAAATTTTCCTTCTATACCTATTTTATTGAGAGTTTTTATCCGGAATATGTGTTGGACTTTCTCGAATGCCTTTTCTGCGTCAATTGAGATGATCATGTGATTCTTTTTCTTTCCTTTTATTTATGTGGTG